>NC_056727.1:574783315-575430815 GCF_019279795.1 Protopterus annectens | reverse complement strand
TTACTTAAAATATACAGAATATATAATTTTATTTTATGTTACATTTCTGTACTATTTATTACCATTTACTTTTTTATTATCTTATCCTTATAATCTAGAACAAATCATTATGAAGAGAGAGGATGCATGCATTCTTTATGTATGAGCAACTACTCATATCAGTTAACAGCACAGTATCCAAATAATTCCAATAAAAGCAATATAAATTCTGTGGTAAAGGACTTCATGGAGAGCTGGGGTAGTATAACAATATCAACAGAGATTTAGAACAGAGGAAGAGAAAACTGCAGCAAAAGAGATGCCTAGTGCATACTGAAGTTTGTAAATTTAAGATCAGATGCACTTTTTAATTTATGAACCAGGTAAGTGAACTAGGCTTTAAACCTTTTTCAGCCATGACCTGAGTAACAAGGGCACGGGTTAAATGCAATCTACACAAACACTTTACTGTAGAAAATTAATGAGCATGTTTTGTGGAAATGTCAGGAATTCCAGAGCATTCTGAGAAAACTACACTGACACTCAGAGAGCATGTAATACCTGCACAGACAGTCCGCGGGATTCATGAAGCTCGGTACAAGGACGGTTTTAGCCTTGCACCGAGCATCCTCCTTAGAGATGGTGCAGCAGCACCATATGAATATTTATGAGGGCATGCTGCTGCACCCTCTACTTGCACAGGAAACGTGTGTGAGTGCAGGGTGAGTGTTCAAGCATGGCACGGAGGCTTAGAAATGCCCCCAGAGTTGCACAACCTGCAATGCTTACTATTAGAGCCTGCCTCTAATAGGAAGCAATTAATTCAGTGTCCGTGGATACTGAAATGTATGCAAAGCATACAAGAATGTCCAGGAACACTGAAATAAAATCAAAGGAGTGAACACACAAGCACATAGTTGAATGTTGAGCCCCCCCGTCCCTAGAACTATTACATTGAAATTCCCCGTGTCCCTATTTTACATTTGTATTTCTTAGTTATTTAAAGTGTAAGCAAAGCATAGCATGTTTGCATGTCGCTGCCCTGTGCTTAGCATAGCTTACACGTCAAAATCATCCAAATTGAAAAAACATGCAGAATCAACATTAATGTCAATAGTGTAGTGGTTAGAACATCCGCCTAATAAACAGGCATTCATGGTTCGATTTCCGCTGCAACACATATAATTTTCCATGTGTATATGAACATATTTTACATCTTTTTGCCATATAATCTACATAATAACATGTACATGTGAACTGGAATACTGCATTAAATGTTTAATTAATTTAATTTAATTAAAGTTGTAGTGTCATAATGAATAAGGCACTAGTAAACAGGTTTAAGCACAGATAAGCAGTAGTAAACATATATAAGTACTAGCAGGCATGTTTAAGTGTGTTTGCATGGGTGTAAGCAGTGCCTCCACACATTAAGCATAGTATAAGCTAAATTAATTAAAGAAACTGTAATCGGAAGTTAGTACTGCTTACCGTCTCGCAAACCCTCACACACCCGTTCACAACTGCTTAAAAGTGCTTTAATCATTCTGTATCCAATGGCCTGTGTTCTGCCCAGCAACAAAAGAAATGGCCTCTGCAAAGCTCAAACCTAGGACACCACAGCCAATGTGATTTACCACTAAGCCATGGCAGATATACATAAATCTGATGTTATCACAAACATATCATCCAGCACAGTCATGCAACAGCATAGGAAATGTATATAAGTATGTAGATGTATGTGCATGTGTATGTACAGATTTTATATATATATATATATATCTATATATATATATATATATATATATATATATATATATATATATATATCTATATATATATATATATATATGGGTCTACTGCTTTTTATCGAATGCCACGTATTCGAAAAAGAGCAGCAGACCACTCAGTTAAGCGAAAGTGCACTTATTCGAAAGTGCACTTTCGCGAACTCAGCTTCTATGAATGGATTGCACCACAGTGGAGGACAGCAGGAAAACATGCTATGTCCTCCACTGTGGTGCAGTAGTTATGGATCTTAGGGTTAGGGCACGGGTCATGGTAAGGGGATAGCCTTACTAGCTATCCTCTTACCATGACCCATGCCCTAACCCTAAGGTCTGTGACTACCGCTCCACAGTGGAGGACAGGCTATCCTCCACTGTGATGTGGCAGTCACGGACCTTAGGGTTAGGGCATGGGTCATGGTAAGGGGATAGCCCTACTAGCTATCCCCTTACCATGACCCGTGCCCTAACTCTAAGGTCCATAACTACTGCACTAAACATCAATAGTAGCACTTTCGCTGAAGCAGGTTTTGCGAAAATGCACTTTCGATTAAGTGCACTTTCGCGTAACCCAGAGTCTATTGTGTGAGTTTGAAGTGTATTTTCGAACTTATACAGTAGGCCCATATATATATATATATATATATATATATATATATATACATATATATATATATATATATATATATATATATCTATGAAGAATGAACGTTGTGACAATAAAGCATACAAAAAGAATGAGAAGGAAAACAACAACACCTGTATTATTTAGTGCTGTCATCTTACGTCATATCAAGCTGGGCAGGGGTGAGCAAATCACTGCTACTCAAGCCACAAGCAGGATACTACCAGTGGGAGTAACATTGACCACCTGCTAAGCCTACCTTACAAACAATTACAGGGTAGTTCCTGGTGAGACTACCCAAAAATTGCAGGTTGGTTGGACTTCCGAACATTACACAAGCCAGGGCAGGTATGCTCAAGGACTAAAAGGTTGGGAGAGCCTGATGATACATGGGTGGAGACAACAAACGTGTAGGGTCCCTAATGCTGGGAAGAGGGCACTGTGTGGAGGTGTGTTATGGCTGAGATAGCAACTGGAGAATGGATGGTTTGTGTGTATGTGGAACTCGGGTGGGGTGGAGGAGCCATGGGTATGAAATTATGGATCCAGGAGTGTTAGAGTTGGATGGTCCAGTTATAATTGGACTGCCTCGTGGAGGTCAGTGAGTTTATTATAAATATATATGCACACACACATGCATACATTTATATGTAGAAGTACATTCCCTGTACCACATTCATTAATTTTGCAGACATAAATAACATGAAAGTGCCCTTACCAACCTCAACAGTAGATAGAATAATAGGTTGTGCATAATCATAAATGTAATAGGTTCATAGGTTCATAGGTAGGGACTAGGCTATCTGCCCAAGGACATTTATAAGCCTAGCCAAGGTGTGTCGGCTTACGCCACCCCATTGATCAATTTACTGAGCCTCTGTCAAGCAGAGCTATTCAATTAATCCCAGTATGTCCCAATCTTTGCCCCCCCCCCAATTATATTTGGCTTTGGCTAGACTTCTTACATTAAGAGGTTGAGAGGTATGATTCTCGTGTATGTTTAGTTGTGTTGTTTGCCCTCTAAGGCTCAAGTCATGACTGAATAGAGTCCTGACTTGTTGGAACAGTCTGCATACCTGGTTAACAGATGTTAAATAAATAAACATTTATTTGCAGTTCATTACAGAAAAGACAGTGACCCTCTTCTCTACACTGTGGCTTATATATCACGAGTCAATATCATGCAAAATGCATGGCCTTTGTAACAGTGCAGGCCTTACTTAGCCTGTCATGAAATGCTTGTCATCTATATAATCTATATATATATATATATATATATATATATATATATATATATATATATATATATATATATATATATATTATTTCTTTGTGGCATTTTGCACAATTTTGCTGGGATATAAACTTCCAAGGCAAAATAGGTTGTTGTCATGTTTCCGTTGTATATTGCAGTACTATAGTATTAGAGTTACGAGAAGATAGAGGGAAGGGATGAATCTGCAAAAATTCAGAGGTGTGTATTATGTTTGAAGTTAGTGCTGTTCTCAACAAAATAAAATGTGAGGACTTTCTCATTATGAAATAGTGGAATCATTCCTGTGATTTGCCAGCTACGTCAGTGCCAATCACGAAACCGGTCTTATTTGTAATATAATTTTGCCAAACTCATACATTACTAGTTTTCATGTGTAACGTGTGCGTTATCATATAGTCTTAGTTATTAATTCATTGCAGTGTCTTGTCAACTGGAGTAACAAAGTAATGAAGTATAGAGTCTAATCTTGAAATAAAGACGTGTGTCGCAGGTGGGACAATCCAAAAATTGGGAATAGTGTCCTATTGGTCACTCATTTCACCAATGTTTGTGGACTAAAAGGTTAGGATGTCTGAGGATATGTGGATTGAGGCAACCCATGGGATGGGTCCAGAGGAGTAGGGAGTGGCCAATGTGTAGTGGTGTGGATACACTGTGTTCCCAACTGGAGAATGGATGACTGCAGTGTCAGTGAAGTGTTAGGGTGGGTGTTTGGGGAACAAGGATCCATGGGTATATGGGTATACCTATAAATGAAGCATTACAGCAATAGTGTAGTGGTTAGAGCATCCACCTACCGATCAAACATTCCTGGTTTGAATCCCACTGCAGCACATACCATTTTCCATTGGAAATCTGTATATGAACATATTTTGACATCTGTTTGCTGTATAACCTGCATAATAACAATTAAATGTGAATTGGAGTGAAGTGTCAGTGTCATAATGAATAAGGCACTAGTAAGCAGGTATACGCATAAATAAGCAGTAGTAAGCATATGTAAATACTAGTGAGCATGTTTGTGAGTCGGGAAGCAGTGCTAACAGCTGGTTACAGTTTCTCACACTCAGTTAGCTTCTAGATTACTTAACCTGTGTAGGCAGTGCTAACCCCCGTGCAAACAGGCTGAAACCCGCCTACTGCTGCTTAAAAGTTCTTACTCCTGCTTACCCCCACACGAACAGGCATAGACACGCTTATTGCAGGAAGATGGTGAAAAAGGGGCACAAAGAGGGAAAGACAGTAGGCAAGATAGCTAGGGATATGCAGGAAGGGTGTAGGGGAGGTCCATACCTGCCCATTTCTTCTACAAATGTGCTGGTGCCCGGTGCCACCTGCATTGATAGCATGATACAGGTATTCCCTGGTGTCAGTCGCATCTGCCCATACAGGGTATGTGTGTAAGGCTTTGTATGTTCTTTGTGGATCAAATTTGATGGCACCACATATGTTGCAGGTGTACAGTGGGGAACATAGTGAAGGTGCATTGTCCACAATTATGTGCCTATTGTTCCGGTGGACAGGGTGCCATGCCCTCTGCAGCCCACTGCAATCACACCATGCTTACTATCTGTTAACAATATGCAGGGTACTGGGAATGTAGCGGCAGTCATCTAGGCAAATGTGTTTCTGTATGAGACATGGGTTCAGACTGTATTCTGGGTAATATTAGGGTTGATTATTTTGTTCACCGGGCCTTTTATCAGATGTAGGATTATGGCTTGCCAACCCAGTCTCTTGGCTGATTAAAATCTGTAATCCTCTTCAGGTGGGCATTGTGACATATAATATGGCCACCATATAGTAAAAATACAAAACCCACTCTTCAACAAGTCCAGCTGTTAGACACTCACAGCCACCTCCACACAGGATATGACTGAGAAGCATACACACACCTGCCATGTCTCGGCATAGAACTCCTACCTAACTAGTTCATCACACTATAGCATTACACAGTTATAGCATGCACTATAGAGATTACTGGGCTACAAGGTTCCCAGATGTGTATTTCTAGGTGGGTGACATCAGCAGCCTAATCCTGAATGCCTTGGCAAAGTTGGGTATGTGAAGTGTAGGGAATGTGACTACTCTAAAAAGCATTGTTCTCTACTCAGGCAGAGACAGACAGACGAGCACACACACAGTTGCTAGGTCTGGGATTAGAACACCTAATTAACTACTTTACCACATTACGGCAGTATGCGCTATGAGATTATTGGGTAATAACATCCCCAGAGGTGTATTTCTCAGTGGGTGACATCAGCAGGATTGCCAAAGTAGGGCCAATGAATTGTAGTGAGTGTGACTAGCCAAACATGCAGTGCTCTCTACACAGGCATAGGAACAGACACAAAAGCATCCAGAACTCCCATGTGTGGGACTAGAACCCCTACCAGAGGTCTATATCACATTACAGAATTACACTGTTATAGCACACACCACAGGGTTTGCTCAAGTACTAGTTTCCCCAAAGGTGTACTCCCCAGTAATTGACATCAGCAGTATTGCCAATGTAGGGCATTTCAATTGTATTGAGTGTGACTAACCTAAATTGCCACAGTTAGTCTGTATGCATTAACCCCTGTCCTGGCTGGACCAAAACAACCCACCTTGCAGGCAATGATCCCAGGACCCTGTACATCATAGTCAAAGTAACTAACCACTAAGCCATCACAACAGTACATAAGACTGAGGTTTCACCACAGTAATCCAACCATAGGCTAATCAAAGTGAACATGTGAAAGGAATGTAGATACAGTTGTCCATAAAAGACCTCTCCAAAGCCAACTTCATACTACTCAAGACAGAAGTGACAATGTTTGTGACACCCATGGAGACAGGAGCTGACAGTTCTACTGCTGAATCCTGCACTAAGGTACTGTATGAGCACATCCACTTGTGCATGATTCCTGACATCCCACATGGAAGCACAACGCTCACCTCCCAAATAAGCAAGCCAGTCTGGTGGTCTCCTGCCATTAACAGAGTATGCAACAGAAGGTAGACATTGTTGAAGCAAAAAGGATACTCCAAGGATGCAAACAACTCCCTTACCAGCCACAGTAAGACGTTGAGATCCCTCATGGAATCCTCCAAAGCTGGTTATGTAACTAAATTCACCACAGATTCCATAGACAACCACACAGCATTCTATAGTTATGTCCAGAATCTAACTGGCAATGCTGAGAAGGGCTCTTAGCTATGACAGAATGGCATTACACAGACTGCTCCCATGGATTGTGCCAATATCCTGGCAGATTGGTTTAGTGCCACAGTCATCCCCTCTCACCCTCAAAAGGGCCCATGGCAATATGAACAGAGTTCCATTGGCCAGTAATCACAGCTACACAGGCAGAAACCACACTATCTACAGCTAAGAATACATCATCCATGGGACCAGACTGTCATGTGTAATCATAACCTCGCATCAGGCCTGGTGGCCACTGAGTGGCGCACAGTTGCAGTTATCCCACTTCACAAGGGGAGATCCACCTTGGATCCCTAGAACTACTGTCACAGCAGTCTGATGAGCCTGATCTGCATGGCCATGGAATGCATTATCAGGGAGGTTTGGAACACAGACATTGGCAACCCTCAAACACTGGACCCCACACAGATTGGGCTCATGGAGGGCCACACTTGCCTCCTGAAACCGAATGTCTGCTTTGACTCAGTCTGCATAGCTGTTGAAGAGAGTAAGACAGTGCACAATGCCTATGTGGACATCGCCAAACCCTTCAATACCATACACCAGCCTGGAAACATAGATAAACATACTAATCCGACCATACATCCCTATGCCACTCAATGGTTTGCCACATGGCTTACCGACAAAACCCAAACTGTAGGTGTAACCATCTCCAAAGCCATCTCCAGACAAGTGACAGGTGGAGTACCTCAGGGTTCAGTCCTGGGACCACTGTTGTTTGAAATCTACATCTCTGTAGTACAGGCCAACAGTATGCGACTCTGGCTAACAAAGGTAACAGATGACTACAAAATAGGAGTCATTATGAGCCTGACTGTACTGCATGATATGTTACTGATACCAGCCTGACATCTTACAGGTGGGATGGGGTACTGTCAACATCTTGTGGCCTTGTTGTGTAAGGTCCTGGTTATGGGATCTGCAACAATTGGTAGTGTATTGCAGGGCAGATATGTTTGGCTGTGGGGGAATACCTATTCTTGCATGACGTCTGTGGTTTGTGCCTGACAACCCCATTCATGGTACATGTGGACATATATGTTTCTGCTATGTTCCCACCTTATCTACAGATGTATGTCCATATATACCCATATAGATTTAAATATCTGCTTACACATATGTGGATATATATATATATATATATATATATATATATATATATATATATATATATATATATATACACACACACACACATTTGTATCTGTGTAGACATTAATATATTTTCACACACACATACATCTACATGTTTGAATACATTCTCTGTACTGTTGAATGACTGAGCCAGAAGATATGTTTGTGAATACAGTAAGGTTATCTATATCTGAGGTGGTGTAGAGGTAAATCGTTTTGGTTATGGTGTGCATGGTCCTGGGTTCAAGCCTACCAGAAGTTGTTTATTTTGTTGCTAGGCAGAACAAGGGCCAATGGCTACAGAGTGATTAAGGCACTGTAAAGCAGTTGTAAGCATGTTATGTCCGTTGTGAGTCACATGTGAAGGCACCATAGATGGTGTAGGTGTCCCTTGGGGAACATGGTGGAGGTGCACTGTGTGCATGTACGTGCATATTGGATAGATGGCCAGGGTGACATGCCCTCTGTAGCCCAATAATATCACTGCATAGTTACAAGCAGTGGCCAATATGCAGTGTACTACCCACATATTGACTGTTGCCTAGGCATGTATGTGTGTGTGCGTATGACACATGGGTTGAGTGTGTGCTCTGGGTAATAATGGGGTTGCTAATTGTGATTGGCTGGCCTTGATGTCACATGTATGGGTATGGCTTTGCACCCCAGCCTCACAGCTAATGTACATCTGTTATCCCTGTATGGTTGACATTGTGATATAGAGTACAGCCAACATACAAACTATGCAAAACCACCTCCACATTGCCCACA
Source organism: Protopterus annectens (assembly GCF_019279795.1). NCBI lineage: Eukaryota > Metazoa > Chordata > Ceratodontiformes > Protopteridae > Protopterus > Protopterus annectens. The sequence continues at coordinate 575,422,038 of NC_056727.1, read as the reverse complement.
GGGGTCACACACTTACAACCACCACTACAGAGGATACAAGTCACCCACACACACTCACACACCTGTCATATCTGGTATTCAAACCCCTACCTAACTAGTTTATTATACTACACCAGTACGCAATCATAGTATGTGCTACAGACATTACTGAAGCACCTCTTCCCCAATGGTGTATTTCACAATGAAAGACATCAGCAGGATTGCCAAAGAAGGGCATTTCAAGTGTACTGAGAGTTTTTCATTTCTTTTAAACATGTTTACCCACTGCCTACTGTTGCAAAAACACATTTACACCCACTTACAACTGCTTAAACGTGCCTTATTCTGGCCTAAACTAAGTTATTACCAACCCTTGCAGGTCTTGAATCCTGGACCATGCATACCATAGTCAATGGACTTACCACTAAGCCATCTGAGTTATATACATGTTTCATGGTTTTTAGAATACAACATTTACTACAGGTATTCCACAGTACTGAAAACACATGGGACAGTCACTTTGTGTACATATGTACAGTACCTTTTAATGTACCGTACTTTGTGAAATAGAGCCAGCCACGGTGGTGCAGCAGTTAGCATTGCCACTTCACAGCAAGAGGTTCTCCGGTTTGATTCTTGGCTGGGGTGCCTTCTGTGCGGAGTCTGCATGTCCTCCCTGTGGTCATGTGGGTTTCCTCCAGGTGCTCCGGTTTCCTCACAAAGACATGTAGTAGGTGGATTGGGCACTCTAAATTGGCCCTAGGTGTGCGTGTGTGCATGTGTGTGCCTTCTGTGGAAGGTTGGGTGTCAGGATGGCAACCTGACACTGTAAAACTCCACTGCCAATCATGAGCAGACAAGTGATCCACTGTGGTGACCCCTAACCAGGAAAAGCCAGAAGAAGACTTTGTAAGTCTACATATGTACAACTGTTATAAATACATACTAAATATATATATATGCATTTCTGTGATGTGTACATATATATATATATATATATATATATATATATATATATATATATATATATATATATACACAGACACATTTATAGCCATATATATATATATATATATATATATATATATATATATATATATATATATATATATATATATATATATAAACAGCTCTGGACACCCTTTGTGACACAGAAGGATTCCAAAAGAATTGAAATGTACACAAAACACATGCAACTCTTGTATTATAACATTTAAATATTAATTAGTTCACCAGAGAAGGGATGGTTGTTGTGTATGTGGAGTTTTGGGTAGGACTGATAAGTTAGGAAATACACCCAGGGGATTGTGGAGTTTGGGAGGGGTGGAATGATGGGTAAGGAAATACACCCCGGGGATCACTTCTGGGTCACTGCTCGACAGTGGCACAGAAAATAACATACCCAACAGTAGTCATTCTTGACTGTCTATTATTTTCTATTCCTACCTGTTTAATATTCTGTAGACTCCACTCACCACATGTGACTACCATGGTGTGAAGCATGTTAAAAGACATAACACATGTGTATGCCTGGCTACAGGGTAGTCACACACACAAACACTTGCCAGTATTGTGCTTACAAGTCTTGCCTATGTAAAGGTCACTAGTAGAGTTGTAAGCAGTTGAGGGATGTGCCACAGAACCCATACAATTACAGTTAATCTGATTCTGCATCTGAGCTGGGTGACATCACAGGAATGATTACTTGGAGTGGGGAGGGGGTAAAAGGTTGGTTTAGCAGATGACAAGGATAAAGGCCAGTGCAAAAGGTGGTTTCTCTTTGGAAAGCAGTAAAACCCACTCTCATGACAGGATGTAGACACAAATACATACACAGGGATTTACAGACAGACACACAGTTGCCAGTGGTGGTATCAGAACTTCTGCCTAGCAACAGATCAGTATTACAGCACTACACAGTTATGAGATGCACCACAGAGATTACACACCTCCAAGCAGTCAGAATGCCCTTCTAAGATTGAGGACAGCAACAGGGATACTGACAGTTAAGATGTACATAGCTGTAAACCTGTGTGTTTAAAGTAGGAGTCCATTACAACCTGTATGCACAAACAAGACACATCATCTGCAGGTAAGACATAGGTAGGCCTGAGAGGTGTATTTGTAGCACAACAAGCCCTGTACTGGAGTATGTCCATCTTTGGAATGGATTACTACTATCACTATACAGGGTTACAGTGGGCATGCTCATACACTTAGAATCACAGGACTTGTTTGGATGCTTTGACTCCATTTACACAAGTTGACAGTGGGCATGCTCATACACTTAGTACCACAGGGCTATTTGGGATGCACTCTGACTCCAACTACACAAGGTTATACTGGGCATGCTCATACACTTAGAAACAAAGGGCTTGTTTGGATGCACTGACTCCAATTACACAGGTTGACAGTGGGCACGCTCATACACTTAGTAGCACAGGGCTGTTTGGGATGCACTCTTATTCTCACTACAGAAGGCCACAGTGGGCATGCTCATACACTGATACATACAGAACACAATGTAATGGACTCCTATTGTAAACACACAGGTTTACAGCTATTTACATCTTAACTGTCAGTATATATGCACATCATACAGATTTACTAGCAGATACCTGTATGTGGCCCATAAATGATATATCTGCATCTGTGCTGTGTGATACAGATGCATACATGTACATGAAGTACTGCCATATATATGTGAAGCATGCACAATCATGCATGTGTGGAAGTGACAGACAATTGGTTAACTGGGACACACAGGTGGATGCAAAGTACAGCTCACAGGTGTGTTACAATCATTCCTACAATAACCTGTGTAACTGCTAAGCTCTGGTGTTGTTATTTGAAGGGGAAGACACACAAAGTAGAATGCAGTAAGGGTGACACTGAAAGCAAACCTCTTGACACCTGTAACAGACACACCTCCCCTGTGCATATATTGTGCATATGTCAGCACAGTTGGCAAAGATAAAAGTCAGTAAACTTTGTAGCATGTGTGATAATGCTGTAACTCTGTAATACCGATCATGAGATAGGCAGGTGTTTGATTCACAGTACTGGCAAGTGTGTGTCCATATATGTCACGCACGATGGGGAATACATCCCCAATGTTTTCTACTCTCCTGTACACTGTTGTAGAAATCTGTACAGAGTGAAGTGTAGAAAGCAAGACATAGGCAGGGGTTTGAATCTCACACATGTCAAGTGTCTGCATGTGTTTGACTTAGGTGTATATCTTTGTGAATGCCACAGTGTGTGTGTGTGTGTGTGTGTGTGTGTGTGTGTGTGTGTGTGTGTGTGTGTGTGTGTGTGTGTGTGTGTGTGTGTGTGTGTGTGGGTAGCTGTCTGATCCCTGGAGTGAGGCTGTATTTTACCATACTCAAATGATAAAACCCCCTCCCCACATCCACTCACTGCAATCTAGTATCCCTGTTGATGTCATCAATCTTAGAAGGGCATTCTAACTGCCTGTAAACATGTAAGCCCTGGGGTGAGGCTTGTTTTACCATAGTCTACTGATATACCCTCCTCCCCACATACACTCACCGCAATCTAGTATCCCTGCGGATGTCCTCAATCGTAGAAGTCCATTCTGACTGCCTGTAAATGCGTAATCTCTGTGGAGCGTCTTTTAACTGTGTTGTACTATAATACCGTTGCGCAAACCTGCTTAAAACTGCTTAAAAGTGCATTAATCAACCTGCATCCAACAGCCCTTATTCTGGCCCTCATAAAAAATAAACAGCCCTTGAACCTGGGACCATGAACACCACAGTCACTGACTTTGCCACTAAGGCATCTGAGATACGTGCAAATGTTATGGGTTTTAGAATATACCTTTTACTACAAGCATTCCTCACTACTGAAAACAAATGTGACAGTCAGTTGGTGTACATATGTATAATACATATTAATGTTCATATGTTTGTGGAATTATGTGTTGCAGTGTGACCTGACAAGGTGTATTATGGATGAGAATGGTTCTGGTTTTGTGTCCTTTTTTTATTGTCCCCATACTCCATGTATACCCCTCCAGTTCACTTATTGAACATCCAACCCAGGTTCTCCTTGATGCATAATTTCATTATCCAACATTCCTCCCCCACCCCAAATTCCACATACGCAACAACCATCCCTTCTATGGTGAATTAAGTTAATATTAATTGTTATAATACCAAAGCTGCATGTGTTTTGTGTACACTTCACTTCCTTTGGACTGCTTCTGTGTTACGAAGTGTGTTCATAGATGTTTATATATACGGCTATAGATGTGTCTGTATATATATTTATATCTATTTGCACACATCACTGACATGCATACATACATATATATATATATATATATATATATATATATATATATATATATATATATATATTTAGTATTAATTTTTGAACAGTTATACATATGTAGACTTGTATATGCTGATTCACAAACTACAGTACATTACAATGTACTGTACATATGTACACAAAGTGACTGTCCCATTTGTTGTCAGTAATGTGGAATGCCTGTAGTAAAAGGTGTACTCTAAAACCCATGAAACATGTATACAGCTCAGATGGCTTAGTGGTAAGTCCAGTGACTATGGTGTGCATGGTCCAATGTTCAAGACCTGCGATGGCATAACTTTTCTTAGGTCAGAATACGGCTCTTTTAAGCAGTTGTAAGCATGTTTAAAAGAGATTGTGCGACATTAAGTTGGCAGTTAAACACGGTTAAATGAAATCTAAAAGTGTATAACCTGTGCACACAAACACGGTCACATCCACTAACTACCCAGGATATATATACTTAAGTGTAGTAACATCCAACTACGTGCTTACATAACATTACAGTCTCTGTTGCTTTTACTCTCGGGCACACATGTGTTTATATGGGTGTTTCAAATGTTTGTTAAACAGAAGATTACTACCTAAATATGCAAACTGTGGTTAAGGTATACTTTTTAACATAAAAAACATCCCTGACTTTATTGGAATTTGAACTACAAATGCATAGATACTATGCAAATGCTCTAACCATTACACTACTGACATTAACATTACTTCTGCCTATTTTTCTATTTAGATGATTTCTATGTGTAAGCTATGCTAAGCAAAGGGCAGTGGCATGCAAACCCACTGAGCTTCACATACTCTTGAAATAATAACATAAGAAATGAAAGAGGAGAATATAAAATAAAATTCCTAACTACATTAGGCATAGCCCCCCCACTGATACTCTTCAAGAGAAACCTTGATGGGTGAATGGGTAACAGAATATACACCACTGGGATCATGTGTGCCAGAACCATACAGCAGGGGGGAGGCCCCCAGTTTTACAGCTGCAAGACCTGTCGGGGAAATTGAATGGTGTGGAGTTATCATGTTAACATGCCCTGTTTAGATCACTAAGTGCCCCTATCACCCCCCCCCCCCAGTCTTCAACAGTTTCCGGCACTTCTGCCTGGAATCACTTCATTGGCTTTGCTTGACAGAGGCTCAGTTAATTGATCAATGGGGCAGAGAAAGCCAAAACACTGTAGCTATGCTTCTAAATGCCCTTGGGCGGATAACCTAATACCTACCTGTGAACCTCTAGAGTGCAGGCCGTCAATGAAATACAATATGTGAATAAACAGAGCTTTCAGATCACAATATACAGTGAGTAATCAGCATGTAGGCAGAAAACTGTTCAGTACAGCAAGAACATGCAGAACACTGATACTTATTCACTCCAAAAGTCTTTCTTGGAAGCTAGAAGGCTTGTATCAGTTTAAGGCTTTCTATTGCTTACTAGTAGGTTACCTATAGGAGAAGGGAAAAACAAGCACAGACGGGAAACATGCATGCAACAATACCATACAGGCTTACACCTGTCGCCCTTAGGCTTTTGAATACTAGTCAAGGCTCTTGCCTCCCCCATGGTGCCTTTTTTAGGCAAGGCCCAAAGGTGAAACTCACCTCTGTAAATAGCACAAAAAAGTAAAACAATGAGGGTTATGCTACTCAATGCCAGGAGTTGAAATCACAACATGCACGCACTCGCAGCACTCCTCGGTATGGACAACATCAATATCTTTGCAGTAACTGAAATCTGTTTTAAGGCTCCTGAGAGCACCCCAGCACTACCAGACTACAACTCATACCACACATTGTGGCCACAGAACATGGACTGGCACAGAAATGGAGTGGGTGTATCCATATTAATCAAGGATACCTACACCTCCAGGTTAGTGGGGCAGCATACCTCTGAGATCATCCATGTGCAGCTAACATCAGCCAAAACTGCAATGTAAATTGTGGCCTGCTACCAATCACCATCCATGACCCAGGACCACCACTCCACCTTCCTGGAGACAGTGTAAAACATGACAGTCCTACCGAACACCGTGATACTGGATGATTTCAACTACCCTACCATCAACTGGGAAAACTACTTCAGTACTTAATTCCAGGCCCAGCGCTTCCTAGAATTATCAACTCAAATGCCCTGGATTAGATGGTAAACTCCCCAAACAAAGGTGGAAACATACTAGACCTAGTAATCACCAACATGAGCGACAGGCGCAACACAGCAGAGGTAAACCCGTCACTGATTAGATCTGACCATAAACTATTCACTGTGGATGTCCACACCCCACCATCTCCCCCACCCAAGGAAACCACAGTAAAAACCTTTCCTACAGCTAACTTCACACTACTAAAGACAGAGGTGGGAAGTTTCACAGTCCCCACAATAAGGGAAAACACTGCCCAAGATACAGAATGATTAACAAATGCACTCTATGAGCACATACAAGGATGTATGGATCATGCCATCCTTGGTAAATCAAGACTCACTCCTCCAAGACAAAGACATCAGTCTGGTAGGCCCCTGCAATAAACAGGCTATACAACAGAAGGAGGACAGTAGCCCAGATATAAAAGACTCCCAAGAAGGAAGGACATCCTGACCAGTATTAGTACGGAACAATGGTTCCTCATGTAATCATCCAAGGCTAACTTCAAAATGGAAATAGCCAAGGATTAGACAGATAACCACAAAGCCTTCTTTGGCTATGTCAAGAATCTAAGTGGTAACTCACAGATTTGCACTGTGCTGGTGCAATATAGCACAACATATACTGAACCTACTGATATCGCCAACAACCTTGCAGATACATTCAGTGCAAACTTCACCCCCATATCACCCCCTAAAGGGCACACAACAATACACGGAAAGTACAGTATCCCAGGCATCACAGACAAACAGGTGAAAATAGCCATCTCAAAAGGCAAAACACAGCGTCACTGGGGCCAGATGGTGTCCAAGGCTGTGTCTTGCAAACACTACATGACAAACTAACCCCCACCTAAATAAGCTTTTCAACCTCAGCCTCTCCACAGGCTACATGCCCATAGAATGGCACATAGCAACAGTTATTCCACTCCACAAAGGAGGAGCCACAACTGACCATGGTAACTACCGCCCCATAAGCATGACTAGCCTGGTCTGCATGGCTATGGAGCGCATCACCATGGAACTTATTAACAAAGACATTGGTAACCTCCAAACACTTGACCCACCCAGGTCTTCTTGGTTGAGGGCACATCATGCCTACTGAACCTGGTTGATGTCTTACAGACAGTCACCCAAGTGATAGACGAGGGTGAGGTGGTTCACACATCCTACCTGGACTTCATCAAGGCTTTCGACACCATTCCCCACTCAGGTATTATTGATAAACACACCAGCCTGAACATAAACCCCTATGTCACAGGATGGGTTGCCAACTGGCTTACAGACAGAGCCCACATGGTAAGACTAGCAACCTCCAGATCCAACTCTTAACCAGTCACAACTGGTGTCCCACAGGGCTCAGTCCTGGGACCCCTACTGTTCGGCATATACTTCTCAGAGGTACAGGCAAACACAGGTGGACTATGGCAGACCATGTTTGCCAATGACTGAAAACTGGGAGCCATAATTGACAGTCCAACTGACACAGACATCCTTCAACAAGGCCTCACAGAGACCGACACAGGATGTCAGAGTCATGGCCTCAAGCTAAATGTCACAAAATGCATAGTCATTCCATTTTGGAAAACAAAACACCTACAAAGTACCACATAGGTGGCAGCCCCCTTAATGCAGATGAGTTAATAAGGGATCTGGGGACTAAGGTAGATAGTAATCTCTCCTTTGACATTCATATTGCCAAAGTAGTTAGGACATCCTTCTATGTAGGCCATCTAATTACTAAAGGGTTCGAATCTAGACATACTGAGGTTATAGTGCTCCTTTACTTGTCACTCATCAGTCCCATCATAGAGTATAATACCCCATTTGGGATGTACCTCAGAAGACACTTCCAACAGCTGGAAAGACCACAAGAGTACCTCGCAAAGAGGATTACTGGCCTCAAACATATGTCCTATGCAGCCAGACTGAATAAACTCCAGCTGTACTTAGTGGCATCCCATTTACTCAGAGATGATCTCTGCTGGCCTACAAAGCCATGTCCAACTCAGACTTAATGGATATGCTCCACCTAAGGAAATCCATGTCACAGTGAGCCAAGCGCTCTAGTGAGCCAAACCTTGCCACAACAATAACTAGAACATGGCTGGAGGGACAGAATCCTGCACATACTATGAAGATGTGGGCACATGTGGCTGGAGAGTACTGCAAGGCTCCACCCGATATGTCCAAGCAATGGAACCATGATTTGAGCATCCCAAACACATGCTCTCTGATGATTCTGGTTTGTGCGTGTGCCTCATTATGGCATTCTTGCATGGGTGTGTGTGCATTTCTGATTGGTGTCATCATCCACAGTTCCAGTGCATAGCCAGCATCCCCTACCAGATGGCCATATGGGATGTCCCCCCTGGTAAATGCCTGATACAGCTGTGAGGCATGCAGGATGTGGGAGTCATGATAGCTTCCAGGGCTGCCAGCACACACATCCATGATAATGCCCTGGGCATTGAACACAACCTGGCAGTTGATGGAGGGGTATCCCTTGCAGTTTATGTAGTGCCTACCCTGCTCACCGGGTGGTGACTTGATGTGTATGTGCATGCAGTCTATTGCACCGAGTACCTCCGGGTATTCTGCCACACTGTGGAAGAGATGCATATTGCTGGCCAACTCCTCCTGCATTTGGGGGAAGTATATGTGCTCACTGGCATGTGGTAACATGGCATCCAGGAACTGGTGGAATACCCTGGATGCTGATGTCTGTGAGATCCCCATGATATCACCAGTTAGCCTTTGAAAGGTACCTGTGGTTAGTATTCTCAAGCTTACACATACCTTGGTATCCACTGGGATGGGTTCCCCTCTTTTTTTTTCTGGCTCTGAGGCATGGCCAGCACAGCTCCACAAGTTGCTGTAGGGTGTCCCTGTCCACCCTGTAATGCTCTACTATCTCCAGATCATGTAGCCCCTGGTAGGTTACCCTGGGTCTGAACACTTTTCTCCTCCTCTGGTGCCTGTGGTGGTTGTCAGCATCATCCTCCTCACCACCTTCAGTCTCCATCACATGCTGGTGGATCAAAGCAATGGCAGACCCTAACATACATAGTAAAACTTCTCTGTCTGTATACAGCAATGGTGCAGTGTGTATGGGAAAACACAAGTGTGTGTGAGGTGCTTTCACACTTTATACTATTGTGCTATAGATGCTGCTGATGTAATTGGCTGTGTGTGAGCAGTTCCAGCTGCAAGGTATCTTACTTATGGGTTTTACATTGATTACTGAAAGTGTGGGGGCTGTAATGTGGAGTTATGCTTGCCTGGCTTGATTCATCTGTTGCCCTTTAATTCCCTTTTAAACCTAGATCCCCTCCCATTGTCAGGCATGCATCCACCTGCCAACTTTATTGTCTTGTACTTTCTCTACCCAGTCGTGTGTTGCAAAGTGTGTAATATAGCTGATATAATGCAATTCTGCTTTGTTCTGCTGTGACACTTTACTGTTTTCTTTGCAGTACAGCCCCTCCCCTTTCCTATTCTGCGGGTAGCTGCTAGCAGCCTTGTTAGCTGTTGTCAATGGCCCACTGTAGGTTCCTAGGTGTTAATTACTCATTTGTACTCCAATTTCCCTGCTGCAGCATTTCCTTATTTTTTTCATATATCCTTCCTGTTTCAGCTCCTGTGCGTGCCACGCATACCCGTTTACTGGGTTTAAGAGCATTTTAATCTCCATTCACATGCATACTCAGTTACCTTGTGTGCTCTCAGCTAGGCAAAGCTAAAGCCAGTTAAACACACCCTTTTCCTTTAGCTTTGCTTAGCTATGGGCAAACCGGATTGGCATTGCTCCAATGTGCTTACAGCAAAGGTGACACACCCCTCTCTTGATGTCATCTTTATCTCATGGTCACACCTTGGTGTTATAACGGTTTACTATTAGATTTTTGAAGTGAACTATGTCGACTGTACTGTTGTCGAACACGGAAGTTCGAAAACGGTGATATCGAACACCAAAAGCCAACCTAGGAATGGTTTTAACATGGGTCGAGATAGGTGTTCAGTTTTATTGCCAAACTACAAACCTCTCCCCTATCTCAACCCATGTTAAAACCCCTTCCTAGGTTGGCTTTTGGTGTTCGATATTACCGTTTTCAAACTTCCGTGTTTGACAACAGTACAGTCAACGGAGTTTGATTCGAAAATCTAATAGTAAACCGTTATAACACTATACCGTGAGGTGCATCCTTACACCAGGGGAGAATCTGTGATTCAGTATATCTCCTCTCATTTGCATTAGATTGCCTACTAATTCCTAGAAACCGCGCTTAACACTAACACAACCCCTTAGCAACCCTTGCACCATGGTGTGGTGTAACATGCCTGCCATTGACTATTATGGGGAAATCATGATATGTGTTACATTGCGGTTTTATTTTCTTTTTTTCTATTTTTCTTACGATCCTGTTTGCACACTGCTGCCCTACGCTTTAAACTGCGATAGCGCGAGAAAAAATAATAATGTTATTTTTACATTTTGTACATTTTTTTTATGCCAATGGCTATATATTTAGCCATTGGCATATATTAACAGTATACTACATGTGTTTGGCTGGTTGACATGGCTCCAATTTTATGTTTGCAGTAATGTAAACCGTGTTTTACGGTTTACATTTCTGTATTCTTACACTATGCCTGCACCACTTCCTGGATTGCTAACTACCCTCATTTGCATGCTACAGTGCTGCAAATGGGGTGATTAGCATACAGGAGCTGAGAGCTGTGCCAGCGTAGCATACACAGGTAGTGCACATGAAAACAGCTTGTACCTGCATCGCTTGGTGGCCATATTTGGTGTTGGAACACTGACGCTACTCCTGCACCTGGCGTAAGCTTCATGAATCCCAGATCAGAATTGAACCCTAGACACTAGAGCTGTATGGCAAAATATTTTAAAAGTAATCATGCTCAAGAAATACCCATTTCACATGTGTCTTCAGAGTTTTATATGTTTTCTCAACTATAATAACATGTGAAAAAGGTAGTACTGAAACTTTGAAATGGCAAATGTATCTTTGCAACTTGTTAACTATTAGAGATAAATGGGTAATTGCTGTGGAGTTCTTATATCTAATTGCATTTTTTTCAGTATATGTTTTATCCTCCTCAACTTCAGGCATCAACTGAGGAACCAATTCCTGAAACAAAGTAAAGCTGTGTCCTTGTATCCTGTTTTGTTACTCGGGTTGTTTAATTTGTTTATATAAGTATGAAAGATAAGTTGTAAAGTGAAAAACAAATGGCATTATGAGAAAGCATACCAAATGCAGTCTTTTCTAATATGCAAGTTTTCTAACTGCAGTGTTAAACATTCTAGCGATATTAAAAAAATAGGGCTTGCATCATGTTTAAAGTATTACTAAGGAGCATAGTCACAGAATTGCCTACCACATTTGTATTTCATTGGTCTTTAGCAAATGGGTATGTCTCATTACATTGTATTTATTATTTGAGATGGCAATCATGGGACCTTTATTGTCTCTGCTAAAAGCTGGGGAAATCATTGGAAAAATGTTTTTCTTGCCCAAATTGTTTCAGTAATGCTACCGGTTGTATTGCCGTACTTTACATGTCACTTATATTCAGCATAAACGTTTATCTTTTATCTTATTTTTTTGTTGACTGTCTCTATTTCAAATCCCAACAGGACCTCTCTTTGTCATTGCCATTGATGGATTCTTGTTCTCACTTGTTTAAGTTAAATATCAGACTGGCAGGGACACGATTCACCCCATTGCCAGATGCACAGTAATTCTGCATGTCCTTGGTCATTTAAATGATGCACCTTTCCCATTCTCATGGCTTTTCCTTTATTGATTAGTTTGTCTGAGGCTATGGTGGATCTTTTTTGTTTTTTGCATAGTCCTAAGGGGAAGTTCAATAAAGGTTATACAAATTTTTGTTCTCGTGTGCACATCGCGCCATGATGTGCCCACAGGCACGAAGAGTTTTAGATTCAGTAAACTCTGAATAGTTGCGCTCACACACGCACAACTAAGTAACCTTTTGTGCAATGCAAATTTTTGCTTAGTTAGCTGAATTTTATGCAAATTGACCAGGTAGAGCAATCCAACAACATGTAATGCATCTGTGTAGACTTCGTGTCTGTGTTAGGATGTAAAAGTCCACAAATACAGACATAATTCCCCGGAAAAGGTAAAATCCCATACATAAATGTCCACATCATACACTGTGGATGTCTGAATGCAGCAGGAATTATGTCAAAGTAATGTATTTTTTTATTATCATTTCCTGCATGTTTGCACTATGCACCACATTGCTCAAACATGCTTAATATAAAAAAAAATAAGTAAAAGAACAATATAAAATGTACAGTACACAAAAGCATTGTAAGACCTTGCTTCAGGTCTGCACAATTGTGCTTTTGTGCTGTTAACCAGCTTACAAAGCTATGAACAGTGTAGTTTCTAGGCTGTTAGCACAAATATTATGCAGATAAGGGCTAAATGCTGTGGATGTGTTGAATCGCTAAAGGGAGCAACCGTGTATGGATATACACTTCATGTAGGCTTCTACATTGTGTTTATATTCCCACTGGATGTGGATGACATTGGGTCTATATTATATGCTTGAAGAGACTTTTCTTTGAACATATAATCATCGATACCTAAAGAGCAAATGCTCTAAAGCGTGAACGGCCACGTCCGCAATTTTTTTCCTTGGGAAAAAAATTCACGGGGACGTACACAAAAAACACCCCACAAATTTCAAAACCCTAATCAAGTGCCCCCCTCTAACTAAATATACCAACTCTGAGATCGCTCTACACTGGGGAAAAGGGCAATTCTGGTAACAACCAACTGAATTTTTTCCTGAGGAAAAAATTTGCTGATGTGGCCATTCAAGCTTTAGGGCATTTGCTGTTTAGGTGTCAATGATTATATGCTTAAAAAAAGTCTCTTTGAGCATATAATATAGACCCGATGATATCAGGGGTGTGTGTCATGTCACATATAGGATTATTTTTTTGTGCTTAGTATGCATGTTTGTGCAGCACATCGCTTGCCACAAACTGAGTGTAGCTCAGCTTGTTTGCATGACCAGACCACCCATGTCCGAGTCATGAGATATTCAGCTGTAAATGGAAACCAGATGTATTCAGTTAACAATATACAGTTTTGCATAGCTATACTGCACTTCATTGCACACAGAGCAGTGTTGTGCACTAAAGTAGGACCTTTAAATCATCATCAATTATATCCTAACCAGGTGAACTGCATCATAATTAACCAATCCCACATGGTAAACCCACTCCAGAACTGTATAAAGTATGCATACACCCTACATTCTGATTTTCCCTCAATATTCTGAACCATTGGAGTAGAGACTTGGAAATTTTAACTGAGATAATGCTAGGGGCTGCTGCAGCTATTCTACATCTGTATGTGCTAGATGCTGAAGTCAATGCTGCTAGTGCTGATGATAATAGGCCTAGGCTGAGAAGGGGAAGTGTTCAGGCCCAGGGTAACCTTACGGTTACCCTATATAAGCTGGAGATTTTAGAGAGCTACAGGGTGGACAGAGACATATTACAAAAACTCAGTAAGCTCTGCCACCCTTAACTCAGAGCCAGAGCTAACAGAGGGGAACCCATCCCAGCTGAAACTAAGGTATGTGTAGCCCTTAGGATACTAGCTACAAGTACTTTTCAAAGACCAAATGGGGACATGATGGGGTGTCACAGGCATCTGAATCTAGGATACTCCATCAGTTCCAGAATGCCATGTCCCCAAATGCCAGTGAGCACATATTCTTTCCCCTGAGGTGAAGGCCAGCAATATGAAAAAGTTCTACTATTATAGCGCACTACCTTGAAGTACTGGGTGCCATAGATTGCACACATGTACACATCAAGACACCACCTGTTGAGCAGGAAAGAATATACATTAACCACAAGGGATACCACTCTAGCAACTGCCAAGTCATGTGCAATGCCCAGGGGATTATCATGAATATGTGTGTTGGCTATCCTGACAGTTATCATGACTCCCATATCTGGCACACATCACAGCAGTACCAGATGTTTGCTAGGGGAGACATCCCACAGGGCCATTTACTGGGGGATGCTGGCTATGCCCTGGAAACATGGCTGATGACACCCATCAGAAATGCACCCACACCCACAGAAGAACACCATAATGAGGCACACGCAAACTAGGAACATCATAGAGCATGTGTTTGGGCTTCTGAAGTCATAGCTACAGTGCCTTGATATATCTGGTTGAGCTCTGCAGTACTCTCCATGCACATATGCATACATATTCAAAGTATGTGCTATGGTACACACTCTGATCCTGTAGAAACAGCTTGAGCAGAATCAGCAAAGGGAAGGGATACACAGCATCTCACCAGTGCCTAGGTCACCACAGCCACAGTTACAGGAGCACTCAGAGGAGAAACCACCTGCTGATGTCCCTGTAGGCAGATGTAGGCATGCTCAGCACACCCTGACTTTGGCTAAGAGACAGTGCATAGCCCATTCACTGACAACCTAGGGACCTAGGGACCCCTTTCTGCTACTCACGTAGATATATTAAAATTGATGCCAGACAACTCACACATCCTGTACCTATCCATGTGTTGACTGTGTAATGCTTGCATCATACAGAGCCAGTCCGGAACTACAGTTGTATAAACTGCTGCATTTTCAAGGTAAGTCTATAACCTACACAGTATTCAAGTGGATTATTATGATATGCCATTGTAGCTATGGAACTGGTACAGTATGCAAGTAAATATAGTGGGCTATTTGGACAGAAATTACATCCACATGGGACTACAGGCACCCATTCTGGTATCATGTCTCCATTTGTAATCAGTAGGCCTCATGCATGGAATATTTGGCACAGTGGTGCAGCGGTTGCATTGTCGCCTCACAGCAAGAGGTTCTCCGGTTCAATTCTCAGCTGGGGTGCCTTCGGTGTGGAGTCTGCATGTCCTCCTTGCATTCATGTGGATTTTCTCTGGGTGATCCAGTTTCTTCCCACTTTACAAAGACATGCATCTGGAGCATTTCTACTCAGGTCTCCGCTGAAAATTGGCTTCATTCCAAGTCGGACTTTCCTGGTAAATAAATGTTAAATAAATAAATAAAACAGTCCTACTGCAACAGATTAGTGGTACATCATTCAAGGGAGATGTTAGAAAGTGAGGTTAAATGATAGTTAGACTAGTGAGTATCCTAGCAGAACATGGGGTTTGTTCCCCCGCTACTCAAAACAGCAGTGTTCCCTTGTAACCACCATAACAGCAACTCAGATTACACACAGTTGGTATGCCATACAGTCTCAGGACAGTAATTTAGAATTTGATCTTACAGTGTATGTGTTAGGTAATTGAGGAATTGCAATGTACATATTTATGCAGGTGACTGGGTGATGAATGATCCCCTTTCTGTCAAGCTGTTTCTGTGGCTCAAAGGACTAAGGCAGCCAACTTCTGTAATGGTGTTCAGGGCTCTAATCCTGAGATATCCAGATATTATTGATGTGAACTAGTAATAAGTTGTGTTTTACAGACTGTGACTGTATGTGTGCTATACTGTTATTAACCTCTTTCTCATATTAATTACCCATTTGCATGCTGCGCTGCAGGTCTACAACCTATTTAATAAGTCTTAGCAAGTTTGCATGAAGTGCAGCAGTAAAATGCTGCCCAAAAATATGAAACGCTGACTGCCACAAGTATCCGGAAAAGAAGCTTCCCAAACAGAATGTAATGAACTTTAATATAAAATACAAAAGTAATAAACGTATAAAAGTTAAGCGCTTTCACCCATTGCATATGAGCTTCATCAGAACAACTGACATACAACGCATTGTCATTTAAATAAACTATTTGGCGCCAGATGCTGTTTTTTTGAAAAAAGGCTTAAAGGAGCCTTCTTACAATGGTGCGCTATTGTCAGTAACACGCAAAACTTCATATAAAAAATCAGTGACTAGAGTAAAACGTACATTAGTGCTTATATAAAACAAATACAACCTAAATTGTTTACATATTAATACTATATGAAGTAAATCTCTGTCAACTATAAAAAATATAAATATTCTAAATAATTCTTCAAGTTATTAGCCATCTTATACACAAACATTGGTCTACTACCTACTATATTTTTAATGTCTTGATCAATAAGCTACTATATTTTTAATGTCTTGATCAATAAGCAGTACATTCCAATTCTTGGTTAAAATGTTCTTTATTTTGTTCTTAATTTTGTTGACATGGGGTCCATACTCCAAAATACAAGCCCGTTGATAAATCTCCCCCTTATTATTTAGAACAAAATTGAGGGTATGTCCCAGGATGTGGTAAAACATACAAAAAAATGTGGAAGATGTAATCAATGTGCACATATTATGGAGGACTCAAAATTAATATTAGATAATATCAGCAAAACACACATTAGATTTAGGCAGGGCAATTGTAATTCTAAGTATGTGGTATATATGGCTAAGTGCATGGCATGCACAGGGTACTATATAGGAAAAACAGAAAGTTTTTTGAAAAAAACGTATTTATGATCACATCTATAGTATTTTTAAGAAAGATGTGAATAATGCCCTATATAGGCACATTGAAAAGTATGGAAACACACACAAGTTTAGGTTTGCAATTTTAGAAAATGTTAAATCAGACCCTAGGGTAGGGGACATTAAGGCCACACTTGGATGTAAGGAAGTTTGGTGGCAATTGTACACAGTTGCTTCAATGTTACCAGGTCTTAACGACCATATACCCACTAAACCTATTTTGAAAAGATGGTTGTAATGTATAAGGGATTATAGTTCTTGGTTCTTAGGTTGATTTATCCCACTATAGGTTAGTTTGTGTTTTTTATTTTAGTCTCAGCTGCTGCTAACCAAAGGTTTTTATAGTAAGGACATCTTTACTAATTTTAATACATTTTTTATACAATTATTTACAGAATTGTTATATATATATTCTCTGTACATATTTTGTTACATATTTTGTTATATATACTAATTATACATTTTTAATACATTGTATGAATGTATTCATTTAGTAATACATATATGTACAGCAGGGTGAATAAGATTGTTTTCTGATCATCCCATTTTTAAACAAATGTTTTATACATTTTTTATAGTTGACAGAGATTTACTTCATATAGTATTAATATGTAAACAGTTTAGGTTATATTTGTTTTATATAAGCACTAATGTACGTTTTACTATAGTCACTGATTTTTTGATATGAAGTTTTGCGTGTTTCTGACAATAGAGCACCATTGTAAGAAGGCTCCTTTAAGCCTTTTTTCAAAAAAATAGCATTTGGCGCCAAAATGAATGAAATGACAGTGCGTTATATGCCAGTTGTTCTGATGAAGCTCATATGCAGTGGGTGAAAGCGCTTAACTTTTATACTTTTATTACTTTTGTATTTTATATTAAAGTGTATTAAATTCTGTTTGGGAAGCTACTTTTCTGGATATTTGTGGAAGTCAGCGTTTCGTATTTTTGTGCAGCATTTTACATTTGTTGACAAACGCTTTCTTCAATTCTGAAGTGCAGCAGTGCAAAAACATGGACAGAGGTCAGACAGCATAACACACAAAATCCCGGTTTGGAGTACAGCTAGGTGTGGGATGGAGTCAGTTTATAGAACAGTAAGTCTCAGATGTAAGCAATGCGCATCCCACTAGTTCACTGCTTAGCAACATGCAAACAGGTCCAAAAATTCCATCATGCATGCCCGTACACTTAGTTAAGTAGAGCGCAAATCCTTTGCTCCTTATTTATAGGTTCATAGGTAGGTACTAGGCTATCAGCCCAAGGGCCTAAGTAAACCTAGCCAACAAGGCTCCCTGGCTTATGCCACCCAAGAAAGTTATTTTCCTGTGCCCCTGACAAGCAGAGCCACAGAGGCGATCCCTGGGGTGTATTTCCTATTTCCCATCCATGAGTGCTAATGAGGAACTTTGCTTGACATAGATGGGTAGCTTGTTCCAGAGTATGGGAAGTCTCTGAGACAGGAATCTATCCCTCCAGCATGTCCTGTTTATTGTGGTAACAAGGTTTAGGTTCCTAGAGAGTATAGCTCGTAGGGATTGGGATTTCATTAGATGTAGCATGTCCAACAGCTTTCGGTTTGGCATAGCTTTATATGTTAGGCAGAGATCACCTCAGAGTAGGCGATATGCTATGGAGTAAAGCTGGAGTTTTTTGAGACGGTCAGTGCAGGGCATCTGTTTGAGAACAGTAATCCTCTTTGTGAGATACTTTGTGGCCTTTCCAGCTGCTGCAGATGTCTTGTGAGGTACATTCCAAAATGGGCATTGTACTCTATAATGGGTCTAATGAGTGTTGAGTAGAGGGGAACAATGACCTCTTTTTTCCTAGATGAGAACCCTTTTGTGATGAGGTGTGCCATGTAGAAGGATTTCCTGATTACTGTGGTGATATGATTATCAAAGGAGAAACTACTGTACACTTGGGTCCCCAGGTCTCTTATCACACATTCAGCATTAAGTAGACTGCCGCCTATGTGGTAGTTCATGGGTAGAGAGTTTTTACCAAAGGGGATGACAACGCACTTTTTGGCATTGAACTTGAGACCATGGCTCTGACACCAGGCATCTGTCTCAGTGACGCCCTTCTGTAGGATGTCCACATCATTTGGGGACTCAGCTATGGCTCCTAGATTGCAGTCATCTGCGAACTTCATTAGCCAAAGGCCTTCTGTGTTAGCCTGTACTTCAGAGAAGTGGATACCAAACAGGAGAGGTCCCAGGACTGAACCCTGTGGTACTCCACTTGTCACTGGTTTGAAGTCAGATTTGGAGTCTGCAACCTTTACAATGTGGGTTCTGTCAGTGAGCCAATTGGCAACCCATCTTGTGATGTAGGGATTTATACCTAGTTTAGTGAGTTTAGCTATAATTCCAGAATGGGGGATGGTGTCAAAAGCCTTGGCAAGGTCAAGATAGGCATATGAACCACCTTACCCTTGTCTACAGCTTTGGTGACTGCCTCAAATAAGTCGATCAGGTTCAGGAGGCATGATCTGCCTTTCACAAATCTGAACTGGGTGGGGTCCAGAGTTTGGAGGTTACCAATGTCTTTGTTTATGAGTTCCATGATGATACGTTCCATGGCCTTACAGACCAGGCTCATCAGGCTAATAGGGTGATAGTTCCCGGGATCAGTGGTGGCCGCCCCCCCTTTGTGGAGTGGGATAACTGATGGTGTGCACCATTCAGTGGGCACAAAGCCTGATGTGAGACTTTGACTGAACATGGTGCTAAGGTGGGGAGCCAGTTCGTTCTGAAGTCATTGTAAAATGCAGTCTGGGATGTTGTCCAGTCCCATGGATGCTGTGTTTTTGGCTTTAGAGAGTGCAGCTTTTACCTGCATAATTGTTATTACAGGGACTCTGCATTCTTCCTGTATAGTTATGGGCTCTTTAGGGGGTGAATTGGGGGTAAACTTTGCACTGAACCTATCTTCCAAGACATTGGCAATATCAGTTGTGTAATTTTCATGCCATTGTGCTGTAACTCAGAGCAGATCTGGGTGTTGCCATTGAGATTCTTGACATAGCTATAGAATGCTTTCTGGTTGTACCTAGAATCAGTGGTGATTTTATTTTTGTAGCTAGCTTTGGAGGACCTTATAAGGGATCTCAGCTTCTTGCTGAGGTTGATCAGGGAACTCCTCCACTCATGGGATTTTACTCTCTTTTGCAACAGTTTCTTCCTTCTGTTGTAGAGTTTGTTTATGGCAGGGGACCACCAGATTGGCTTCCTTTTTTTGGAGGATAGTGTCTTAGTTCTGTTTGGGATAGCACAATCCATGCACATGTAAGTGCTTATAGAGTGCATCTGTGTAGGATTCAGCAGTCATAACTGTACTGTAAATATGCATGGACATCATGAAGCTCGCCACTTCTGTCTTAAGCAGCATGAAGTTGGCTTTGGAGAAATTTTTTACCGTGATTTCCTTAATGGGGATGGGGTGGGGACAGGATGTGGAATTGTCAAATTTATTTTAATAAATTATAGACATATATATCTATATGTGTATATATATATATATATATATATATATATATATATATATATATATATGTAGATAGATAGATATATCTGTCTCTATGTGTGTGTGTGTGTGTGTGTGTGTGTATCTATATATATATATATATATATATATATATATATATATATATATATATATATATACATATACATTTCTGTTTCTCTCTATATATATAGGTATACATATACATATTATACACACACACACACATATATATATAGATATAAATATATATATATATATATATATATATATATATATATATATATATATATATATATCCAAACAATGTACACATAGATACATATGTGTGTGTGTGTGTGTATGTATATATATATATATATATATATATATATATATATATATATATATATATATATATATATATATATATATATATATACATATATAGTTTACTATCGAAACCTCGAAACTGCATCCATTGATCAGCCTTAACGTTGAACCAATATCTTAAAAATTGCAACAGCAAACAAGCAGGAAACTTGAAACTGACTACATCAACTCCTGTAGTTTGAAGTATTCATCATAGCAGGAGGTGACATTAGTCACCCAAGCTATGCACTGTAATATACCGTGATAATCTGGAGTCAACGGTACATCACTTTTACTGTTTTGCAGGGGGGCGTATATATATATATACAGACACTGACACACACACACACACACACATATATATATGTATATATATATGTGTGTGTGTGTGTGTGTGTGTGTGTGTGTGTGTGTGTGTGTGGGCATATGTCTGTAATGCCCAATATATCCAAATCATGCAGAGTAAGGCTGCACTAGGACAAAGGTCAAAAGTAAGGGCTCAACTTTAGATAATGCACTTACAAAATGTGGAAGTGCATAGAATAACATGTGGTGCATTTGGAGGACTATTGGGACATCTGAATTTCAGATTTCTGGTAGTTTTCTGTCACTTCATTTGTAAACGATGCCACATTTGACAACAAACCACAATTTAGTGTGAAACACTCATTAATATGAGTCAAACCTGTACACTTGCTGCAAACATCTGAACAGTCAAGAGTTATAGTGCCCTACTATTCAAGACCTTTTTGGAAACCATGAAAATGTATGGCACAGTGTAAGAACATGTACATATATCATGAAGCCATATGTTTGTATCTACACCAGCAACAATACCCACTTTCATTACAGCCCTCTGTGTCTGCTGGATATCACCACACATACATCAACAATTGAACAAGTCGTGGAATGTATAATGTTGTGTGCTCACGTATGGACAGGGAAAATTGATTGTGGCAACAGGTTTGTCCATCCAAATGCAAACAGACACATATGCTCAATACCGGTACTGCTGTCACATAGCTAGACTGCTAAACTGTTATCTGACTTCTAGGCTACTAGCTGCAGATGGCAGTAAGATGCAATGTGACTCTGCAGACATCCCAAGCTGTTCATCACAGGCTTGGTTAGGTCCTCTAGGATTACTTCACCTGCAGTCATTTGTAAAGCAGACTTGTGTCTTGGCACATGCATTAAGTACTGTCCTCTGTAGTCCGGAAATGTAGATAGGTAGGGGTTCTAATTTCACTCCATCCCACTTGGTGTGTATGTGTGTGCATGCGCGCATCACCCTACAGAACAAGTGTGAATTCCACACTGACTTCTACGGTGGCATGGGTTTGCACTGTTTTGGGCCTTGCAGTTGATGCAGGCCTCCAAACTCTTGACCTGTACAATGCCTGCTGATGTCATCTACTATAAGATTATCTAAAGTTGTCTTAATGTCAAACTTGAGCCATGGTGCATGTGATAAGTACTGAATTCTATAGTTAGTAAACTTAGATAAGTAAGGGTTCTATTTTCACTGCAGCCAACTGTGTGTTTATCTCCATGAAGAACAGCATGTATATGAATCCCACACTGACTCTCACAATGGTTTTGCACTGTTTTGGCCCTTGCAGTTGATGCAGGCCTCCAAACTGTTGTCCTCCATAAGGCCTTCTGATGTCATGTCTATAAGATTACCTAAAGTTATGTTAATTTCAGACTTAAGCTGTGGCGTGTGTAATAAGTACTGCATTCTGTAGTCTGTAAAATTAGATAGGAAGGGATTCTGTTCTCACTGCAGCCAACTTCATGTGTGTGCTGTCCAGTGTTCTCTAAACGTAGATAGATAGTGGTACTGCATTCACTGCAGCCAACTTGGTGTGTGTGTGTGTGTGTGTGTGTGTGTGTGTGTGTGTGTGTGTGTGTGTGTGTGTGTGTGTGTGTGTGTGTGTGTGTGTGTGTGTGTGTGTGTGTATGTGTGTGTGTGTGTTAGTCAGAGGACTTTACATCAACCTATGGGATGCTGTCCACTTCTCTTTAACAGACACTGCTAATTTCATTAGCATTAAATTATTGCTTGTGTATAAGTCAAAAAAGACCATGGTTAGGCAGTAGACTGACAGATGCATACATGTAAGATGTTATTATGTTTGCAGTATCATTCTAAGGTAAAACAGTACCTGACGGTGTGGGATAGCATGGTGGATTGAGTACATTGCCTTGCCAGGCATATAGGATCATAAGATCAGAGGATCATAGGAGATTCCTGGGCTATCAACCAAGAGGTCATTTTAAGCCTAACCATTTCAACCCTATGTAATACTGTAGAAGTACTAGTCAATACTGAAGATTGCATTTAGTGATGACTCCCCATGTCCAGGAGGCTTGTGAGTGCTGTCCCTAGTAAAAATTTACAGTGCCTCATCCACTCATTCAGGTTCCTCTTGAACAGTGTCATAGAGGTGCTCTGCTCTATATGAATTGGTAGCCTGTTCCAAAGATGTGGCAGTCACTGGGAAATAAATCTCTCCCTCCAGCATGTCCTATTTAAGTCACAGGCCATATTTAATTCCCTGGAATGGGTAGCCCTAGACCCATTTGATTTATGGGTATGCAGTAAGTTCATTAGGTTTGGGTTTTGGGTTGCTCTGTAGGCCATGCATAAGTCTCCCCTAAGAAGTCTATATGACATGGAGTATAGTGACAGGGACTTTAGTTGGTCCATGTAAGGCACATGCTGGAGGCTCTTGATCTTCTTTGTTAGAAACCTCTGAGGTGTCTCTAATTGTTGTAGATGCTTAGTACGGTACATACCAAATGGGGAGTTATATTCAATTATGGGCAGGATAAGTGCCAAGTATAGGGGGGTTATAACTTCTTTTGCTCTCGAGGTGATACTTTTACTAATCAAGTGAGCTACATGGAAAGATTTCCTTATAATGATAGACATGTGGTGGTTGAAGTTAAGATCATGGTCATCTTGTGATCCCAGGTCCCTTACCACTTCAGGGGTACTTAGGGTATTGTTATTGATTTGATAGTGTGAAGGGACATTGTGCTGAAGGGAATGATGATGCATTTCTTTGCATTCAGTTTAAAACCATGACTAATATACCAGTCGGTGGTCTGTGTGCGACCATCCTGGAGTATACTGACTTCATCTGGGGATTCAATGGTTGCACCTAGTTTGTAGTCATCTGCAAACTTGGTCAGCCACAACCCTTTAGTTTTGACCTGAACTTCTGAAAAGTATATAACAAACAGTAGGGGACCCAGCACTGACACCTGTGACACCCTGCTGGTAACATGTCTGCTGTTTGATGTGGAGTCACCCACTTTGATAGTGTGTGTCTGTTTTGTGAGCCAGTTGGCAACCCATCTTATAACGAAGGGGTTTACATTAAGTTTGCTAAGTTTATCAGTAATGCCTGAATGTGGGATTGTGTCAAAAGCCTTTGCCAAGTTGAGGTATGCTGTGTGCACAGATTTGCCCTCATCAATGGCCTTGCTCACACTTCCAATGAAATCCACCAGATTTAACAGGCAGGATGTGCCCTTCACGAAGCCAAATTGGGTAGGGTACAGGGTTTGGAGGTCACCTATGTCTTTATTTATGAGGTCCATAATGATACATTCCATGGCTGTATAGATGAGGCTGGTCAGGCTTATCAGTCTGTAATTCCCTTGGTCTGTTGCTAGGCCACCTTTGCGGAGGGGAATAACTGTAGCTGTTCTCCATTCCACAGGAATAAATCATGTGGTTAGGCTATGATTGAAAAGGGTACTTGGTAGTGATGCTAGTTCATGTTTTATCCTATTTAGAAGACAGCCTTGGATATCATCTGGTCCCATAGCGGCCATGTTCTTTACCTTGGACATGGCTTTGAAGACCTGCTCTTCAGATATGTAAGGTGGGGGGAAAGTTTGGGGGAGGTTTTGTGGTAAGTTAGGAGGAGATAAGGGAGTGAAATTTTCACTAAACCTATCAACTGGCAGGTTCGCTATCTTTGTGGGGTCAGTGTGTGTGTGTGATACCATTGGCTACCAGTTCTGCACATGCTTGAGTCCTACCCTTTAGGTTATCTATATAGCTGTAAAAGGCCTTATGGTTATTCTTGGCAGTACTTGCTAGGTTTCTCTCAAAGGAGCACTTGGATGATTTGACAAATTGTCTTGTTTGCCTTTAAGGCTAAGGAGGGTGCTTTTTCCATTGTTGGGTCCTTGTCTTTGTTTTCTTGGACAGCAGCTTTTTGTGTTTTTTGTAGAGTTTGTTGATGCAGCAAGTTCACCATGGCAGCTTGATTTTTCTTGGGACACTGGCTTTAATTCTATCTGGTACAGCCGAGTTTATACACTTATGCAAGTGATTGTACATGGCTTTAGAGTAAGCGTTGGCATAGTTACCACTTTCAGCTTGGGGTGTGGCTTAGAATGCATTTATACCTTCGACTAGGAGGGTATAGTTTGCCTTGGTGAAGTGTTTTAGTCTGATTTCACCCTTTGTGAGTTCTGCTATTAGTGTCAGTTCAAAGGTGACTGATTTGTGGTCAGTTTTAACTAATGAGGGTCCAACAGTTGCAGAAGTGCACCTGTTTGACATGTTGTGCACCTGTTTGACATGTTGGTGAGGACCAGATCTAGAATGGTTGTTCCTCTTGTCAGGGTATGGATAATTTATTCCAGGGCATTTGAATTCACAAAGTCAAGGAACTTTTGTGGTAGCGAGTTTGTGCTAGAGTAGGTTTTCCAGTTGATGGTGGGATAATTGAAATTCTCCATAACCAGTGTATTTGGTAAAATTTGGATCATCTTCAGTTTGGTTAAGTAGGTTTTATGGGTGTTGCAATCCATGGAGGGGGATCTGTAACTGGCTAGGACTTGAATGGGGGTCTTACTCACTGTCACCTAGATCTGGAGTAACTCCATGGAGCTGTCCAGTCTAACTAGACGTGAGGTGAATTTATCTCTAATATAGACTGAAACACCACCTCCTTTGGTTTTCACATGTTCTTTTTGCAGTCTAAAGGTGTGAAAGGCATTGTAGCCTGGAAGGGCCAGGGTACTCTTTGAGGCCTTAAACCAGGTTTCTGTGACTGCACAGGCATCTACATCTTCTAGTGATAGACGTGCTTCCAGGGAGTTCAGTTTTTGGTATAAGGTCCTAGCATTTAGCAGCATGACCCTTCCTTTGTTCTGACTGGTTAATTTCACATTGGTAATGCTGTTTTTGAGACCTTGCCTAAAAAGGGCACTATGGGGGAGGCAAGAGCCTTTGCCAGCAGCCAAAAGCCTAGGGGTGCCAGGTGCAAACCATCTCTGGCATAGCAGTGAGGTTTGTTGACCATGGCTTCTCTGGCAGATAGGAACTGGATCCCCTTGGAATGACACCAAACACTAAGCCAATTATTGAAATCAATCATTTTTTGATTGTAGCATTATTCTAGGTGAGGGTGGTATGCTGTTCAAGATAGGGACATACCTGTCTGGGACACATACTCAGAGAGCTTAAACATGTCTCTCTTCATATAGTCCAGTGAGGTACATCTCATGTCATTTACACCAACATGAGCTATAATAGAGTTACAATGGTACTTCTTGCTGGGAGACCTGAGTGCATGCATGATTTGGTGAATCCTAGCACTGGACAGGCAGCTGACTGTGACTTTCTCCTTGTCCATCCTGGTGAGTGGGACATCTGTGTCTCTCACTATTTAGTCTCTGATGACAAGATAACTTAGTTTTTGAGTGTTATGCCATATGGGCTTGGTGGGTGAGACACTAATGCTGCTATGTGTCATGGGTGCTGTGGAGACTGTGTTAGCTGTAGCAAACTTGTGTTTTGGAGGTCTCTGCTGTTTCAGTAAGTTTTTCGGGAGAACCTCCACATATGTGGATTCATGTGTTTGATGCATACTATGTGTTTGAGTAGTGGTATGTGTATGAGTAGTGGTACTATGTGGAAATGTAGTGGTGGGTGAGCTGACAACCTTCTCCATGTTGACAGACAGACAGACAAAAGTGCTTCCCTACTAGATTATTTACTGCTGGGAGTTTTGCTTGATCTACTGGATTATTTACTGCTTGGATTTTTGCTTGTCATTAAACTTTTTATCTTCATTGGAACACTGGAATACTGATTTGTTTTGTGACTGCTGTGGGATTTTGGCTTCAGGTGTCGTGTTTGTTTTACCAGTTGCTTTTGTTCACCACTCTACACACATCAGACCTCCCAACCATCCCGAATTACTCGGTTTTTACCGAGTTTTGGGGTCAAAATGAAGGGGTGCCACGATTCCCGAGTGGCACCCCTTCATTTCTGATTATTTTGCTTTTTTTTTATGTTTTGAATTTTCGCTCTGTTGGAACTGACATCATCGCATGTTCGATGATGTCAGCTCCATCAGCGCTACCAGCCAGTCGGAATTGAGCTCAAGGAGCTTGCGTCATTATTTCTGTCTGGCTGTGAGCAGGCGGGAAATGGGAATTAAACAGCAGCAGCACTAATGCTGCTGAGAATGGGCTGCTGGCTAAGGGTTTACTTTTTTAAATTGCTATGCTGAGAATGGGCTGGCGTCGCAACTGGCGTTACTTTATTTTTGCACATTTCTGCTGAGTCGGTGCCGACGTAAATGGACTTTGGGCTGCAGGCTGAGCGAACGGGATGAAGCAAGGCATTAGCCAGGTAAGGAAACAAAGTGTGTGTGTGTGTGTGTGTGTGTGTGTGTGTGTGTGTGTGTGTGTGTGTGTGTGTGTGTGTGTGTGTGTGTGTGTGTGTGAGTCCCAACCCAAGCCGAGAATCGAACAGGAGAACCTCTTGCTGTGAGGTAACAATACTACTGCTGCTGTGTCATTGGTATAACATATGAAAAAGATATTATGTTGACCCTCTTGGGTCTTTTTGAGTTATGTGTACTAGAACCATTTGGGGCTGTGCTCTCTTTAGTGTTGTGGTTTTCCTACAGTTGGGAAGGAGAGAGTTACTTTGAGGCATTTCTTCATTGCTCAAAAAGCCACCAGGGCAGGGGTCCATGTAAATGACACAAACCTGGGCCTGGACACAACTACACTTGAAGCTATATGGAACTGTAATATAGGCCTTTTGCTGGAGGATTTGCCTTTGGTTCTTGATGAGTGTAGAAATGTCCTCCTGGTGAGTCATTTTAGAGGTATACACACCAGTTTATGCCATTTCTAAATTTTAAGTGTTAACAGCAAATGTTAAGGCATATACTAATTTAGGCTTTTATACACCCCCTATATCTCTCTTTGCCTAGAAATCTTGCTGGAAGAAGCTAGTAATGTAACTGCTGTCTAGTAAATCCCCCCGACATATTCTTTACAGTTTGTTTTTTGCAAAGTTTATTCCTGTCTGCCACAAGGCTATCAAAATAAAGACAAAAACAGATGTAGAGATATCCCCAACCACTTCAGCTTCATAGTCGAGATGGGTGCTCCCCTATGAAGCTAGCAGTGCAACCCAATTTAAGCTTGTATAACTTCTACAGTACCACTAGTTCCTTTTTGTCTGAGATAGGTTATTCTTTGTTTTAACTTGCAGCACTCTTGTCAGTTGTGGGTCGTTCATTGTCACTGTTTGCAATATTTAGAGTTTTCTGATTGAGACCCTTATTGGAGTTAACTAATCTCTCTCTCTCTCTCTCTCTCTCTCACACACTCTCTCCCTCTCTCTCTTACAATAGTAGGTAAGTTGTTGTTGTGTGTGTGTGTGTGTGTGTGTGTGTGTGTGTGTGTGTGTGTGTGTGTGTGTGTGTGTGTGTGTGTGTGTGTGTGTGTGTGTGTGTGGGGCTGGGTATTCACTTATTGTCAGGTTACAGGTATGAGCACAATTTATTACTTCACTTTATGTTACTGAGACCTGGCCCTGCCTTTTTGTTTGCTTGCTCGTTCAGTTTGATACACATGATATAAAATCCATCAATTGTCAAGTTATAGAGCTTCAATATGTTTATAGATTACTAGGGGCAATTTTCATCCGAGACGTTTAAGTGGCTTTGGTCTGTGGAATAAAAAAGCTTCAATGAGAATAAAGGACATTGAGAGCCACACAGAACAGTATTACCAGGTTAAACTTATATTCTAGTTGTTATGCCGCAATAAGTGCATATTAGTTATTGTACTGTTATAAAGGATCTGATTTCTTGAGTCCACATACTTACGTTTGGGGAGGATTCAGGAGGACCCGGACATTATATAAATTATCTGAGTAATGTCGCATCCTAGTGGGATTACTGGACTCAATCCAGCTTCATCTGGCTGTACGTAACATGCAGCTAGCTTACTGAAACATTTGATCTGTTCTGTTAGTTCCTTTTAGGACTCATACACAACTAGGGTTGCCACCTTTTCAAATGCCCAAAGTGGGACATTTTTGGTGCAAACGTCCAATTTTGCAGGCCAAAACATGCCCATGGCCAGTACAAAGGACAGAACGTCACTTTTTTTGCCTAAATAAAAGCTTATTCTTGTAGCATTTTGGTTGCTTATTCTGTTTATTATAACATTTAGGTGTTTCAGATACATAATAACTGTTTTATGCAACTATTACTTAAAATATAGGAAATAATTTTGTCCTAAAATCTCAGGACATTTGCCATTTTTGCAATTGTTTTGCAGGACACAACTACGTAAAGAGGGACTGTCCCTTGCAAAGTGGGACAGATGGTAATGCTAACATATATGCTCTGAAGAGAAATGCTGCTAATTAACGGTCACAGAAGCTGGTAGGGCTTGCATAAATATACACAAAGTCATTTAAAGAACAGAGGCAGGCAAGAAAGAAGCTATGAAAGCAATTGTAGCCTGGCTGCTTCATGCATTCAGTAATTGAGAAAGCACTGCTAGAAATACCTTGGTCTAGAGATTACATTTGGGGTTTCATTCCAATATGCTTTTCCTGTTTTTAATAGTTGAATGTTTTTATTATCTGTTTTCCAGAAGGAGCAAAAAAACTGTTTATAAATTAGAAATGTCTTTTATGATGGAAATGTTCCGAACTGGGCAGTTTTATAATTATTGGTTCATGCATTTTCTTTCATTACATACAGTACAGCCTACTGTAAAAATGTTCATTCAAACAATAAATGTAAAATGTGCTCTGTCTAGCAAGTGTGCTGTATTATACAAGGACTATAACTTAATAAAGTCAGGAAGGTGGGTGCATCAAAGAAAAGAATGCATCATGTATGTTTCTTGTTTTGTGTGCAAGGAGCCAATGATTTGAAAACAGCCCAAAGATAATCTTTATCCACCACTGGCCAGATGCATTTTCTTTGGATGTGGTACGGGTTTTAATGCTGTTTCGATGAATGTGAGTTTCAACGGCAGAGAAGTATTAATGCCAAGTCTGTTTTCATCGTGAGACAGTATTGCTTTATCAGATGTCTGTTAGTGTTTGTGCACTGATGTGCTGCAAAATGTAAAAATAAAATCCAAATAATCATTGTAGAAGTAAAGCAGTATGCATGCACACATTAGTGCTTATGGTAAATGGGGTGAAATAGCCAGGTAATAGGATATTAGAATGGCTACAGGGGGACTCTGGTGCCATATTTTGGTTGTCTGTTCAGTTTGTGTTCGAAAGTTGGTATCCCACAACTCCATTGGAGTGGGTGGGGTTATGTAATTATGTATGCAAATTAGATGTTAATCAGTGTACAGATTTGTACCTATTTTTCATGGGCCTTGTCCAGATTTTTGATATTTCCAGGTTGAGAGGTATGACACACATTCTGACTGTTGGAGTTTCATTTTGGTGCACTGAGAGTCTTTCCTTTCACTGCCGGTTTGAGGTGTATTTCCTGACTGGGTAAATGGAACTGAAAAGAGCAGAAGATCACTCGGGCAATTATAACCCAATTTTGGGTTGTAACTGTAACAATATTGTTACAGGGTTCGAAGGAGCAATTAGACAGATTACTCTATTACTTCAGAAACAATGTCAGCAGATGCAGACTATATTGGCACACACACACTTCAGGGATATATGACTACTTCCGGTTTTATTAATGGCTTTCCTTCTAGTGTGGAACCTTTGGGTGATTCGGCTTCACAGGCTAGTATTCCTTGTGGTCAGACCATAGCAACAAGTATGCAACACAACACCAATCATATGTCACGGTTTAATCAATGGATTACTAACAAGCCGGCTTTTTTCAATGAACCTCCATTAAGTAAACCTATGGACATTCACCACAGACTACGGGACTTTGAGGTTAAAATGAGAAAGGTACATAATATTCAAACTGACAATGGGTACCTTGCTGAATATATTTGACTACAAAGGGTCCCTAAAGGCCTTAGGATGTACAAGTTCCCTAATGGGTTGGCCGTGGGTCAACCACAGGTGGATGAACTATTGTCCATGTTTGATAGACATGGTTTGGAACTTTTGCATTGTATTATAAAAGTTAATAACAACAGAAGTAAAGTGTTATTGGAAGATGTTAATACACTGAACACTGAAAATTTAAATGACAATAATTTTTTAAGTTTTGAAGCTAGATATGGCAACATTTTTAATAATATTGAGGAGCAAATTAAAGATAATGTTATTAGGAAAACAAAGAAGTTAAAAAAGGCCAAAATCGAATATAAACAAAAAGAAGCTTATCCACTTCTCAAGAGTTATTTGGGGGGTAATGGTGAAG
Organism: Protopterus annectens; assembly: GCF_019279795.1. NCBI lineage: Eukaryota > Metazoa > Chordata > Ceratodontiformes > Protopteridae > Protopterus > Protopterus annectens. Next base: position 575,390,485 of record NC_056727.1, on the reverse strand, counting down.
GCATTAGGGAAGGCAATGATGATTTAGATGCTGGTTCCCTAAGTTATGACCTTGAGAGGGGGGGTGATAATGCTCAGACGGGTTATCGTAACCATGAGGTGGACGAAGTATTTGAACAAGATTTCCCGGTCTTAAGGAGATCAAAATGGATTCTTAACCAGAATAGGAACAGGCAGAATTTTTTAAGGGGACAACAGACCTCAAGGGGGCGACCCCAGAAGGGGCAGAACAACTACTGGAACAACTGCAACCAGAACAGATATTAGATATTTCTGATACATGTAATCAGATTATTTCAAGTCTTGGGGGTAAACTGTTAAGCTTAAATGGCTTTAACATTTTTAACTACACAGACATTCCCATTAATGAAGTCCATTTTTCTTTATTTGAAAAGGGGTTTAAGTTTGTCCCTGGTACAAAAACCTGACATTTCTGATGTTTTAATTGATCTCAAACTATACATAAGAAAACTGAATTTTAAAATACTGTTCAAAGGTAAGACTGAGCATATGGGGAACCAGGTAGGATTAAAGAAAAAAAGTATTTTTAATCCACCACTGCACCCGATGCTAGCACATTATGAAGAAGTCTGTGTGAGGGAAATGTTCCAGGAACATCAACTTTACAAGAATTACTTTTTTAACTTGACTAGGGAAGAGGTGTTAGTGTTGAACCACTTTAGGGAAATGGATGCAATACGGGTCATGATACCCGACAAAGGGGGAGGGGTGGTACTGGTGGACAAGATGAATTATGTCAATGATCTTACCAACATGTTACAAGACACTGATAATTATTCACCAGCATCCCTTAATGAAATGCACATAGCCCACAGAAGGTTACAACTATTTCTGGAGGATAGTTTACATCAAGGGACCATTAATGAGGATGTTTTTAAATTTTTAGTGAATGACCATCCATTAGTACCCACAATTTTTGGAATACCTAAGGTGCACAAAGATGTGCACCACCCCTCCTACAGATTAATAGTAGCTGGACAGAATAGCTCGACTCATTCCTTAGTGGTTTTTGTGGACCGTGTGGTAAAAGGGGCTTTGCTCCCGGTCACCCATGTATCGAAAGATTCCTGAGACTTTCTAACTAGAATTAAGAGTGACTTTTTTCAGATGTTACTGGGTTTTCGACCACTGATGTAGTGGATCTTTACACCTCTATTCCACATGAACAGGGATTGAAATTATTTTATGAGACATTAACTGAACACACTAATCTAAGTAATACTATGGTGAACTTTATAATGGAATTTATTTTAAACAACAACTATATCACCTTTGAAAATGAATATTATAGATAAGCCAGAGGCTTGCAATGGGGGAAAGTTGTGCCCCATTTACACTAATTTGGTAATGGCAAGGTGGGAATTTAACAATGTATTCAATTCTAGATTTGCCCAAGATTGGTTATTCTACGGCCGATACCTGGATGACATTTTTATTTTATGGAAATGTAGGGAGTCCTTAGTTTATGATTTTGCTGAATACATCAACGGAGTTTGTACATATTTCAGGTTCACACACAAATATAATGTGGACGGTATTGACTACCTGGATGTCACTATTTTCAGGGACATGGACTCAGGTACTTTCACCACCACAGTTTACCGTAAACCTGTCTATTCTAACTGTTATCTAAGTACAATAGTCAACACCCCCACCACATGAAAAGAAACTTGGTCAGGGGACAAATGATCAGGGGAGCAAGGATGTGTTCCACACTAGACAACTTGAAAAGGGAACTAGGCAAGTTAAGCCAGATGTTTATAGCTAGAGGCTACCCTGAGAATTGGGTTTACCAGACCAGTGCGGAAAGTATTGATGGTTGGGGGACCAAGTTTAAACCACTACTGGGGCAAGATGACCTTCATTTGAGACAGGGTCAACCTGAGGTTCAGAACAAAGTTGAGAGTGCTGTATTCTCACAAACTATGGTGACACAATTTGGCACCTTTGGTAAAAAGGTGAGAGATGTTTTAAACAAGAATTGGGTGATTTTAGAATGTAACAATGAACTTGTTAGTTTGTTGGGTCATGGGACCACCTTTTCATTCAAGGTGAGTGTTAATTTAAAATTTTTGTTGGAACACCCTATCAAAATTAAGGACAGGAGAGGAACCAGGTCATGTGGTAGATGTAACTATTGTAGGTATTTGGTGAATACAACAGAAATGTGGGTGGGGGTACCCTGCAATATGTTAGACTATCAGGAGGTAATTGTAACACTCCTGGTGTGGTTTACCTGTGTGTTTGTATGGGATGTAATGATTATTATGTGAGTAAGACTGAGAGGGTAATTAGGAAGAGAATTTATGAGCATTTATATGCTATTAGTACAAAGAATTATAACTATGCCCTTTTTAAGCACACTCTTACTTACCCAGTGTTTTCTGGCTTCAAATTTGGCATTTTAGAAGTGGTAGTTAAAAATCCCAGGTGGGGGGGGGGGGGGTAACTGGTCAAACCAGATTGAGAAGGCTGAGTTGAAGTGGCAACTCCATTTAAATCAATTGCAGAAATGAGTCCAGAAGAATCCAAATAAGACAAAAGTTGAGTAAAAAACCTTTATAAAACACCAACAAAGCTTTCAGGTTTAACAACCCTTTTTCAATGCATAACATCAGGTACAATAAAACACGCCCATTTATACAAACTATCTAGCATGTGACCTACAGCCATAATCACATGATAGCAAAGCATTAATCTTATATAAACATCTAAAATTCTAAGATCTATGTAAAAATAGTCAGATATCTAACTATAGTTATATTTATTTAATTTAACCTAGTATGTTGTATCTTAGTTAGAATTTCTATATCAGCCGCTAGTCTCACTATCAATCATACCTCTTTTAAGTCCAGTGTATTGGACAGATCCCCACCTCTATTAGTTATTGCTACTTGCTCAATAATCCTGAATTTAAATCTATGATTGATTCCATGCATCTTGATATGTTTGTATAGAGCATTATTTTCATTACATAATCTAATACTTGATTTGTGCCCTATAATTCTATCTTTAAGATGAACATATCTCACAGGTTGCCAAATATACTAAATTTATAGATTCTCTTAGATATGGGATGTATAAAACCAGGTGTCAATATTGTACCCCTGTTATTAAAATCTTTATATCCCAAAATGTATTTTAATGATTTAGTTATTATGTCTCTAATAACATATGTCATTGGATTAAATGACATGGGGCATGCATACTAGTTCCATATAGATATCTATTGGATGCTACCTCCTTCTTGAAAACCTTTGTTTCTATAACATTATTATTTTTTAACCCACAAAAGTTTAACTCCATTTAAATGCCTGCCAGCCCCCTGGCATGAATGAATATGTATCTGTCAAGCCTATTTTAGTCGAAAGGGCTTCGACACATCAGTGAAAGTATTTTTACATTTTTCATGCAACTTGTTTTTAATGTTCTGTCTTTTTAAGAAAGGGCTGTTTTATTAATTGGTGTAATTTATAAAGGATGTGAAGTTAAGCACTTTTGTTTGTGATAAAGTCTGCATTGAGACAGATGAAAGTGCTTACCTACTGTATTATTTACTGCTGGGATTTGTACTTGATCTACTGGATTATTTACTGCTTGGATTTGTGCTTGTCATTAAACTTTTTATCTTCATTGCAACACTGGACTACTGATTTGTTTTGTGACTGCTGTGGGATTTTGGCTTTAGGTGTGGTGTTTGTTTTACCAACCTTCTCCATGTTACTGTTTTGAGTGAGAGACAGCATGGATTCTATATTCTTGGTGTAAATACAGCTCACATCCTGTACTAGACTGTGTTATTAGTAGATGGTTGTTTGTGTACATGAGACAATTGCTACACTGCTTCAAGAGACCCAAGTCAACAAGGTTAGTAGGAAAAACAAGGGTAGTCCAACTGTCCATAATGCTAGGTTGAAGAATGTTGTCACTAAGTTTGGCTTTTCAGAAATTATCACGGAGGATCTCGGCAAATTAATATTTCTGCCTGGACTTTATGGGGAAAATTTGCTGAATTTAACTATCCCGTTTTGGCACACAATTATGCGACAGTACATGGTGCTGCATGATGCTCAAACAAGCAGAAACCTGCCCAGATGGAAGGCCTAAATTCCAGAAGCTAAAACTTGGAAAAAAAAACTCTTAACAAAATTCAAAATGACCATTGAGGATGCTTATTCCAAGCCCTAGACCAGCTTCCCTTTACCAGTCAGGTGCCAGTCAAAGACAATTCTCTCACAAAAGTGCAAGAGCAGACTTACAAATGTGATAATGTACAACTCCAGCAAAGTATGGGTCATGCTGCTAAAACCTTGCAGTTCACAGTGTAAAACACACTCTCTGTAGGCACTCTTTGCAGTGAAGATGTGGATGTCTGTGCACGCAAAGAAAACTTGTTTAAGTTTGCAGTAAGTACTTTGGCCTTGCAAGACTACAATGCCTTTCCAACAACAGGCAGAAAATGGAAGTTGTGTGAACTAATGTGGGACTACAGTTCCGGGTTCCAAGAACCTAAATGTACAGTATGACATACATAGGACATGCTATAGGGACAAGAACATCTCTGAAGGTGGACAGTCCTCTGCAGTAGGCCTCATATCCATGTCAAGCAGAGTACCTCCTTTACCCCCTGCAGGCTGCGTGAATTGCTGTAAAATTGTTATCTAACATAGATCACTGATGCTGTGGACCTTGCTAGATAAACCTTGGACATCTATGTTAGTCACTGAACATCATATTTTGATGCAACAGCTATGCTTCTAATCACCATCAGGTCACTACCCAAGTTACATCCTATGAACCTTGAAACCTAAGGCATAATACATGCAGAACTTAACTGATTGGCATCTACCTGGTAAAGGCTACAACAAGCCTGCAGACCCTTGCATCATCTGGGACAAGACTGTGGATCACAAAACAGGCTATGGCCTGCTTCTTAAATTGGGATTCATGCTAACATTTTGCATCTGGTGAGAGAAGCAAAAGAGCATTGAATCCCAGCAGAGAGAAGCTGTGGTGAGACCAGCACTAGTAGTAGCCAGGCAGTAGCCATTCATGCAACTCTTCTCTTTCCATCATTCTCAACAACCTATTTCTTTGTTTTCAGTAAACACTGCTTCATTTTTGACTAACTTCAGAATATCTGCCTAAATACATCATCCTGAAATTTTCAGGGTCTATGTATTAGTTTACCCTCAAGTGTTTGGTAGTGCTCTGTACAGACTCAGATGCCTTGAATGGCATTTTTTCCTGTAAAACCATGACTGAATTTTCTCCAATACCTAGTTGCACACAAGACAACTAGCCTACAGTGACAAGCACTGTCCCTATAGTTGCAAACCAGATACATGTGACATTGATTAATGTTCTCACTACAACTGTCTAATCAGTAAAATGGGTCGGTTGCCACAAACATGAACTTTCCCACTGTCTCCGTCACCACCTTGATGGATATGAGCATCCTGAGGCAATGTAGAAATTGTATCAAAAAAACAGCAAAGGTTCCAAGCATGGCTTAGTTCAAAATATTTAATGAATACAGCAGATATAAACGGTAAGCACTTTCACTGACCAAAGCTCCGCTTCATCAGACTATAATAAAGCATGTCAGCAGTTCTCAACATTTCAATCTGTTGCATCCAATGCAAATCAAGCTTAAAAATGATGCAATAATTAGCATTAATAAATACAAATAAACAATATATAAAAAATATATAAAACTTGTGGTTACTGATATGCATGGACTGATAGACGAGAATAAATATGACAATCTTATTTATAAAAAAGCATGCTTACATATTTAATTAAGAGACCAAAAAATCCTAATAAAAAAAGTATTGAACTACAAAGCATCTGAATCAAATTAGTTAAAACATACTAAACCTTCAAGGGTCTAGCTCTTAAAAATGGTTTAAGTGAAACTCTGCTGTTTAAACCAGGATACCTATCCGATTGTAGTTTTAGTATCCACTTCTGCTCCACAGATTCAGTTCTATTATTAAGATCTCCCCCTCTAACATTGACATGCAAAATTTCTACCACTAAAAACTTAAACCTATGTTCACAGCCTTCGGTCATCACATGCATAGCTAAGGCATTAGACTCTTAAGAGTTCCTGATGTCACAAAGATGCTCTAAAATCCTATCTTTAAAGGGTCTGTTCAGTTTGAGAATGTAATATGCATAGCATGTCATACAAAAACTAAGATACACTAAATTCTTGGTATGGCAGCCAGCATAGAAATCAGTATTAATAACAAAACCAAGCTGTGGGTGTGAAAAATTACCTCTTGAGTAGACATACGCACAGACTGTACAACTTCTACATGCAAACATACCCACTCTCTCTGACTGCACATGGGTACTAGATTTCAGGGGTCTATAACATAACTGCTTCTTTAAAGAGCTATTATTTCTAAACGTAAAATCTGTGTTATTGTTGATAACACCTCGTAGCTCAGGTACTGTTAATAAAATATCCCAATCTGTCTTAATGACATCACATACCATGTTAATGTTGCTAGCAAATGTCAAAGGCATTCTCAATTCAGTGCTAACAGTATTATTTGTGGACCCACCATCATCCATCTGATCAGAAATCTGACTAAACTCTATCCTAGAGTCAGTGCCAAAGAATGGTCTACACCTGCCCATCATCTCCTTCCAGGCTTCAGAAATCTGTGCGTCTATGATGTCATTCTTGTAACCCCTACTTAAAAACTCTTCTTTCAATGAAGCTAAGGAAATATTCATATCAGCTTCTTTATTGTGAAGGCGCATAATGTGATAACCTTGCCCTTTAAGGACATTCAGTTTGGTATGGTTTGGATGCATACTATTATTGAGTAGAATACTATTTTTTTTCTAACACTTTTCCTGTGAACACTAGTTGTAACAGTGTCTAGCATATCTCTGTTGATCTGCACATCTAAAAAGTCTGTCTTGGTAGCTGAATATTTGTGAGTAAATTTTAGAAAATCATTCGTACCATTAATGTACTGAATAAATTCCAACAGTAAATGCTCCGTACCTTTCCAAAGCAATAAAATGTCATCAACAAACTGTACATACCAACCAAATGAAGAGCTATGTCTGTCGTTTGTAAGTATGTGTTGTGTCTCCCATCCCACCAAAGCAAGGATGGCGTAGCTATTTGCACAGGCTGTGCCCATAGCCACGCCAACCTTTTGCAAGTAATGTACTTCATTGAAAATGAACACATTATTCTCCAGAATGATTTCCAACAAACTGCATATCAATCTACTCTTGTCATTAGATAAATTGTGTGTGTATAATAGAGACATAACACTCTCTACTCCCCATTCATTGGGTATCACGGTAAAAAGTGAAGCTATGTCTAATGTAATGAAGAAACAAGTACCATTCATATTTCAAAGTTGGCTAGATAGCTGAGCGAGAAAATCTTTTGTATCCTTTAAAACAGTTTTGCACTCATTCAAGACAGTGTGTAGATTTTTCTCCACAATAATAGACAATGGTTCTGTAAGCCAACCACTGCTGGACACAATAGGTCTCATAGGTGGTCTATAAAGATCTTTGTGTATCTCAGGGAGACCATATAACATTGGGGTGATGGGATTGTTGACTTTAAAATACTCAAACAACAGCTCTGTTATTAAACCAGTAATCAAAAGATCAAATATTAAAAACTCAACTTTCTCAATAACACATATCAAAGTATACAAAGGTATAGGAACATAGGTGTCTGTGGATGTTTTAACTGACAAGATGGGCAATTTATTTAAAAACACCTCCTCTTATGATAAGAGGCTTTCCAATGTTAAACCAGGAAACCTCAGCAAGATAGACTAGATTTTGAAAGGGGTGACATCTTTTCTTGGTCTAGAGATAGTCCGTCACAGAATACAGTGCTTCTAAACCAAACAGGAAGTGGGAGGCACTCAGAGCGTACACGTTATGCTGAGCCTCCTAGAGCAGATACACAGAAGCAACCTGAGCTATCTAAAACTTCTTTAACTCGATTGAGTCTCAATGGGGTTGAGATCGAGGAATTGGTTTCAGAATCCCAGGATAAGATGGATTCAGAGCAAGGAAGACACAGCAAGGACCGTGAAAGGAACCAAACAGGTTTAGTATATAATATTTCATCTATCACGTTAACCGATAGACAGATTGCAGTTCTCAACAGAGGCTTGACTTTCATACCAGCACAGTCGGCAGTTTTAACTGATGTCCTACAAGATCTACACATGTTTGGTAGGATTTTAACCTTGAAAACAATGTTTAAGGATGCTGTTTGTAATGACAATGTTTTTAAGAAACCTAGTGTATTTGTGCCCCCACCCAACTCTACTATTGATTTGTTTACAGAGGTCTGTGAGAGACAACTTAAGACAAAAAGTTTTAGACAAACAAAATGATTGTTTTTTAACTTGACTATTGATGAGAGGCAGGCTTTATCTGAGTTGAAATGTTTAAGTAGTGTTAAAATAAGACCAGCAGAAAAAGGTGGAGCCATAGTTATGCTGCACAAATGTTTGTATATCTCATTGATGATGGAGTTCTTCTTTATATACTTTGATAGGTGTTATTGAGAAAGTTGAGTTTTTAATATTTGCTCTTTTGATTACTGGTTTAATAACAGAGCCATTGTTTGAGTATTTTAAAGTCAACAATCCCATCACTCCAATGTTATATGGTCTCCCTAAGATACACAAAGATCTTTATAGACCACCTATAAGACCTACTGTCTCCAGCAGGGGTTGGCTTACAGAACCATTTTCTATTTTTGTGGAGAAAAATCTATGCACTGTCTTGAATGAGTGTAAAACTGTTTTAAAGGAAACAAAAGATTTTCTCGCTCAGCTATCTAGCCAACTTGGAAATATGAATGGTACTTGTTTCTTCATTACATTAAACATAGCTTCGCTTTTTACTGTGATACCCAATGAATGGGGAATAGAGAGTGTTAGGTCTCTATTATACACACACAATGTATCTAATGACAAGAGTAGATTGATATGCAGTTTGTTGGAAATCATTCTGGAGAATAATGTGTTCATTTTCAATGAAGTCCATTACTTGCAAAAGGTTGGCATGGCTATGGGCACAGCCTGTGCAAATAGCTACACCACCCTTGCTTTGGTGGGATGGGAGACACAACACATACTTACAAATGGCAGATATAGCTCTTCAGTTGGTTGATATGTACAGTTTGTTGGTGACATTTTTTTGCTTTGGAAAGGTACGGAGCATTTACTGTTGGAATTTATTCAGTACATTAATGGTACGAATGATTTTCTAAAATTTACTCACAAATATTCAGCTATCAATATAGACTTTTTTGATGTGCAGATCAACAGAGATATGCTAGACACTGTTACAACTAGTGTTTACAGGAAAAGTGTTAGAAAAAAATAGTATTTTGCACAATAATAGTATGCATCTAAACCATATCAAATTGAATGTCCTTAAAGGGCAAGTTTATCACATTATGTGCCTTCGCGATAAATAAGCTGATTTGAATATTGCCTTAGCTTCGTTGAAAGAAGAGTTTTTAAGTAGGGGTTACAAGAATTACATCATAGACGCACAGATTTCTGAAGCCTGGAAGGAGAGGATGGGCAGGTGTAGACCATTCTTTGGCACTGACTCTAGGATAGAGTTTAGTCAGATTTCTGATCAGATGGATGATGGTGGGTCCACAAATAATACCGTTAGCACTGAACTGAGAATGCCTTTGACATTTGCTAGCAGCATTAACATGGTATGTGATGTCATTAAGACAAATTGGGGATATTTTATTAACAGTACCTGAGCTACAAGGTGTTATCAACAATAAACCAGATTTTACGTTTAGAAATAATAGATCTTTAAAGAAACAATTATGTTATAGACCCCTGAAATCTAGTACCCATGTGCAGTCAGAGAGAGTGGGTACGTTTGCATGTAAAAGGTGTACAGTCTGTGCATATGTCTACTCAGGAGGTATTTTTACACACCCACAGCTTGGTTTTGTTATTAATACTGATTTCTATGCTGACTGCCATACCAAGAATTTAGTGTATCTTAGTTTTTGTACGACATGCTATGCATATTACATTGGCAAAATGAACAGACTCTTTAAAGATAGGATTTTAGAGCATCTTCGTGACATTAGGAACTCTAAAGAGTCTAATGCCTTAGCTATGCATGTGATGAAGGAAGGCTGTGAACATAGGTTTAAGTTTTTAGTGGTAGAAATTTTACATGTCAATATTAGAGGGGGAGATCTTAATAATAGAACTGAATATGTGGAGCAGAAGTGGATACTAAAACTACAATCGGATAGGTACCCTGTTTAAACAGAAGAGTTTCCCTTAAACCATTTTTAAGAGCTAGACCCTTGAAGGTTTAGTATGTTTTAACTAATTTGATTCAGATGCTTTGTAGTTCAATATTTTTTTATTAGGAATTTTTGTTCTCTTAATTAAATATGTAAGCATGCTTTTTTATAAATAAGATTGTTATATTTATTCTCGTCTATCAGTCTATGCATATCAGTAACCACAAGTTTTATATATTGTTTATATATTGTTTATTTGTATTTATTAATGCTAATTATTGCATCATTTTTAAGCTTGATTTGCATTGGATGCAACAGATTTAAATGTTGAGTAACTGCTGACATGCTTTATTATGGTCTGATGAAGCCCAGCTTTGGTCCGTGAAAGCACTTACCCTATATATCTTCTGTATTCATTAAATATTTTGAACTAAGCCCTGCTTGGAACCTTTGCTGTTTTTTTGATACTTACTACTTTTTCACAGTTGTTTCCTGTATCGAAAGTGAGGTTTGTTTGCAATGTAGAAATTGCCTCATGTTTACTGACAACCAGTTCATTGTCAAATAAACTCAAATGGTATGCAAGAGATGTATGTATGCAATGTTATTACAGGCAAAGCTCTCACATAAATGTGCTCCTAATGTCAATAAGGTATCGAGTAATACACATGCCACACCATCACACACACTTCGAAGCAAACATATGCTGAGGCACTAAAATGTAACCTTCCTAAACCACAAAGTCCTCCTACATGAAGTACAGAGAACAAGTACCCTCAGCAGCCCTAAATGCACTCTTTCAAAACAACACCCACATCAACACATAGAGCTACATCTCATGGAGACTCAATTTATAAGCCCATACAGCTAGCCACTACACAATCCAGCATTCTAGCCATTGGAGACTCCATTGTCAGACACACTGATGTGCCTCTCACCAGGCTGAGTAAGGAGAAAGGCAAGGTCATTTTCTTATCAGGGGCTAGGATCCACCACATTACGCATGCACTCATGTCATTGGACCACAAGTACCAATATGACTCAGTCATAGTCCATGTAGGAGTACATGACCTGTGACATCTCCCTAGACTATATTAAGAGAGACATCTTGAAGCTCTTGGAATATGTGTCCCAGGCTGGTTTGAACCCTGCATTGAGCAGCATTTTAACTTCTCCAAGGATGATTCCACAATACAAACAAAGATGTTTGTCTTTACTATTGGCTTAGGTTTTGGTATCATTCTAAGGGGGCGCAATATTTGTCTGCATGGAAGGAGATGGTCAACAGACCATGCTGCTTTGGCAGGGATGGTCTGCACCTCTCCCCTCTAGGCTTTTGAATATTAGCTAAAACACTGTCTTCTCCCATAGTGCCTTTTTTAGGTAATGCCAAACTAAATGTACTTCTGACATTACAAGTCAAAACCAAGGAAAACTGAAGGTATTACTATTCAATGCTAGGAGTCTGAACAAAAAAGTCCATTCCCTAGAAGCTGTCTTCACCCTAGATAATGCTGACACCATGTAGTCACTGAGACATGGTTTAAAGCTGCAGAGAACACACCAACAGTACTAGGTTATACTGCCTTCCACACATTTAGACCAGCTACTTCACAGACAGGGAACTAAAGGTGGAGGTGTCTCTATTTACATTAATCATACATATACTTCAAGTCTGGCCAAACAGGACAATGCACTTGAGCTGCTCCATGTTCAAATCACCATAGGGAAAAATCCAATACCATTTCCTTGCAAGCTATACGCCCCCATCTATGTCTCAGGAAACCCATTTCATGTATTTAAACTTATTAGAAACACTAACTATCCAGCCCAATAACATAACCATCCAACCCAATAATATACTAATGGGTGACTTTAATTACCCTACTATTAACTGGGAATCCTATATGACACCAAACATACTAGCACAGAGATTCCTGGGTTTTGTAAACACAAACCCCTGGACCACAGAGTCAATATACCAACCAGGGGAGTAACCGTACTGTATCTGGTCTTCAGTAATATGTGAGAGTGATGTATATCCCCTACTGTAATGCCTTCCCTGGTAAGGTCAGAACACAAAATGGTCTCATTTGAAGTAAAAAAAAAAACCTGAACCCCCCCAACTAAACATGGAATATTCAGGAACTACTCTAAGGCTAAACTCCTGCTATTAAGTGATAACCTGGTGAAATATCAAACCCGCATAAACCCTGAGAACACTGCGGCCTATGCAGAAGTGTTCACAGACACCCTGTACAAGCATGTTAATAGCTGCATAAAGGCAGACATACCCTCCAGGAAGAAGTACATAACTAACTCAAAATCAAGCCACCCTTGTAGAATCACAGAATCAATAGACTGTATAACAGAAGGAAGAAACTCATGGCAAAACTTAGGAGGTGCAGCACACAGCAGGATAAAAACACTGTCATCAAACTAAACAAAAAACTCAGAGGACAAATAAAGTCTACCAAAGCCAAATCTGAGGTAAGTTTGGCCTCTTAGGCCAAGGATGACCACAAAGCATACTTTAGGTATGTCCACAACCTCAAAGGCAATACACAATTGTGTGCAGAGTTCATTGCAATTGGAGCCACCTACAATGAGACAGAAGATATAGCAACCCCCCCGCTGATAAATTCAGCTGAAACTTTACCCCTCTCTCCTCCTCAACCTTTCCTCATGAAGTACCATCAAATAGAACTCCCCCTACTATCACTTGGGAACAGGTTCATAGGTGTGTACTAGGCTAATGGCCCTGGAGCCTTTCACAATTCTAGCCCATAGGATTCCCCTGACATCATGCCATCTGACTTTAGTTCCCAGAGCCTCTGTTGAGTAGAGCCACTGGAGCGATCTCTGGAGTGAATTTTCTATTTCCCATCCACTCATCAAAATTTCTCTTGAAGAAGGCCAGTGAGGCATTCCACATGACATGTATGGGAAGCCTATTCCATAGCATGGGCAGTCTCTGGGTTATGAACCTGCCCCTCCAGCTTGTTCGGTTGATTGTGGTAATGAGGTTGAGGTCTCTGGAGCATGCAGTGCAGAGGGATTGGGATTTGTTTAGAAGTAGCATTTCTAACAGAGCTGGGTCAGACATGGCTTTGTAAGTCAAGCAGAGATCACCTCTAAGTAGGCGATATGAGACCGAGAATAGTTGGAGATTTTTGAGTCTGTCTATATAGGACAAGGATCCTCTTTGTGAGGTACTTTTGTGGCCTCTCCAGTTGTTGCAAGAGGTCCTGAATGTTCTCTCTAAGACCAAGAACATTGCATCAATGGGCCCAAACAGTATCCCAGGATACCTTCTAAATAGCATGAAACATGACCTATCAGGGCCACTGGAATTACTATTTAACTGTAGCCTCCAAACAGGCTTTGTGCCTCATGAATGGAGAACAGCAACAGTCATCCCTCTGTATAAAGGTAGGCCATCTGCAGACCCTGGAAACTGCAGATCCATAAGTCTCACTAGCATGTATGTAAAGCCATGGAAAGAATTATTATGGAAATGACCAATAAGGGTATAGTACACCTCCAGACACTGGACCCAGCCCAGTTTGGTTTAGTCAGGGGAAGGTCATGCCTACGCAACCTTGTGGACTTCTTTGAGGGGGTCACCAAAGCAATGGATGATGGAAAAATGGTTCACACTCCCTACCTTGACCTGACAAGACATTTGACACTATACCTCAATCAGGCATTGCTGAAAAACTCAAGAGGTTAGGTACAAACTCATATGTCACCCAGTGGATAGGAAAATGGCTCACAAACAGGACCCAGGAAGTTAGAATTGGGGAGTCCACCTCTACAAAGAGGCCAGTCACAAGTGGAGTCCCACAGGAACCAGTCCTTGGACCACTTCTTTTGGCATTTACTTCTCTGAAGTCAAGGCCAATGTCAGTGGTCTCTGGCTGACTAGAACTGCAGATGATTACAAATTAGGAGCTGTCATTGAATCCCACACTGACACAAATGTTCTCCAGGAGGGGCTGCCACAGACAAACAACTTGTGTCAGAGCCATGGACTAAAACTAAATGCCAAGAAATGGATAATAGTATCCTTTGGGAAGCCATCCACTCCGGGTAACTATCATATTGACAGTATATTTATAACAGTTGACCCAGTTGTCAGGGACTTAGGGACACACACAGAAAGTAAGTAAGCAAGCCTTTGATTGTCACGTGTCTACAGTATTGAGGAAACATTCTAAGTTGTGCAAATTATAAACAATGGTATGGCATCTAAGTCCAAGGAAATCATTGTTCCACTGTATTTGGCATTCATAAGACCTATCATTTAATACAATGCTCCCTTTGGTATGTATCTAACCAGGCATATCCAACAACTGGAAAGTCCACAGAGGTTCTTCACTAAACCAATACAGGACATAAGTAAAATGTCCTATGCAGACTGCGTCAAGGCCCCTTCCCTTTATTCTGTCTCCTACAAGCTTTTGAGGCGAGATCTATGCCTGACATACAGGGCATTGTCAGACCCCATTCTGGACCTCCTGCATATCTCCAAAATAAATAGCACCAGAATTACCCATTCTAAAGACTTACACCTTGTCTGTGATATACATAGGACCTGCTGGAGATACAGGTATGCATCACAGAGACTACCCCCTCTATGGAACATGCTCCCCATCCATGTGAAGCAGAGTTCTTCCCTAACACAATTCAAGTTCAACTTGGACAATTGAATGAGGAACAGAGAATGTCTCCTTGGTTTGGCACCTATATCTCTAATGGACACATGCAAACTGTAAATGATTCATCTCCCATGCCCCTGCTTGAAATGTTTCATATCCCAAACCTCTGCTTAAACTTATCAAGAGTATCAGAACTTGTCAGAGGTATGAGATGCATGGCTAGGCTTAAAAAGCCCTTGTGTTTGTTAGCCTAGTAAACACCTATGAACCTAAGAACCTATACTGTATTACCGTTTGATGGCATTTGTCTTCTGTGCTGACATACAATCCTGTACTCTGACGTTGATGGGTTGATTGAAGATGTGTACCCATAGGTGTGTACTACACAATCCTGAAAGTGAAACATAGATATTTCCATGAGACACATTTCATTGTGTGACTCTACTGCCCTTGCAACAGCATCCATTTTAATATAGACAAATTATTATGCTATCTACAGTATAAAGGGAAAAGTACAATATCTGTAAATGACCAATACAAGTGGGATGTCAACAGCACCAAGAAATGAAAGGAATTCATATTAATGTAGATAGTCACCCTGTTCATCAGACACATAGCTTTATCAACCTGCATCCATGAGAAAGATGATAGGGATGTGGCACAGTTATCATCACTTGCACAAGGTGTTGTGTGGGGGTACAGGAGGCCTAGGCTGACCCAATAGGTCAGCAAGCGTGTGTGTGAGTAAGCAAGAGAAGCAGGCAAGATGGACCATGGAAATGTTACGTGTGTCTGTAGGTGCCCGCAATGTGACATTGATGTGTGAGTGTCTGCATGAATACAGCCAAGCTCAGTGCTAGCGCTATATATCTGTATGTTGGACAGCTGTGAACCATGCATGACAGAGATGACAGTTCATCATCTCTGCCCCAAACATGAGAACTGGCTCTGCCAGGAGTTGCACTGGCACCTCCACACCCAAGGTCAGATGCTGTGCTACTACCGTAAGGTGACTGATGTCTGCTGGGCATGTGTCCTTCACAGGAATGCCCAGGACCACATGCTCATGGCCTGCTGCATCTTGGTGTGGACAGCACACTTCCCTCTGGAGTATTGGATGTACTGCCACTATGGGAGTGTGATTGGGCAAGGCCACATTGACTCTCAGCAGATGTAGTTGCTGACCTACACCTACGAGACCAATGCTCAACTCCAGTCAGACATTCCATCACAGACAATGTGCATTCTGTGACAGATTGTGTGCAAGCTGTCTCAGACCTACCTCTTTCTACTGTATCGGTCAACTGATCCAGGGTATTGGCAACACAGTGGAGGCAGTCACAAATGTTAGATTGTCCTGCATCCATGACCCTGAGCATTCATCGGGAGTTCCTTTCTGAACATTTCTGTGCCTCCATGATGGCCCTAAACATACGCCGAGTGACACGTGATGAGACACCTGCAACAAGTAGTGAAGGGACAGCAGGCCTCTTACGAGCACCCCCATCAATCCACCTGTGTGGAACCTTGCCAACAGTTTAGCTATGGCCAGTATAGACAGTCACTGAAGCCACAGTAGTCACACTTCCCTGTTCAATGTCCCCACCCTCCAACTGTCCAATATCTGTGGCCTTTGAAGACTGGATATTAATAGGAATACTGGCTGAGTACAGTGATAATGAGGGTGGCTGAGGGATGTAAACCTCTGTGCTTGATTCAGCTTCTGCAACCCCTAGCTGTACCTCAATTTGGCCACCATCATCATCAGAGTCTGAAGAGACACTGACATCAGGTAGTGTAGGGGACAAAGACCAACCTCCCTGGTCACCTATGATAAAAAGAAAAAGCAATACATTAATACCTGCACTACTTTGCTCTGCAGTACTATGTTGCCATATATGTTAAAAGCTGTATACGCTCCTGTCACTATTACAGACTTGTGTACCTCTCAACCTCAGAAAGTAGGACATGTGGACATTATTTTCTAACCCAATCTGTAATGATTTGGAAATAATTATTCAGAAAACAACAATCTTATGAGCAAAAAATAAATGATGTACATTGTGCTCATTCTGCAAAAATCTGTGCAGTTGACAGTTATGGCAATCATTAAAGTCCTGACAGTAGTTTTCAAGTCAATCAACATGCTCATATCTACAAGGCAGAGGTATGAGTGTAATCTGTGGACATCCAGAAGATATCTGTACAGTTGAGAATTATGCAGACCATACATCAATCCAGCCATCAGGCCTGGAATGACACTTTAGCTAATACACTGAACTATATCTACATCTTTGACATAACAGTTTTCTGCTTACCAGCAGCAGGAGCATGGCCTCTTCCAATTCCTGACAGTCCTGAAAGAATTTGAGGGAGAGGTAATGATAACAGCACCACATGTTAAAGTATAACAGGGGTAATATGTCCAAATATCTCACATTTACAGTAATTGCTATGTTCAAAGATATGTGGGAGACAATCTCTACATGAGCTTACAACTGCATATAACTTACTTCCCCCACAAAAAAACTGACACCCATGTAAAACTATATACACCTTGACAGGATGAATGCAACAGTATTCTACTGCTAATCTAACTAAGCATACTGGAAGCTCCTCTTGAGAGGAACTGTTGGCACCCACGTCCACAACATATTGGCTGATGGATGTCTGGGAGCTGTCCTGTGTAGCAAGGGTTGCCAGCTCTGTGGCTGTGAGAGGAGGTTCTGCTGCAGTCCCACCACCAGTGACCTGACGATCCTTGGCCACGTCAATTGCACCCCTCCTTGCTGCATTGACCATGTCTGTGGCACGGTGTCACACCTGCTCATAGGTACGATTTTGATGACCCCTGGCATTGATGTTGTGCACCAGTTCATCCCACAGGGCTACATATTCTGACCTATTTGCCCACCCTTGGGATAGCATGATCTGATAATATTGTCACAATACCTCACTGAGGAGTTCATTTTCCTCCACAAAAATGGTGGCCTGTGATGTGCATGCACAATGTTTACTGAAATACAAAGAAATGAAAACATGTCAGGAACACATAAATATGAGTAAACTATGTAGAGATACAGCAGTAAAGGAAGTCTGTCAGTAATCACCGCTTCATTACACATCTTATATTCAATAGGGGCCAAAAATACACAAGGTTTGGGTGCAACTAGGACAGTAGCAACAGTGACCCATTCCTGTCTGTGCCATGACAGAAACTCACATATGTTCACATACCCAGCACAGCAGTCCATTGCAGTGTGAACCATAGCAGGAAATACCCCCCCCCCAAAAAAAAAATGAAATATAAACAACAGTAGCAACAAAACAGCAGTGTTCTATTACAACTGCTATCAAAGGAAGTACCCAGGAGACCTGTGTACCTAGCTATTAGACAGCATTATACCCTTGGTGTATTGTACATGCTCTGCATGTCTAACTGGGCTGGAAGTTAATGCCATGTCATCAGTTCTAACAAAGGCTTAATGATGTATTTCACATTCTTCCTAAGTATATTGAAACATATGCATCATGTAGGAAACAAAATGGATACATACCTGAAGGAGTACAATACTCCTCTGTTGAAAGATACTGCTGTAGAAGAAATGTGGCAACGAGTTAGACATAAGACGTAACTCTCATCCACACTGGTTTGCCTAGCTAGAAATTTTCCTTTTTATGATGGTTTCCTATTAGCTGTTAATTGCATCTGAACCAATCTGTAGTTCAGAAATGCTACATGCAGCCTACAAAGCTGAACTACAGTATAATCAGCCAATCCCATGCAACTACTCAACAAGATATAAGGCTTCAATATAGATTCCATACCCTTTCTTATATGTTGAGGTGGGAATTTGTGGGGTAAAGATACAACATGCCATTCTAAAGGGATCCAGTATCTGTCTGCCTGGGATGACATGGTTGACAGACCACGATGTTTTGCCAGAGACAGCCTGCACTTGTCACCCCTGGGATTCCGGATACTGGCTAAGGTTCTTGCCACCCCTATAGTGCCTTTTTTAGGCAAGGTTCAAATGACAAATTCAACACTGTAACAGGAACAGGCAAGCAAAAACTGAGGGTGATGCTACTCAATGCTAGAAGTCTAAATCTCAAAATGCAATCACTCAAGGCACTCCTTAAAATGGAGAACATCGATATCTGTGCAGTGACTGAGACCTGGTTCAAGGCTCCAGAGAGCACCCCTGCATTATCAGGCTATAACTCATACCACACTTTTTGGCCATGTAACCTAGATCAGAACACCAAATGTGGAGGTGTGTCCATATTCATTAAGGATATCCACACCTCCAGGCTAGTTGCTCAGCATAATGCAGCCAAGGTTATCCAAGTGCAACTAACTCTGGTCAAAACTGCGGTCCAAATTGTAGTTTGCTACAGATCACCCACCATGCCCCAGGATTCCCACTTCTCTTTTTTTTTTTTACTAAATATTTTTTTATTATTTCAAATAAGATGTCTTAAGAAACATTACATGAAATAAAGATAAATAACATATGTACAATTCTAAAACATTACTAACTTCAAACCATTATATAACTATTTACATTGGTGTCTATGCAAATAACATTGAAATTCTATATTATATAAAGTTAGAAACATAAGATTATATATCTTCTTCAGTCTT
This sequence comes from Protopterus annectens, assembly GCF_019279795.1. NCBI lineage: Eukaryota > Metazoa > Chordata > Ceratodontiformes > Protopteridae > Protopterus > Protopterus annectens. The sequence goes on along the minus strand of NC_056727.1, from coordinate 575,370,853 downwards.
TTCGAGTATTTCCAGTACTTTCATCCAAGAGTAATAGTAAGAAGTAAATCTTTTAGTTCTGTTCTTCACTGTTAATATTTCCATGTGAGCAACTGTTGTTAAATTCTCAAATTCCTTGAACATAGAAGAAGCCTCATTTTTCCAGTGTATAGTTATGATTTTAATTGAAATTGCCAATAGTGACCATAGGATTTTAGTGTCTTTTTTGGTACACAGTTTGGAATAGGAGAGTTGAATAAAATTAAAGACTTTGTTAATTGAAAATTATCATTATAAACAGTCTGAAAAAAATAGTTAATGGATTTCCAGTACATATTGAGACATATACATTCATAAAAAACATGCTGCCAATCTGCTTTTATCTTGGTATGGCATCTCCAACATTGATCTTCAATAGAATACATTTTGGCTAACCTATGTGATGTATAGAAACTTCTGTATAGATATCTCCAAGTGAATAATTGCTAGTATCTTCTTCAATTGTAGGATGGTTGTTTATTAAAGTATAATAATCCCAGTATGATTTTTCATGATAGTTTTTGTTTTTTTAACAATTTTATAGATATTAGACAAATAACCTGTACCCTGATAAGGCTGTTTTGTGATAAGAATAAGGTATTCAATGAGTTTTGGAGCTTCGTGTTTAACTGAAGGTTGCATTTGTTCTATTTTATTTATAAGAAAATGCCTTAGATTTTGTAAAAATAACCAATTGTCTTTATTTATATTATAATTATAAATTATCTGTTCATTTGTTAGAATTTTCCCTTTCTCTATAAGTTGATGCCAAAAGAGTAATGTTTCTTCTTTAAGTACATTTATTTTAGATATTTGGATTGTATCTAGAATATTTGGTGTAAAAGCTATAGGGAAAATAAGAAAAATCCAAGAATTAATATTTGGTATTTTGTTTATATATGTTTTGAACACTGAAAGTGTAGAGCTTATGTAGTTTGATGGCAATTTATTAATATTATTCCTTTTCCCTAAAAAATAATCTTTTAACATCCATATAAGGGGTGATGGTATTACTGTTAAGTTGTCTTGTATGTGATTATAATTGATTTCTATGTAAATCTGCTCATGGGCTTGTTTCCATATAGGTGTGTATGAATTATTTAACCATAGCGTTATGTTTTTAATAACAGATGAGGTAATATATAAATCAATATCCGATAAATTAATTCCACCAGCTTCCCAATCTGGTAAATGTTTATTTAAGGCTATACGGGGTTTATTTGGAAACCATAGAAAATTTAAAATTAGTTTATTGTATCTTTGAATAATATATTTGGGAGGTGGCAATGCAAAATTTTGTATTAAGTATACTATTTTGGGAAATATGATTATTTTAATAAGATATAATCTGTCTGCTGTTGAAAAGATATATTTATTCCAGTAACCAATGGTTTGTACTATTTTGTCTAGTATTTTATTATAGTTAAATATTAGAGAATCTGTTAATTCATTGAATAGATTTATTCCCAGATATAATAATTTACTTTCTGTTACTATATATTTGGAAAATCTTTTGTTTATATTATTTTTATTTTTACAATTACAGGGTGTAATTTTAGTTTTGTTTTCATTGCATTTTAAGCCTGAAATATTTTGAAATCTATTCATGGAGTTAAATAGAGCATTCAAAGACTCATTTGCATATGAGAGAGTTAATAGTATGTCATCAGCAAAGAGTTGGATTTTAAGGTTTAACATTTTATTAATACAAATGCCCTTTATTTTACTGTTTGATCTGATTTGATTTACAAAGGGTTCTATGAGTAATGCAAATAACAATGGTGATAAAGGGCAACCTTGTTTAGTTCCCTTTTTGATTGTTATAGGGCCTGATCTATGCGATCCTAGTTTAACATATGCAGTAGATTTTTCATATGGTATTTGGATAAGATTATTAAAATTAGAAGGAAAGTTATATTCTTTTAAAACTAGTGAAAGAAATTTCCAGTTAACCAAATCAAAAGCTTTATTAATATCTAATGAGATTACATTTAAATCTAGGACTTTATGTTTGCTATAATCTATTAATGTTAGTATTCTTTTAATATTATCTGAAGTATTTCTTCCTTTAATAAAACCTGTTTGATCTTTGTGAATTAAAAAAGGAAGAAAGTGTTTGATCCTATCTGTGTATATAGCCATAAACATCTTATAGTCTATATTGAGTAATGATATTGGCCCATATGAGGAACACTGCTTCTCATCTTTATCTGGTTTGATAATTGAGGATATCAATGAATATTTCCAAGAGGGTGGTATATTCAAATCTTTCTTGGCTATATCATATACTTTTAATAATAAGGATATGGCATGATTGGGTATTAATTTATACATTTCTGGTAGCATATTGTCTGGGCCAGGTGCTTTATTTGTCTTGAGCTTTTTAATTTGAGATTTTAATTCTGTCATATTGATTGGTTTGCTTATAATGTCTATTTGTTCTTGTGTTAATTTAATATGAATATTATTTTCTAAGTATTGTTTTATATCCTTAGTAGGTGTATCTTGAGTGTTTATGGAATTATCAATGTTTAATTGGAGTCTGAATGCTTCTAAAATGTCATTTAGTTCTGTAACTCTTTTGTTAGTATTAGGAATAAATATTTCTTTTATTTGCTTAGATTTAATTCTTTTTTTTTGTTCCTTTAGTTAAGTGTCTCAGGTGTGCTGAACTAGTAGAGTATGAGTTTATTTTTATCTTTACTAAGTTAATCATAATCTTATGATGTAACAATTCTGTATACTTATTGATTTGTGAAAGTTCTTGAACCTGAGTAGCATTACCCTTTTGTATTTCCAGTTTCAATTTATCTGCTTTGTTTTGTAAGTCTAGCATATCTTTATTCCATAACTTCCTTTTATTTATGTACCAGGATAATATTTTCCCATATGTAACTGCTTTTAATGAATCCCAGACATATATTTCTGAAATATCTTCTGTGTAATTTATTTCTAGAAAGTGTTTGATTGTTTCTTCATAAACTTCTTTGAAATCTGTCAGTTTTGTGATATAGGAAGTTATCATAGTAATGGGATTTGAATAAAATGGTGTAAGCTCTATCACAAAGACTATGGCATTATGATCAGATAAGGGACAATTTATAATTTTGACTTTGTCAATTTTTGTTATTAGGTCATTGGCAACATATATTCTATCAATTCTAGAGTTAGTTTTATATCTATGAGAATAAAATGTGAAGATTAGTGAGTCTGGTTCTGCAAATTCATTTATATCTTTTAAATACAATGTATCTATAAATTTTGATAGTGCTTTAGAGATAGGCTGTTTTCTTCTTTAGATTTAGAATCTGTATCTTTTCATTCATTATACAGTTGAAGTCTCCTGCCAATATCAGGCTACCCTTAGTTAAATGAATTATCTCTTCAAAGTGCTGTTTAACTGTTTTTAATCCTAGTCCTGGGATCCAATATAGATTTACTAATGTATAGATTCTCTTATTTAATTCTATTGAAGCTAGACAAAACATACCTGATGCATCTTGATGAGTAGTAATTATTTTAGGTGTTATAGTTGAGTTGCGAAGTAGTATAGCTACTCCTCTTTTTTATGTTTTGTATTGGGAGTTTATTAGTTCCTCACAGCAAGAGGTTCTCCGGTTCGATCCTCAGCTGGGGTGCCTTCTGTGTGGAGTCTGTATGTCCTCCCTGTGGTCACGTAGGTTTCCTCCAGGTGTTCCGGTTTCCTCCCACATCCCAAAGACATGCTGCAGGTGGATTGGACACTCTAAAATGGCCCTAGGTATGAGTGCGTGTGTGTGTGTTCTTCTGTGGAAGGTTGGGCACCGGGCTGGCAACTCAACACTGTAAAACTCCACTGCCAATCATGAGCGGACAGGTGATCCGCTGTGGTGACCCCTAACCAGGAAAAAGCTGAAAGAAGAAGATTGGGAGTTTAGTAGTACTGTGCAATTATTAATATTTAAGTTGTTTATATCTCTATCTAATAAGTGTGTCTCTTGTAAGAAGACTATTTGTGGTTTATGTAAGTTTATGTACTTGAATAGGCTTCTCCTTTTATTACTATTATTTAGACCATTAACATTTATGAATAAACATTTCATTTCCTAGTTTTGAGTTTGTTTTATGTGTGAGTTTATATAAATATTGTTTATTCTTAGTTCCATCTTGGATACAGAATTCAAAAGGTTTTCTTGTATGATTTTTGCATGTTTCTGAGTGACACCAAAGTGATAGAATAAAAAAAAAAAACAAAGAACTTCCAAACTTGTAATTCTTAACCTTAAAAACCATTCCCTATCACCATGAGGTAATATACCTCTTTGTTTGGTTAGTGAATCTAACCAAACAAACTTTCTACTCTCACAAATATTTTTTAGATCAGTTTCTCTTATCCTCTTAGTTTTAAATAAAGATAATTGAATAATATATTAAGATAATCTAATCAGCTAAAATATATAAATATATTCTTTACTCATCTTATTGTAATTCAATAATACTTATTTCTAATCAGGTCTCAAAAAGGTACAAATATTTAGATTAAGGTAGTATCATTTCAAAATAGTTTAGGGTATTAATAAACATGTTAAAATCTATAACTGTATGTTGCATACATCTGTTGAAAACTATTTACTGACATTACTGTATAATACAATACCATTGTTGTGTAAATGTTTTAGACTACTCAAGTCCGGAACCAGTGTTTAAATTAGTATTTACAAAGTCATACTGGAATAAAAACATGAATAGTTCTGAAACCACATCATATTTCATGTTTAACATAAGCTGAAATGCAATACAATGTACAAGTATATTAATATTTCTTTAGTAGACATTAAATATGTTCCTCTGATTGCATTTTTCAGCTTTTCAAAGACAATTCCCATGGCTGGAGACAACAAGATCAAAATTTAGACATCTCCCTTATCCAAGAGACTACTTATAGTGTTGTTACTTGATTGAGTGTTTTGTTGTTAACACTTTTATCAACTTTCAGAGGGACTTTGTATATTCAAAAAGACACAGTATAGAGGTAAACCTACAGTGCACTTGACCACATTTTCAAAGCAAACATCTATGTATATCACATATTAACTCTTACAGCTTAGACTGACACTTAACCAGTGAGTTTATCTGCTGACAATAAGTGCTGGAGATATAATTTTGGCTTACTTAACACCAGTAATTTAATCTTATGACTGAATAAAAGTTTAGAATTAAACATCTGGAGCTTTTCATTATAGTATTTAAAAAGTATACTGGAGAACATATCAAAATAATGGAAGCTGATAAAATTTTAAACTATTATGTATGAATCTTACCTTTAAGCATCCCTGTTACTAGCACTTTCTCTAATACCTAAAAAGATCATCTCTACTTGACTCCAAGTAGACTTTTCTCTATCTGTTAAACCTAGCACTTGCTCCTACAGTACTTATTACCTTGATACGGCACTCTTATAGATAGCACCCCAAAAAGGCAAACCCCCATTTCTCGGTCACCCACGCCCCGAATCTCTTTTAAAGTTTTTTTGTCTAGTCCTTCTAGCATGTCGAGGGATCAGTTGCTAGTGTCCTCTCCTGCTCAGCTGGTGAACCTGGGAATATTGAGGCAATGTTACAATTGCCTCATGTACACAGACAACCCTCTCCTCCTCCCACAAAACACAAATACATGCGAGAGATGCAACTATACGGCCAAACTGGAGGCTGAGCTCTCTCAACATAGGACTGGCAAGACCAGTCAGGAGGAGAAGGTTACCACACACACTATAGACCCAGTCTCACATAGTACCATCACAACCTCAAATCATACACATAAACACACAAAGACATACTCGAGGCTCTGATCAAAAATCTACCAAAACAGCAGAGGCCACCAAAGCAGACACCCAAACAACCACCACCTCAGAACACAACACCTGCAACACATAGACCTCACAGTCAGAGTGTCAAACAGTCACAGCCCTTAAGGCCAAACACAATGCCAGACACACTAGTCATTGGTGACTCCATAGTCAGACACACTGACGTCCGCCACCAGACTGAGTAAGGAGAAGGTCACAGTAAGCTGCCTGTCGGGCGCTAGAATCCGCCACATAATGCAAGCACTCAGGTCTCTCAACAGCAGGTACAAATATGACTCAGTCATTGTCCACGCTGGTGTAAACGACCTGAGACGTACCTCCTTTGGACTACATGAAAAGAGACATTGAGGAGCTCTCTGATTATGTAGCCCAGGCAGGTATGACCCTGACCTTGAGCAGTATCCTACCTTCACCAAGAATGATGCCACAATACAGAGATAGATGATCAGCTTTAACAATTGGCTTAAACTCTGGTGTCATTCAAAGGGGATCCAGTGTCTGTCTGCCTGGGATGACATGCTGGACAAGCCACGCTGCTTCCAAGGGATGGCTTGCACCTGTCACCCTGGGATTCCGGATATTGGCAAAGGCTCTTGCCACCCCATAGTGCCTTTTTAGGCAAGGCTCAAATTCTAAACCTACCACCCTAGAACACAAAAAAGGAAAAAACTAAGGGTAATGCTGCTCAATGCCAGAAGTCTAAATCTCAAAATGCACGCACTCGAGGCCCTTCTCAGTATGGAGAACATCGATGTCTGTGCTGTGACAGAAACCTGGTTCAAGGCTCCTGAGAGCACCCCAGCACTATCCGGTTTTACCTCTTATCATGCATTCCGCCCCCAAAATCCGGACAATACCAAGAAAGGAGGGGGGTATCCATATTCATCAAGGACACCCACACCTCAAGACTGGTGGCAACGCACGATGCATCAGAGACCATCCAGGTGCAATTAACCATAGGCAAGACTGCTCTGCAAATTGTAGCATGTTACAGGCCACCCTCACAAACTCAGGAACCTCACATGGCCTTCCTGAAAACACTAGAGGGACAAATGTATCACAAAACACCATCATACTAGGTGACTTCAATTACCCTAATATAGACTGGGAACACTACTCAAGCCCAAACACCCTAGCCCAAAAGTTCCTGGAATTCATAAACTCAAATGCCATGGAACAACTAGTCACCATCCCCACAAGAGGAGATAACATACTTGATCTCATCATCACGAACATGGGAGCACAATGTTCAACACCGAAGTATACCCCTCACTGGTGAGATCAGATCACAACTAATCTCGCTGGAGGTCCTCATCCCACCCCCACCTGAAATAAAAAGACCACAGTAAAGAACTTCTCGAAAGCCGACTTCACACTTCTAAAGACTAGTGTGGTCTCCTTTAAGGCCCCCGTGCCAGCAGAAAACAGTACTCAAGCCACTGAATCACTTACAAATGCCTTCTACCAGCACCTGCAGGACTGCATGGATAAGGCAATCCCAAGCAAAACAAAGACTCTTTGTACTAAAGGCAAGCGTCCAGTCTGGTGGACCCCAGCCATAAACAAACTCTACAACAAAAGGAGGAAGCTACTACAAGATAGAGCAAAATCCTTAAAAGGTAAGACACCCTTGATCACTATAAGTAAAAAACTAAGAGCTCTCATAAAATCATCCAAAGCAAATTTTGAGAGAAAAATAGCTAAAGACTCAAAAGACAATCATAAGGCCTTCTTTAGCTATGTAAGAAACCTGGGAGGAAACTCCCAGATATGCTCAGAACTAGTTCAAAATGATGTGAAGATTACTGATCCTACAGACATTGCCAACATACTGGCTGACAGGTTCAGTGCAAACTTCTCCCCCCCCAAAAGGAGAGATATCTATACCAAGCGATTGCAGCCCCCCAAACATCTCCAACGCCCAAGTGAGAACTGCTCTCTCCAAAGCAAAAACACAGCATCCATGGGACCTGATGGTGTCCCGGCTGTGTGCTCCATGAACTCAATGAGGAATTAAACCCACAGCTAGGACAGCTGTTTAATCAAAGTCTTACCTCTGGATACGCACCCAGGAGTGGCGCACTGCAACTGTGGTCCCACTTCACAAAGGCGGTGCCTCCACCGACCCTGGAAATTACCGCCCATTAGCTTGACAAGCCTTATCTGCAAAGCCATGGAGAGGATCATAATGGACCTCATAAATAAAGACATAGGGAATTTGCAGACCTTGGATCCAACCCAGTTTGGCTTTGTCAAAGGCAGATCATGCCTTTTAAACTTGGTTGACTTTTTCAAACAGTCACCAAAGCCATTGATGAGGGAAAGGCAGTCCATACAGCCTACCTCGATCTGGCTAAGGCCTTCAATACAATACCCCACTCGGGTATCATTGAAAAACTCATCAGCTTAAATGTCAACCCATACATCACAAGATGGGTTGCAAACTGGCTGAGTGACAGAACCCACAGGGTCAGAGTTGCTGGCACCATGTCAGACTCAAAGCCTGTCACAAGTGGTGTCCCACAGGGCTCAGTCCTGGGCCCACTCTTGTTTGGCATCTACTTTTCAAGTACAAGCAAACACAGGAGGGTTATGGCTGACAAAGTTGCAGATGACTGCAAACTGGGCGCCATAGTAGAAAACACATCTGACACAGATATCCTTCAGAAGGGTCTCAAAGAAATGGATAACTGGTGCCAGAGCCACGGCCTAAAGTTAAATGCCAAAAAATGCATAGTCATACCCTTCGAAAAACAAGGTTACCCCTAGCTACCAAATAGGTGGCAATCCACTGAGCACAGAAGAGGTTATCAGGGACCTGGGGACCCAGGTTGATAGTAGTCTGTCATTCGACACCCATGTAGCTAAAGTAGTTAGGAAGACCTTCTACATTGCCCACCTTATCATGAAGGGTTTCTCATCTAGATCAAGGGAGGTCATAGTCTCCCTTTACTCATCACTCATCAGACCTATGATTGAGTACAATGCCCCATTCAGAATGTATCTGACCCGACACTTGCAGCAGCTGGAGAGGCCACAAAAGTTCCTCACCAAAAGGATAAAGGGTCTCAAAATCTGTCCTATGCTGCCCGACTGAAAGAACTCCAGCTCTATTCAGTCACTACCGCTTGCTCAGAGGTGACCTTTGCCTAACATACAAGGCCATGTCAAACCCAGATTTGATGAATATGCTTCACCTCAAAAAATCTAGATCCATCAGAGCCACAAGGGCGGAGACTTAAACCTCGACATGGCTATTAATAGGACATGCTGGAGGGATAGATTCATCACCCAAAGACTCCCTATGCTGTGGAACAAAATCCCGGTACATGTGAGACAGAGCACCTCGCTGGCCTTGTTCAAGAGAAATCTTGACCAATGGATGGGAGATCGCAGATATACCCCAGGGATTACCTCAGTGTCACTGCTCGACAGAGGCACAGCAAAATAATGGGTATAGTTCCCCATACTAAAGGGGTGGCGTAAGCCACAAAACGATGGGCTAGGCTTGTAAATGCCCTCGGGCAGATAGCCTAGTATGAACCTATGAACCTATGAACCTATTAAATTTTAAGCCTGAAATATTTTGAAATTTATTCATGGAGTTAAATAGAGCATTCAAAGACTCATTTGCATCTGAGAGAGTTAATAGTATGTCATCAGCAAAGAGTTGGATTTTAAGGTTTAACATTTTATTAATACCAATGCCCTTTATGTTATTGTTTGATCTGATTTGATTTGCAAAGGGTTCTATGAGTAATGCAAATAACAATGGTGATAAAGGGCAACCTTGTTTAGTTCCCTTTTTGATTGTTATAGGGCCTGATCTATACGATCCTAGTTTAACATATGCAGTAGATTTTTCATATAGTATTTGGATAAGATTATTAAAATTAGAAGGAAAGTTATATTCTTTTAAAACTAGTGAAAAAAATTTCCAGTTAACCAAATCAAAAGCTTTATTAATATCTAATGAGATTATATTTAAATCTAGGACTTTATGTTTGCTATAATCTATTAATGTTAGTATTCTTTTAATATTATCTGAAGTATTTCTTCCTTTAATAAAACCTGTTTGATCTTTGTGAATTAAGAAAGGAAGAAAGTGTTTGATCCTATCTGCATATATAGCCATAAACATCTTATAGTCTATACTGATTAATGATATTGGCCCATATGAGGAACACTGCTTCTCATCTTTATCTGGTTTGATAATTGGGGATATCAATGAATATTTCCAAGAGGGTAGTATATTCAAATCTTTCTTTGGCTATATCATATACTTTTAATAATAAGGATATGGCATGATTGGGTATTAATTTATACATTTCTGGTAGCATATTGTCTGGGCCAGGTGCTTTATTTGTCTTGAGCTTTTTAATTTGTGATTTTAATTCTGTCATATTGATTGGTTTGCTTATAATGTCTATTTGTTCTTGTGTTAATTTAATATGAATATTATTTTCTAAGTATTGTTTTATATCCTTAGTAGGTGTATCTTGAGTGTTTATGGAATTATCAATGTTTAATTGGAGTCTGAATGCTTCTAAAATATCATTTAGTTCCGTAACTCTTTTGTTAGTATTAGGAATAAATATTTCTTTTATTTGCTTAGATTTAATTATTTTTTTTTGTTCCTTTAGTTAAGTGTCTCAGGTGTGCTGAATTAGTAGAGTATGAGTTTATTTTTATCTTTTCTAAGTTAATCATAATCTTATGATGTAACCATTCTGTATACTTCTTATTGATTTGTGTAAGTTCGTGAACTTGAGTAGCATTACCCTTTTGTATTTCCAGTTTCAATTTATCTGCTTTGTTTTGTAAGTCTAGCATATCTTTATTCCATAACTTCCTTTTATTTATGTACCAGGATAATATTTTCCCATATGTAACTGCTTTTAATGAATCCCAGACATATATTTCTGAAATATCTTATGTGTAATTTATTTCTAGAAAGTTTTTGATTGTTTCTTCATAAACTTCTTTGAAATCTGTCAATTTTGTGATATAGGAAGTTATCATAGTAATGGGATTTGAATAAAATGGTGTAAGCTCTATCACAAAGACTATGGCATTATGATCAGATAAGGGACAATTTATAATTTTGACTTTGTCAATTTTTGTTATTAGGTCATTGGCAACATATATTCTATCAATTCTAGAGTTAGTTTTATATCTATGAGAATAAAATGTGAAGATTAGTGAGTCTGGTTCTGTAAATTCATTTATATCTTTTAAATACAATGTATCTATAAATTTTGATAGTGCTTTAGAGATAGGCTGTTTTCTTCTTTTAGATTTAGAATCTGTATCTTTTTCATTCATTATACAGTTGAAGGCTCCTGCCAATATCAGGCTACCCTTAGTTAAATGAATTATCTCTTCAAAGTGCTGTTTAACTGTTTTAATCCTAGTCCTGGGATCCAATATAGATTTACTAATGTATAGATTCTCTTATTTAATTCTATTGAAGCTAGACAAAACATACCTGATGCATCTTGATGAGTAGTAATTATTTTAGGTGTTATAGTTGAGTTGCGAAGTAGTATAGCTACTCCTCTTTTTTTTGTTTTGTATTGGGAGTTTATTAGTTCCTCACAGCAAGAGGTTCTCCAGTTCGATCCTCAGCTGGGGTGCCTTCTGTGTGGAGTCTGCATGTCCTCCCTGTGGTCACGTGGGTTTCCTCCGGGTGTTCCGGTTTCCTCCCACATCCCAAAGACAAGCTGCAGGTGGATTGGACACTCTAAAATGGCCCTAGGTGTGAGTGTATGTGTTCTTCTGTGGAAGGTTGGGTGCCGGGCTGGCAACTCGACACTGTAAAACTCCACTGCCAATCATGAGCGGACAGGTGATCCGCTGTGGCGACCCCTAACCAGGAAAAAGCTGAAAGAAGAAGAAGAAGATTGGGAGTTTAGTAGTATTGTGCAATTATTAATATTTAAGTTGTTTATATCTCTATCTAATAAGTGTGTCTCTTGTAAGAAGACTATTTGTGGTTTATGTAAGTTTATGTACTTGAATAGGCTTCTCCTTTTGTTACTATTATTTAGACCATTAACATTTATGGATAAACATTTCATTTCCTAGTTTTGAGTTTGTTTTATGTGTGAGTTTATGTAAATATTGTTATTCTTAGTTTCATCTTGGATACAGAATTCAAAAAGTTTTTCTTGTATGATTTTTGCATGTTTCTGAGTGACACCAAAGTGATAGAAGAAAAAAAAAACAAAGAACTTCCAAACTTGTAATTCTTAATCTTAAAAACCATTCCCTATCACTATGAGGTAATATACCTCTTTGTTTGGTTAGTGAATCTAACCAAACAAGCTTTCTCCTCTCACAAATAATTTTTGGATCAGTTTCTCTTATCCTCTTAGTTTTAAATAAAGATAATTGAATAATATATTAAGATAATCTAATCAGCTAAAATATATAAATATATTCTTTACTCATCTTATTGTAATTCAATAATACTTATTTCTAATCAGGTCTCAAAAAGGTACAAATATTTAGATTAAGGTAGTATCATTTCAAAATAGTTTAGAGTATTAATAAACATGTTAAAATCTATAACTGTATGTTGCATACATCTGTTGAAAACTATTTACTGACATTACTGTATAATACAATACCATTGTTGTGTAAATGTTTTAGACTACTCAAGTCCGGAACCAGTGTTTAAATTAGTATTTACAAAGTCATACTGGAATAAAAACATGAATAGTTCTGAAACCACATCATATTTCATGTTTAACATAAGCTGAAATGCAATACAATGTACAAGTATATTAATATTTCTTTAGTAGACATTAAATATGTTCCTCTGATTGCATTTTTCAGCTTTTCAAAGACAATTCCCATGGCTGGAGACAACAAGATCAAAATTTAGACATCTCCCTTATCCAAGAGACTACTTATAATGTTGTTACTTGATTGAGTGTTTTGTTGTTAACACTTTTATCAACTTTCAGAGGGACTTTGTATATTCAAAAAGACACAGTACAGAGGTAAACCTACAGTGCACTTGACCACATTTTCAAAGCAAACATCTATGTATATCACATATTACCTCTTACAGCTTAGACTGACACTTAACCAGTGAGTTTATCTGCTGACAATAAGTGCTGGAGATATAATTTTGGCTTACTTAACACCAGTAATTTAATCTTATGACTGAATAAAAGTTTAGAATTAAACATCTGGAGCTTTTCATTATAGTATTTAAAAAGTATACTGGAGAACATATCAAAATAATGGAAGCTGATAAGATTTTAAACTATTATGTATGAAAATGTTACAGGTTAAAATTCCTAACCCACTTTGCAGTAAATAGACAAAATGTATTTAAACTATGGGGTAATACCTTTATTACATCAAAAAGGTGTTTAAGAAGCTTGTTTTTCCTCTAACATCAGAGGATAGCTATGGTGATCCATGCACTGCACGAGTATTACTTATCCTGGTAATTGCTTTATGACTGTATATAGAAATATTTAATTCAAATAATTAACTGGCATTACAACAATGCTTCTCAGAAAACTTGTTTTACAGTTAATGACTATATAGAACGCATCATTGAGAGGATACATTTATCAAATGTCAAGTGCTTTAGCTATAATATAAGTGTCCCCTCGAATTAATCTCTGATGAATTTACTGCTTACTAAACTTGCAGACTAATATTGGCGTCTTTTCATGTAGTCATATTGGAACATGAAAATACAGGTCTGCTGATCAGGAACAATCAGGTTCTCAACTGCTAGACAATGCTATACATTTGTCTGCAGAAATGTTTGAGAATTACAGTTGCATTATCAAGCATTTTTGTTTACACTAACAGTAACATGATTTACCCACATACACTAGTATTGTGTCATTCTTGATAATGTAAAAAAAAACTGGTAATTATAAGAAGGGTGAAGCCACAGCCAGGTAATATAATAAGAAGAGTACAGCCGCAGTCATTATTCAGATGAGTAAATGGGAACAGCATGAGCCATCTAAGGATGGATAGCTCACTGAGTACCTGCCACAATGTATGTTGATAATGCATGGTAACTTAGTAATAAATTAGGGTGTGGGCTAAGCCTCTCCCTCTTCTACTCAAATTGGATTTAATACAATATGTGTGTAGAACACAGATGCTTTGATAAAGTTCAAACCTATATGGGATATAAATATTGTATAATTGACACACTGGGTTAAATCCTCTGTTGTTATGTTACTTATTATAGTTGTTTATATGATTATTGCTTTTACTTTCTCTATCTAGTATATTATACTATTATTTAAATGCTTGATTTGCTAAATGTACATTTAACCTTCTTGTTGCATCCCATTTGTCCACTTGAGGGCATATTTTGGTAGCAGGACATTAGTAGTATTTTGTAGGAGCACCAGTGTGGCAAATGGCAATTTTCCTTAAAATAAACCTGTCCGTTGCTTGACATTTACTAGTTTCTTTAGAGAATTTGTAAAACAGCAGTGATTTTATTTGCTAATGATTAATTTCTGCTCTTTAAACTCTGATGTACAAAACATAGTAAGGGATAGCTAAAATGTCTGGAAAACTAAACTGACAGAAACACAAGTAGATATATGTCCTTATCTATCAAGGTGCTAGAAGACATGAGAAGCCATAAGCTGCAAGTGCTCCAAAAAATGTATATCTGTGTATATTTAGATGAACCTCATATGTTATTTACGTTTCCTTAGAAGGAATTTAGGTTCCTGTATCTTTAAATATGAACCTAGCTTATTTCCTGACTAGATATCAATTAGAAAGAGTCAGTGGATGGCGTGCACAAGTAAATGCGACAAGCAATAATTAACTCGAGTTTCTGGTGATGTTTGCGGCTGTTAAATTGTCTCGAGAACCAAGGTATGTGTTTTTTCTTTTTTCTTTTCCCTTCCCTTACTTCATGACAAACTTATGTAGTGTGCACGCGAGCACTCTAGTTTACAGAGTAGTGTTCACAACTATCAAACTTTGCATTTTAAACATGCTATGCCTTATTTCTCTACAAAAGAAAAGACAACAGGATATCTAAGCTAGTCACAAGCATCTCTCAACTCCGGATGTCCGGAGCCACAACACACCTGACTTATAGCCTCAAAATATCACTTAAAACATATTTTTTCTCTGGACTATATCAGTATATGCATATGGGTCAAAGGCAGAACATCTTTTAAGATTATTTAAAGTAGTCTTATAATACATATAAACTGAAATACTTCATTTCAAAAGCAACACATTTCCGCCCAGCATTAGCGTTTATCCAAACAGAGACACTTTTAACTTATAAAAAGTAATGCTGTCAGGGATGTAACTGATAATAAGTTATATAGCGGCATTACTATACCTATTAAGCAATATAACCATATACTGATTAAAGTATTATAAGTTAATGAAGACTTTATAAAAAGAAGAGAAAAATAAAAACAACAAAACACAAAGAGAAAAAATAAATAAATAAATATACAAATAAATAAATAAATATTTGAGAACATTATTATGCATTGATTACTCTGATTAAGAATATGAAAATAATAGACTGATAATAATGAAAAATAGAGTAATGTTTAAATTATGCTTAGCATATTGATGTGATTTGAGACAAATGTATTTAAATTTATGCTAATTTTGACATTTAAAGTATAATTGAAAACAGTACCTGTTTTGATGTAACTTGAAGACAGTAAGAGCTTTTCTTTTGTTGTTAGTATTATTATTTAGATTTTTACAGAATATAACATATATAAGATTATTTGTCCATTAGTTTTTTTTTCTTTTGCTCAACAGTTTTCCAATTATTTACTTCAGCATTTCTTTTTGATGTACTTATTGTCCAGTCCATAGATTCTTCATGTGTTAGGATGTTGTTGTTGGTAAGGTATTTTATTTCTGAATCTACTGTTTCAAAGATTTTTATTCCATTTGGTAGAAAAACTTTCAGTCTTGCTGGGAATAAAAGATGGACTTTCAGTTGCTTTTTCTTCAAGGTTTTATTATTGGTAGAAATTCTTTTCTTTTTGAAACCACCTTTGTAGAATAATCATTGTCAAATCTTATTAATGAATCATTGTATTTGATGGGAGAATTTGCCCAAGCATTTCTTAATATAAGATCTTTATCTTGTGTAGAAAAAAGTCTCACAATTATAGATCTCGGCTTGTTCTTACCCGGAGAAGAAGCATTTCCAGAAGCTGCTAGTGATCTATGCGCATGTTCTATACCATATGAAAGAGCTTCAGGTATTTTTGTTACATCTGGTATCCAGGTGGTAAGAAAGTTTATCATATTGTCCCCTTCAGATTTTTCTGGTAGACCATATATTCTAATATTATTTCTTCTTGTTCGATTTTCCATATCATCAAGCTTTTCTAGTAAATATGTGTTCTGTTGAAGTAAGAATTCAGTTTGCTGTTCTTCTATTTGGACTCTAGTGTCAATGTTACTTAATGATTGTTCAATAAGTGATATCTGTCCTTTCTGCTATGTAACCATTTCTTGAAGCTGTTCCAACTGTGAGCACTTTTCTTTAAAAGTATCTATTTTATTGTCCATCTTGTCGATTTTTATTGTAAGTTCCCGTATATTTGTAATGAGAGATTGCAGGTCTTTTCTGAGAGAAGAGTCTTGTGCTGTATTCCTTAGATGACTCATGCTGTAAAGCTGATATTGGTGCTGATTTTCCAGTAATTAATTTGACAGGAATTATTCAAGTTCTGACAATAAAAATTTTCTTACAGATGCTGAGAGTTATTAGAAATAAGTTAGTAATAAATATTTCTTCAAATTAAATATTATTTTGTAATCTGTTCACCAGTGAGAGTGGGGAGCTTTGAGCAGCCTATCTGTCCCTGGAGGAGTGGTCTCAGTTCTGAAACTAGTAGCTTATTGGCCGTTTTGGGTCAATTCCTATCTCTTTCAGTTTCCCTGCTTTAAAACCCACATTTGCGCAGTTTTGCACCAGTATACAACTCCGCACAGCTCCTCGTGGTGTCCTGCAGAGTGATACAGGCAACAGAGAGACCCAAGAGAGACTTTTCCAGATTTAAGTATTCTTTTTCTCTGTTTTTTGCTCTGACTGCCTTTTCCCACCTAAAAAGTGAATTTCTAACTGATCTGTGCTTTAAAAAGTTTAAATTGCATTTGCCTTCTGCTTTTTACAGCTTTTGCACTTGTTTTATATAATTTTAAGTTGTTTTGTATTGTATAACTATTGTAGGCTACACACACTAAAGTGTGCTAGCCTGTTTATAGCATTTACAGTGTTTTCTGTGTGTTTTTCTGCTGTTTCCTGAAAAAAAACAAAACAAAAAAAAAATATTCTCTTTTCCCGCCTTTGCTGAACTAGATTAGTCCAGATTTCAGGTTTTGCTGAAGTCCGGACTGTGGTATAGTTTCCTGTGTTGCCCATATCCTTACTTGGATAGGAGGAAGCTTCTCTGTTCACCAGTGAGAGTGGGGAGCTTTGAGCAGCCTATCTGTCCCTGGAGGAGTGGTCTCAGCCCTGAAACTAATAGCTTATTGGCCGCTCTGGGTCAATTCCTATCTCTCTCTTTCAGTTTCCCTGCTTTAGAACCAGCATTTGTGTGATTTTGCATGATTTTGCGCATAGTGCAGCATCGGGCAGTGCCGCTTAAGGTGGTTTAAACTATTTCCGGCTCCACAAAGTCTGCTCTTCACTTTTTCCCTTAGAACTGTTCTAAATCTCAAAGTAAGCACTCGATTTTCATTCTAAAGCCATGCAGTTGTTCGTATAAGTAATCTTATAAGTAAGCACTAATAAACTAAAGCACTACACCCTCTTATACTCCCTTTAAGTACTTGGCTCCCTATTGGTCCTTTTTGATCAGTCAAAAAGTAGTTCCTTATACTATTCTGGCATGTCCAAAAGTCAGTTTCGGGTTTACTCTCCAGTCCAGCTGGTGAATCTGGGAATCTTGAGGCAATGTTACAACTGCCTTATGTACACAGACCATCCTCTCCTCCTCCCAACAAGCTCAAATATATGTGAGAGATGCAACTATATAGCCAAACTGGAGGCTGAGCTCTCTCAACCCAATACTGGCACAGTCAGTCAGGAGGAGAAGGTAACCACACACACCACAAATCCAGTTTCACATAGATTTATCGCAACAGAAAACCAAACACATAAACACACAAAAACATACTCGGAGGCTCTAAATAAAAATCTGCCCAAGCAGCAGAGACCTCCAAAGCAGACATCCAAGCAACCGCTACCCCACAACAATACCCACGTATCACATAGTTCACAAAGTCAGTGTGCCACACAGTTACAGCCCTTAAGGCTAAACAACACACCTAATACACTTGTAATAGGTGACTCTGTTGTCAGACACACTGACGTCCCACTCACCAGACTGAACAAGAAGAAGGTCACTGTAAGCTGCCTGTCGGGTGCCAGGATCTGCCACATAACACAAGCACTCAGGTCACTCCAAAGCAAGTACAAATATGACTCCGTCATTGTCCATGCTGGTGTGAATGACCTGAGACGTACCTCCCTGGACTACATGAAAAGACACATAGAGGAGCTCTCTGATCATGTAAGCCCAGGCCGGTATGACCCTGACCTTGAGTAGCATCTTACCCTCACCAAGAATGATGCCATAGTATAAAGACAAAATGATCAATTTTAGCAATTGGCTAAAGTATTGGTGTCATTCAAAGGGGATCCAGTGTCTGTCAGCCTGGGATGACATGCTCGACAAGCCACGTTGCTTCGCTAGGGACAGCTAGCACCTATCACCCCTGGGCTTTTGAATACTGGCTAAGGCTCTTGCCACCCCCATAGTGCCTTTTTTAGGCAAGGCTCAAAAGACAAACCCACCTCCATAGACAACACAAAGAAAAAGAAACTAAGGGTAATGCTGCTCAACACCAGAAGTCTAAACCTCAAGATGCACACACTCGAGGCTCTCCTCAGTAATGAGAACATCGATATCTGTGCAGTAACAGAAACCTGGTTCAAGGCTCCCGAGAGCACCCCAGCACTACCAGGTTATACCTCATACCATGCTTTTCGGCCCCAAAACTCGGACCAAACCACAAAAGGAGGGGGAGTATCCATATTCATCAAAGATACCCACACCTCCAGGTTAGTGGCACTGCATGAAGCATCGGAGAGGATCCATGTGCAACTAACAGTGGGCAAAACTGCCTTTCAGTTTGTAGCCTGCTACAGACCACCCTCCCAAACTCAGGAACCCCACTCAGCTTTCCTGAGAACACTGGAGAATATGAAGGTCTCTCCAAACACCATTATATTGGGTGACTTCAACTACCCAAACATAGACTGGGAGCACTACTCAAGCCCCAACACCCTTGCCCAATGGTTCCTAGAATTTATAAACTCAAATGCTATAGAACAACTGGTCACCACTCCCACAAGAGAGGAAAACATATTGGACCTGATCATCACCAACATGGGGACTCTATGTTCCATACCAGATGTATATCCCTCATTGGTAAGATCTGACCATAAATTAATCTCACTGGACATCCATATCCCATCCCCACCCCCAGCCAAGGAAACCACGGTGAAGAACTTCTCAAAAGCAAACTTCACACTTCTCAAAACTGAGGTGGAATCCTTCAAAGCCCCCGGGCCAGTGGAAAATACAACCCCAACCGCAGAATACTTTACAAACACTTTCTATGGACACCTACATTAATGCATGGATTGTGCTATCCCAAATAAAACCAAGACTCATTCCTCCAAAGGCAGGAGACCTGTCTAGTGGACCCCAGCCATAAATAAGCTATACAACAGAAGGAGGAAGCTACTACATGATAGAGCAAAATCCCAAAAAGGGAAGGCATCTCTGATCAGTACTAGCATGAAACTACAATCCCTCATAAAATCATCTAAGGCCAGCTTCGAAAGAAAAATTGCACAAGATGCTAAAGATAATCACAAGGCATTCTTTAGTTATGTCAGGAACCTGGGTGGCAACTCCCAGACATGTTCTGAGTTAGTTCAAAATAACAAAAAATACACTGAACCCACAGACATTGCCAACATCCTGGCAGACAGGTTCAGTGCAAACTTCTCCCCCCTTCCTCCCAAAAGAGCAAATGTCTATCCCAACAGAGTGTAGCCTCCCTGACATCACAGATGCACAGGTGAGAGCTGCCCTCTCCAAAGCAAAAAATACAGCATCAATGGGACCGGACGGTGTCCCAGGCTGCGTCTTACATGAACTCCAAGAAGAACTGAACCCTCACATAAAGTCACTGTTCAGTCTCAGCCTTACTACAGGATATGTACCCAAGGAATGGCATACAGCAACAGTGGTCCCACTCCACAAGGGTGGTGCCACAACGGACCCCAGAAACTATCACCCTATAAGCCTGACTAGCCTGGTCTCCAAAGCTATGGAGCGTATCATCATGAAACTCATAAACAAAGACATTGGGAACCTCCAAACACTGGATCCTACCCAGTTCGGCTTTGTTAAGGGCAGATCTTGCCTCTTGAACCTGGTCAACTTCTTTGAAATGGTCACCAAGGCCATAGATGAAGGAAAGGTAGTCCACACAGCCTACCTGGACCTCGCAAAAGCCTTCGACACAATACCCCACTCGGGCATCATAAATAAGCTCACCAAATTAAATATCAACCCCTATGTCACAAGATGGGTTGCAAACTGGCTCAGGGATAGAACTCACATGGTCAGAATTGCAGGTGCCATGTCAGACTCTAAACCAGTTACAAGTGGCATCCCACAGGGCTCAGTCCTGGGACCTCTCTTGTTTGGTATATATTTCTCTGAGGTACAGGCTAACATGGGAGGACTATGGCTGACCAAGTTCGCAGATGACTGCAAACTGGGTGCCATAATCGACTCACTGACTGACACAAGCATCCTCCAAAAGGGTCTCACAGAGATGGATAACTGGTGCCAGAGCCATGGCCTAAAGCTAAATGCCAAAAAGTGCATAGTCATCCCCTTTGGGAAAAACAAAGTGCCCACAAATTACCACATAGGTGGTAATCCATTAAGTACAGGAGAAGTAATTAGGGATTTGGGGACCCAAGTAGATAGCAATCTCTCCTTTGACAATCACGTTGCCAAAGTGGTTAGAAAGACCTTCTATATAGCCCACCTTATCATGAAAGGGTTCACATCTAGATCAAGAGAGGTCATTGTGCCCCTCTACTCATCACTCATCAGGCCCATAATTGAATACAATGCCCCATTTGGGATGTACCTTACCCAACACCTGCAGCAACTGGAAAGACCCCAAAAGTACCTCACCAAGAGGATCAAGGGACTCAAACAGATCCCCTACGCAGTTAGGCTAAAGAAACTCCAGCTCTACTCAGTTGCTTACCGCTTACTCAGAGGTGATCTGTGCCTGACGTATAAAGCCATGTCCAACCCAGAATTAATAGACATGCTCCACCTCAGGAAATCCAAATCCCTTAGCGCTACATGCTCCAGGGACTTAAACCTCATCCCAGAAATAAATAGGACATGCTGGAGGGACAGATTCATATCGCAGAGGCTCCCCTCACTCTGGAACAAAATCCCAATCCATGTTAGGCAGAGTCCCTCAATGATCCTCTTCAAGAGAAATCTTGACGAGTGGATGGAAGATTGTATGTTTACCCCTGGGATCTCTTCTGTGTCCCTACTAGACAGAGGCACAGTAAACTAACCTCAAAAGGGCTATCTTCTGTGACCTACTATACAGAGGCACAGTCAACTAATCTAAGAAGGGTGGTGAAAGCCAAACACACTCTGGCTAGGCTTATAAATGCCCTAGGGCAGATAGCCTAGTATCAACCTATGAACCTATGAACCTATATAGGGTGTAGGTGAACTTTTTGAACATGATTATTATGCTTTCACATACAGGTAATAATACACTGCCATTTAACTTAGCTTAATGAAGCTGTGTCTTGGACTTCTGTTACCATACGTGATTACCCTAACCAGTTATTGACTGCAATCAACAGCATATGTCTGACAATGAGTGGACCATAAAATTCACTCTTAATCTGGGTATTCAGGAACATTAACTAATGGCTGGAAGCTTTGTTACACGGTACTGTATGTTGGGTCTATATCAGAACATCGAAGTTTTAAAACTTCAAATGTTCTAATATTGACCCTTTTTGATCGAACGCTAAAAATAGCGAAGCTGCAGAACACCGAATTCTTTCCTAGGGAAAGAATTTGGTTGGCCAGTTCTGTGGCTTTGCTATTTTCAGCGCTGTGGTGGAGATTTACGGGTCAGGTTCAGGTAAGTGTGCGATTGTGTGGTTGTTAGGATTAGGGCACGGGTTAGGTGACTTAGGGTTATGCAGCGGCTTAGGTGAGTTAGGGTTAGGGCACGGGTTAGGTGAATTAGGTTTAGGGGGCGGGATAAGTGAGTTAGCAACATTAACTAATGGCTGGAAGCTTTGTTACAAAGTACTGTATGCTGGGTCTATATCAGAACATCGAAGTTTTAAAACTTCAAATGTTCTAATATTGACCCTTTTTGATCGAACGCTAAAAATAGCAAAGCTGCAGAACACTGAATTCTTTCCTAGGGAAAGAACCAGGTTGAGGTAAGTGTGCGATTGTGTGGTTGTTAGGATTAGGGCGCGGGTTAGGTGAGTTAGGGTTATGGAGCGGGTTAGGTGAGTTAGGGTTAGGGCACGGGTTAGGTGAATTATGTTTAGGGGCGGGTTAAGTGAGTTAGCAACATTAACTAATGGCTGGAAGCTTTGTTACACAGTACTGTATGCTGGGTCTATATCAGAACATCGAACTTTTAAAACTTCAAATGTTCTAATGTTGACCCTTTTTAATCGAATGCTAAAAATAGCGAAGCTGCAGAACACCAAATTCTTTCCTAGGGAAAAAATTTGGTTAGCCGGTTCTGTGGCTTCGCTATTTTCAGTGCTGTGGTGGAGATTTACGGGTCAGGTTCAGGTAAGTGTGCGATTGTGTGGTTATTAGGATTAGGGCGGGGGTTAGGTGAGTTAGGGTTATGGAGCAGGTTAGGTGAGTTAGAGTTAGGGAATGGGTTAGGTGAATTAGGTTTAGGGGTGGGTTAAGTGAGTTAGGGTTAGGGCGCGGGTTAGGTGAGTGTGTGATAGTGACGGACCTTAGGGTTAGGGTTTGGGTTAAGGTAAGTGGCTAGATAGTAGTGTATGTATAGTTTAGTGTAGGGTTAGTTGTAGGATTATAAGTGTATGTGTGTGCATTGATGTTTTTTAGGTGTGCTTGTGTTGTGTGTATGTGTTTCGGAATAGTGAATTGTTTCCCAAGGAAAAAATTTGCTGTTCTGAATGTTCGATATTATGTGGTTTAGATATTTTAGGTTCGATGAAATAGCGTTCGCTATTTTCGTCTTTCGATAACGTGATATAAACGCCTGTATGCTTACTTGCTTTAACTTGCTTTTACAGTTCAGGTATGCATTGACCCATTAATGAAAGTCTATTGTGTCCCATGTATTTCATAAATGACTGTTAAGACTGCAATATCTGTTTTTTTTATTTTATTATTAAGTTATGCATTAATTTATTACTTTATTGATGTTCTTACATACCACATGCTTGCTTCATCCTGGCCAAACACCTTGCATGGGACTGCACATTGCAAGCTCTCTCTACTGCAGCTGTGGTAAGAGCTTGGAACCAAAAACCTAAGACTTTCCCAACCCCCCATATCAATCATCTCTGCTAATGGTACCAATATCACCCCACTAAGCACACAAAACTTTTAGGAGTTACCATAGATGACATCCTCAAATTTGATATACATATTGCTCAAACCATCAAAAAAGTCCACATCAAACTAGGTACCCTTTACAGGGCCAAACAATTTCTAACTCCAATCACCAGGGTAGCCACTACTCACACACACCTTCTATCTACCCTTCTATATGGCTGTCTCATATATACTAACCTTCAAATATCTGACCTCAACAATCTAGAATCATGCTACAATAAGATTGGTAAATTTGCCACTAATCTCCCACACAGATCCCACCACTGCTCAGCTCTTTCAACATTAAACTCACTAGAGTTCCCTAACCTTCTATCTCTCAATCAACTACCCTTAGCTCATTATATAATCTATCATCCCAACAACTGCCCTGACATCTCCTCTTTAGTTCAACCTAACACTAATAGCAGATCCCCCAGATCTTCCAACAAACTCCTACTAAAGGTATCCAATTCCCACAACCAACACAGTGACTCCCTCTATTCACACAAAATAGCCAAGCTCTGGAACACCCTTCCAGACACAATAACAAAAACCCCAGTACACGACCAATTCAAATCACTCTTAAAGGAACACCTTATAAAACACAGGCTGTGCTCCTCCCACTCCCCAGGTTAATCTATTCCCCCACTCCTATTCTACCTCTCTCACCTTGCCTTCTAACTTTATCCTACATACTATCTACTGTTTTGCTTATCTGTACTGTAATTGTACAGTCCTACAGATTGTATTGTATCTTCTGCCATTGGCTATTACTTCAACAGTAATTGTTCAGTTCTGCTGATTGTATTATATTTACTGCTACTTGGTTGTGTTGTACTACTGATTGTGTTGTACTACTGTGGAGTTTTTTTCTCCCTGGGTCTTCACTATATACAGGACTGTGCATTGTACTGTCTCTTGATGCTGTAAATAATTCTGTTCTACTAATGTTTGCTGTTACTACATTTTTGTTTGTTGCATATTTTACTGTGGAGCTTTTCTTCCTGGGTCTCCGCTGAAAACAGGCCTCTGGTCCAGTCGGACATACTTGGACTACAAATGTAATAAATAAGAAAATAAAAATTCTGCATACCAGTTTTGTACAGATTCAGCTTGCATATTTGTAAATTACTAGAAAACATACTTACATATCTGTGGGGTGTTTCCCCACCTATGCCTCTCAGATCCACTGATCTAAAGTACCCCGCTTCCATCATTGGAGGTTATCATAATGGTGACATCACTACTCACCAGTGCGGGGGATACCAGTTGCACTGGTCAGGTCCCTGGCCACACTATCCCAGTCCTCAGACTTGTATTATGAGCCAACATAGTTCTCCTACAGAAGCCGGTGTCCATGGTGCTGTACCAGGAGTTCAGTAAAAATCCTAGACTCCTGAACACCCCAATGCTGTACCCAAAACAGCCACGACAGCCATATCTGCACACATGATCAGGCTCCAACAAATACTGTGCAATTCCCACCAGTAGACCTTTAAATAGGATGCATTCCCGCCATTGTGTGTCATACTGAAACTTTCTAAATGACCTTTATTGCTTAACATCATGCAAATACGGGAAACCCCTGTTTAAGCGATGCTTAGCAATGTGCAAACAAGGAAAAACCATTACCCATGTTTAGGTGATCCTTAGTATTGCACACTTTTTCTAAATATAACAATAATTGAATTTAAAGTATATGGATGTTTCAGTGAGCTAACATAGTTTCACAGCAGTATATGTAAAAGGTATCGCTGCCCAGGAATCGAACTTGGAATCTTCTGCACTACCGGTCATCAGTCAACCTATCTTGCCACAAGAATAGTGAAGGGAACTTAATGTATCTTCACATATACTGTGAAGGTGCTACTGTAAGCATAGTATGGCTTTGCTGCATGGGTTTGGGTGGTGCTAAGCACCACACAGCTAAAATAATTGAAAGCATCCAGTTTCTATTTTTAGATGTCTGGTGCATGTCTGATGCATGAGTGTGCAAAGCTAAGCATAGCTACTTTACGCATCGCATCATGCAAACATGCATATAAAGAGAAAAAAATTATTGAATGTATCCTGTTTCTATTTTTAGATGTCTGGCACATGTCTGATGTATGGCTGCTCAGAGTTAGGCATAGCTAAATAATGTGGCACATTGCATAAATACGCACATAAAAGTGAAAAAAAAAATACATCTAAATTAGTGAAATAATTGCATACACAGCTCTGGCATTATTTGTTATACACTTTTTGGTCAGGTTAACAGGCTGACAGGTATGCAGGTGTGCTGTTGGCGTTTCATGGATTTAATATCCATGTTCTGTGAGGTTTCACACCACAAAACCTCCCTTAGGCTCACTGCACCATTAATATGCATGGGGTTGCTGCCGGGGGAAGATCATGACCATGTACATGGATACATTCCATGTAGGTTCTACACACAGCCTACATGGACTTTATTGTATCCTGGGGCTAGACTTAAACACAACTGAACATTGTCAACTCTTATAATTAAATTCCAGAAACTGAGAACAATATGTTAACTACTGCGAAGCACTTTGACAACAACCATAGAAGATGGAGAGCTAATAGTTTCTTCTGTTGGAAATGGCAGATGCTTATCACTCTTTAAAATTAGATGGATCATAAAATCTGTTCTGATATCTAACTAAACTGGCTATGGCAAATTTGACAACGGGGAATAGTCAGTTTTGACACTGTCTAACTGACATTGCATACAGTCACTGAACCTGTTCTAGTGCTGTACATATTCTGTAATGTCTCAAACTGTCAACTAGAAATAATGTAAATATGTCCAAATCATTTGCATATTGCAACTGTTTCTTTTATTTCTGTTCCTGCTTAACTGACCTAATGATCAAACTATATCTACAACTTTATGTATAAATACTGTATGCATGTGTAACTGTCTATTGGGCCTAGGTCCTGAGTGAAAAGGGTCTGTCAAACTGCCCATGTCCCTGGTAATCAAAACAAAAACTAAATAAACATACTGTTTATCATTGAGACCATTGTGGAAACTACACTTTTTCATCTCACCTTTATTTTGTCTGTCACAGTTCCCAAATGCTATATATGAGCAGTCTCACTGGAACCTCCATGCAAGGATTTGGAGATGATTAACCTACTACCTTTCAAGATATGCAGTCTTTTCTTTAGTACCATAATATCACCCTTACAGTATAAATATATCGTAATGATTTTTAATTATGGGTCATGTATTTCTTTCGGGTCTATATTATGTGATTGAATGGTCAAATATTCAAACACGTAATAGTCAACCATAATAATCGAACTGCCACAATGTCAAATGGAAAATAAAAAAAGAAAAACCCACCCAAACAAACCATTTAAACACTACGCAGGGGGGCTGTGCTCCCTGCACCTCCCACATGTGGGGCTGTGCCTCCACACCTCCCCCCCGCTACTTAAATATACCAACTACGAGATCACACTACAGTGCAGACAATGGAAAACTTTTATTTCTCCACTGTATGGAGATCTCCATTGAACCGTTCGACATTGTGGTGGTTCGATTATTATGGGTCGAATATTACGTGTTCGAATATTTGACCATTCGATCACAAAATATAGACCCATTTCTTTCTTGCATCAGCTGTTCAGTACACAGAACTGTTTTACCTTCTGTAAAGCATTTTTTTCTGTTTTGCACACAATTTACTTCTAAGGTTAGTGCGTTGGAGACTGCATATTCCTCTATTATTCTCCATTCAGTCTTTGACAGGGGGTCCAGGGAAGTGTGGGAAGAAATAGCCAGGGAATTGTTATGGCTAGGCTTGTATAGGCCCTAGGGCTGACAGCCTAGTACCAACCTATGAACCTATGAATACATTTCCCTTTCTCTTTCTGGGTGATTTGCTGTGGGTACCTGGATACATCTTCATCTATATAATCCTTATTTCCTTTTTGGGATAAACTGAGAACTAATTTATCATCAACCTTAATGTCTATCTTTCTCTTTTTAGTGATTTTTTTTTACTCTGAGTTATTGAAAATATTCTTTAATTGTGAGCGATCTGTTATTATTTTGAATAATTTTTTCATTAAAAAAACACATGTGGATGAGCTTATAAAACCACAATTGCCAGTGATCATTTTCAGTCTGTGAATGTCTCTTATCCACATTGGATAAAAATGCACTTGCATATGCAGCAGTTGTGTCATCAAATCTCTATCTCAATCCCAAAGGAAACACGCACCTATGTCAAGTCTTACCATTCTTGATCAAAATAATGCATCGTTATTTAAGAAGTGAGGCTTTTCTTTAATT
The DNA here is from genome assembly GCF_019279795.1 of Protopterus annectens. Taxonomy (NCBI): domain Eukaryota; kingdom Metazoa; phylum Chordata; order Ceratodontiformes; family Protopteridae; genus Protopterus; species Protopterus annectens. Next base: position 575,342,943 of record NC_056727.1, on the reverse strand, counting down.
GTATGTTCCCCAGCTCATTTAAAAGAAACATTTTTTGTTAATGTTCTTAGCAATGTTATCATTCTGAAATATATGAAAAAGTATGCAAAGCAGTTTGCCATCACAAGACATCTAACATCCTCAACATTTTCTGGTGAGGTTATGTCATTCAGTACCTTTGCTTTATTTTGTTGTGGACGCTTACCTTTTTCCAAAAATGTTGAAAGCATTGTTTACTGAGGTTGTAGGAGCTTGAAAAAGAAACATACAAAAGTTGGAAGAGAGCTCTGAAAGTGGATGCTGTGATAGTTCTGGTCATCCAAGTATTAATGATACAACAGACACACATACACACATACACACACACACACACACACACACACACACACACACACACACACACACACACACACACACACACACGCATGCACACACACACACACAAGGTACCAAATATAAAAAAATTAGGATGATCAGCTTGAGTCACACAGAGAGAGATAAAAACTAGCATCTGGTACTGAGAAACTATACAAATAAATCCAATTATCTCATGGCCAAAAGGACAACCTATACATCTGAACTGAGTGGGATAATCATCTGCACAAATTGGAACATCTTTAAAATGGCAAGGGATGGAATATGATTGTCTGCATCTGGAATGTGCTTTTACTAGTCTTATGACTCCAAGGAAGATTTTTAAAAGGAGAAAAATACTGATTCATTGATATCACATGAAGAAATGGAATGCATTTAAGACACAACACTATGTTCTCCTTGGCTTTGAAGAAACAAAAACATTATCTAAATACAACAAATAATTTATAACAAGTTGATTTTAATTCATCAGTTTTACTATTTCCAGATTATTCCTTGGAGCTGTCAAATAAAAAGGAGGGTTTCCCAAGCGGGTAAATTAATGGAAGTTAAAGGCCTGATCCAACTGTCGATGCCAAAGAGGAGGGATTTAATCAGTTTTATGAGTATCTGCATCACTATCTGGAAATAATGACAAAGGATTTTATTTTGATCATAGATGACTGAAATGATAAAGCTGGTAGTCAAAGTACAACTAGAATAACAGGCAACTTTGGCAGTGGACTATGAAATGAACTGGGACATGGACTAAGCAGAATTCTACCAGTATAATTCATTGGTCTTAGCAAACACTCTTTATCAAAAGCCCAAGAGATGGCTTTATACATGGATATTACCAGATGGTCAATGCATAAATCGGATAGATTATATACTTTGAAGTCAGAGATGGAATAACCCTGCGCAATCTGCAAACAAGATCTAGAGCTGATCATGTCTCAGAAAATCAACTTCTTAATGAAAACTTTAGAATTAAAGCAAACTAAAAAAGTTTCTTGACCATTATATACAAGCTCAACAATATCCCAAATGAATATGCATTGGAAGCAAAAAACAGAATTAAGGGATTAAATCTTATGGATATAGTACCTGAAGAATTATGGGCAGAAGTTTGTGATACTGTACAACAGGTGGCAATAAACATATTCCAAATAGAAAAATGATTAAGAAGGCAACATGTCTGTCTGAGGTTGCCTTGAAAGTAGATGAAGAAAGAAGGAGACTGAAATATAATGGAGTTAGAGAAAATATGTCACACTGAATGCAGAGTTTCAGAGAATAGCAAGAAGGAATAAAAAGGAATATTTAAGTAAGCAATGAAAAAAATATTGAATGAAGATAATAGAATGGGAAAGACAAAAGAGCTCTTAAAGAAGACTGGGAATGTTAAGGGAAATGGCCAGGAAAAATGGACACGAGAAAAGATAAAGATGGGGAAAATGAAGCCTGAGTAGAACATATTAAGATCATATTGCAATAATATACACAATAAATGATATAAAAAGGACCTTGACATCAGTGATACATACAAAGGTGTGTCCTTTGATCTACAGCCAGACATCCTGGGCAGTGAGGTTAAATGGACCCTGTAAAGCATCAGCAGTAATAATGCTGCAGAAAATGCTGGAATTCTAGCTGCATTGTTTTAAATTCTGCAAAATGATATTGTTACAGTGTTGCTTAGAATTTGCCAGCAAATTTGGAAAACACAAGTGTGGCTACTCAGTTGTTTCATATGTTGGCCAAGTAATACTCAAGGTCCTGTAAGCTAGTCTTCAGTAATATATGGGCCAAGAGCTTGCAGAACAAGCTGCTTTTTGAAGAGATGGAGACACCGGATTGAAATGCAAATGCTGGAAGATTCAGAAAGAAAATTCCATAAAAAATATTTGCTTCTCCTTTCTTGGCTACTCTACGCATTTGCCTGTGTGGACCATAACACACTGGATCAATTTCTCTGAGAAATTTGGATACTAGGTCACCCTATTTTTCCCTCCTGGAACCAGTATGCAGAACAAGAAGCAGCAATTAGAACTGAACTGTGAAATAAGTGACTGATTCCAGACTGGGACTGAAGCATGGGTAGGTTATATTTTGTCACTTATTGAACGTACGAGCTACATATATCATGGTAAATGATGGGTAGGTTATATTTTGTCACTTATTGAACGTACGAGCTACATATATCATGGTAAATGCTGAGCTAGAGACTGAAGCATGGGTAGGTTATATTTTGTCACTTATTGAGTCAACGAAAGCTACATATATCATGGTAAATGCTGAGCTAGAGACTGAAGCATGGGTAGGTTATATTTTGTCACTTATTGAACGTACGAGCTACATATATCATGGTAAATGATGGGTAGGTTATATTTTGTCACTTATTGAACGTACGAGCTACATATATCATGGTAAATGCTGGGTAGGTTATATTTTGTCACTTATTGAACGTACGAGCTACACATATCATGGTAAATGCTGAGCTAGATGAATCAGGTGCTGGAATCAAAAGTGCCGTATATTAACAATTTCACATGTGTAGATGGCATAACTAAAGGCTGAAAGTAAGAAAGCGCTTTTATGAAGATGAAAGAAAAACTGATAAAGTTGACTTGCCGCTTGACATTAATTATATAAAAAATAAAACAATATCATATTTTCCCACCTAGTTTTTGCAAATGGTAGAGAAGTGGAGGCAGTAACAGATTTTATTTTCCTAGGTTTCAAAAATCAAACTTAGCTGCAGATAGTAATGAAATAAAAACATGCCTGCTTTCTTGTAAGAAAAATTATGGCAAATCTGTCAGATTTGAAGATCAATGATAATATATTGCCAGTAAGTGTCCACATAGTCAAATCAGAGCCATAGCTTACTCATCTAGTGCTTGGTGCTGCTAGACAATCTACTGTCTCTTCAACTAAGCTCCTCATCTAAAGCTAAGGAGCAAGTCAGGCCCATTCTCCTCGATTTGTATCCCTCAACTCTAAGTCAAGGAGCAAAAAAAAAAATCCTCTTACTAAAAGGTCCATTTGCTCTTTAAACTATAGCAAACTGCTTGATACGAAAGTAATGAGTGGCTTGCTATACCTAACTAGGCCCTTTCTCTTCTTAAAACTATAGCGAACTGCTCTCCATAAATGTAACAAGCAGCTTGTTTTATTAATTTATTATTTATTTGCCTTTATTGACTGGGAAAAGTCAGACTGGGTAAAATCCATTTTCAGAGGAAGCCCAGGGAGAAAAGTTCCACTTTTAAGTTAGACATGATGCACATTTATAATTGCAGGGTAAAATACCTGTATGTGAGCTTATTTACATGATTTTCAAATATTTCTTACTTGAACATAGAATTTTAACACACACACACACACACACACACACACACACACACACACACACACACACAAGGAAGTTAATGCATATTGGCTAATTATTGAATACAGAAGTAAAATACAATAATGGTTAATGTATTTATAGCATGATGGCTCCAGGAAAAAGATTGAACTGGGGTGTTTTTGATGTTAGTAATAATTTACAGGCAGACAAGTAGTAATGTAGCTTAAAAATTAATGAAAAGAGAGATATGAAAGGAGAAATTATGGAAATGAGTCGGAGGATAGATGGTAGGTGTGAGAGAAAGATGAAGAGTAAGAGTTTAGGAAATTATTGCAGTATGAGAAAGAGTGATAAGGTACAAAAGATTTGGAGGCAAAGTGACTGTAACAGTTGGAGAAAAGTAATCTGAGTAAAGCTTTCCAGGTGAGCATTGGCTCTCTTTAAGCAAAGTTTTGAAACTATTTAAGTTTTCTACTTAGTTTAACTGTGTGGGGATTTCATTCCAGATTTTTGACACATAAAAGCAGTAGAATGAGTCTCCAGCAGTGTTGAATGTCTTAATGATATATAGTAAGAGTTTATTGCTAGGGTGAAGGTCACTAGTGGGTGAATAGTACAGTAAAGTATTTTGTTACGCTAGGCATTTGTCCGGATATTACAACAGGTTGTGGACAATGATTATGTGTGAGTATGTCAACTGGTTTGCAGTTCAAGTTAACATGTTGTTTTGGAGTAAATAGCATAAGCTTGTTTTTTTGGCATTAAACAGCAAGTTCAAATTTTTTAGCTATATTTCAATGTCAGTTAAAGATTTTTAAGTGATTCCCTATATTTTTATGGATGGGACAGAGCAGATAAGGGATAAATTGTCAGAGTATTGTACAAGAGTGGCAGGTGTTATAGCAGTATGAAGTTTATTTATAAAAATGTTAAATAGAAAGGTCTGAGTATTGACACATGGGGAACACCAACAGAGATTAGTTGAAATGCTGAAAGATTTTGTTGCAATTCAGTTCCTTGCTGTTGATTGCATAAATAACTGTGAGACCAGTAGAGGGAGGGGTAAGTGAGACCTAGAGGTGCAAGTTCAGAAAGGAGGGACACTGTGTCAAATGCTTTGGAAAGGCCAAGGAAAAGTAAAGAAACAAGGTTGCCCTCATTTCTGTATTGGTTTACTAATTTGGTAAATTAAGGATGGCAGTGGCAGTGCTGTGGTTAGACTTGAAACTGTGCTGGGTGTAAGACAGGAGGTTGTGCTTCATTATATGTTTAATAAGCAGAGAGTGAACACATTTCTCAGTGATTTTTCAGAGAAGTGATGGGATAGAGAAAGGTCTATAGTTTGTTAACTCTGCTGAAGTACCTCCTTTGTGAAGGGGTATAATAATGGATTTTTCCAGATGAATGGGACATAATTTTCACTTATTGACTGATGGATCAGAATGGGGACAGGGAATGATAGTGTTTCTGTACCTATTCTGAGGAACTCATTGAGAAGGTTATTGGTACATGAGGTTGCTGCTTTTAATTTGGCTAGTAATTATTTTATCATTGATGTTGGGACTGGCTGAAAACTAAAAGACAGTTTGTTGTTTTCAAGAATAAATTGAAGTTGGAGGGGGTAAGTGAGGTGGTCATTGATTAGTGGTGTAACTGGCTAGATAAAATAAGTGTTAAACTGAGTGGCAGGACATGGTGTAGTGGTGTGGTCAGGGTGAAATTATTTAGAGAGGACCAAAAAAGCTTGAGGTTGTTTTGGTGCTTTTGTTGAAGATTACTGTAGTATGGTTTCTTGCCAGATTTAACAAGGCTCTCAGTACGGTTTCTGAGATATCTACAACTTTGGTAGGTATGTTGTGCTTTATTCTTATACCCGTCTTTCCATGTTTTATCTCTTTGTAGCATGAGCTGCTTGGCCTCTTCTGTCAGGCATAGAGTTGTGTTAGTCTTTACCCTTCTTGTCCTAACTGGTGCTATCTTATCCTAAATGGTGCTAAGTGTCAGATATCCAGTGAATATTTTTGACTTTGGTAATGTTGTTGCCTGTTAGGATGTATACTGCTGAGATGCATATAGATTTCTTTTGGTTGATTTTGAGGTATGCAATTGGAAGTTCAGCATTATTACATTTTGAGATATTAAGATGGGTTGGAGTTATTTCTAATTTGTTTTTGTAAATAATAGCAATATTACATGCTCTTTTAAGTTTTTTGCCCATTCTGATTATATTGAAACCTGGGAGAATGATTTCATTGTCAGCTATTTCTTGTTTTAGCCAGATTTCAGTGGTGATAGAATGTCTGGGGAGTACAAATCTAGACTTGCATGGCTATCACAAATTTTGTTGCAGATAATTCTGAGGTTAATGCTGAAAAGAATGAGGTTAGATTCATAACCTGATGGGAAAATTGTGTTGGGATTATTGGTTGACCATGGTGGGTTATTGATGTGTGGGTCCAGGGTTAGGGTATTTATATCTGACTTTCAGTACTGCTAAAAAGTGATATTCTTAGCTTTAGTATATCTATAAGACAACACATCTGACCATGTATATTGATACAGAGAAGAAGAGATAGACAGGGAGAGAAAGAAGGATTTTGTGATGTAATGTGTGTTTGTTTTTTTTTTTTTCAATAATCATTTTTTATTATTTTTCACAACCATATTACAAATTATATATCAACCTCATGTATAATGTGTGTTTGTGATGAAGTTGGGATATAATGTGGGAATATTACAGTTCATGGCTTTATAGGTTCATAGGTGTTTACTAGGCTAATGACTACAAGGCCTTTTTTAAGCTTAGCTATACATCCCAAATCTCTGACAAGTTCTGATTCTCTTGATGAGTGTAAGCAGGGGTTTGGTAGATGAAACATTTACACACAGGGGCCTGGGAGATGAACCATTTACAGGTTGCCTGTGTCCATTAGAGACATAAGTGCTAAACCAGGGATGAATTTCCTGTTCCCTGTCTAACTGTCCAAGTTGCACTTGAATTGTGTTAGGGAGGACCTCTGCTTCACATAGATGGGGTAGTCTCTGAGATACATACCTGCATACCTTTCAACCTGTTGGTGCAAGAAATCTGGACATAGCCAGAAACAATAGGGAGATAAAGGCCCAAAAATAGGGACATAATTTAAATATTGCTCCTATAAACTTTGAACATTGCTAGAATAACATGTTTTGGATTATTATGTATTTTCTCAAGGATATAAGTCTGAAACTGAAATGTCTTTCATTATTTAGCATTATTTAGTGACTTCAATCTTCAATGGTTTGCCAGAAGACCACACATTTTATGAGGAACGGACCAAAAATATGAGACAAAAATCTGGACATTCTGCGAAAATCTGTACAGTTGAGAGATATGCATACCTGTCTCTCCAGCAGGTCCAATTTATATCCTATCCTATAAATATCCTATTTATAGAGCTCGCCCACCTCCTTCACTGGTACCAACTCACACTCGCTCACAAACTAATAAACCAACCACTCAAAGCCCCATCCCTCCGGAATCTACTCCAACCCTACATAACCATGAGACCACTAAGATCCAGCCACAAAAAACCTCCTACAGGTCACAAGAGCCATTAACTCTGCTGGAGAAGCATTATTCTTCTGCACTATAGCCAAACTCTGGAACTCCCTCCCATCCTCAATTACCTCTGTAACTTCTTGCACCCACTTTAAATCCTTACTAAAATTAAACTTCAAAACTTGCCAGATATGCCCTTGCAACCCCCCCCCCCTCTAATACCATCCACTATCCCCACCCACTACCTCTCTCAGCTCCCTATCAACAACCTACTCTTAGCAAGCTTGGCTACTCATGTTCCGAGGCTACCTACCACATAATACTAACTTCTTGTAGCAACAACTGCTAATGGCTGTTATGTACCTCAAAAACAGATTGTATCAATTGTTCACTGATGAATCTCAACTACATTTGCAACCATGTTTAGTATATGTCACCATATTTTAAAATTGTATTATGTTCTACAGCTGTTTTACATCTGTTTTCTTCTTGTCTTGCGTCCTTAAGTGGACTGTCTATATTTAAATGCTATGTTTTTTAACTGTATAATGCAAATAATACTTAATGTGGAGCTTTTCTCACTGGGCTTCCGCTGAAAATGGACCTGTGTCCAGTCAGACTCTCCCAGTCAACAAATGTAAATAAATAAAATAAAAATAAATAAATAAATATCACAGGCAAAGTTTAAGTCTTTAGAATGGGTAATTCTGGTGCTGTTTGTTTTGTTGATATGCAGGAGATCCATTGGAGTGAGGTCTGACAATGCCCTGTATGCCAGGCATAGATCTCCTCTCAAAGGCCTGTAGGAGACAGAATACAGGGATAGGGTCTTGAGGCGGTCTGCACAGGACATTTTGCTCATGTCCTGTATTCTTTTAGTGAGGAACCTCTGTGGATATTCCAATTGTTGGATATGCCTGGTTAGGTACATAACAAAGGGGGAACTGTACTCAATGATAGGTCTGATGAATACCGAATACAGTGGAACAATGACTTCCTTGGACTTAGATGACATACCTTTGTTTTTAAGTTGTGCAACATAGAATGATTCCCTCACCACTGTAGACACGTGATGGTCAAAGGCTAGATTACAATCCATGTGTGTCCCTAAGTCCCTGACTACTGGGCCAACTCTAAGGGATGTGTTATCAATATGATACTTACCAGGGGTGGATGACATCCCAAAGGATAATTTTTTGCATTTCTTTGCCTTTAGTTTTAGTCCATGGCTCTGACACCAGTTGTTTGTCTGTGTCAGCCCCTCCTGGAGAAAATTTGTGTCAAAGTGGAATTCAATGCCAGCTACTAATTTGCAATCATCTGCAAACTTAGTCAACCAGAGACCACTAACATTGGCCTTGACTTCAAAGAAGTAAACGCCAAAAAGGAGCAGTCCAAGGACTGATCCCTGTGGGACTCTACTTGTGACTGCCCTGTTTGTAGCAGTGGACTCCCCAGTTCTAATGTCCTGGGTCCTGTTTGTGAGCCAGTCAGCTATCCACCGGGTGACATACAAATTTGTACCTAACGTCTTGAGTTTGTCAACAATGCCCGAGTGGGGTATTGTGTCAAATGCCTTAGCCAGGTCAAGGTATGCAGTGTGAACCATTTTCCCTCATCCATTCCTTTGGTTATCTTCTCAAAGAAATCCGCCAGGTTGAGTAGGCATGATCTGCCCTTGATGAAACCAAACTGGGTTGGGTCCAGTGTCTAGAGGTTTACTATATCTCTACTGATCATTTCCATGATAATGCTTTCCATTGCTTTATATATAAAACTAGTGAAACTTATGGGTCTGTAGTCTGCAGGGTCTGTAAATGGCCCACCTTTGTGCAGAGGGATGACTGTTGTTGTTCTCCAGTCATGAAGTGCAAAGCCTGTTTGGAGGGTACAGTTAAATAGGAATTCCAGAGGCCCTGACAGGTCATGTCTCATGCTGTAATGAACATATCCTGGGATACTGTCTGGGCCCACCGATGCAATATTCTTGGTCTTAGAGAGAGTATTAAGGTCCTGAGAGTAGGGGGAAGTTATATTTGATGGCATTTCCCAAGGGAAGGTTGAGAGGGGGAGAGGGGTAAAGTTGGAGCTGAATTTATCAGTCAGTAGGTTTGCTATATCATCTGACTCAATATAGGTGGCTCCATTTATAATGAGCTCTGCACACAATTGTGTTTTGTCTTTCAGGTTGCGGACATAGCTAAAGAATGCTTTGTGGTTGTCCTTGGCCTGGGAGGCCAAACCTATCTCACATTTGGCTTTGGTAGGCTTTATTTGTCCTCTGAGTATTTTGTTTAGTTTGATGAGAGTGCTTTTATCTTGCTAGGTGCTGCGCCTGATAATTTTTGTCATGATTTTCTTCCTTCTGTTGTACAGTCTATTGAGTTTGTAATTCCACCAGGGTGGCTTGTTTTTTGAGTTAGTTCTGTACTTCTTCCTGGTGGGTACAGCCACCTCTATGCAGCTATTAACATGTTCATACAGGGCTTCTGTGAACAGTTCTGAATAGGTAGCATTCAGCATTTATGGGGGCTTAAAATTTTGCCAGGTTATCAGTTAGTAGCAGGAGGTTAGCCTTAGCAAGGTTTATGAATATTCCAGGTTTAGCTGGGGTTCCAGATTTTTTTTCCTTCAAAGGAGACCATTTTATGGTCTGTCCTTACCAGGAAAGACATTACAGGGGATGTGCAGCACTCTCCCATATTAGTGAGAAACAGATCCAGTATGGTGCACCCCTGGTTAATGTATTGACTACCTGGTCCAGAGAGTTTGTGTTTACCAAATCTAGGAATCTCTGTGCATGTACATTTCATGTCGTATAGGATTCCCAGTCAATAGTGGGGTAATTAAAGTCATCCATGAATATGGTATTGGATTGGATGGTTAGTGTTTGTAATAAGCTTAAAAACGTGGTATGGGTTTCCTGGGTCATAGAGGGGGGACCCATAGCTTGCAAGGAAGTGGTATTGGATTTTGCCTATGGTGATTTGAACATGGAGCAGCTCAAATGCACTGCCCTGTTTGACCAGCCTTGAAGTATATTTATTTCTGCTGTACATAGAGGCACCTCCACCTTTAGTCTCTGCCTGTGAAGTAGTTGGTCTAAATGTATGGAAGGTATTATAACCTTGCACTGTTGGTGTGCTGTCCGCGGCTTTAAACCATGTCTCAGTGACCACACAGATATCAGCATTCCTAGGGTGAAGAGAGTTTCTAGTGAGTGGAGTTTTTTGTTTAGATTCCTAGCCTTGAGCAGTAATACCTTTAGGTTTTCTTGGTTTTGATTTGCTATGTCAGAAGTACTTTCAGTTTGGCATCACCTAAAAAAAGGCACTATGGGGGAAGATGATGTTTTAGTTAATATTCGAAAGCCTAGAGAGGAGACGGGCAGACCATCGCTGGCAAAGCAGCGTGGTCTGTTGACCATCTCCTTCCATGCTGACAAATATTGCACCCCCTTGGAATGATACCACATACTAAGCCAATTATTAAAGTCAATCATCTTTTGTTTATATTGTAGCATCATCCTTGGAGAAGGTAAAATGCTGCTCAATGCTAGGCTCATACCAGCTTGAGACACATATTCTGAGAGCTCCATGATGTCTCTCTTTGTCTAGTCTAGGGAGGTCGATATCAGGTCATTTACTCCCACATGTACTATGACTGAGTCATATCGGTACTTGAGGCCCAATGACCTGAGAGTGTGTGTGTAATGTGGCAGATCCTAGCCCCTGATAAGCAACTGACTATGACTTTCTCCTTACTCAGCCTGGTGAATAGATTAGTACTAGGCTAACTGCCCTTGTGGCCTAGTTTAAGCCTAGCCAATTACACCCATTAGTGAAGTGAGCTAGTGGTGTTTGTGCTCAAAACAGTAACAATTGACTTACTGTCATTGTTAGTTGAGATAATGAGAGTTTAGATGGTGGATGCAGATGATGGCCATGTGGTATATTAATGAAAGGAATGTTATGAGAAATGGAGAGAAAGAGGTGTGGTAAAGGGTGTGGAGATGTTTACAGGGTGGTATATAAATAGTTAAGGCAGTGGAAAGTAGTTAAGTTGTGTGCAGAAAACTGTATGGTATGAGTTTGTTGTCAGGGGAAGGTAAAGAAGTGGGATGTATATAAATGAGGAGGGAGACAAAAAATGTGTACTGATGAAGAGAAGGATAGTAGCCCAAAGCAGTAGCTATAAGTAGTTATACAAGTATCTAAAAAATGTGTTTGTGATATTGGTACATATTTATGTGTGTGTGTGTGTGTGTGTGTGTGTGTGTGTGTGTGTGTGTGTGTGTGTGTGTGTGTGTGTGTGTGTGTGTGTGTGTGTGTGTGTGTGTGTGTGTGTGTGTGTGTGTGTATGTATATATATATATACATATATATATATATATATATATATATATATATATATATATATATGTCTGTGTGTATGTATGTATATATATATATATATATATATATATATATATATATATATATATATATATCAATAAAGGCGTTGGAATGTGTTTATATATATATATATATATATATATATATATATATATATATATATAATTTGCACATGCGAGTGTATGTATGGATAATTGTGTTGGTAAGTAGGAGTGTGCATGGAAAAAAGTGGGTTGAGAATGTCTGTAAAGAAAATTTTAAGTCTGTTAAAAGGGCTGAAGCAAGAATTTACAGAGGATTGAAACTGGGAGAGGGCTTTTGATGTATATGTCTTTAAGGGGTGGGTAATATGTATTAAATTGGGGGAGGAGATAACAGGGAATAAATATAAGGGTCCAGGGGTTGCTGGGGAATTGGGTGTGGGAGAAGAGCGAAGAGGGCAGAGATAAACAATCACAGTAGCAGGAGGCAGTCACACGGCACGGACAACATTAGCACAAGCAGTGGTAAACAGACCTATTTAACATCACATACATTGCTAATTATAACTGAAAATGCTTAGTTATCAATTGAAGACATGCAAACTCATTCCTAGCCCAAATTAAATAAGATAACAATAGATAAACTATTAAAGTAGGAAGGTAGGGAGTCAGTCATGGACATTTCCTTAGCCTGAACTGATGCAATCACTTTGCAAACAACTAACTGAGAAGAAGATGCAAGCCTTGTTAATAAGTAATTTAAATGGGACTGCAAGCTCAGTTACAAATAAATAATAAAGAACTCACAGCAGAGTTAACTTGTATTTGCTTCTTTACATGTTTTTTGTAAATTGTTATAGCTAAAAACAACATTACAGCAAATGTATTACTGACATATATTTCTGAATGTGATTACTATACTAGACCACACAGGGAGTGCTAAAGCACCTGGTAAATACAATATCACCCCGTCTAATTTCTTGCACCCATGCCTCTTTGCCCTACCTTAGCTACACCTTTGAATCAAAGTTATGATTTTCCCAGTACTAATGTATGGCTGCTAGAGTTGTGATAGTTGGACTATAAGTAAAGCTGTGCACCAGAAAATCAATGCTTCTGCACTGCAGTGTTGGAGAAAACTTTAGAGAAAACTATGGTGTGTCAGAAAATCAAGTTCAGCACTTTAGGAAATTAACCAAGACTGTTCACTGGAAATTCTGATACTAAAACTAAAACTCGAACTTTTGGCCATATAATGGAAAGACATGATTGACTACAGAAGACACAGATGCTGAGAAAGATCAATTACAAAACAAGAAAGGCGTGGCAGTGCCTAAGATGAATAGACAGATTTACTGAAGTAATGAATATGAAACAGTTGTTAACAGACAGGCCTGGTGTTTTAAAGTCCTTGAGGTCACAAACAGTCAGACTTGACTAAATGGTAAAACAACAATAGCAAGATCAACAATAACAGGTGTGGTCATTTACTCTAGCTTTAGATACCCTGCCTTTCTTATAATTGTTAATATAGACAGAACTCACAATTTAACCAAGTACCATGCTTATGGGGGAACTTTAATTATCCCTCTATAAACTGGGAATCCTATATGACCCACATTACCAACACAAACACCCTATACCAAATAGTGTCTATACCTACCAGAGGTGCAAACATATTGGACCTGGTACTCACAAATATGGGAGAATTCTGCACGCCCCGTGTCATGTCGTATCTGGAAAGATCAGACCACAGAGCAGTCTCCTTCACAATAACATTAATTTCTGTTTCCGCAGTAAACCTGTCACAGTTAGAAACTACTTCTAGTCAAACTACCTTTTATTAAGCAATAATCTGTCAAAATTTGAAGCCCCTCCAAACTCAGATAACACAGCAGCCTATGCAGAATTACTTGCAGTGGCTCAGTATAATCATGTCAGTGATTGCGTAGAAGTGGCTTTGTCTACCAGAAGTAAGGCCAATCCTAACTTAAAAAATGGACTACCCTGGTGGAATCTAAAAGTAAACAGGTTGTCCAAAAAAAAAATCATAGCTAACATTAGGAAGTATAACCCCAAAGCTGATAAAAACTCTCTCATCAAACTGAATAGACAGCTAAGAGAACTAATTAAGTCCAACATAGAAAATTTTGAGGTAAAGATAGCATCCCAAGTCAAGGGCAACCATAAGGCTTTCATTAGCTATGTCTAAATCTTCAAAGAAAGCACACAGTAGTTTGCTGACCTTCTGGTAAATGGAGACACATTTATGAAGCCAAGGGAGATTTAGCAAATCTTCTGGTTGTTGACAAATTCAGTTCTAACATTACCTCACCCTCACCCCAGCCTCCTCTCCAAGAAATATCATCTAACACAATCCCCTCCAACTATCAGTAGGGAGCAGGTCTTAAAGACACTCTTTAAGGCCAATAATACAGCTTCAAAGGACCTGATAATATCCCAGAATGCCTCCTAAATAGCCTGAAATATGACCTATCAAGGCCAATGGAGTCACTATTCAATGATAGCCTCTGAAGAGGCTTTGGCTACTTGAATGGAGGACTGCAAATGTCATCTCTCTGCACAATGGTGGGCCATCAACAGATTCTAGAAACTACAGAACCATTAGTCTGACTAGTCTCATATGCAAACCCATTGGAAGGATTATGATGGAAATGATTAACAATGACATAGGAAACATTCAGACACTGGACCAAACCCACTTTGCTTTCATCAAAGGCAGATCATGCATACTGAACCTGGTGGACTTCTTTAAGAAGGTCAACATGCAAAGGATGAGGACAACATGGTGCATGCTGCCTACCTTGACTGAGCAAAGTATTTGATACAAAACTCCACTTGGGCATTGTAAACAAATTCATGGAATTAGGCATAAACCCATATGTAACCCATCGGATAGCCAGCTGGGTCACAGACAGGATCCAGGATGTTAGGAATGGAGAGCCACCTCCACAAAGAGGACAGTTACCAGTGGAGTCCCCCAGTGCTCTGTGCTGGGTTCCCTTTATTTCTTGGATGTCAAGGCCAATATCAAAGGCCTCTGGCTTATCACATTTGCAGGTGACTGCAAGATGAGAGCAATTGTATAATCCCTCTAGGATACTAATATGTTACAAGAAGCTCTAAGACAGACAGATGTCTGGTGCCTAAGCCACAGATGCCAAGAAATACATAACATCATCTTTTGGGAAGTCAGCCTCCCTGCAAATCTACCTCATCAATAAATCTCCCCTAAAGGCTGACACAGTAGTCAGAGACACACCTCTCAAACTCTTAGAGCAGGAAATCTGGACAATATCACAAATAATCTGGGGACAAAGGCCCAGAGATAGGGACACTTTTTAAGTATTGCTATTACAAATTTCGAAAGTTGATAGAATAACATGTTTTGTATTATCTTTAATTTTCTGAATCTAGATGATTGTCACTATTGAAGTGACACTCTGATCCCATGTGCAAAAATAGGAAAAAGGGGTTTTGGATGGATGGATGGATGGATGGATGGATGGATGGATGGATGGATGGATTCAGTCTGAAAATCAAATGTCTGCTATTATTTTCTGACTTCAGTCCTTAGTGATTTGCCACTGACTTGCCAGAAAACTACAATTTTATGAGAAACAGACCAAAAATATGAATCAAAAATCTGGACCTTCTGCAAAAATTTGGACATTTGAGACCTATAGTCAGGGATTTAGGGACTCATGTAGATAGTAACCTGGCTTTCGGCCAACGTGTGTTTACTGTAGTAAGAAAATGATTCTGTGTCACTCAACATATAAGTAAGAGCATGGCATATAAGTTCAGAAAAGTCATTGTACCACTATACTCAGCCCTCATCAGACGCATCATTGAGTATAATGTTCTCTTCAGTATGTACCTAACCAGGCACATGCAACAACTGGAATGTCCACAAAGGTTCCTCACAAAATATAATAGAGGGTGTCCTATGTAGTTTGCGTCTAAGCCCTACTGCTCTACTTTGTTTTCTACAGACTGCCAAAAGGCGATTTATGTCTGGCATACAAGCATCCTTGGATCCTGGCCTGATGAACCTTATGCATATCCACAAAACAAACAGCATCAGAACTACTAGATGCAAGGATTTAAACTTTGCTTGTAATTTAAATAGGACATGTTGGAGTGACAGGTGTGTATCTCAGACAGTTCTCAGATTCCGGAATAGGCTTCCCATCCATGTGAAGCAGAGACATTTTCTAATCCTATTCAAGTGTAACCTGGACCAGTGGATAGGAAATCAGAAATGCACCCCTAGTCTGACACCTATGTCTTTAGCAGGCAGAGGCAGCAGTTAAATCGTGCTCTGACTAATATACACCCCTTAAAACAGCCTGTAAACCAAAACAGCCAGTGAGATTCATTTGGTTGCATGACTAGCCTTATAAAGGCCCCAGGGGTTGTTAGCCATGTATATACCTATGAAACTTGTTACATAAACTCCTATGGGTCAAGTTTTATAAGACTTTTTTATATCATAGTTTATCAGATCTCTTATGACCTGTTCCATGGCCTTGCAGATGAGGCTTGCCAGACTGATAAATCTGTAATTTCCATGGTCTTAGTTGAGGTCATGCTTGTGAAGTGGAATTACAACCGCTGAGCACCAAACCACAGGGGCAAAGCCTGCGGATAAGTTCAGCTTGAATATTTGAAGAAGCGGCCCACCAGCATATGTTTAGTGCTGTTTAGCAGGCAGTCTGTTATTGTTATCAGGTCACACAGGGGATGAATTTTATTTTTTGAAGAGTACTTTTAATGTGTTCTTTTGCTGTGGCGACCCCTAACTGGTAAAAGCCGAAAGAAGAAGACTTCTAATATGTTCTTTTGTGATGATAGGTGGATTGAGATCCTTAGGTATATGTGGGTCTCATATAGATGTCTCTGGCATAAAATTTACACTAAATTTGTTTGCTAGTATATTTATGATATCCAGTAGGTCAGAAGAGTTAGCTCCATTATGAATACATTCATATTGCTGCTTTGCATGTTCAGAGGCTATATGGGGAAGTTTTTGCAATAGTTTTTTTTTTTCCAAACTGGGACAGATTTTTCACAGCATAGTTTAAAGGTGAATGTAGAAAGCACAAGACAGAGTAATCTGTGACTGGTAACCACTTTACTTTTCTGAATGAGATACAACGGTGGTCACTTCTGGGAATAGATGAATAAAGCAGCAGATGTTGCTTATAATGGTTTGAATTCTGTGAGTGTTGTGAGAGGAGTCTATAATAATGACAATAATAACAATAACAGGGAGTTTACATTTCAGATGAGGAATGGATACTCTGATTGCACAGGCACACTAAGCATGATGTGAAAGGTGACAGACCGTTGAGTAAAAGGCTTTTAATTACCTATCCACCTTGTCTGCTGTCATGTCAGTGTGAGTTTTAAAGTCAAGTTGGGGATCTGTGGTAAGCCCTAGATGCATGTCAGCTGAGCAATATGAAGCTTACCTGGAGTTACTAACATCAGATCCTTACATTTTTTTAAAGTTTGGTAGGTACCAAGTAACGCAATGGTTGTAAACTGCGAGAAAACGTTTTATAAATCTTTTTGAAAGTTGATCATGGTTGGATCGACTCTATTGATGATAAGGTAACTGGAATACAGTGTGATTTCTGAAGATGTATGTTGATTGGGACATTACTTGCAAACAAGAGAGAGAATAGTATGAGTTCATAGGTTCATAGGTTGGTACTAGGCTATCAGCCCTAGGGCCTATACAAGCCTAGCCATAACAATTCCCTGGCTATTTCTTCCCACACTGTTTACTTCCCTGGACCCCTGTCTAGCAGGGCAACTGACATGATCCCCGGGGTGAATTTCCTTTCTCCCATCCAATCATCAAGGTTCCTTCTGAAGAGGGCCAGAGAGGCACTCTGCTTGACATGTATGGGCAATCTATTCCAGAGTCTGGGGAGTCTCTGGGTCAGGAACCTATCCCTCCAGCATGTTTTGTTTATTGTGATGACAAGGTTTAGATCCCTGGAGCATGTGGCTCTGAGTGATTGGGATTTCTTTAAGTGTAGCATGTCCAGCAGCTCTGGGTTTGACATGGCCTTGTATGTTAAGCAGAGATCACCTCTGAGTAGACGATATGCGACAGAGTATAGCTGGAGTTTTTTAAGGCGGTCAGCATAGGGCATCTGCTTTAGGCCTGTGATTCTTTTAGTGAGGTATTTATGTGGCCTTTCCAGTTGTTGCAGATGTCTTGAGAGGTACATACCAAATGGGGTGTTGTATTCTATAATGGGACTAATGAGGGATGAGTACAGTGGGACAATGACCTCCTTTTTTCTGAATGAAAAGCCCTTAGTGATGAGGTGTGCCACATAGAAGGATTTCCTGACTGTTGTGGCGATGTGGTTATCGAAGGTGAGACCACTGTCCACCTGTGTCCCTAAATCTCTTATCACACTTTCGGTGTTTAGTGTACTGCCACCTATATGGTAATTCATGGATACATGTTTTTTCCCAAAGGGGATAACTATACATTTCTTGGCATTGAGCTTGAGCCCATGGCTCTGGCACCAAGCATCTGTTTCTGTAAGGCCCTTTTGTAGAGTATCCACATCATTTGTGGATTCAATAATGGCTCCCAGTTTGCAGTCATCTGCAAACTGTGTTAGCCAGAGTCTCTTAGTGTTGGCCTGTAATTCAGAGAAGTAGATGCCAAACAAGAGCGGTCCCAGGACTGAACCCTGAGGTACTCCACTTGTTACTTGTCTGGAGCTGGATTTGGAGTCGGCTACTTTTACAGTGTGGGTTCTTTCAGTAAGCCAGTTAGCAACACATTGGGTGACGTAGGGATTAATGCCCAGTTTAGTAAGTTTATCTATGATTCCAGAGTGGGGGATGGTGTCAAAGGCCTTGGCAAGGTCTAGATAGGTTGTGTAGACCACCTTACCCTTGTCCATGGCTCTGGAGACTGATTCGAAGAAGTCAATCAGGTTCAGGAGACAAGATCGGCCCTTCACGAACCCAAACTGGGTGGGATCCAGTGTTTGAAGGTTGCCGATGTCTTTGTTTACAAGTTCCATGATAATACGCTCCATGGTCTTGCAGATAAGGCTTATCAGACTGATGGGATGGTAGTTTCCAGGATCCAAGGTGGATCCCCCCTTGTGGAGTGGGATAAATGTAGCTGTGCAGCACTCAGTGAGCACGAAACCTGAGGTGAGGCTATGATTAAACACGACACTTAGGTGAGGTGCCAGTTCATTTTGTAGCTCATGTAGCACACAGCCTGGGATGTCATCTGATCCCATGGATGCTGTATTCTTAGCTTTGGAGAGTACGTTTTTTACGTTGTCCTGTTCGATTCTCAGCTAAAGCGTCTTCTGTGTGGAGACATGCGTGAATGGGCGCACCTTCATTGAAGGTTGTGCGTCAGGGCTGGCAACTCGGTACTGCCTCTGTTGTACTCTTGAAGTGAGTTTGATTCTCCAAGTGTAACCTTAGAGAAATCTGCCTTAGGGAAAGGAAATAGTGACCAAGATGTATCCATGTGAATACTGGTGTACATAGACAATATGAAAATGAACACCTTCAAGGGAGAAGAAATAACTGGCTTAAGTAAAGTGCTTAAGCTGGACCAAAAACATGGTACAGACAACCCTGCAGTACAGCTATGGTTGCATAATTGCGGGCACACATTAAATGAGCATTCTGTTCTGCATCTTTCCAAGCTGGTATTCTGTGAACTGCTGTGAACACATCTAACAATCTTTTGCTTATTTGCTTTTTCCTTATGACAGTCATGATTTGTGCAAGAGAAGGACTTCTGAATATGACTACTATTTATAGAAACTGTCTTTTGGTACAAACTATTAAACATGGATCCTTCTGCTTTAGACCAAAAAGTAAACTGCATCTGGATCTACTTAATAAAATTAACATCTCTCTTCACATACATACATACTGATCAAGATTACTATCCAGAAAACCTTTTTTGTATGGCTGTATAGTTGGAAGTAACCAAATTAGTAAAATTAGTTCAAATAAGTTTAATACAAAGAAGTTACTTGACTTTTTTGTAAGATATGACAGGTGTTGATTAAGACAGTGGAGCAGCTGTGGAATCTCCACTGCCTGTATGAGTAAACCAGATTTAGGTTCATAGGTTCTTACTTAACTTATGGCCAAGGAAACCATCGAGTCGTTCAGCTACATCACAGGATGTTAATGGGAGACTAACAATGCCCTCCATTAAGTACATTTTCCCAACATATCTCAGGTGAGAATTTGACATCACCCGTCCTGTCAATCATATAGTCAGGATGTAATAGATTAGTCTTTGTAAGTTCTGTTCAAGCAGCTTTATTATGTACAAACACATCAGGATTGAGGCTTAATGACTTTAACTTAGATAAACTTATAAACAAACTAGCTAGCACACTCATACATGCTCACTCTCTGGCAGCACTCTCAAATGGCACTAAAGCTAGCATGTGCTTGCTATTTATATGCATGTTCAATCCTTGAAACTCTTCTTAAAGATACTGCATACACAGTCTGTTCTACATCCTCCCTCTTTGAGAAATAGGTCATGCAATACTGACAACATCATTTGACATGCAGTCAATGCAAATAATTTTTTGTCTTGTAATTATACAGAACTAGATATACATATACAATTAAGTCCGGTACACTGTGCGTTTCACACTAGGTCTGGAAATACGACCAAATCATGTAACATAAAAATTAGAATTAGATTTAGCAACTGGAACTATCTCTATGGAATGTTCAATCTTAGGAATATCAAAAACATCATCAGGAATGGAAGTAGAAATTGACACGTCTGAGACAGTAACATTGTCTGGATTGCTCTGAGATCTAGAGTCTGTATCACAGGAACAATGCTGAGATATCAATTCTGGTACAGGAAGAAGATGTCTGCAATTTCTCCTGTACTCCACACCCTCAGATTCTATGAAGCATGATCTTGGCTCAGTACATATACCTGTTACTTGACCAATACGGTCAAAACCTTTCGCTGTTTGTATCCTCACTGTCTCTCCTTCTTTTAATGGACGAAGAAATCTGCTTGATTTACTGGACTTCTGGAAAGAAAGCTTCCTGAATAATTGGGCTCTAATGGTTGAGTTGTTGTTAGCTTTAGGTCTCAACCACCTGGAACGAATAGGTAGTGTTGCTCTGGTTTGCATGGATAGAAGTCTCTGAGCAGGCGAGCCAAGCATATCATCACGGGTTATGTTTCTGAGATTAAGTAAATTCAAAAAGACATCGGTATTCTCACACTTTGACCTTTCAAGTAATTGATTTGCACTGTGTACTGCACGTTCAGCTAGCCCATATGACTGTGTATATGCAGGACTGCCAGTACATGTACAAAGTCCCATTCTCTTGCAAGTTTCTGAAATAACTGACTAGCAAATTGAGTACCATTAGCAGAAATAACTTTGTGTGGACTACCATGGACTGAGAAATGATGTTTCAACTTAGTCATAGCAGTGGCCATTAGGTTAGGTAGTAAATCAGTCTCAAACCAATTTGAATAAGAGTCTACCAATACTAAGCAATGCTGATTGTTCCACTCAAATATATAATTGGCTACTGTTGACCAAGGTAATTCAGGAACTTGACTTAAATGAAGTGGTTCTGCTTACAAATGCAGTTTAGTACTACTGCATACTGAATAAGAAGAAAGTACTTTATCAATGTCTTTTACTAGAGAAAGACAAAATAGTAGTTCTCTCACCCTTTTTTTGGTAGATTCAGAACCTGGATGACTACGATGCAAAATCTGGATATATTCATGGTGATCTGGATAAGATACCAGTCAGATAAAGAAGTCTCCTTTTTGTGTAGACCATTTTGAAGTTGTACTTTTGCAATATGAGAACTGCGGTGGTGGTGCTGCGGTAGCACTGTCGCCTCACAGTAAGACGTTGTCCTGTTCGATTCTCAGCTAAAGCGTCTTCTGCGTGGAGACATGCGTGAATGGGCGTACCTTCATTGAAGGTTGTGCGTCAGGGCTGGCAACTCGGTACGTAAAAATCTACTGCCAATCATTAGCGGACCCTTCATAGGTTCATGGGTTCATAGGTTCATAGGTTGGTACTAGGCTATCAGCCCTAGGGCCTATACAACCCTAGCCATAACAATTCCCTGGCTATTTCTTCCCACATTATTTACTTCCCTGGACCCCCTGTCTAGCAGGGCGACTGACGTGATCCCTGGGGTGAATTTCCTTTCTCCCATCCAATCGTCAAGGTTCCTCTTGAAGAGGTCCAAAGAGGCACTCTGCTTGACATGTATGGGCAATCTATTCCAGAGTCTGGGGAGTCTCTGGTTCAGGAACCTATCCCTCCAGCATGTTTTGTTTATTGTGATGACAAGGTTTAGATCCCTGGAGCATGTAGCTCTGAGGGATTGGGATTTCTTTAAGTGTAGCATGTCCAACAGCTCTGGGTTTGACATGGGCCTTGTATGTTAAGCAGAGATCGCCTCTGAGTAGACAATATGCGACAGAGTATAGCTGGAGTTTTTTAAGGCAGTCAGCATAGGGCATCTGCTTTAGGCCTGTGATTCTTTTAGTGAGGTGTTTCTGAGGCCTTTCCAGTTGTTGCAGATGTCTTGAGAGGTACATACCAAATGGGGCGTTGTATTCTATAATGGGTCTAATGAGGGATGAGTACAGTGGGACAATGACCTCCTTTTTTCTGGATGAAAAGCCCTTCGTGATGAGGTGTGCCACATAGAAGGATTTCCTGACTGTTGTGGTGATGTGGTTATCGAAGGTGAGACCACTGTCCACCTGTGTCCCTAAGTCTCTTATCACACTTTCTGTGTTTAGTGTACTGCCACCTATATGGTAATTCATGGATACATGTTTTTTTCCCAAAGGGGATAACAATACATTTCTTGGCATTGAGCTTGAGCCCATGGCTCTGGCACCAAGCATCTGTTTCTGTAAGGCCCTTTTGTAGAGTATCCACATCATTTGGGGATTCAATAATGGCTCCCAATTTGCAGTCATCTGCAAACTTTGTTAGCCAGAGTCATTTAGTGTTGACCTGTACTTAGAGAAGTAGATGCCAAACAAGAGCAGCCCCAGGACTGAACCCTGAGGTACTCCACTTGTCACTTGTCTGGAGCTGGATTTGGAGTCGGCTACTTTTACAGTGTGGGTTCTATCAGTAAGCCATTTAGCAACCCATTGGGTGACATAGGGATTAATGCCCAACTTAGTAAGTTTATCTTTGATTCCAGAGTGGGGGATGGTGTCAAAGGCCTTAGCAAGGTCTAGATAGGCTGTGTGGACCACCTTACCCTTGTCCATGGCTCTGGAGACTGATTCAAAGAAGTCAATCAGGTTCAGGAGACAAGATCGGCCCTTCACAAACCCAAACTGGGTGGGGTCCAGTGTTTGAAGGTTGCCAATGTCTTTGTTTATAAGTTCCATGATAATATGCTCCATGGCCTTGCAGATAAGGCTTGTCAGACTGATGGGATGGTAGTTTCCGGGATCCAAGGTGGATCCCCCTTGTGGATTGGGATAACTGTAGCTCTGCGCCACTCAGTGGGCATGAAACCTGAGGTGAGGCTATGATTAAACATGACACTTAGGTGAGGTGCCAGTTCATATTGTAGTTCATGTAGTTCACAGCCGGGATGTCATCTGGTCCCATGGATGCTGTATTCTTGGCTTTAGAGAGTGCGTTTTGTACCTGTGTGGCCGTTATTACTGGAATTTGGCAATCTTCCTGTATTGAGATGGGCCATTTAGGGGGTGAGAGGGGGGTGAAGTTGGCACTGAATCGATCTGCCAGGATATTGGCAATATCCTTTGGATCAGTATATTTAATGCCATTCTGTTTTAGCTCAGAGCAGATCTGAGCATTGACATTTAGATTCTTGACATAGTTATAAAATGCTTTGTGGTTGTCTTTGGAATCTTTGGCAATTTTATTTTCGTCACTAGCTTTGGAGGATTTTATGAGGCATATCAGTTTCTTACTGAGGCTAGTAAGGGAGTTTTTTGCATCCTGGGATTTTCCTCTTTTCTGCAAAAGTTTCTTCCTTTTGTTGTAAAGTTTGTTTATGGCAGGGGACCACCAGATTGGCTTCCTTTTTTTGGATGAGAGCATTTTGGTTCTATTTGGGATGGCACGATTCATGCATGAGTGGATGTGCTCGTACAGTGCCTTAGTGTAGGATTCAGCAGTTGAACTTTCAGTTCTCGTCTGCATGGGTGTCATGAAGTTTGTCACTTCTGACTTGAGTAGCATGAAGTTGGCTTTGGAGAAGTTTTTATGGTGGTTTCTTTAATGGGGGGGGTGGGGATGGGATGTGGATGTTAAGGGTGATTAGCTTATGGTCAGACCTGACTAATGAGGGGGTGACCATAGGTATGGAGCATTGATTTCCCATGTTGGTAATGACCAGGTCTAGGATATTGGAGCCCCTGGTGGGACTATGGATTAGTTGATCCAGGGCATTGGAATTTATGAATTCCAAGAACTGTTACGCAAAGGTGTTGGGACATGAACAGTTTTCCCAGTTAATGGCAGGGTAGTTAAAATCACCCAGTATAAGGGTGTTTGGTTCTATCTTAATATTTTCCAGTATGTTTAGGAAGGTGTAGTGAGAAAAAAAGAAAATGTTGTAGAGCTTGAACATTATCTGGTGCTGATATCTCAAGAATAGCTGCTTGCTTGGACGGGTCTGGTCTCAAGCCAGTGCTCGTAAATAAATGACCTACACATGCAACTTCTGGTAGTCTGAATTTGTATTTTCGAGGATTGAGCTTTAAGTTCACTTCACATGCTCTGTCTAGAACTCTCTTAAGATTTCTGTTAAGCTCTGCTTCACCATAGCCTCCAACCAATAAATCATCTAATTTTTACATCATAAGGATAACTTGCAAAAATTTGATCCATTGCACATTAGAAAACTTCACTTGCAGAATTTATTCCAAATGGCATCTTTAGGAATCTATATCTGCCAAACGGGGTACTAAAAGTAGTCAGTAATGAGGATTTGCGATCAAGTATCACTTGCCAAAATGAACTTTTTGCATCCAAGACAGAAAAAACAGTGGCATTCGGTACTAGGGCTGTGACTTCCTTGACTGTACACTTTGGATGATGTGGTCTCTTTAATGCTTTGTTCAAATCCCTTGGGTCAATACATATTCTGATTTCATCTGAGCCTTTTTTGTGGGCTGCTACCATAGATGACCCCCATTCAGTTAGTTCTGTAACTGTGCAAATTATACCTTGCTACACCATTTTATCCAACTGAGCTTTGACTTTATCCTGCATAGCTATCGGGACTTTTCGTGTTAGTCTGACTAGTGGACTGACCTCTGTGTCTAACTTCATAGAATACACAATTGGAAGTTCTCCCAACTTGTCATCGAAAACATCAGCATACTCTGAGAAAATGGCTTCAAAAAAATTGAAACTAGGATAAGTGCTTATATGGCGAACTTCTTTGGTAAAAGAAAGCAGATTCATTCTCAGACTGTCTCTGAGACTAATAATGACTGCACAAGTCTTCGAACTACATGGAATAACAAGCTGTGACAGTTCCTAGACAAATAACATGAAAGAACTACTGAGCCTTTGGTTTAAATTTCTTCACCTCTATAAGCAACAAGTTTTGCACAACTAGCCACAGTGAGTTGTTCATTAGTTCTCACGTTAGCAAATGTATCTGCTGACATAACATTACACTTTAAACCAGTGACCAGTTTGAGCTCAGTGGATTTACCATTGAAAAGTTACCTCTTATCAGTGTAAGAAACATTTCAAAATAACTGCACTGTGCGAATGAACTGGGCAGGAGAAGGTCAGATTAAGAAACATTTAAAGTAACTGCACTTTGTGAATAGACAGTACATGGTACACTGAAACTTCCCCAAAATGGCGGCACTTTGCTAGATAATTCTTTACGGTGCAAGAAACACTCTGTAATGGTGTCACTTTATGAATAAACATACCCAGCACAAGAAACATTTTGAAATGACTGTACTTTGATGGCACTTTATGAAATAGTTGCACTTTGCACACAAATAAACTAGTATTAAGCACACAATGTCAGCACTTTTACACACTTTGAGATACTGCAAATAACTCTAGTTATGCCCTGAATATAATACGAAGTGGTAGTTATGCCAAAAAACAGTACTTTGCCAAAAAACATGGAGTCACCTTGCTTTATTTACACTTAATGTGCCCTTTTTCCCCTTATTATATTCGTTTTGCTCATTTAATCTCTTTCCATGTGCCTTGTTTTTTTCTTGTACTTGTTTTACTCTAAACATGCCCATTTTGCCTTAAACATGCTTGTTTTGCAATTCTGAGGTAATTCTAAGCCCCTTATGTGCTTTTCTGATAATTGTGTTTATCAGATATCATAATTTTAAACATTTTGTTTAATTAATAAGCTTTTTGTGCCTCCCGCTTGTTTAATAATGCAGTTTGTGCCCTTGTAATGCTCCGTTTTATCTTTTTTATAAAATAAACTGTCCGTGCAAGTTTTCATTACCTTTGGTTCTTTTCTGGCCCTTTTTCATGCTCATTTCTCTTAGTTTAGTTTCACTGTTAACTCTGCACCTTGTAGCTCTGGAAAGCAGTCTCTGGAATCTTGGTTCTGACACCATGTCGCTTGTCCAGTCAGGATGTAATAGATGAGTCTCTGCAGGTTCTGTTTAAGGAGCTTTATTATGTACAAACACATCAGGATTGAGGCTTAATAACTTTAACTTAGATAAACTTATATACAAACTAGCTATCACACTCATACATGCTCACTCTCTGGTAGCACACTCTAAATATCACTGAAGCTACCACATGCTTCTATTTTGTATGCACATTTACTCCTTGAAATGCTTCTTAAAGATACAACACACACACTCTGTTCTACACATCCCATCATTCAAACTTATTTTAAAGATTGCCAAGGAAGCACTCTGCTTCATATGTAAGGGCAGTCTATTCCAAAAATGGGGATACATACATTGAGTTAGGTACCTATTGTCCCATCTGCCATTGTTAATGTGGCAGTACAGGTTTAGGACTCTAAAGTGGGTGTTTGCATTACCATTGGCTCTATTTAAATGAAGGGATGAAAAAAGAGTGGCAGGTGATTCACAGCACATGAGGCTAAGCAGAGGTCACTCTGCAGGAGACTGTTTGACACTGAGTAGAGGGACATGACTAGTTGGCCTGAGTAGCTAAGAGTGCTGAGACCTAAGATATTTTTGGTGAAAAAACACTGATGTCTCATGAGTTGGTTTAGGTGTCTAGTGAGGTACATGCTGAAGGGGACATTATACTCTTTGATAGGCCTAATAAGGGAGGAATAAGGTGAGGCAATAACTTCTTTGGACCTCAAGGAGGGGTACCAGAGACAAAAAGCTGTGCAAAGTAGAAGGATGCTTTAGCCATGACACAGACATGGAGGTAAAATGTGTGTTTGCTATCAAAAAAGGTACCCAAGTCCCGCATGACTGTGTCAGAATTAAGTGGAATATGATCTATGTGGTATGCAGTAGTGCTGGCAGATTTATTGTAGGAAATTAAGCAGGACTGCCTGGTGTTTATGGTAAACAAATTATTAACACACCAAGCATTTGTTTTGTCCAGCCCTTACTGGTGAATTTAAGTATCATAACAGCATTTCATAACTGCCCCCAGTTTGCAATCATCAGCCAACCTGGTTAGCCATAGTCCCATGGTATTAGATTTAGAGTTAGTGAAGTCTCATATTATAGAGAAAGGGATCCAAGACAGAGTTCTGTGGGACACCACTGATGAAGCATTTCTCTTTAGAACATGCACCCCCCCTGACCTTAATGATATGGGTTGTGTCAAATAGCCAATTAACTGTTCACTAAGCTATGTATATTTTAACATTGAATTGGGAGAGTCTGTCAACAATCTGAGAATAGCAAAGTAGTGCTGAAACCCTTGGCAAAGTCCTGGTAGGTAGCATGGTCTCTATTTACTTTATCTATAGCCTTGATAGCCCTTTCAGAGAACTTTCATAGAAAGCAGAAATGTTGTGCATCCAGAGATTTAGGGTCACCTATATTGTTGTTTATTAGTCTGTATATTTATATATATATATGTATATATATATATATATATATATATATATATATATATATATATATATATATATAAGTCACACACACACACACACACACACACACACACACACACACACACACACACACACACACACACACACACACACACACACACTCCATATCCTTGCAAGTAATGCCAGTGAGACTAATAGGCCTGTAATTCCCACAGTCAGCAGAGGGACCACCTTTATGCAATTGCACCACAAAAGCTATTCGCTGTACCTTGGTGATGTAATCAGTAGAGAGACTCAGGTAGAAGAGTTGCTAGAAGGGGTTTGCTAGATGAGTCTTAGTGTTTATTTGCAGACATCTAGGGATATTGTCAATATATACAGAAGAGGTATTTATAATTCTGGAAAGTGATGAAAGGTCTTGACCCAGGGTGATTTTAGGAAGAAAGCTGTGACAAGGAATGGGACTGCTGAAGGGAGGGTAGGTGGTTTGACATTGTAAGAGAATTTGTTAAGATGTCTATTACCGATATCCTTTGGTTCAAAGAAGGAAGAACTAGGTTCAGGTTAGCATTTTTGGTTATTGCTAAGCTTCATAACAAAAGGCTGAAGACAGATATATGGTGATCTTTTGAATTAGTACAATCCTATGTTCGTAGTCAGTTTTCTATTTCCTGATGGTAAGTTTAGGGACTTACCACCTTTCAATCCCTCTTATAAAGATGAAATAAACATCTTTTAGAAATATCCAGGAGTATTTTAATTTTCTTATAGAGTTTGTTGATGCAGGTTTCAGCTATGTGGGTTTAGTTTAAAAAATTCAAAATATTTATGTCAAAAGGGTAGAGATGCAACAATGCATCTATCCAAGAGGGAGTAAAATTCAGAGCAGGAGGCAGAAGTCTCAGGTGCAAGCTTTGCTAGGGAGCTATATTGTTTGTGATTATCAATAAGATCCATGAATAGTAAATAATTGGTTTATCAGTAACCACTGGATGTTAAGAAGTGGTAAAGCAGGTTTTCAGTGAGAAGGTCAGAGGAAGAAGGGCAGATTTTCTAGGGAGAGAGTAAAAAGAAAGGTGGTGCAAGTAGGTAAACATTTGTATGGAAAAGATTTAGGAGATTAATACTTCTGGTAGGCAAGGAGAGAATTTGGTCAAGTGTATTTGCATTGACAATGTCCAAACATCTCTGGGTATATTTGTTGCTTGTAGTATATGTTTATCAGTTTATGTGTGGATAGTTGAAATCACCCATAAGAAAGGTAATTGATTGATGTTTATCTTTTCTAAGTGATTAAGGCATTATGTAGTATCTGAAGGCATCATAGATGGGTATCTATAATTGGCTATTAGGTGATAATTCATTTTACTGAGCGCAATTGGGACTTCAACCAGTTCATGATTTATATTGCATGGAAATTGAAAGAGACAATGGAGTTGTGAGTAAATACAGATACTCTCCTTATAGCTGATTTTGGATCTACATATATGATAGGCATTGTATCTTGGAATGGGAAGGGGGGTGCTGTCACTATACTGGAACCAGGTTTCTATAATTGCACAAATGCTGATATCTTCAAAGAATAAGCAAGGCCTTAAGGTCAACTATTTTGCTGGGTAGGCTTCAGGCATCTAGCAATGGTAATTTGATATTATTATCCAGATTAACATATGCTAAGCTTCTGTCAGGTGAAATCTACCTAAAAGGCACATTTTGGGTAACAATGGTTTTAGCCATTATGAAAAAACTGAAGGACGAGAGGTGCAAGCCATCCCTGGCAAAACAGGCATTCTTTTGCCCATTTCATTCCATGTCAGTACATACTGGGGTATCCTAGAATGACACCAATGTATTAGCCAGTTATGGAAGTTTTCAGCTATTTCGTGTATTGAGAAGAAATCATATTGCACTCTGACTTGAATTCAAGTTAAATATGGTATAATTCACCATCATAATGCTCTTCTACAACATTCATTTTGACTGCCATTTCACTTTTTTTTAAATTTTACATACTTTGCTGAAATTACTTTTCTTACCCAAGCTTTTACACAGTGGAACAAAGATGCATACAGCTATTCCTTGAGCAAAACACTTCATAAATATGCCATTCATGGTATGTTTTCTGTTTCTATTCACCAAGTATTTTTTTCCTTCTTCCCATCTGCAGTCTAACCCACTTCAAGCTCTTCTGTTAACAGTATAACATGATTTGAGGAATTTCACAGGCTTTCACATATTAATAGGTTTATTTACTAACATTTATTTGGTTACAATCTGTTCCTTGTTTGATCATTTCATATATCACACTTTTTTCTATCTCACAGCAGCAAGTTATGTAGCTCATCAAATTCCCTGAATTATTACCTATTTTTTTTATTTGGTGACTTAGGCATCAACACTTTCCATAGAACCATTTATCCCTTGAAGGACAAGGAGTACGCATAAGGCTGAATTCTTCTTGGTGCATAGCAGTCCTAAAGCTTATGCTTCATCACAGCTAAACTGTTTTTTCTCTCTCCTCTTAAAATTCAAGCATAATTATATTTTTATTTGCTTATTCTTGTCATATGCAGAAGTGTGGCATATTGATCCTTTTAAGTCTTTTCATAGATGTTGCTTACAGTCAAGGAATAAAAATGAGTTTCTAGATCCACAACATCCAGATCCCAGACAAACTGTCTTGCAGAGAGAGAGAGAGAGAAACATCACAAAGGTTGCAGCTATTCAACATTTCAAATGTAAAAACTTCTGTCACCAAGTAGCATTTGAGTATGAAGCCAAATAATAAAAAGGTGAGTGGAAGGTAATGCAATCCCAGCATGTAGATTCTGTTATTTAAAAAGTGCTACAAAACAAACAATTATCTTATATGTTGGAACTCTGTTAAGAAATGGCACTGATAATTTAAAGAAGCAGTACACTATGAAGCATTGCAGACCTACGAGTAACATTTGGCTGTGCATTTCCTTTGGATGTGCCTTATCTGGTTTGAAACACCACTTCTGGATTAAAGCAGCATATCATTTTCTGAAAACTGAATGATTATATTATTAAGAGGTCAAAGATAAATAAGGGGAGACTAAGCTGTCAGTCCTCTGAGGGGCACCAAATACCACTGTATAGTTTTGTCAGTGATTACATACAGTATTTTCTTGTGAAGCAATTTCATGCCATGCAAATTGGTGTAATAGATATCTTTATTCTCAGAACAGACAAACTCACCAATATAGAGTTGATTTCATATCTGAAATATGTAAAACAAAGTAATTTTGGAATAACAAAATAGTCTGCAAGGATCCCAAGGAATGACCAGTGTAAGAATCCATGTAGTACAAAGTCAACCCTAAATATAACAAAATAAGAGGATTGTTGATATGAATTGCCACAGTTTAGCAAACTAGTCCATTCACTATCTGGAAGGTTCTCCACTAAAGCCTAGTTTCTTCAAACAAGCATGGAGTCATCTGCATTACCAAAGGCTCTTTTCATCTGCATGATTAGAGCCCCATTGAATTGCTGCTTGTCCCTTATTATAAATGGCATCAGTAACAGAAGGAAAAATAGCTGAAGTGCTGCTGTTTTTGTCTGAATTCATACTAAAATCAAGACATTATTTCAGTTACTACTATCACCAACATGTGATTGCATACAATGTTTTTATAATGGTGTCAGTGTTTAAAATGTTAGAGATTAGTCTCATATTTGTAGGATATAAAGTAGTTCTTCCAGGAAAGACTGAGCATAATGTCACATTTCCAGGATCTAGCAGCAGCATCAGTGTTGATAAGGAATAAGTACAAATATTTGCAAAAACTTAACAATAAAGCTTGCCATCTTTTTCAAGAAAGCAGGGCAAAGCTGAGCATTAAAACTACCACTTTGTCTTCACAGCTGCAGGACACAATAATTTACCTCCTTGGAGATAATCTCAGAAAGAGAGGCATATCCTGAGAATGTTGATCTAATGGGTCTATATTACAACATTGAAAAGACCAGCATTCGAACAGCTTAAAAATTGAAAATGCCGCACCTCGAAGTCGCTTTTGTGAGGGACTGCACCCCCCACACCCCCACTAATTATATATGCCAACTCTGAGATCACACTGTAGTGAGGAAAGGGCAAATTTTCCAATATTCACTGTACCGTGATCTCACAAAAAAACACATCGATGAACATAATTTCCGATATTAAAGCCATTCAATTTTCAGCCTCTTCAATTTCGTAATAGGAACCTGATCTAACAGTACATTAGAGTACTTAGCAAGTGAGCTAGTGTTATGTAGTGATGGCAGTGGGTGGTTGTCTAGAAAGAATTTATAGAGAGCATTCATAATCAAAACAGTAATGGAAGCTGGATTCCATGATTTATAGTAGGCCCATGTTTTGAAATAGGCTTCACTAAAGATCTTTTTAATTTTTCTTCTGGAAGGACTTTGACTGCCCTAATACCTTCTGTTGATAATGCCTAAAATAACATGGATAAGGTAGCATGGTCTCATTTGTATAAACATGCATTTGGAGTCTGAATTGTTATATATCATGGAAGCAAATAAATCCTTACCTCCTCCATGTGAGGTCCATTGCATTCAGTTATAATTGGATACAAGTGAGAAAGGGTTAACTTCTCAGAATATCCTTCACAGATACTGCATTTTCTTCAGAATTAGTTGAAGAGTGTTAGTAAGTCTAGCATGTAGTTAACTTGGGAACACAAGGATAATTGCAAGGGAGAAAAGGATGTGACAATTAGCTAGAGGAAACTCATAAGGAAGATCTGGTATCTGAAACGGAAAGAAGGAACTGCCAGTAGTAAGTTTAGATAAGGGCTTGATCCTCTTATGAGATCACCACAGTGCCAGACTGGACAGCAGTCCCTTAAGGAGTTAGGACCTATGTGGGCATTTTTCAAGACTGATGTATGAAATCTTCTCCCTGAAACAGTAATTGCTTCTATTCAAGATCTGTCACAAGAAGAAAAGGACCACCTGTGTGAGGTCTAGCTCAAAGAGGTATTGTTTTAGTTGTGGCCAACTCACCACCACAATAACTGTTAAACCGAGGGTTTTGACTTTACTATAGTACATTAAGGTTTTAATGTTAAAGCTGTGCTCCCCTGTGAAAATGAAGAGGTATTTAAATATTAGTCCTGCAAATCTTTCCACTAAGTGATCGAGAAGCTCTGGCTTGCATGGAACATTGGG
This sequence comes from Protopterus annectens, assembly GCF_019279795.1. Taxonomy (NCBI): domain Eukaryota; kingdom Metazoa; phylum Chordata; order Ceratodontiformes; family Protopteridae; genus Protopterus; species Protopterus annectens. Next base: position 575,310,015 of record NC_056727.1, on the reverse strand, counting down.
GAATCTATGTAGCACCTGTATGCAGTTTGGAGTGACCCCAGCATGTAATTTGCCAGTCAGTGTGATACTGTCAAATCGATCCAGTGAATCACTAGGGATGGACAATAATGCATGGAGACAGTTTCATTAAAAAAAAAAGTTTTAGGCAACTTTGAAAAATAAGGATTCAGGAGCTTTAGCCAAGTTCCAAGATGGTTTATTTTGCTTTTTCTGTTCCTTACATTAAAATGGATTGTGTTTATTCCATAAGAAAATATGTTGGAGAGGTCATCCAGTTGGACGCAAGAGGAGGATGAACAGAAGGGGTTAGAATGGTAGTGGTAGTAATCAAGATAGTTTCAGGCATTATCATTTCATCTGACCACCAAACCAAAATAGTAACGTGCTAAAAGCATATATATATATATATATATATATATATATATATATATATATATATATATATATATATATATGTATATATATGACATCCCCTCTCTGGGCCAGTAATCAAGGAGCCTGAATCCTTGCCACTGACACTGGATAGGGACATTCACTTGGAATAAAAATAGATACACACAGTATTTCCACATGCAGCTCTCTGCATCAAGCACAATTTCCCTTAGGAGCACACAGAGAACACACTCAGTCCAGGGGATGGTTCCTCTATCTGTCTCCCTCCAGATCTCCAATAAGACTCCTCACTGGCACAGCTGTAGAGTTGCATCCTCAGTCAAGTGTCCAAGCCAAGTCCTCCACCACTCTCTCTGTGGAACCAGTGCTTCATATCCCTATTCCCAGCAGCTGACACACACACACACACACACACACACACACACACACACACACACACACACACACACACACACACACCTGGGTAAGGCTGGTACAGATTCATAGCTAAGCCCCGTTCTGCCCAGAATATAAGGTAGATACATTGCCACCAGACATTCCAAAGCCAGCTACTCTCAGGCTCTTACAAGGGTACCCAATTTGTACTGGAATGGAGTGCCCAAGCAAGTACTGCTCGTCTTTGACCACTGCAGGCTTTACAATGGTTATGTCAGAGGCTGTCTCTCTTAGCAGTGGCCTGTTTTCCATCCTCTAAGACTGAATATAAACTGTGGTGATAGTTTGGTACCCCTGTTGTCTCCAGACAACTTACCACTGGCATACTGTTATTCCCATTTGCTGACTACCCCACCTTTAGTTCTCCAACTTGCCTCCATGGACATATATGTGATACATGGCCCCACTGGTTACATTTAAAACATTTAACCCTTGATCCTGGCTGTGTACCTGAACTAATGGCTTCCCCCGCTACTGGTAGACTCTGTTGGGGTGGTTCAGGCTGACCACCATGTGTTCCCTTAAATCCATGTGCAGCACTAGGTATTCCCTTCCTGTACAGTGATGCCCTGCTTACTAAGTAGACATCCTCCTTTTTCCACAGCTCTTATGCAGAGTTACATTCTCAGTCTGCCAACAAGATTCTCATGCCCTCAGGCAAAGTGCTAAGGGCTTGCTCCCTCACCAAAAGGTATACCAGCCCTTCAGAAGTGGTGACCTGACACCCACTCACCCACCTATGAAAATAAGTGCTTAATTCAGCAATATAATCACACACACTTTCATTTGTCTCGCATCCTTCCTCACAAAACTTTTTTCTGTACTCTTCAGGTGTTAACTTAAAACATTCAATTAAATATTTCTTTAATTTTTCATAGTTTAAAAAATAAATATCAGACAATTCTGAAACAGCAGTTACAGCTTTACCATGGAGGAAGGGGGTCAGGAACCATCCCCAGAGCTTTTGGTCAACATTATACTGTTTACATACTCTTTCAAATATATGAATAAAACTATCAAAATTCTCACCCTCTGTAAATTATGGAATACATTTCCTGTCCTTTATTGCTTCTGAGGTTCAGTTATACCCCTCCCCATTACCTCCATGACCCCGGTGAAGGGTCAGCATCTCTCTCTCATATTGATGCTGCTTCTTATTGTCTTCAGCCTCCAAACACTGCTCTCTCTCTGTTGATTCTAGTTCCATCTGTTTTTCATTTTCTTCAGCCTCCAAATGCTGCAGTCTCTCTGCTGATTGTAATTCCAAAAGTCTGGCCTCCTGTTTAAGTCTCTTTAACTCGAGGCAGATTTTTATGTCCTCCGAGGAAAAGGTGAACTTTCCTGTATCTGAAGGCTGTACATCCCTATCACCAAACTAGTTGTCCTTCTGGTTGTGGGTCTGAGCTGCAACTAAGGTTGAAATAATTTCCTCTTTAGTCAGGTTGGCATGCACCAGTCCTTTAGCTTCACACACCTTGGCCAAGTTGTGCTTTTTCAGCTTGCCGTAATCCTCTGCTGACATCGTTGCAGGCTTTCCCTGACTAAAACTAAACTAACAAAAAAAATAAATATAACTGTTGTGAAATGAAACTCTGAATGTTTACCTTGTGGCTTCTGAGAGGACACCTTTAGTGACAACTGCCTACAGGCTACAGAAGTTCAAGTAAAATCCACACCACTGCTCACTAATATGTGACATCCCCTCTCTGGGCCAGTAATTAAGGACCCTGAATCTTCACCACTGACACTGGAGAGGGACATTCACTTGGATAAACAAAGTATTTCCAGATACACCTCTCTGCATCAAGCACAGTTTCACTTAAGAGCACACGGGGAACACACTCAGTCCAGGGGCTGGTTTCTCTATCTGTCTTCCTCCAGATCCCAATTAAGACTCCACACTGGCACAGCTGCAGAGTTGAGTCTTCAGCCGAGTGTCCAAGCCAAGTCCTCCACCACTCTCTGTGAAACCAGTGCTTCATGTCCCTGCTCCGAGCAGCTGACACACACACTCTTTGAGATTTGATTTGCACACACACACAACACACACACACACACACACACACACACACACACACACACATGGGAAAAGTTGGTACAGATTTACTAGTTATGCCTCCTTCTGCCCAGACTATAAGGTAGATACACTGCCAACAGACACTCCAAAGCTAGCTACTCTAAGGCTTAAATTATTGTATAAAGAATTTATTTATATTTTAAAGTTTAATACATTGTTGCCTTTAGGCTTGAACTCTGAAGTTAATTGGAAGTATTTATTGTATAATTGACTAACTGATTGTTAATTTAGTTGGCTATATAAGAAGCTATGTATTTTATGTATTTGTATTACTCCTGGAAGGCTGTGTGCTGAGGCTCTAGAGTGTTTTATCTGTTTTCATTAAAACTTTCATCCTTTGGCCAATTGTAGATTTACTCCAAAGCCAGCTAATCTAAGGCTGTTACAAAGGTACCCAATTATATTGAGTTAAATTAATATTAATACAAACGATACATTTGGCCAATGCAGTAACACTTTCAGGAGTGGCTACAGAGTCACCAAATAGATCTAAGTACTCTCAAAGGTTAAACTATTCTCTAAAGAATCAGCCACAATGCAAAGTTTATATACGTTTAATAATAAATAATAAAAGAACATGAAAATACTAAATATCTATTTACAATAAACACCAGAGTTTCAGACACTGGAAATATTAAAATAACACAGAAGAATAGCTTCATACAGATACAGAAAAAAATAGTACTTAACTAATGCCACTATATTTTCCTGACTGATCTAAAGAATTACTATTCCTTGATTCACTTACTAGAGCAAGGCAAGGTGAAGCTTCCTTTATTTGTCAGGTTCTAAAAACAAACTGCTCTGTGACTTCATTCTCACCTAGTATTAAAACATAATTTTTAGTGATGGATTACGGAATGACATCACATACATTTGGTCATCTGACTTCTGGTTCCTATGCTACCCTCCTTGGCTACAGGCTGCCAGGATTTAGCACATGTGTCAATAATGCACACACTCTTAGAGCTTGCTAAGATCTTTTGCAGCTTCTGGAAGTCATAAAACAATTTGAAACCTACACCCTTCCAGAGTAACAATTATTTCACCCAAAGACAATATAAAAATCTTCCTAGTACAAACTTTTTGTCTCTGGCTGCATTGAGAATTGTAAGATACAATCTTTATGGCCTAGGCCCAGTAATTTAATTTCAGAATATTTTCCAAAATTAGCTGCAGCTGGACTGTGATTAAACTCTTATCTTACAGTGTCTTCTGTTATAATATATTCATTCCAATGGTTGCACTGCATACATTTAATCAGTTACTACATGCATGTACATTTCTTTTCTGTCCAGCAGAACCCACTGTTGATACATTTTCAACACACACAAACCTCACAAATACATTTTCAGTACACACCTGCACAAATGAGTTAGATATACAAATTATATTTAATTCTTTACAAAATTCCAGCTAGCTGCATATATATATATATATATATATATATATATATATATATATATATATATATATATATATATATATATACATATGTTTTCTTTGGATGGCAACCATGTCTTAAGGTAAAAGCAATTTACCCAATATAGCAATGTTAAAAAAGTTTATACATTTGGCAGGTCAAGCAAAATAAACTCTGTCTGTGAGCAAGACTATATTCTAAACGCAAAGCTCTGTGTAATACATTGTGTAAAGAAAACAGAAGCAAATATTATGAACACAAGCATCAGATTTGTAGAAGTTTGAATAAATGTATAAATGACAGATCTATTAGGAAAAATAACTATTCTATGTATCTAAAGATGTCACTGCTAGAGAGAAAGAAAATAATGTGTCCTTTACCCTTAACAGCAGAGTAGGAAGCAAAGAAAAGGAATGGCAGAGGGGAAATGAAGTAATTAATAAGTAATGAAGGAAATGAAGTAAATGAAGACTGAAGTAATGGAAGGCTAGAATAACAGGTAGTATGTAAGGAAAACAAAAGGCTAAAGTTCAACACAAACAACTGAGGAAATGTCCAGTGAATCAAGCTAATAAAGAAAATAGGAAAAAACATTTTCTTTTCATTTTTTTCTACTGGATAAATTAACTTAAATACCTTGTCAACACAGCTCAGGTAAATGAAATCTAAAAGACAGTCAATTAGCATTTTTTTTTTTTGGGGGGGGTTGTAAGAAGCCAGAGTACTCAGACAGAAATTAACTCAGGCCCAGGAGCTATAAAGTAGATCTTGACCACTGGTATATCATGCTGGCCCAGTTTGCTGCAAGGGATGAAATATGCATATTTAAAAAAAAAAGGATGAAGTTATGGAGTAAACAAAAGTCAGATTCAGATAACAGGAGTTAGAATAAAAGTAAACAGAAGTGAAAAGTTAAGTATCACAAATCTCTGCAAAGTCAATGAACAGTAAGCATAACATTTAAAGAAAAGTAAATAATCCTACATAGCAGTTCAAATGAAAGAAAAAATAATTTTATCAGGCAGCTTCTTACACCCTGTAGGCATATTCACATAATAATAATCATAATAATAATAATAATAATAATAATAAAATACATATTCATTATGTACTATGTCATAATATAAGTTTTAGTGCCTATAATATAAAAGTAGCAAATTGTTTATCTTTAATAACTTGTCTCAAGGTATTCTAGGTGAAGTTCACCCTACATGAATTTGAACCAGATTGTCTTAGAATTATTAACCCATTTATTTGTTTTAGTGTCATAATAATATTTGTAATTAAAAATGCCATCTGAAGGAAGTTTAATATTTACAAAATTAACTGAAACAGTAACATATTTAAGCATATAATTTCATCTGAGCTCTAAAGTATTCTGGTAAGCAGATAAAATTTAACTCCCTACACTTTGGTTTATCCACTAATGAATCTTAAAAGATTCAACTACCTCAAAGAGAAAACGATATAGGCTTCCCCATAATGATTAATAAATCTGTATTTAACTGGATTGCTTCTGTAACTAGTAATATTCAAGAGCATTTCAGTTAACCATAAAATTATTCAAAGAGTTTTTTTTATTTTGATAATTAGTAATAATCAGCATATTCATAGAATTTTGCTTTCAGCATTATGTATTCTTTCAGGGGTAAATTATGAATATAATTCTGCTGTATGAAGAAAAGGATGTGGGGCCAGAATAAATAATAATTGTAGAAGGGCAGACAGCTCCATGTAATATCAGAAGATCAGTACATGTATTTACACCTCTCAACCTCTTAGAGTAAGAAATCTGGACAAAGCCATAAAAAAGTTGTACAAATAGGGACAATTTTTAAATATTGCTCTTACAAACTTAGAAAGTTGATAGAATAACAGGTTTTGCATTAACGTGGATTTTTTTGAAGGGTATGAAGTCTAAAACTTAAATGTCTGTCATTATTTTCTAACTTCAATCTTTAATGATTTGCCACTAATTTGCCAGAAAACCACAATTTTATGAAAAACGGACCAAAAATATAAGTCAAAAATCTGGACATTCTGTGAAAATCTGTACAGTTGAGACATATGATTATACCACTAATATTTAGAAAAATATGAAGTGTGATTGTTGTTAGAAAAATATGTATTAGTGTATGTATTAGTAATATGCTTAGTGCATTTAAGGTTTGAAAAGGGTTAACACATTTATTCTATTTCACACTGCATAAATCTGTACAAACAGCAGAAGCTTTCCAATCTTGTATTGTCATGAAATATGCACAGTTATAATCTTTGCTTATGCTCTGGAAATGTACAGGGAAGCAAATAATTTCTGCTTGTGTCAGGAAAATAATAAATAGATGCATCACTTGTATTAATGTTATGAGATTTAGACAACTTATGCTGTGAGAAAATACACAGCTGCAGAAGGTATTGATAATAAGAACAAAGACTGCTTGAAAATATGAACTGCAATCAGCGTTTACGTGTGTCTAAGCTAGAAAAGTACCTTGAAATGTAACACATGTATTAGAACTACACAATAGAAGCTTGTAGCGGGCTAAAGCCCCCAAGGTCAGATTGTTTTTCTCAAATGTTTTTCATAAATCCAGTCATGTCAGCAGAAAATCTGAGTAACATCTGCTTTAGAACAATACAGAAAGTTGTGTTTAATTACGTCAACTATAGAAAGCAACGTTTTGTAGAACAGTATAAGAAGAGCATACTTCCTGTTAGTAGTCAGGCAAAATCCTGTATTTGCACGTTTTTGTCTCCTTGCAGCAAGTAATTAAATGCCATATCTGAACCTTACGTGAATTGGTCTTTGAAGTTTTTTCCTTTGACAATTGTACAGTGGATGGATTATATTAAGAAATAATGAAGGGTGATTAAGTGGCTATTTTAATATACTGTATGTAATCAGGCTATGTCTATTGTATTAAATAGTTTATAGGTGTCTATAGAAAACAAGGCTAAGTCTAAAGTTAGTGTACTGTTTTGTCGCTGGGTATATAAAACTATGCTTTGTAGCACATGATTTGCCACATTCATATTTCTTCATAAAGGAGCCAAAAACAAAATTTACATAGCCTTTTTATTCAGTGTTAATAACAGCAATGAACCTATAATTTCCAATCATTTGGGAAATTTTTTACAGAGCAAGTAACCATTTGGCCAGCCCCACAAATTTGCCCTTTCCCCACCACAGTGCGATCTCAGAGTTGGTATATATAGCTGGGGAGGGAGTGGGTGGGTTTGATTTAGTGTGCTGTGTGTTTCTTTGGGGTAGTGCTCAATTGGTTACTTACCTGTAAAAAATTTTGATGTTCACTGAAGTTAGTTTCAATGGATAGGGGTCAATAAATAAGCCATCGATGAGATAAGATTTTTGATGATCTAATATAGACCTGTGCCAAAGTACTTTGTGTTATTACAGATGAACACTTGAAATGTCATCAACGTAGCCTTCACACAACCAAAAGAACTCATCAGAAGCTGGGCTCCCTATATAGAATCAAACCTCACACGCAGCAAGGAAATGTATTACACCAGCAGATCTACTCCCATCTCTACTCTACTCCTCTTCAATATTCACCAGGCTAAACTCCAGTCAATTCCTTATGCTTAAACAATGTTAAAACAAAGTGGCAAAGCTTGCTGCAAATCAATCATATGGGCTACATCAATGTACTGCTCTTAAGCAACTTCAGTGGTTAGAATTCCCACATGCACTCACATATTCACAACTGGTAACAACACATAATTAATATTATTACCAGAAAAAATGTCTAGCTTAAAACACATTATTCAACACTACTACCCAAAAAGAACCATGTGACCCACAGAGAAGGCATTCCTTTCTGTAGCTGAAACATATAGTACAGCAGACTTACTGTAGCTCAAATGCATTGCAAAAACTGGAAAATTCCACGCTCACTAAAATGACTCAAATGCCCTACATCATTTAAACTAGAGCTGAAAAGTAACTAATGTGCACATAGCTTTGCTCATGCATATCCATAGGATAACTAAAATCAGTAACCCTAACCTGGAACATACCAAGTATATAGGACACCCCATAAACATGCTCTTGCCTTAAACCATGCCAAAATCAAGATCTGAAAATGTTAAATCTTTAAAGCTATTCTATGCCATCATTATCAGTCTAGACTCTTACCATGTGGCTTCAATCACTATAGCATTAATACACTTAACCTTTTCCTACACTATCCCTGTGATAAATAATTATAATCTGTATTCTTACTACAACCAAACCTGGGAACATGAATTCTTTCCACCACATGCACCAATTACAGTGTTTCCCATTCTCTTGACCTGCCTCCATTCTCTGTTCACTCATCCTGTCTACTATTAACATGCTTTTCTACTCATATGAAAATCAATTGAACTGATGCCATCAACCTGAACTCCCATGTACAGGCTCTGTATACTACAAATGCTTACATCTGGATTTTGTTCCAAATAATCGTGCACTCGGTATTCATAATCTTTGTGTAAGTGCAGTACTAACTGTACTTCTACATGTACCAGCCAAAAATTGTTACAAGATGTACAAGTGTAAATACTTTTCTATCTGTGCAAATTAACATTGTATCACACAACTGTTAATACAAGGTGGACATGTATCTAAACAACATGTTGCAGATCTATGCTCTTACTAAGTATTACTGAACCTGTTATGTTCACCTTCTCTGTACTCAAAATCCACTGTATTGTTTTTTTTTTCATTTTCTTATTTGCACTTATACTGTGAAGCTTTTCACTCTGGGCCTCCACTGGAAAAGAGTGCTGCTGCCCAGATGGATTTTCCCAGTAAACAAATGCTAAATAATTAAATAAACAAACAAATAAATAAAATTAAATAGAAATCATTGAAGCAAACATTGTGTGCTTATACAGTTTTATATAGTTCATGCATATCTTGATCAGTTACAGCTGAGTCCTGAGGACTAGGCCCTAATAATGCAGAAGAAGTCTGTCATTCTTGAATGTTCTTATTGAACTGTTATTTTCTGTTCTAAGAATACAGTTAACTAGTTCTTTCCTTGGCCAATATAGTGGAAAAGATCAATTTCTTATCTGCATTAAAAGACAAGCTTGTGAGCAAATAAAAAGTTTATAGCTGTAGCTGGGTTTCTTTGGTACATATCAGTTTAATTTAACTTGTATAATTTTTTTATAATCTATGAGTTGAAGGAGTAACATACCTTATAATGTGCCTTTGGACTATTTACTTATTTATTTATTTTAACCAGGTTAGTCCCACTAGATATGTGGCATATTTTCAGGGAAACCCAACATAGTATTATTTGTAAGTGAAAGTGGTTTGTTAGGGTGTCTTCTGAACAGCATGCTTTTTTAAATGACAGTAAATGCAGTAACTGCATATAGTTATCAGAAATTGCAGCTGTTTAGATGGGAATATGAATCTAAGGTTCTTTTCCTTTGTCTGTAGCTGATGTAGATGATATTAAATTAGGTCCAAAAATACAGTGTGAATTAAAAAGGTCTTGAAAGACATGTAATTACAACTGATATATTTAGATTTACATTTAAAGTGTTGGGAGAAATGATCAAAACTGAAGGGGTGCATTTTTCTTAATAGTAATTACTATTTTGATGATACAATTTGACAACTGGGGCAGTATTTACATGACCTTAGGAATATAATGGCATTATGCAAAGCATTCAGTCTGACATTTAAAAAACATCAATACTGTTAAAATAGTAACTCAGGTATCATGAAGAAAATGTCTGGTAGAATAATAAACATAAGAAAAGATCAACATTTATAGTTAATACACAACTGTTAAAATATTAAAAGTAAATATTACTATGTAACAAGTACAAAAACAATGGCATAAGTGGGCTATGTCAGAGTATTATTTAATAGATCTTTGAAAAGACTTAGAGCCCAGTTTGAGGCAGCCATAAAATAAAGACAATAGTTGAATCCTGATTAGAAGTTTCTGTTGAAAAAGGGATAATTAGTGGGGCATATAAAACATTACAAGATAACTATAGGAATCAATCAGAGGGATAATTAGTGGGGCATATAAAATATTACAAGATAACTATAGGAATCAATCAGAGGAAGTTAGACAGGATTGGGAAGACAGATTGGATAAGCAATTCACAAATAAACAATGGGGGATGTATGTATGACTCCCAAATATACAACAAAGTCTAGAAGATTTATGATTTTTGCTTAGAAATGTTTGCATAGGTACTTTTATGTCCCAAACAGAATCCAAAGAAAATTTCCTCAGGTAGATAGCAAATGTTGGAAATGGGATGGGGAAAAAATAATTAATTGGGAACATATTTTTTGGGAGTGTAATGAGTTGTCAGACTTTAAAAATTTCCTGCGGAACACTCTGTCAGAAATACTAGGTGAGCAAATTGGTATAACTAAGGAAATTATTTTTTTGAGCTCTGATACAGCATCTGAATTGAATAGACATAGTAAGGCCTTGCTGAGTCTAATTCTGGTGGCTTCTGAAAAAAACAGTTACTGGAAAATAGAAATCAAAGTCTAAACCAATCATATTAGAAGTAGTAAATGCAGTAACAGAGATAAAAGAACTAGAAGGGGGATCTTTGAAAAGGGGAGGAGCAAATTACATAGAAAAAAATTGGAATTGTGGGAACAATACATGCAGAATAATGTTTTGGAGGAGGAATGAGGTGTAAAGGAAGACAGATATTGAATGAGCTATGTAATGCTCAATTCTCAATGACTGTATAGATTATATGTGATGTGTAATGTTTGCAACTGAAGATATGTCAGTATGGTTTGTTTGCATTTGTATAAATGTATGCTTGCTAATGTCATAAGTGATGATTCAATAAAGATAAATAATAACAATACATGCAGAAAACATTTTGGTGGAGGAATGAGATTTAAGAAAAGGCAAGGATTGAATGATTTATGTAATGTTGGTGTGATTATATTGTATAGAACAAACCAAGAAGAAACTTTGCGTTGTGGAGGGTGTGATGTTCCCTTCCTAAATTATGTTATGCACTTAGTTCACTTAAGAAAAATTGAACTGTAAAGTATAACTGTAAAATACGTGCTCCTAAATAATCAAATAGAAAATAGTAGGTAGTCCACAGTTGAGTTAAAAATGGAATATCCTTTTTGAAACACACAAATAAGTGATCCTACTCAACTATACATGACCCCCCCCTTTTGGTTCATACAAATCCAAGCAAATCACTCAACTAGAAAGACCCAAACAATTTTTTAATAAAAAAATAAATAAATAAAGACCTTAAATCTTTCAGTTATCCCAGTAGGTTAGCATATACTCACATTATAGTCAGTAGCCTACAGCCTGCTCTGAGGTGATCTGTGTCTTGCTTTTAGAGACATAAAAAATCCTATTTGGCATCCTATTTTTTACAAAACCAGTGGCTCTACAAACACCTGTACTGGGAACCTAAATTTACACTGACAAATAAACAAATCTAACTGGGGGGATAGGTCCTAACTCAACTTATTCCCAGCCTGTGGTATAAATTACCACTACAGGTCAAGTAAAGTACAACTTTATCTGACTTTAAGTCTCAGCTTGATAATTGGATGGGTAGACATTTTCACCAGGGTTATCATGTATGGCCCTGCTTCATCTGGCAGATGGGCACTTCTAAGTGCTCATAATTGGCTTTAGGTGTGAGTGTGCATGTGAGTGTGTGGTGTGGAAAAAAAAAACCTTGGCAGGGCTAGCCACCCAGCAGTGTGAACCTTGGCTCTAGATGATTGTCACTGTTGAAGTGACACCTCACCCCATGTACAAAAACTGGAAAAAGGGGTTGTGGATGGATGGATGGATGGATGGATGGATGGATGGATGGATGGATGGATGGATGGAAAGAGTGGCAAAAACTTTTAAGTGCATTTACTAAAAGGGTTGTATGGCTAGGCCTTTTATGGTACCTGTAATCACTTGCCTAGTGTTGTTCCTATATTCCTAAGGATAAAGAAGCAATTATACATACAGTAATGGTGCATGCATAGTCATAATCTTGTCAAAGCATCCATTCAAGTTCAGTTCTACAATACCAGGAAATGTCATAGTAAAAAAAGCCAAAATATGCATGTCTACAGCTAAAGGGTTTGGCTTTATTGATCTGAATATGCCATAAATACCTAAGTAGAAAGTTGTGGGCATTCAGAACCATGTAGCTGAAACACTGATTTGTCTGTAAGGGGTCGTTTGCATAAATACCATGTGCCACCACTATAGGAGGTTTAAGGTACTATATAGTGAAGATTCTAGCTTAGCTGGGTCTTTCTTGCAGTGTTTGCTCCCAACTTTAAATACAAATAAGTAACTGATTCTTGAATTTTTATATAGAAAAATCCTTTTAATGTCTTAGTATTTAAAATAATGAAAATCTTACTGTTATACAGAAGTATGCAGTTGTTTTAGGTCCAGTATCAAAGCAACAATATATAGTTATAATTTGTTAATCTTTATATTTGCTTTTTTTCTGAAACTATAGTTATACTTTAATAAAACCAAAAGGAGCAACTAGGCTGATGCAGAGTCACAAGTAGAAATGAAAGGCAAAATCCTCAGGTTAAAATCCAAATGAAAGGCAAAATCCTCAGGTTAAAATCCAACTTTAATTCCACTGCAGGTCAGATAAGTGCTTTCACTCATTCATTTGAGCTTCATCAGATCATGTAACAAAGACCTTCAAGTACATAGGCTACATTTATACAGTTAAAACATCTCCTATTGGCTGCTTCTTGTTACATATTCATGAGTTAATCTAAGCTTAAAGATATATGCACATATAAGCATGCTAAGATGTATAAAATGACAAAGTGAATATAAAAAACATATAAAAACTCTCCATGAACACTCAAGATGCTCTAATAAATAGGTATATATAAATATATATATAAAAAAAATCTATTTCAAGGGGTAAAAACATATATGTTCCATCATTTATTATAAAATCTACAAACATTCCTCCGTTTGTTTAACATAGGTTTAATGGAGGCTCTCTCATTGAGACCTAAACCCCTATCTGCTCTCAATCTAACTATCCACATACTCTCCTTACTCTCAGTATGGTTCCTGATGTCACCTCCTCGTATACTGGGTTTAATATTCTCAAGAGCTCTAAATAGGAAATAATGTTCAGGACCTGGTTGGGCTACGTGCTTAGCTAAGGCATTGTGAGGTGAAGCCTTCCTAATGTGGTAAAGATGTTCTCTTATCCTGTCTTTAAAACGACGATTGGTTTTGCTAACATAAAATGCATCACATATTTGGCACACTGCCAAATAAACTATATGAGTAGTATCACAGGTAGCTACAGCATATGCTAAAGTTAGTGTGCATGTCAGGATGTTCAAAATGGACTGGGGTCAAGAGAATTACAATAATTACAGCGTCCACATGGTTTTGTGTGTTCAAGAGGCATTGACCATTCATCCCTTTTGAATAACATAACATTCTCCTTAAATTTAATTTGTTCCTATATAAAGAGGGTTTAGTCCCACAAGTTTACCGATGGTGTCATCAGTACAGAGAATAGGCCAGTGTTTCGTAATAATATTCTTGATTGCTGGACAATCAGTACTATATGGTAAAGAAACCCTTACATGAGTTGATCTCTCATCTCTACCATTGTCTATTGTAGCGGATCCACCAGTAATAACTGGTCCAAAATAAGGGGCTGCTCTGTTCAGTCTAATTTTATTGACATCTAAGAGGTTGGACTCAGTCTCTTGTGAGCTATAGCCCCGTTCTTCTAGCCTTATCTTGAGGTCACTCCCTTCATTTAGGAAGCCTTCTTCTGTGGCATTTAGCCTAGAGGTTCTCATCCCCTGGCCTCTAATGATATTCTTAAAAATATGCTGTGGGTGCATACTATCACGCTGTAATAGAGTATTAAAATAGCAAGGTTTCCTATAGACACCTGTATTAATCAAACCACATGCTAACTTTTCTATATACAAGTCAAGAAATTCTATCTTCTCTCTAGAGTGATTCATACTGAAGGTTAAATAGCCAGTGAGGTTGTTCAATATAGTATGGAACACAAACAAATCATCAACACTGCCTCTCCATAAAACAAAACGTTATCCAAACGTCTATAAAAGTTACATGTTGTTTAAACATTTCTAAATTAAAGAGACTCTCAAATTCCCAAAATGCCAAAAACATGTTTGCATAGCTGTTGGCACAAGGTGCCCATGGTTACCACCGCTGTTGGTAAAACTTGTTGTCATAGGTGAAAAGATTGTTATTCAAAAATGAGTTCAAGGAAATGTACAATGAGGTCTACTTTAACTGATGTATATTCGCTATGTAAGAGCAGATACCAGTGATATAAATCAGGCCTATATTATTTGGTAACACAGTAAACAAGGACTTGATGTCAAACGTTACAAAATCAAGTTATCAACGTCACAAATGCCACCTAAGCAGTCATACAAATCTGTTAAAAACTGTTTGGAATCTTTCAGTACAACTTTGTTCTTATTTAATATAGGTCGCAAATGTTTCTCAACATAGACAGAAAGGTTTTCAGTGATCCAACCCTGACCAGACACTATGGGTCTCATTGGTGGGTCAATGGAGTCTTTAATGAATCTTAGGTAACCCATGTATTGTTGGTACAAGTGGATTCTTAACAAAGAGATAGTCAAACAATTCTTGATCCAAGATATCACCTTTCAACATATCTAATAACATATTGTTTATGCTGACTAATAGTGGCTTGCACTATTTGTTCGTTAACTTGTAAATAGAAATCATCTTCCAAGAGTTTAATCATAGCATCATGATATTTGCTAGTGTCCATAACTACTATCCGACCACCTTTATCAGCTGGTTTGATGGTTATGGACTGTAATGACTGAAGTTTAAGTAAGCTAGTCTGCTCCCTCTAGTCAAATTACCATTCTTCCTATATTTCTTTAGAGAAAAATATTCATACAAATCATCCTCAGTTAGTTTCAAATATGCCTCAACTAACGGATGATTAGGTGGGACAAAGTTGCTAAGCTTCTTAAACTTTGGTGGTCTAGTAACGTTATTGTCTGTCAATTCACTATCAATTTTATCATGAAATAGCAGTTTAAGCATAAGATTTCGACAGAAAAGTCTCATGTCTACTACAGTGTCCGTAAAGTTACTGTGTGCACTTGGTATAAAGTTTAGGCCTTTACATAATAATTTCTCATCACATTCAGTCAACAAATATCCTGAGATGTTATGTATCATAGAATCTGCTGGTATCAAAATTTCAGCTGTATCTAATTTACTTTGTTCTTCCACATCTTCTTTATTGTCTGATGTGGTACATACTCTTCTGATAATTTGCATTTCTGTCTCCCCCTCCTCATAGAGCGTCCCCTTGTTATATTCTTGTCCTTTCGGACTGGGAGGGGAAAAGGGAGCTCACTTACTACTCCTGTAGTGATGGTGGTATGTACTTTGTGAGGTAACTTGGATCTCACTATGCCGTCATCTACTGACAACCTCTTATTGATCGGTCCTTTCACAACATGTACTGCTGGATATAAGTTAGTTCTGTCTGCAATATTATTCACAGTAGTAGGCTAACTAACTTCTTTATTATTTGTATTAATAGAGCTAGATCCACTCTCACTATGTAAAATAGTAATTACATCATCAGTATCATTGGAAGTAGTAGTGTTAGACAGTTATTGGGAGTTATGGGAGACAGAAACGCAAATTATCAGAAGAGTATGTACCACAAAAGACAATAAAGAAGATGTGGAAGAACAAAGTAAATTAGATACAGCTGAAATTTTTATACCAGCAGATTCTATGATACATAACATCTCAGGATATTTGTTGACTGAATGTGATGAGAAATTATTATGTAAAGGCCTAAACTTTATACCAAGTGCACACAGTAACTTTACGGACACTGTAGTAGACATGAGACTTTTCTGTCGAAATCTTATGCTTAAACTGCTATTTCATGATAAAATTGATAGTGAATTGACAGACAATAACGTTACTAGACCACCAAAGTTTAAGAAGCTTAGCAACTTTGTCCACCTAATCATCCGTTAGTTGAGGCATATTTGAAACTAACTGAGGATGATTTGTATGAATATTTTCTCTAAAGAAATATAGGAAGAATGGTAATTTGACTAGAGGGGAGCAGACTAGCTTACTTAAACTTCAGTCATTACAGTCCATAACCATCAAACCAGCTGATAAAGGTGGTTGATAGTAGTTATGGACACTCAGCAAATATCATGATGCTATGATTAAACTCTTGGAAGATGATTTCTATTTACAAGTTAATCGAACAAATAGTGCAAGCCACGATTAGTCACATAAACAATATGTTATTAGATATGTTGAAAGGTGATATCTTGGATCAAGAATTGTTTGACTATCTCTTTGTTAAGAATCCACTTGTACCAACAATACATGGGTTACCTAAGATTCATTAAAGACTCCATTGACCCACCAATGAGACCCATAGTGTCTGGTCAGGGTTGGATCACTGAAAACCTTTCTGTCTATGTTGAGAAACATTTTACACCTATATTAAATAAGAACAAAGTTGTAATTGAAAGATTCCAAACAGTTTTTAACAGATTTGTATGACTGCTTAGGTGGCATTTGTGACGTTGATAACTTGATTTTGTAATGTTTGACATCAAGTCCTTGTTTACTGTGTTACCAAATAATATAGGCCTGATTTATATCACTGAGTATCTGCTCTTACATAGCTTAATATACATCAGTTAAAGTAGACCCTCATTGTACATTTCCTTGAACTCATTTTGAATAACAATCTTTTCACCTATGACAACAAGTTTTACCAATAGCGAGGTGGTATAGCCATGGGCACACCTTGTGCCAACAGCTATGCAAACATGTTTTTGGCATTTTGGGAATTTGAGAGTCTCTTTTAATTTAGAAATGTTTAAACAACATGTAACTTTTATAGACGCTTGGATGACGCTTTTGTTTTATGGAGAGGCAGTGTTGATGATTTGTTTGTGTTCCATACTATATTGGAACAACCTCACTGGCTATTTAACCTTCAGTATGAATCACTCTAGAGAGAAGATAGAATTTCTTGACTTGTATATAGAAAAGTTAGCATGTGGTTTGATTAATACAGGTGTCTATAGGAAACCTTGCTATTTTAATACTCTATTACAGCGGATAGTATGCACCCACAGCATATTTTAAGAATATCATTAGAGGCCAGGGATGAGAACCTCTAGGCTAAATGCCACAAAAGAAGGCTTCCTAAATGAAGTGAGTGACCTCAAGATAAGGCTAGAAGAACGGGGCTATAGCTCACAAGAGATTGAGTCCAACCTCTTAGATGTCAATAAAATTAGACTGAACAGAGCAGCCCCTTATTTTGGACCAGTTATTACTGGTGGATCCGCTACAATAGACAATGGTAGAGATGAGAGATCAACTCATGTAAGGGTTTCTTTACCATATAGTACTGATTGTCCAGCAATCAAGAATCTTATTACGAAACACTGGCCTATTCTCTGTACTGATGACACCATCGGTAAAACTTGTGGGGGACTAAACCTCTTTTATATAGGAACAAATTAAATTTAAGGAGAATGTTATGTTATTCAAAAAGGGATGAATAGTCAATGCCTCTTGAACACACAAAACCATGGGACGCTGTAATTATTGTAATTCTTTGACCCCAGTCCATTTTGAACATCCTGACTTGCACACTAACTTTAGCATACGTGCTGTAGCTACCTGTGATACTACTCATATAGTTTTATTTGGCAGTCAAATATGTGATGCATTTTATGTTGGCAAAACCAATCGTCGTTTTAAAGACAGGATAAGAGAACATCTTTACCACATTAGGAAGGCTTCACCTCACAATGCCTTAGCTAAGCACGTAGCCCAAGCAGGTCCTGAACATTATTTCCTATTTAGAGCTCTTGAGAATATTAAACCCAGTATACGAGGAGGTGACATCAGGAACCATACTGAGAGTAAGGAGAGTATGTGGATAGTTAGAGTGAGAGCAAATAGGTTTAGGGTCTCAATGAGAGAGCCTCCATTAAACCTATGTTAAACAAACGGAGGAATGTTTGTAGATTTTATAATAAATGATGGAACATATATGTTTTACCCTTGAAATAGATTTCCTTTGATATATATATTTATATATACCTATTTATTAGACATCTTGAGTGTTCATGGAGAGTTTTTATATGTTTTATATGTTTTTATATTCACTTTGTCATTTTATACATCTTAGCATGCTTATATGTGCATATATCTTTAAGCTTAGATTAACTCATGAATATGTAACAAGAAGCAGCCAATAGGAAATGTTTTAACTGTATAAATGTAGCCTATGTACTTGAAGGTCTTTGTTACATGATCTGATGAAGCTCAAATGAATGAGTGAAAGCTTTTATCTGACCTGCAGTGGAATTAAAGTTGATTTTAACCTGAGGATTTTGCCTTTCATTTGATTTTAACCTGAGGATTTTGCCTTTCATTTCTACTTGTGACTCTGCATCAGCCTAGTTGCTCCTTTTGGTTTCATTAATATTATTTAAGTTTCTCTGGAGCACTGGGCGTTTATCCTGTTTGTCAGCAAGTGGTTTGTTCTTGTTTTTGTTTCTTGTTTCCTTATAAAGGGAGGAGTTTAAGCTTTGCAAAGCTTATTATAGATATTTAGATGACCTGTTAATTTTGTGGCAAGATAGTATAGAGAAATTTAATGAATTGTTGGGGCTGATGCAACATAGCACCAAGTTTATGGATTTTACATACCATGTTAATGCCAATGAAATTGCATACTTGGATATTAAAATTCAACATTCACCAGATGGAACCTCAGAAACAAGGATATTTAGAAAGCCCACTTATTGTAATTATTTTTTATTTTATTTTAGCTGCCACCCATACCACCAGAAAAAGGGCATTATAAAAAGTCAGTTTATTAGGGTATCTAGACTGACATCAAATGACAACAGGTGCCAAGAAGAATTTATTGTTTTGAAAAGAATGTTCTTGGAATGCAATTACCCTAGTGTCCTGGTGGATGAGGTGGCAGGACAGGTGTGGAGTGAATGAAATGGTTTATATGGTTCCATTTTTAAACATGGATACAACAATAACCCAGATGTTGTTGCTCACAACAACCAGTCCCGTGATTTAAGTACCAGCATGGTTTTTCATTACTCACTTGATGCCAAGGAAATACAAAAGAGCATCTTGAAAAATTGGTTTATTATAAGTAGTAATGAGGCTGCACAGAGATTTAATGAGGTTAAGCCCACTTTCACTTTTAAAAGGCAAGTAATTTTAAAAGTAGTTTGGAGAAAAAAATCTATATGCAGGATGGATAATTTTCCTAAAAATTTGAGATGTGGAAGATGCAATCAATGTGGGTATGTTGAATGACACTATGAAGGGTGGCTATACGATAAAATCAGGGATTATGCCAAGGGAGGCAGGTTTAATTGTTTTACAGAGAGAGTGGTTTAATTTGCTGTGTGCACACAATGCCAAGCTTTTTACATTGGCAAAACCAATAATGTTTTTAATAAGCGTATTTACCAGCATGTTTATAGCATCCAGCAAAATGACAACAAGAGTGCTTTAGCTAGGCATTTGGTCACCTATGTGGGGTTTGATAAATGTATGTTTTTTGCTGTAGAACAAATTGATTTTGGCAGCATACTGTGGGGACTGGAAGAACAACTTGTTACATAAAGAAATGCTTTGGCAGTTGAGATTTAATGCCACTGTGCCACCAGGCTTAAACAAAACAGTTTCTATTGCCAGTGAGTTAAAAGAAAGATCAACAAAAATATAGGTTGTCTAAATGTAAGTTGGCAAAATACAAGTTGATGCAATGTACGTAATAGCATTTGATTTTGTATTGTTTTTGTAGTATGGTTTCTGCAAGCACAATTTGTATATATGTATATTATTTTTACTTATTTTATTCATGATGTACTATTTTGCAACCATTCATAACATACATTTATTAAGGTGAATGATAGCTGAGTATGTAGCTTTAAATGCAAGACTTGGCTTCATGCTTTGTTTTCAATTAAGGGTGTGGTTTTGGATATAAAAGCCTAGCTGCTCTAAATGCAATGGTTTTGATGATGTCATTCACTTGAAAGACGAAAGGACTAAACCTGTATGACTTTTTTACAATAGCAGTTTGTTTTTAAACTTTTTTAAGCTGTAAAATAATAAACATTTTCTGGTTATGAGTTCTGGTTCCTTGAAGCACCTGGTTTATTTTATTTCTGGAATACTTACTGGGTTTGCTACTTTCTTGTCTTTTAATTCCATACAGATAAGTCTGAAGTTTCTGCAGTGTGCACACTATGGCTAGACATTCCTTTTCTACAGCTACATAGCATTCCTCCCTGGCCTGTAGCCTACGATTGAGATAAACCACTGGGTGCTCTTCTCCCTCTGAAGAAATCTGGCTAAGTACAGCCTCCACCCCATGGTTTGAAGCATGTACTTGCACAACAAATTATTTTCTGTAATCTGGACTGGCTAACACAGGGGGTCCTCCCAAAGCTCCTTTAAGCTTCTGGAATGCCTGCTCACATGCTGGGGGTCCACACTACCTTATCTGGTCTGTTTTTCTTTGTCAGGTATGTGAGGGGAGCAACTATGGTACTATAATTGGGGACAAACTTTCTGTAGTACCCTGCCGTCCCTAAGAATGTCATCCCCTGCTTTTTGGTATCATGTGCATGCCATGCCTGAATGGCTTCCATTTTGGCAGGTTCTGGCCTGATCTTACCATTCCCCACTCTATATCCCAGGTAGGAGACCTCTGCCATACTCACCTGTCATTTGCTGGGCTTAA
Organism: Protopterus annectens; assembly: GCF_019279795.1. NCBI lineage: Eukaryota > Metazoa > Chordata > Ceratodontiformes > Protopteridae > Protopterus > Protopterus annectens. The sequence continues at coordinate 575,288,818 of NC_056727.1, read as the reverse complement.
TGGTCAACCCTGACCTCTGTAGTCTACCCAGCACCTCCATGACATGCTGAAAGTGGTCTTTCCAGGAATGGCTGCAGATAGCAATATCATCAAGGTAGGCAGGGGCAAAATCTCCTGCTCCTGCTAGGATATGATCTGCCAGCCTCTGGAAAGTCACTGGGGCATTTTTCATCCCAAAGGGCATCTTTGTGAACTCATACAAGCCAAAAGGAGTTACAAAGGCTGACCTCTCTCTAGCACTGGGAGTCAAGGGCACCTGCCAGTAACCCTTGGTAAGATCAGTGGTGGTAAGATACTTAGCCCCACCCAGCTGCTCTAGGGCTTCATCTGTCCTAGGCATGGGGTAAGCATCTGACTCTGTGTGACTATTTAATTTCCTGTAGGCCACACAGAACCTGGTGTCGCCATCCTTTTTTGGTACCAGCACCACTGGGGAGACCCAGGGACTGCTGGACTCCTGAATTATCCCTAGTTCCAGCATTTCCTGTATCTCCTCCCTCTAATTCTGTTTGACCCACTCAGGTACCCTCTAAAGGGCTTGCTTAATAGGCCTTTGAGGTAATGTATCCACATGGTGCTGCACCAGGTGGGTGCACCCTGGTTTCCCAGTGAACATGTCTCCAAACTCCTGTAACACTGTTGGGATTTCTCAAACCTGGGTAGCGGATAGCTGCTGGGACATTGCTTCCCCTTCCACTAAGGTGTCAATCCGGGCCTCACTGAGGAGATCAGTCACCAGATCCCCCTCTGACTCCTCCTGCAATCCACTGCAAATACTCAGCACAAGAGCCTCCCTATCATGGTAAGGTTTCATCATGTTAACATGGTACAATTTCTGCCCCTGCCTCCTGTCTAGCAGCTATACAATGTAGTTAACATCACTGACCTTCCTTACCACCTTGTAGGGTCCCTTCCTGGCTGCCTGCAGTTTGTTGTGTCTGACAGGAATGAGAACCATTATCTGCTGCCCTACAGCATACTCTCTAGCTCGAGCATTCCTGTCATACCATAATTTTTTCTGCTGTTGGGATTCTGCCAGGTTCTCCTGGGCCAAACCCATGAATTCCCTGACCCTTCTTTATCCTAAGGTTTAGGACATATGTCACAACATACTCCTTGTGAGATTCATACTCACCCTCCCACTCATCTCAAATTAAATCTAGAGGTGCCCTCACTCTATGCCCATACAACAACTCAAAGGGTGAAAAATCTGTGGATTCCTGGGGAACCTCTCTGTAAGCAAACAGATAGGGCAAATATTTGTCCCAGTCCCTCTTAAACTGGTCTGCAAATGCCTATAGCATCATCTTGAGTGTAGAGTTTAACCTCTCAACAAGACCATTAGTCTGGGGATGGTGGGGGGGGGGTCTTTAGGTGCTTCACCCAACAGTACTTCCACAGACAAGCCAACAGACCTAACATGAAATTGGCACCTCTGTCAGTCAGTGTTTTTTTTGGGAAACCTACCCTGCTGAAAATCTCTAACAATGCATTTGCCACCTTTTCTGTGTCAATTATTTATTATTTATTTATTTATTTACATTTGTTGACTGGGAATGTCCGACTGGACGCAGGTCCATTTTCAGCGGAGACCCGGGAGAAAAGCTGAACAAATTAAAATATTACAGACATATAGTTACAGATAGAAAATCCTAGCAATTAAAATATTACAAACATAGTTACAGATGAAGAACATAGTACATTCAGTAGATAACTAGCATCTGTTCTATCCAAAAAGTCATAGAAGATATTAACAATTGTTACAATAAGAAGTTACTGACATATAATAAGTAGATAGGCATAGAAGTATCAGAGCTTGCTGTAATCAAAGGTAGTTTGTGGGGTGGAAAAGAGGTAGAGGGTAGATGGAGTAGGAGAAGTTAAAGGGGAGAGTTACAATTGCATAGCCAGCATGTTTTTAGGTGCACTTTAAGTAAAGCTTTGAAGTAGGTGCATGATGGTAGAAAGGTTATTGTGGGGGTTCCATAATTTGGCTATAGCACTGGAGAATAGTGCTTCTCCAGCAGTGTTATTGGCTCTAGCAACCTGTAATTTATTTTTGTTGCTGGATCGTAGTGGTCTGGTGGTGAGATAGGGTTGGAGTAGATACTGGAGGGATGGGACCTTTAAAGGATGGTTAATCAGTTTGTGGGTGAGTGCGAGTTGATACCATTAAAGGAGGTGAGGGAGTTCTAGCCAGCCTAGTTTAGTAAGTGAGAGACAGTGGTGACTGTGGTAGGATGCCCCGGTGGCGAATTTGGTGATTTTGTTGTAGCAAGTCTCGAGTTTATTTAGATCGCATTGCCTTAGGTTGGTATATATTGGAGAGGCATAAAGTAGGGTGGAGATAAGGTGCGAATTTGCAACTAAAATCCTAGCTGCTTTGGTGAGGAGTTGCTTATTTCTGTATAAGGCTCCTAGTTTTTGGTGGACTTTGTTTAAGGTCATGGATATGTGAATGTCAAATTTGAGATTGTTGTCTATTTCAACTCCTAGCAATTTGGTGTGATCTGTTGGGTGTATAGTGGTGTTGTCTTTTGCTGTGATGTTAAAGTGAGAGTTGTTTTAAATATGCTTGGTGGGTTTGAAGATGAGGAGTTTAGTTTTGATTGGGTTGAGTATTAACTGGGCATTGGATAGCCAAGTTTCAACAGAGGAAAAGGCATCCTGTGTGACCTTTTGCACTTCGGGTAGGGAATGGGCTGAGCAGATGATGGTTGAGTCATCTGCATATTGTATGAATGTGCCATGTTTGGTGGCAGAGGCTAGATTATTGTTGAAAATAAAGAAGAGTAGGGGTCCAAGGATGGATCCTTGGAAAACACCAATAGAGACAGGTAGTTGGGGAGATATGTCATTTTGCCATACAACAGATTGCTGGCGGTCCGACAGGTAACATTGAAACCAGTTGGTGACTGATTGAGAAAAGGATAGGTTATTGAGTACAGAAAGGAGTTGTTTGTGTGGGACCATGTCAAATGCTTTAGATAGGTCAAGGAAAGTAGCAGAGGAGAGATGGCCATTGTTTTTATGGTGAAGGACAGTGTTAGTAAAAGAGAGTAAGGCAGTGGTGGTGCTATGGTTTGGTCAGAAACCGTGTTGAGTATTAGAAAGGAGGTTGTTAGTAAGGAGGTAGTCTGAGATTTGAAAGTGAATGCATCTCTCTAGTATTTTGGAGAGTGGAGACAGAATTGCTATGGGGCGGTAGTTGGTTAGTTCTGCGGAGGGGCCACCTTTGTGAAGGGGAATGACGTGTGATATTTTCCATAGTGTAGGGACATAGCATTCTGACAGAGATCGGTTAATCAAGATGCATACTGGGTAGGCTGGGGATCAGCTGCAATTTGTAGGAATTCACTTGGGAGGTTGTCTACTGCTAATTTTGTGGGTTTAAGTTTAGTTAAGAGTTTCTTATGTTGGAGGTAGGAATGGGAGAAAATGAGAAGAGTGTGGGGAGATTACTGGGTGAAGGTGTGGGGTGTAGGGGAGGGGGTTGTGTTGTCTACCTAGTGACAGTATGGTTTGTGTGAAGTGTGTGTTGAATGAGGTAGCAATATTTTCTGAGGAGTATCTGGTCATATAATCTACTACCACTAGGATATACTTTTTCCCTGTGGAACTTGGGATACTCAGAGGCCCCACAATATCCATAGCTACCCTCTGAAATGGCTCTTCAATCACAGGCAAAGGCATCAATGGAGATTTCACCTTGTCTCCTGCCTTGCCTGCCTTTTGGCACTGCTATCAGGTCCTGCAGTACTCTGTTACATCTCTGAAAATCCCAGGCCAATAAAAGTTCTGCATAATAAGTCTCTTTGTATGTTTTATGCCCATATGACTTGTAAAGAGAATATCATGGGCTATGGCTAGAAGTGCTAGACATTAGGCTGTGGGCACAACAAACTGCTATATTCTCTCACCCTCTACCACTCCATCAGGGGTCCACTCTCCATACAGTAACCTTTTGTCCCAGTATACAGAATACCCCTTCCCTTGAGAATCAGGTGCTTCACTAGTTACCTCCCTCAGGCCTTGTAATGTAGGGTCTGAGAGCTGAGCCTGTCTCAACTCTGTCTTAGTAACCCTTCCCAGCTTCCCTCCCACAGGAAGTCTGGCATCCTCTGACAGCAATGCCTCACTGTCAGCCTGGGTACTACTACTCACCTCTGCCCTTGCAGTCACTCTGTCCAAGGGAACATCAGTACCCACAAGCAGATGTGGCTCACCTTCAGTCTCACTGCTACAGGATAGCTCTCTCCCTGAAGTAACCACCTCACCAAACCTGGCTGCAAGTGTGCGGTCTGTCTGGGTCTCTCCCAGGCTACAAGACCCACATGCTTGTCTCCAAGCCTGACTGTGTGTAACTGCATGCACACATGGTGCTGCATTAACAAAATCATTCCCTATCAGGACATCTACAGGGATATCCTCAAACACACCTACTTGCTGGCTTCCATTTCCACCCTCCCAGTCAAGGTGAACCTTAGCCAAAGTTATTTGGAATGGGGTCCCTCCTAAAGCTCTGACTGGAGTAGACTGCCCAAGCAAGTAGTGCTCCTCTGTAACCATTGCAGGCTTCACAATGGTTAGGTCAGAGGCTGTGTCTCTCTTAGCCATGACCTCTTTCCCATTCACTAAGATAGGATATAACCTCTTGTGGTAGTTTGGTACCCTTTTTGTCTCAAGACAACTTACTTTTGGCATTTTGTCAATCTCACTTACTGGCTCTCTCACCTTTTGTTCCCAACTTGCCTCCATGGACGTCATTATTCTACATGGCCCCACTGGTTGCATTTAAAACATTTAACCCTTGGTCCTGGATGTGTACCTGGACTAGTGGCTTCCCCTGCTACTGGTGGACTCTGTTGGAACAGTCTAGGCTGCCCACCATGGGTCCCTTAGATCCATGAGCAACACTGGGTGTCCCTTCTCTGTGCAATGAGCCTCTGGTTCCTAGGTATAAGTCTCCCTTCTTCCCCAACTCATCTACAGTATTGCATTGTCTATCAGCTAACCAGATTCTCATGTCCTCAGGCAAAGTGCTAAAGACTTATTCCCTCACCAAATGGTCTGCCAGCCCTTCAAAACCGGTGACCTTACATCCACTCATCCACCTATGAAAATAAGTGCTTAGTTCAGCAACATATTCGCACACACTTTCATCTGCCTTGTGTCTATGCTCACAAAACTTTTTCCTATAAGCTTCAGGTGTTAACTTAAAAAATTCTAGCCAACAGTTCTTTACAACATCATAATTTAAACAAAACAGTATCAGATAATTTGGAAGGAACAATTATAGCTTTACCATGGATTAAGGGGGTCAGGAACCGTACCCAGAGCCCTTGATCAACATTATACTGTTTACATACCCTCTCAAACTTATGAATGAAACTATCAACATTATCCCCTCTGTAAATTGTGGAAGAAATTTACTGACCTTTGTTGCTTCTGGGGTTCAGTTACTCCTTTCCCCATTACCTTCATGACTTTGGCGACGAGTCAGCATCACCTTTTCATGTTGCCTCTGACTCTCCTTTTCATCAGTTTCCAGGTATCACAGTGTCTCTGCTGCTTCTATTTCCAAACACTTGGCTCCAACTCAAGTCTCTTTAACTCCAGATGGATTTTTAAGTCCTCTGTGGAAAAGTTGAGCTGTCCATTTTCTGAGAGTTGTACATCTCCACCGCCAGTCTGATTGTCCTCCTGGTTGCTATTCTCTGATGCAACTGTGACTAAAGCTGCAAACATGCCTGTTTTAGTCAGGTTGGCATGCACCAATCCTTTAGCATGGCACATCTCAGCCAACTGGCTCCTTGTCAGCTTGCCATACTCGTCTGCTGACATGCTTGCCTGCTCTCCCTGACTAAGCTAACAAAAAAAAAAAATAAAACAATTGTGATATGAACTCTGAATGTTCACTGCATGGCTGATTAAGAGTACAAACACCTTCAGTGATCACTGTACACAGGCTACAGGAATTCACTATCCACACCGCAACATGCCAATTAATATGTGATGTGGCTATCTCACCACTGCCAAACAATTAATATGTGATGCGGGTATCCCACCACTGCCAAACAATTAATATGTGGCACCCCTACACTGGCCCAGTAATCAAGGAGCCTCAATCCTCACCACTAGCATCAGTGAGGGACGTGCACATTAGGAGGATGACAAGTACACACACACAGTAAAGTACAATTTCCCTTAAGAGCACACAGAGATCACAGTCAGTCTGGGGCTGGTTTCTTCCTCTTTCTTCAGATCCCCAGTAAGACTCCCCACTGACACAACTATAGGGTTAAGATCTCAGCTGAGTGATCAAGACAAAACCTCCAGCACCCTCTCTGTCTAACCAGTGCTTTGTGTACCTGCCCAAGTAACTGACAAACACACACACACACACACACACACACACTTTGAGATCTGATATATATACAAACACACACTCCTGGGAAAGGCTTGCACAGGTTTACTAGCTATGCTCCCTTCTGCCCAGACTAAAAGGTAGTTATCACTGCCACCAATCAGCTCTTTATCAGCTACTATAAGGCCCTTCCCAAAGGGTGCCCAATCTTACTGTGTAATGTTATTATCCAAATTGTGTTTCCAAGACTTTTAAGGCTATTAGAGTGGCATATACAGTGTCACCAAATTTGTATACAATCTAAGAGCTTAAATATCTCTAAACAAACCAGCCACAATTAAAAGGTTTAAATATATTTGATAATAAATAACAAAATAACAAGACAATACTCAGTAACTCAATACAGTAACAACAGAGTTCAGAATCACAGGAAATATTTTAAAACAACATTGCGGGACAGTCTCACATAAATACAGAAAACATCTAGACTAATCTTACTATATTCCTAGCTATCTCTAAGACAGATTACTGTAATCTATACTTACTATTAGCAAGGCAGAAGTGCTGATGAGAAGATGTTTCTAGGTCCAAAGACAAATACAAAATGCAAAGTTTCTGAGAGAGTTCCCAAATTAATATAAAAACATTATTGCTGGGTCAGCTGGATGACATCACTCTTGTCACCTGCCTTCAGTTCCCAGGCTAACAGAAACTTAAAATTTAGCACCTCTTTGTCAAAAATACTTATCTCTCAGAAGCTTGCTTAGAACACAAAGTCATAAAACAGTTTATCAAAAATACTTATCTCTCAGAAGCTTGCATAGAATGTGGTCGTAAAACAGTTAAACACTTTTACATTTGAAACCTGTAATTATTTCTATTTCCAGACAATAGAAAGAACTTCTAGCTGTCAACAGTGTGTCTACTTGCTGCACTGAAACACAGTCATAAAATTCTTTGCTTTTCTTGAGGGTTTACAAGTTAAATCTGTATGCCCCAGCCTCTACCATCAAAACATACATTTGCATAGGCATATAGTTTATATACATATCTGTTCTTTTCCAGTAGGGTACACTGCAGTTACATTCTTGAAGCTCAGTGAATAAAATACAGTTCAACACACACTTCTGCACCAGTAGTTTAATATCCACTTAACATATAGTTTTCTTACATTTGTAAGATAAGCATATGAATCATATTAATATTCACAAATGACAGAGAATTATTTATGAAATTCCAGCTAGCTTGGCTGGCAGCCTCACAGTTGTATTAGGTTATTTTAATGTGATATGTTGCATGGATTACAGAATGATAAATAAAATCTGCCCAAACAGTGAGCATGTATGGTAACAACAATGCCCAACAAAATGAGCATGCCCCATAAAACAAAACACAATATGATGAGCATGTGCCATAGCAGCAAAACAAAAAATCACCGTGTGCCATAGTAATAACACAAAACAATGAGAATTTATCATTAACAAAGCAATGAGCATGTCCCAGAACAAGAATAATACAATACAATGAGCATTTACCATAACAACAAATCACAATATAATGAGCATGTATCATAGCAATATAAAATAATACAATGATCATATATAACAGCAACAAACAATACAATGAGCATGTACCACAGCAAAAATACAATACAGTGAACATGTAAACTAGCACCATAACAAATAATAATGAGCAAGTACCATAACATGTCCATAACAACATAACACAATAGAATGAGCATATACCATAACAGCAAAACACAAAATAATCAGCATTCTCCATTGCAACAAAACAAAACAAAATACAGAGAGCATGTATCATTGCAACAACACAATTCAATGAGTATGTACCACAATGACAAAACAGAATATAGTGAGCATGTACCATAGCAATTAAAAACAATGCAGTGAGAGTGTACAGTAACAACAAAGCACAATACAATAAGCATGTACCATAGCAACAAAACAACATACAATGAGCATGAGCCATGTATTATATGACTAAATTAAAGCATAGCTGAAATGTATTTATATATGTAAAAATGAAAATAATACTATTTATATAATAATGCACATATATAAAAGCACAGAAGAATACTATTTATATAATAATGCAGACTAATATGAGATATTACCTAGCGAAGCAACCCCAAATGCATTCCACAAGTAATTTGTATTTGAGGTTTTGTTAAGGGTGAATGTTAGCTAGGATATTATTTAACGGCTGCTTCTATGCATCAATGATATAGGTGCCAAGCCAGGGGTGAATTTCTGACTTTCCATCCGCTGGTCCAGGTTATGCTTGAATAGGGTTAGGGTCAAGATCTGCTTCACACAGATGGAGAGCCTGTTCTAGAAAATGGGAATTCTCTGAGCTACATACCTGTCACTCTAACATATCCTGTTTATGTCATAAGTAAAGTTTAGATCCTTAGATCTAGTAGTTCTGATGCTGTTCATTTTCTGGATATGCAGAAGGTCTATCAGAATGGGTTCCAATGATACCTTGCATACTAGGTATAGATTGCCTCTCAGCAGTCTGTGAGAAACAGAATATAGTGATGAGGCTTTGAGGTGATCTACATATGACATTCACCTTACATCCTGTATTATGTTCTGAGGAACCTCTGTGGACATTTTAGTTGTTGCATGTGCCTGATCAGGTGCATCCTGATGTGAGCATTATGCTCAGTGATGGGTCTGATGAGGGCTGAGTACAGTGGCACAATGGCTCCTTGGATGTAGGTGCCAAACCCTTACGCTGAGTGATACAGAATGATTTTCTTATTACCCTAAACACATGTTGGTCAAAAGCCAGGTTACTATCTACATGTGTCCCCAAATCCCTGCTGACTAATGTGTCTACTCTTAGGGGTGTTTCATCAATGAGGTGGTTTTCCAGACTGGCTGACTTCCCAGAATGTACTATTTTGCATTTCTTGGTACTGAGTTTAAGCCATGGTTTTGACACAAATCATTTGTCTGTGTGAGACCTTCCAGCAGGATGTTGGTGTCTTGGAATGATTCTATGACTGCTCCAAGTTTGAAATGATCTGCAAACTTGGTCAGCCAGAGGCCTTTGACCTTGGCTGTGACTTCTGAGAAGTAGATGTCAAAGAGGAATAGACCCAGCATAGAGCCCTGAGGGACCCCACTGGAGATCAGCCTCTTAGTGGAGGTGGTCTCTTCTACCCTAACTTCCTGGGTCATATATGTGAACCAGCTGGCTATCCAGGATGTTACACAGGGATGTATGCCTAATTCAATTAGCCTATTTACAGTTCTAGGATGGGTTATTGTATCAAATGCCTTAGCCAGGTCAAGATATGCAGTATGCAGCATTTTGCCCTCATCCATTGCCTTTGTGACCTTCTCAAACAAGTCCACCAAGTTTAGAAAGGCATGACCTGCCCTTGATGAAACCAGACCTGGTTTGGTCCAGTGGTCTGAAGGTTTCCTATGCCATTATTAATCAAGTCCATGATAACTCTTTCTATGGCTTTGCGTATGAGACTAGTCAAGCTAACAGGTCTATAGTACCTGGGATCCATTGATGGTCCACACTTGTGCAGAGAGATGACTGTTGCAGTCTTACATTCATATGGGACATAACCTGTTTGGAGGCTTTGGGTAAATAGTGACTCCTGTGACTCTGACAGGTCATAATGTAGACTATTTAGGAGGCATCCTGGGATATTACTGGGGCTCATCAAAGCTGTGTTCTTGGTGTTATGGAGTGCTTTTAAGACCCCTCCCTATTGATAGATGGAGGGGTTATGTTTGATGGTATTTCCCATGGGAGAGCTGGGAAGGAGTTGGGGGTAAATTTGGAGCTGAATTTGTCAGCCAGTAGATTTGCTATACCTATCTCCTGGCTCCATGAACATGACTCAGTTTACAATCATTTCAGCACACTATTGTGTGCTGCCTTTGAAGTTTCAGACATAGATAACAAATGCCTTATGGTTGTCCTTGGAAACTATCCTTACTTCATGATTGGCTTTGTTAGACTTAATAAGTCCTATTAGTTCATTCAGCTTCAAGAGAGAGTTGTCATCTTTTTTTTTTTTTTTTTTTTTTTTTTTGTTCTTGGTGTTGCATTTCCTAATTTTAGCTACAACTCTTTTCTATTGTTGTGCAACCTGCTTAATTTTGGATTCTATCAGGATGGCTTGTTGTTTGCATTTATTTACTTTCAGAAGGGGATACTTCTGGTAGGCACAGCAGCCTTTTTGTAATAAGTGAAATGGTTGTAAAGAGTTTCTGTGAAGAATTCCACATAGGCTGATGTATTATCTGGGTTTGGAGGGTCTTGACATTTTGACAGGTTATCACTTAATACAAGGTAGTTTGTCTTGGAATAGTTCCTAATTGTTACAGGGTTTATTGGGGTAACAGAATTGCTGGTCTGACCCTATGAGACAGGACACAAGACTTCGGGGGATGCAGCATTCTCCCATAATTGTGAGTACCAGATCCAATATGTTTGTACTCCAAGTTGCTGTATGTACTATCTGGTCTAGGGTGTTTGTATTTACAAAGTCCAGAAATTTCTGTGCCTGGAAGTTTTAGGTCTTGTAGTATTCTTAGTCTATCTCTCAACTGTACAGATTTTCACAGAATGTCCAGATTTTTGCCTCAGATGTTTGGTCTGTTCCTCATAAAATTTATGGTTTATTGGCAAATCATTGAAGATTGAAGCCACTAAATATTATTAAATAATGGCAGACATTTGAGTTTCAGACTTTTTATCTTTCAGAAAATATGTAATAATGCAAAACCTGTAATTATAACAACTTTCTAAGTTTACAGGAGCAATATTTAAATTCTGTCCCTATTTTTGGACCTTTGTCCCTCCATATTTTCTGGCTTTGTCCAGATTTCTTGCACTGAGAGGTTGAGAGGTATGCTATAGAGGGGTAATTAGTCAACCATGAGTATGGCATTTGATTGAATAGTGAGAGTACCCAGCAGGCCCAAGCAACATATTCTAGGATACAGTAATGGACTTTGTTTTTGGTAATCTTGACATGGAGAAATTCCTCATGATTATGTTCGAGCTTAACTTCTCCTGGTTATTCAAGCAGTTGTTGATTGTCTTACTTGTAACACATGTGGCTGCAGTGAATACACAGTGGTGAGGTTGTAATGCAATCCTTTGATGTGTCTTATGAGCAAGGTTTCTGCTGTTTGGAAGTCGACCTGATATTGGAACAGAATATGTGAATTTAATACTGAGCAACACTTATTTGGTTTAAGGGGATCTGGCATAGCAATGTAATGATATTCATGTTAAGTACTAATGATAAGAGCCTGCAGGTTTTATTAAAAGTAGCTTGAAGGAATTACATTTTTTCCAAAAAATACTGAGATAATATTCATATTCTGGAATTAAAATGATTTTTGCTATGCAGCTTTGACCTTTTTGAATTAAAAGATGAGAAACTGTGTATTTTTTATCAAATATCTTTTTATTGAGTATTTTTGTTATATAGAATACAAAAGAGAGTAACAGGTCATAAAACATATGAAACAGTTGATGTTACATAGTGCTTAACATTTAGCAAGTTATTTAAACTTGGTGTTACACATTTCTACTACAGAAATACAAACAAGCTAAGATTACACTTTGGATTACTATGAAGCTATGCTATGTTATGTCGTAGTTAGAACATTGTTATATTATAACAGTTCACTAGTATATTCTGATTACAACTGAGAGTATAAATGGCGGCACAACATCAACCTACCTAATGTTAACAGTCTACTCTACTATACTATATATATATATATATATATATATATATATATATATATATATATATATATATATATATATATATATACTATATATATATATGTACAAGAATGTCACCTTAGTTTGTGGCGTTAGTATTCTCATCTCAGAGTTGTGTTTACTATCTATGTGTAATTAACATTGTTTGTCATTTATGATAAAATATCAATTAATGCTTTGCAGTAGTTCTGATAATATGTTTGGTTCTTTTGGCTTTTTGTATAAAGCTTCTTAGCCAAAATATGTTGTTTGGCGATGTTCTTGTATTCTGACCAGGATAGTTTGGATCTGTCCAACCACTTACATGAGTGCATGGATCATGCCATCCCTAATAGAACCAAGATGCTATCCTCCAAAAAAATAAAGCCGATCTGGTGGTCCTCTGCCATAAACAAACTCTACAACAGAAAAAAGAAACTGTTGCAAAAAAGAGTAAAATCCCATGACTGGATGGACGCCCTTGTTAACCTCAGTAAGAAGGTGAGATCCCTCATAAAATCCTCTAAAGCTAGTTAAGAAAACAAAATTGCCACTGACTCTAAAGACAACCACAAAGCATTCCATAGCTATGTCAAGAATCTCAAAGGCAACACTCAGATCTGCTCTGAGTTACAGCACAATGGCACTAAATATGCAGAACCAACTGATATTGCCAACATCCTGGCAGATAGGTTCAGTGCTAACTTTACCCCCCCTCTCACCCTCTAGAGGGCCCATCACTATACCGGAAGAATGCAAAGTTCCTGTAATCATGGCTTAACAGGTAAAAAACACACTCTCCAAAGCCAAGAACACAACATCCATGGGACCTGACAATATCCCAGGCTGTGTTCTACACAAACTACAGAATGAACTAGCACCCTACCTAAGTACCATGTTCAGTCATAGCCTCACCTCAGGCTTTGTGCCCACTGAATGGCGCACCGTAACGGTTATCCCACTCCACAAAGGGGGAGCCACGACGGACCCCAGGAACTACCGCCCCATTAGCCTGATGAACCTGGTCTGCAAGGCCATGGAACGTATCATCATGGAACTCATAAACAAAGACAGTGGTAATCTCCAAACTCTAGACCCTACCCACTTCGGATTTGTAGAAGGAAGATCATGTCTCCTAAACCTGATAGACTTCTTTGAAGCAGATACCAAAGCCATAGATGAGGGTAAGGTGGTTCACACAGCCTATCTAGATCTCGCCAAGGTTTTTGACACCATCCCCCACTCTGGAATTATAGATAATCTCACTAAACTAGGTATAAATCCCTATATCACAAGCTGGGTTGCCAACTGGCTCACTGACAGAATCCATACTTTGAAAGTAGCAGACTCCAAATCCAACTTCAGACCAGTGACAAGTGGAGTACCACAGGGTTCAGTCCTGGATCCTCTCCTGTTTGTTATCTACTTCTCTGAAGTGCAGGCTAACACAGAAGGTCTTTGGCTAACAAAGTTCACAGATGACTGCAAACTAGGAGCCATAATCAAAACTCCTAATGATGTGGACATCCTACAAAAGGGCCTCACTGAGACAGATGCCTGGTGTCAAAGCCATGGCCTGAAGCTCAATGCCAAAAAGTGTATTGTCATCCCTTTTGGTAAAAACTCTGTACCCATGAACTACCACATAGGCGGTAGTCTACTTAACACCAAAAGTGTGATAAGAGACCTTGGGACACAGGTGGACAGTAATCTCTCCTTTGATAATCACATCACCACAGTAGTCAGGAAATCCTTCTACGTGGTACACCTCATCACAAAATGTTTCTCATCCAGGAAAAAAGAGGTCATTGTTCCCCTCTTCTCATCACTCATTAGACCCATTATAGAGTACAATGCCCCTTTTGGTATGTACCTCACAAGACATCTACAACAACAGGAAAGGCCGCACAAATACCTCACAAAGAGGCTTACTGGCCTCAAACAGATGCCTTATGCAGACTGTCTCAAAAAAACTTCAGCTTTACTCCATCGCATATTGCCTACTCAGAGGCGATCTCTGCCTAACATACAAAGCTATGTCAAACCCAGAGCTGTTGGACATGCTTAAAGAAATCCCACTCCCTCCGAGCTACACGCTCTAGGGACCTAAACCTTGTCACCACAATAAACAGTACATGCTGGAGAGATAGATTCCTGTCCCAGAGACTTCCCATACTCTGGAACAAACTATCTATCTATATTAAACAAAGCTCCTCATTAGCACTCTTCAAGAAAATTGGATGGGAGATAAGAAATTCACCCCGGGGATCACTTCTGTGGCTCTGCTTGACAGGGCACAGGAAAATAATTTTCTTGGGTGGCAAAAGCCACGGTATCATTTGGCTAGGCTTACATAGACCCTAGGACCAATAACCTAGTACCTACCTATGAACCTATGAACCTATGAACATGGAGGGTAAGTTAAACAGGAATAGGGGAGAGAGAGAGAGAGAGAGAGAGAGAGAGAGAGAGAGTATAAGACTGACAAAAATATTGGTCTAGGGAAAAGTGACACTAGGAAGCATATAAAGAAAAGGGCACCAGGATTGTCCTCAGCAATAACAAAAGCCCAGGTAGGATGATAGCTGTGCTATAAACAGTATTTTGGTCTGGACAACTGAGATGTAGAGCAAACAATAAATGAGGATGTGATGTGGTTCTCACTGAATATACTGCATTTGAGAATGGTACAGTAGAAGAGGAAGGGGTGGTGTAGCCCTCTCTGTCAGGGAAATATTATAAGGGCTGCCACTGAAGAGTGAAGGTGAGGACAGAATGAAAATATGGGAATAGAGGCAGAGCAGCTGAAGAAAATCAGGTAGAAGAGGTGCCCGTCATCAGTTCTCTGGCCATACAGTTGTTAGGACAAGAGGTAGTAGTTCCCTGATGCAACTCCTTGAGATGATGTCTGTACTTTACCTTTCCAAGTGTGTAGTGATATACAAGAAGAAGAATAAACTGTGGGAAATATTCACTTGGAGTAGATGACCTCAAAAACCTTCTGGCTTCTGGATAGGTATTATAGGAAACATGAACTACTGGACATAATATGAACATTCAGCAGCAAAGACAAATCAAATGTTTGCACACTTATTCTGTAGTGTAGCATCCAAGTGCAGAAGGGCAATGTTATCATAAACCATGCCCTTGTAAGAGCACAATGGGATTGCCACATATGCTTCTGATTACCTTACAAGGAGAAACGGATCACACTGCTGGAAAGCATGCAGGGGAAATTAACCAAGATGGAATGAGAAAGGGAGGGAATGACCAGTGATGAGAGGCTTAGAGAGGTTGTACTGTTTTCTGTAAGCAAAAGGAGGACCAAAGGTGAAATGATGTACTTAAATAAGGCTTTAACCTGATATGTGATGAGATTAGTCTGAACAGGAAAGGCAGAGAGAGAGTGAGTAGGAAGTGATATAAGTACGATATGACTACAAGATTAGAAGAACCGAGTTCAGCTTAGACATTAGAAAATGATTTCTTTACCTAGAGGATCAGGGACAGTGGAATGACTTGCTAGCATGAGGAGCACTAGATAAAACAGTATGCACATTTTAAATAGTTTGGGACAACTGAAGTGAAAGGAAATAAATGATGGTGTTAGTCATCCTGCACTAGCTACATCACTTCAGGAGGCCAGAACGATTCACAGCCTCTTTCTTCTACCATTTTACATTGTATTACCTTGTGTTATGTTTTTCTCATTTGTAACCAAATTGTGTCATGGACATACACACTCTGCCTGTATAGCCTATTAAGTGCATAGCAGAAGCATTTATTTTTCAAGGATATCAGATTTTGAATATTACTTCTAACAGATTTTGTAGGTGATAGCATTGCCCACAGACCTTTCTGCCATGGTTAAGATATGCATTTTTAAGAACAGATAGCTGTATCATACTCACAAAGTTAAAAGGTATATTATTATTATTATTATTATTATTATTATTATTATTATTATTATTATTATTATTATTATTATTATTATTATTATTATTCTGGGAAGGATTCATCAGGAACCTATTGTTGTAGGTAAGTGTCAATCAGGAAAAGTCACTATAATGAAAATAATATAGCAAAATCTAATAATGTTGAGAAGATACTGTAGAATGTCAATCTGTCACAAATTCTACTAAAGGAAGCACATTAAAATGTAGGAGGAAGGGTACTGTTCCTGCCAGAATCCCACACTCTAATTATATGAACTCCTGCACTGCCTGACCTTGGATTAAAGGGATAAGATGGTTGTCCATCAACATTATTGTTTTCCTTTTAGTGCCACTTCAGAGATAGTATATTTAGAATGATGGAAGAAGAAGAAGCTGTGGGGGTAAACCCCTGTATTGTAGATGAGATGCAGTCTCCTACACAAGTTATACAAATGCTCGTAGGTTTGTTTTTCAGCTTCAGATACCATTTCCAACAGTTTCCCATTTATGTAGTGTCAGAAAAATATGTATTAATGTGTGTGCTTAATGCTAATTAGAAACTAAATGAGATAGCACGTTTTTCATTCTATTTTATATGCACTATTTTATATACAGCTGAATTTCATATGAGACTAAAAGATGCTTTTGAAACTGCAGTGTGCTTTCTGAAACTTGCAAAATGCCCTCTGACCTAGTAATTGCTAGCACAGCAATATTCATGTTTATGCCTTTTGGAAATGTACTTGAGAAACAGGTGATTATCTGCTAGGTCAGGAAGCAAAGAATGAACAATGCTATTTTCTGTAATGTAATGATTTTGAACAATTAGCTCTGTTCGAAGTATGAGAACACGCACAGCTGCAGAAGTTAGAGATAACATAGACAAAAGACTGTTGGAGAAATGAACTGCAATCTATACTTGCTTTGTGCTCAAATTAGCCATAGTACCTTGAATGGTAACATTGCATATATCTTACCGGTGGTAGCCAAGGCCACGTTGTTTTTCTTAGGAAGTTTCTCACAAAAATTGATAGTACAAGCAGAAAATCATATAAACAAGCACTACGAAATGATGATGTTAAAACTTGTGATTTACTACGTCAGCTTGGTAGGCAATGTCTTATTAGAAAATGTATAAAAATGCCTGCATTTCCTGATTCTAGTTAGACAAACTCTGTATTAGGACGTTTTTGTCTCCTTGCTGCAAGATTAAAGTGCCTTAACCTGAACCTACAGTGTATTGATAATTTTTAAAGTATATTTTTCCTTTGACAGTTTGGTCCTTCGGACCGGAAACATATCTCTCACTCTGGCTCAGGTCAGAATTGGGTCCGGTGGCATGAACCCGTACGGAGAAGTGGCCACATCGGTTCTTCTGCTTTGAAAGACCTCCAACTGAATTGTCATTCAAAAGAGGCCAGCCACTGTTTCTGATCTGTGATTGGAGGACGAGTCAACATTCCGGTGGGATCAAGACACGGAGGCTCAGGTAAGGAGGAATTTACCTTTTTCTGTTTTAGATCAGGGACTTGTTACAGTATTGTTTTTGTCAGGGAGATTTGCATGTGCAGATCAGGGACAAAAAAAATTGCTGTCTTGTCATAGATCAGGGAAACAGAATAGGTAGGCAGTTATTCTAGATAAACTGTGAAAAGGTGTAAATCATGGTACCACGTGATAAAAAGGGTTACGTAACAATTTCTAACTTAGCTAAGGCAACATGGGAAATCAGTGCACAAAAAGTTCCCGAGACCTGCCCTTAACCGAAGACGCGAAATATATGCAATTACAGCGTGCCGATAATGTTAGGTATTATACAAAATGGGTTAATAGATACAAATTTGATGGTAATCTAGATAGACCTTCACTTATTAAACTTGTTAGACAACTTAAAACAGACGCAAAAGGTCAGCTAAAAAAGCAACGACAATTAGGAGTCCCTCAGGCACACAGGTGGCTTGAGGAAGCAAACCACAGGGAACAAAAAATTAAAAATTCAAAAGCAATGTTCTTAGATAAAGAAGACAATAACTTGGTAATAGCAACAGCCCCTCCGCCCCCTCCGCTTCCCTTACCAGAATATGAAGCTAGTGGACAAGCTGATCCACCTCCACTATACCCAGCTGTTCCTGCAAAACCAAAACCGTTTGTCAGAGATCCTATCGAGACCAGGTCTCAAGCACGCAACTTAAGAGGGGATATTGAATTGTATGAAATGAATAAAAATTCACAAGCTATGAGTGAAGAAGAGATATGTCCACTCATAGAAGTACCAAATCTGCAGGCAGGACAGGCAGGACAGGACCCAACTCTTCTAGTATATAGACCGTGGACACCGGAAGACATCCAGAAAGCCACAGAGGGAATTCCCCATCCAAAAGTTAATTTTAGAAAATTCTTAGAAGACTTACAGGGCATGAGGTTAAGTTACCATTTGAATGGAGAGGAAGTAGAGAAAGTAGTTAGACAAATCATAGGTCCAGATTGGCATATGATCAGTGGCAACTGGAATCCCCGTGACGCAGAGCTTTGACCACTCCCACATAGTAACGCAGAACTGGACAACAGAGTGAAAGGTATGACAGACCGAATCTCTGAGAAATGGAAGCCTAGGGCTAATTGGACTTGCATTAATCAATGCATACAACAAGAAGGTGAAACTGTTGATAGATATTATGCCAGATTATTAGAATGTTTTAATAACCATTGTGGAATGCAGGTACCTGAAGACCAAACACATGATTCCCCATATGAGCAACAGCTAAAGAATGCATTTTTGAAAGGCAGTATTGCACCCATTAGCAGCTTTATTACAAATCACATGGTAGATCATTGTACAAGTAGATTACAGTCATTACTTGAATATGCAAGACATGCCGAAAGGCATTTTAATAGCAAAAAGAAAAAGAAAACTCAAGTATTTGCAGTAGAAGACGGATCAGAAGTCTTTGTAGTACAAACTGGGAAGAAGGGTAAGAAAAACACCCAGGGAAACAAACAATCTGATAAACGATCAGAGGACTTTGAAGAGAGAAAGAAAAGGGGTGAATGTTTTAAATGCGGGAAAAAGGGACATTTAGCAAGGGATTGCAGACAAAATAAAAAGGTAACCACAGAAGACAAGGAGGGTGAGGCCTGACTATATGGTAGTCAAGAATCACTGGAAAGGAATAAACAAGAAAAGACAAGTGCAAATGTAGTAGAAGGGGTAGAGGACATGATAGAAGAGGTAGAGGATGTGCATGAAATCACAGATAATGAAGAAAATGAAATTTTGGACTTAGCATTATTGAGCCTAGAGCTCTACTTAGCAGACACAAAACCGGAAGTTACACTTCTGGTAAAGGGGAGGGAAGTTAAATTCCTGTGTGACTCAGGGGCTTCACGGACCCTGATACATCCTTCCAAACTACCAGAAAATTCAGAATCACTTGACTACATATTAGTGAAAGCAGCTAATGGACAGCTGTATCGGGAGCCACTCTCCCACAACATAGTGATAACCGACCCAGTTTCAGGGATGACCCAGAAAAGCAAAATTGTTGTTTCTGCAAAATGCCCAGTGAATCTCTTGGGCAGAGACCTAATGCAGATATTTGGCATAGCCGTAGTTCCAACTATGCAGGGTATGGAAGCACAGTGACAAATGGATACTTTTGTAGTGCGACCAGAGGGTGAAACATTTTATTGGTGCAGCCAGGACTTAGTTACGACTGGTCCAGGGGCAGTAACCGAAGAACTGATGAACGTAGCCATCAGTAAATCCCCCTCCCTTGACACTGATAAACAGCATTTGTTGCATTGCACTCTATATTACTGTAACAGAACAGGACCTGATAAAGAATATGAGCAAGAACTGTTTAGAAACCATGCTAACAGATTAGTATTACGAAATTCGTACTAGGACACAGAAGGAAACAGTGTAGTGAGCTGTCCATTGCCCCAGGAATTTCTAGCACTTTACAAATCTAATCGATTACCACATGTGAGTTTAACTAAAGATAGAAACATGAAGTGGGCAGACCTAGGAGAAAAAGTCACAAGGTGGGAAAAGCAGACAGAGTTAGAACTCTCAGAACAGGGAGTACAAAAACAGAAACTAAATTGGATAACGCAGACACACCCAGCTGTACACTCATAGGCAAGTGAGGACAGCTGAGTAGCACTCTTACTAGAGGAAAAAGAAAAAGCCTTACGAGACATACCAGAGACTCTCTGGTCAACAGGGAAATCAGATGTAGGACTTATTCGTACAGCAGGACCAGTTACTATCACGCCAAAATCAGCATTTAGACCTCAAAAGAGACAGTATCCCTTGAGAAAGGATGCAGAAATAGGAATCAAACCTATAATAGCAGCCTTAGTTAAGGAAGGAGTCTTGATAGAATCTTCTGATTCACCATGTAATACACCATTATTTCCTGTTAGGAAAGCAAATGGAGAATGGCGTATGGTCCAAGATTTACAAGCTGTAAATGATGCAGTTATACCCAGGGCACCTACGGTGCCAGATCCACACACTTTATTGAATGATTTGAAACCTCAACAAAAGTATTTTTCTGTGGTAGATATTAGCAATGCATTTTTCTCAATACCGATACACCCTGACAGCCAACATTGGTTTGCATTTACATTTCAGGGGAAAAGGTATACATATACGAAACTACCACAGGGGTATTGTGAAAGTCCAACAATATTCGCACAAGAAATGGCAAGTAACCTGGCAGGATTTATCCCACTGAAAGGCAGTCAGATTTTACTTTATGTAGATGACATTCTGCTGGCAGCCCCCACCCAGCAAGAATGCATAGAGGATACCATAGCATTACTACAATTTTTAGCCACTGAAAGACACAAGGTAAACAAAAACAAACTGCAACTTTGGAAAAAACAGGTCAAATACCTGGGATATGTAATATCCAAAGAAGGCAGAATATTAGATGAAGACAGAAAAACAGCAATATTACAAGCACCAAAACCAACTACCAAGAAGGAAATGATGTCCTTCCTGGGTACTACTAACTTTTGTCGGAGTTGGATTCCAAACTATGCTTTGGAATCTGCTCCACTGACCAACTTGATATTCAAAAAGCCGATGGCAGCACAAGATTTATTGCAGTGGACACCAGAAGCAGAATCAGCTTTCTGCAAATTGAAACAACTGATAGCTTCTTCATTAGTTTTAGGATTACCAAACTATCATAAACGATTTTTCCAAACTGTAGATTGTAAGCAAGGTTATATGACATCAGTGTTAACACAACAGCATGGGGACAAACAACGCCCCATAGCTTACTATTCATCACAGCTAGACCCAGTGGTGCGATCCCTGCCCCACTGTGTACAAGCAGTAGTCGCAGCTGCAATGGCAGTGCAGGCTTCAGCCTCAGTAGTATTGTTCCACCCTCTCACATTGAGAGTGCCTCATGCAGTCGTGATTATTTTACTGCAAGAAAAATTAGCATATCTTTCTCCTGCTAGACATCTTTCCTGTATGACTATACTGTTGAGCCAACCTCATATGACAATTGAACGATGCACAACTTTGAATCCATCAACCTTGCTCCCAACCCCTGCAGATGGCAAACCACACTGCTGCCTGCAGGAGATTGAGCAAAAGACACTACCTAGAAAAGATCTTACAGATGTTCCCTTGGATGATGCCTAGGTGACATACTATGTAGACGGCTCATGCAGGAGGGGTCCTACAGGACAGAATCTAGTGGGGTATGCAGTAGTTTCTGATACTGAGATTTTAGAAGCAAAGTCTTTACCACACAACTTATCTGCACAAGCAGCAGAATTGATTGCTTTGACAAGGGCATGTACCTTGGCAAAAGGTAAGAGAGTGAACATTTTTACTGACAGTCAGTATGCTTTTTCTACTGTACATGTTTTTGTGCAGCAGTGGAAAAATAGAGGAATGATAACATCTACTGGTAAACCAATTAACCATGCGCAATTTATTTTAGACTTGTTAGACTTTATTCAGTTACCTCAGAAAGTAGCTATTTGCAAATGCGTAGCTCATACCAAGCAACAGGATAGAATTTCAAAAGGTAATGCTAGGGCTGATACAACTGCAAAACAAGAAGCTTCAGTTTCAGAAGTATTTCTTTTGAGTGAGGAATTACAACCATCTGTGATTTTAGACTTAGAAATGTTAAAAACAATGCAGACACTTACTACAAATGTAGAAAAACAAAAGTGGATAAAACGAGGAGCAATCCTTGAGAAGGGACTGTACATCTCCAAAGAGAAAAAATGATTTTGCCATCTAACTTGTTTAGATATGCAGCTTTGTTGAGCCATGGGCAGTGCCATGTCTCAACAGGGGGGATGGTACAGTTAGTGAATCGAGTGTTTACGACGTATGGATTTACAAACTACACAAAAATTTTTTGTGCAGCATGCCATGTTTGTAACAATCATCATGCACAAGGGGCATTGAAACCTAAGCGGGGGAGTTTCCCTACACCACCGTATCCGTTCCATACTATGTGTATGGATTTTATAGAGCTGAACAAATGCGAAAATAAGAAGTACTGCCTTGTCATTATAGATATGTTTTCCAAATGGGTGGAAGCTTTTCCAACTAAAAATCCAGATGCAGCTACTGTTGCAAAAGTCCTCGTTAAAGAAATTATTCCTAGATTTGGCATTCCAGAAAAGATTTATAGTGACAATGGCACACACTTTGTAAATCAAACTATACAACAACTCAGCCATTATTTCGGGATTTCTCTGAAAAATCATTGTGCATACCACCCCCAATCTGCAGGATTAGTAGAGAGGCATAATGGGGTTTTGAAAAACAAGCTTAGGAAATTGATTAGTGAGACACAAAAGAACTGGGTGCACTGTCTACCTCTGGCACTGTTGAGCATGAGAACTGTTCCAAATGCAAAAGGGTTAACTCCTTTTGAAATTCTGTTTGGGAGGGCATATTATACACCTTAATGGAAACCTCTCATTCCTGCAGAGCAGGTGGCTGACAGTTCACTTGCAGAGTATGAGGCAAGTTTGAATAACAAACTTTTGCAGTTAAATTCTGTTTCAGATAAAGAGCAAACCAGACCATCGGAAGCAGCAGTAGCCCCAAGCGCATGGGTCTGGGTGAAGGTCATGAAGAAAAAGAACTGGAGTTCTCCGAAGTGGGAAGGGCCGTATCAGGTACTCCTGTCGACACCCACTGCAGTCAAGATAACAGAGCGAGCGTCCTGGATTCATTTAACACATTGTAAACTGGTTAAGAACTTTGAACTGGACAAAAACTTTGTTACTGTTGTACAACGAGAAAAAAATGACCAGGTATAGAGTAAACAGAGATGCAGAACAACCTCAGAAAATTTGCATGATTATTCTGATAGCTATACTGATAACATTGATCTTTTTGTTGTGGCCTTTCCTTTTCCCAGCCACAAAAGTTGAACTGATCAAACGTGATGCATTACTCATAGACTGGCATCCAAACTTTAACACTTATCAAGCAATTAAATATGTATATGCTGAGACTTTCAGTGTTTCGAACTGCTGGATTTGCACAGCTATACCAACAGCATACAGGGGATTATTAATGACTGCTGTCCCCCTAGGGGTCAATGAGACCTGGGAAAACTTGATTTTTGATACTACACCTGTGAAATCCCAAGACAAAATAGCATTGTACCTACCTGTTACACAAAAAGGGATTGTATGTTTTTACAAGAATGACACTATTCAGGTGGGTTGGAGCAATTGCAATGTGACTGTTTCTTATAAATGTTATATTAAACCCAGTAAGACTAAAACTATTTGTGATACAAACTATGATGCATATTTCGCTAAGATGCATAGAAATGTTGATGAGATACAACATAATCCTGTTCTTTTAAAGCAGCTTTCTATTATTGATAAGAAAATGTTTCATGCAGGACAAGCTTATATCAATACTAAAGTAGAGAATTGTTATTTTGTTTGTGAGAAAAAAGCATATAAATGGCTACCTGAGAATTGGTCCGGCAGTTGTTTTTTGGGCTACCTGGTTCCGGCCATACGACATACTGCAGCTTTGCCTCAGGGGAAAATTCAAAACATCAGAGAGGTCAGCAGTAAACCTAGAAGTCCAATTAAGAGACCCGCGAATCCAGTAGGATGAATCGAGGCAGGGTGGAGAAACCATAACTCCATAAAGAACAAAGATAAACTGACACACATGGACTTGAGTGACACCATTATATCATGGGCAGGCATAGCCCCTGCATATGGCACAGTGAAATCGATTTGGGAGCTGAGAAAACTGTCTAAACTTCTCGAGTTATGAGCAATGCAACTTTTTCTGCTCTCAAATTAGTGACTGATGAACTGAATGCTATGAGAACTGTGGTGCTTCAGAACCGCATGGCTCTCAACTTCACCCTAGCGGCGAGAGGTGGTACGTGCGCTTTAATCAAAGAAGAATGCTGTTCATATATTTCTGACAACCAGCGCAAAATAAACGACCATCTTGAGGTGATCCAGCAAGTGTCGACCATGACCAAACCAGGCCCAAACCCTCTGATGGACTTTTTCCAGAATTTGTTTGGGGGGGTGGGGTTCCATCCTAATAAACATCCTGATTGCCATTTGTGTGGGATTACTCCTATTAGGAGCATGCATTTGTTGTGGTATTCCCTGCATGAAAAAGTTAATCAAAGAATTTATAGATATATCAGTTTCTGAGACTTTGTATCAAAGTACTGAAATTGAAGAATTGTTGAAAAGTGAAACACTTTCATAAGTTTAAACTGAATGACTCTCTTAACTGCAAATCCTGAATGGAAGAGGTTAGGAGAAGAAGCAAACTGTTTATTCTTTTGAAAATAGAATTAAAAAGTATTAACAGGGGGGAAATGTCAGAAAAATATGTATTAATGTGTGTGCTTAATGCTAATTAGAAACTAAATGAGTTAACACATTTTTCATTCTATTTTATATGCACTATTTTATATACAGCTGAATTTCATATGAGACTAAAAGATGCTTTTGAAACTGCAGTGTGCTTTCTGAAACTTGCAAGATGCCCTCTGACCTAGTAATTGTTAGCACAGCAATATTCATGTTTATGCCTTTTGGAAATGTACTTGAGAAGCAGGTGATTATCTGCTAGGTCAGGAAGCAAAGAATGAACAATGCTATTTTCTGTAATGTAATGATTTTGAACAATTAGCTCTGTTCGAAGTATGAGAACACGCACAGCTGCAGAAGTTAGAGATAACATAGACAAAGGACTGTTGGAGAAATGAACTGCAATCTATACTTGCTTTGTGCTCAAATTAGCCATAGTACCTTGAATGGTAACATTGCATATATCTAACCAGTGGTAGCCAAGGCCACGTTGTTTTTCTTAGGAAGTTTCTCACAAAAATTGATAGTACAAGCAGAAAATCATATAAACAAGCACTACGAAATGATGATGTTAAAACTTGTGATTTACTACATCAGCTTGGTAGGCAATGTCTTATTAGAAAATGTATAAAAATGCCTGCATTTCCTGAATCTAGTTAGACAAACTCTGTATTAGCACGTTTTTGTCTCCTTGCTGCAAGATTAAAGTGCCTTAACCTGAACCTACCATGTATTGATAATTTTTAAAGTATATTTTTCCTTTGACATGTAGCATTATACTCTTTTGTAAAAGGTGTACTTTAAGTAGGTGTACTTTAAGTATGTTTAAATCTTACTAGAGTAGCATACTTTGTAGGTAAAATGTTAACACAACTCAAAAAAACTGAGCACTCTTAAAGGTACATTTTGTTTGTCACTATCAGCATTTTATTACAGCTGTATTCCTTATTATTTAGTATCTGTCAAATATGAAAACATATGATCTTCTAATACCCAACATATTTGTAGTTTTAAATGAGGAAATGCAGCTCTGTGTTTACTATGCACTGTATTTTTCCATCTATGCTATTATTGTGTATATTGTAAGTAGGGTCATTTTAAATGTATGCCACTATTTAACTAGTGGTTATATTTGTATTACATATCAATATGATATTGATATATTCCAAACTGTACTTTAAAAGTGGCACATTATTTACTTATTTTATATTTTTTAACCAGGTAAGTAATCAGGTTCAGATGCCTTTTTCAGCTCTGAATGTCACAGAAGGACAAGACAAAATATAACATTACTACAGCCAACCAAGTAACATGTTTCATGCGTGTGGAAGGAAAATGGAGTACCTGGAGAAAACCCATGCAAATGTGAAAATACTGCTATGGATATGCTATTTTATAGTTGGTATAAATTTCATCATCTCTACTTAGTGATGAGAACTTGTTTTAGCATTGTAGCAGTGTAGATTAATTTTATTTTTTTATTGGTTGTTTAGACTGCATAAGTCAACTATCTCCCAAAAGTCATAACCTGTCTGTCTTCTCTGGATTGCACTTGAAGTTCGGAGAACACATGCTGGCAATATATAATTCAATTGATTTTGTACCAGTGGCTAAGTCCAAGTAAGTAGTATCACCACTCCTAAATTATAATGGCATCCATTGTGTATTCTAGTCTCTACTAGTTCCTATCTATTATCAAGGTTACTCTGGGGTTCTCACTTATTAAGGTTGTCCTTCCTGCTTTAAATCTTATCATATCAATACTGATGTAGTAAATCCCTGAGTACTGATGTCAAAATACTATGAAAAATGAGGTATAACTTGTGCAGTCTGTACCTTGTTTTAATCTATACTTTATATCATGTTCTGTAACATGTATTTATTATATTGCATGACTGTGACCTACATCAGAATTGAAAAGGATTTTTGGACAAATCTGTCAATGTGATTAACAAATGCATAGACAGATAGATAGATAGATAGATAGATAGATAGATAGATAGATAGATAGATAGATAGATAGATAGATAGATTAATTGACTGAAGTTGGTCAGCACTTGGATTACCCATTAATGTGCCTGTAGCAAGACCCTCCCTTGCCCAGTAAGAGTGTCTTGGTTTACAGCAAACTGCTAATTTAGCTAGATCAGACATAGTAACAGACTTCAACAATATATTTGATTATAAATTACCTGAATTCTCCATACTATTAAATCATGAGAAATTCACAACAAAACTACATATTCTATCCTGAACAGGTTAATAACTCTATATATGGCTAATTCTTTATGCAAAGCATCCTGTATATATTTTAAAGCCTTCATAATGATCACATTTTTAAAGACATTCACATGGATTACAGACAGCAGTTCTGAGATAAAATTAACAAAATGGGCGATGTAATAACAGAAAACAACATCTGATTTAGTGGATGCTATAATATATCTAGGGTAAAGTGGGCAAATGTAGAAAATAAAAACACAGTTATACATATCTAGAATGGCTCGACATAACCAATAGACCATAATAAATGACAGCCCATTCTGCACATTTTTTGTGCAGCTTCATAGTTTTGATGTGTGTTAAAGATAGCTGACCAGTGTGAAACAGTGATCATATGCTACTAAAACTTAAATTCTAGCTAGCCAACAGGAGACAGATGATGAGTATGCCATATCTATCTATCTATCTATCTATCTATCTATCTATCTATCTATCTATCTATCTATCTATCTATCTGTCTGTCTGTCTATCTATCTATCTGTCTGTCTATCTATCTGTCTGTCTATCTATCTATCTATCTATCTATCTATCTATCTATCTATCTATCTGTCTGTCTGTCTGTCTATCTATCTATCTATCTATCTATCTATCTATCTATCTATCTATCTATCTATCTATCTATCTATCTGTCTGTCCATCTATCTATCTGCCTATCTATCTATCTATCTATCTATCTATCTATCTATCTATCTATCTATCTATCTATCTATCTATCTATCTATCTATCTATCTATCTATCTATCTATCTATCTATCTACTAATTAGAAAGAGAAAACAAGAATTTCCCTATAGGAGGCTGAATGGCCTTAATATTAAAGAGCAAAGGCCTAATGAAATGTCTTTCCCAGAAATTATTGAAAATGTCCATAAAGAATTCCTGTGATAAGAAGATGCAATGATAAGAAGATGCAATGGAAATGATTTAGTGAAAAAAAATGCTAAACAAAAAAGGAAGATATATGCAGGTGAAACAGCATTCTTCAATGAAATAAGCAACATAAATGCAATTACAGACAAGTGTTTATAAGGTAAGGTGAAGAAAACAAATAAACAATGTCACTGCCGCAAAATGCATGGCTAGAACATTACTTGGCAGTGTGTGGACGAATCAAAGACTACATGAAGTGAGTCTCTAAATTCAGATTTCGGATGAGGTTCCAGGTATGTAAATGCAGAGACTGAGCTAGTACTAGGCCTACCTTACAGCAAGGAATTTGATTCTGATGATTATGATTTGTTAACTGATATGCCAGGATGACTAGGATAAAAACATTTCATCATACAAATTAAGGGATTGTTGAGGCACAGGGAAACCAGGATCAAATTTAAAGACAGTGAAAGACTCGGTGAAACATGAGGAAAAGAGTCTAACAGGATCCCTGCACCATAAACTACTTAAATGTTCTGTTTTTATGGACTGCCAGCATACCTCTCAACCTCTGTGCAAGAAATCTTGACAAAGCTTGATATAATGGGGGGCCAAAGGCCCCAAAATAAGGACATATTTTAAATATTGCACTTATAAACTTAGAAAGTTGCTAGAATGACAGAATTTATGTTAGCATGCATTTCCCTGAAGATTATGTACATGACATTATTTAATGACTTTAATCATTAGGTCATCCCAGTGATTTGTCAAAAGACACTTTTTTATGAGGAACAGACCAAAACATTTTAGGCAAAAGTCAGGACATTCTGTAAAAATCTGTACAGTTGAGAGGTATAACTGCTCAAAAAGTGAAAAGACATCGCTAATGGTCAAATATGAAGTTGATCTCAACTTAATTTTTATATTAAATGTTAGCTATTAAAATCAAACAGTACAAGACTATTTAAACCAGTTATATAGTTTGCCAGATGACAACATTGAACTTCATTGGAAGCAAGTGCAAATATTTGCATATGACAGTTATAATGTGAACTGTATGATAAGTATTCATAGTCATTGCATGTAGGTGTAATGGCAATCTGCATCGGTTGTGCATCTGTGCAAATCAGTGGGACCAGTTGCACTTTTACTTGGTAGCCTTCAATGACCGTATGCAAATGGATGAATAATGAAATTAAAATACTGTAGAACTTCTAATGGTAATTAACTCTCATCTTGCCAGTTTGTGGCTGATAGTCATTTCTGACAGGTTTTTGCATAGTGTGCAGAGGTGTTATAAAAGGAGAAATCATACCTTTTCTATCTACTTTGCTTTTGCAAAGATATGTGCTTTTGCTTCCATCCTAGCTATTTCTCAGTGTGAGGTGTTTGCCTTGGTTGAGCCAAAACCAGTTGTACCTTGTGGTACTTGCAAACCAAGAAGGCAAAAATACAGACAAAGAATATCCCATTATAACTTTAATATTCAAGAAATTCTTGATAGATTTAGAATGGATAGGGATATATTAAGAACTTTATTGAGTATATGTGGCCCACAGTGGGAACTGGGGGATGCATGGCCTTCCTATATCTGCAGATACTAAGGTTTGTACAGCTCTCACTATACTTGCCATGGGGACCTTCCACAGTCAGACTGGGGACATGCTGGGTATATGTCAGACTCCTGCCTTGAAGACACCTAAACAGCTACTCAACGTATTCTTGGCATGTTGGGATCAGTATATTTATCTGCCAGTGTCACCACAGGATCAAGCCAGAACCATGAGTATCTTTTATGGGATGGGACATTTCACTGAGGTGCGCAGGGTGATTCATTGCACCCATGTTGCCATTATGGCCCCATCA
Organism: Protopterus annectens; assembly: GCF_019279795.1. NCBI lineage: Eukaryota > Metazoa > Chordata > Ceratodontiformes > Protopteridae > Protopterus > Protopterus annectens. The sequence goes on along the minus strand of NC_056727.1, from coordinate 575,258,859 downwards.
GGACCACAGGATGAGTGGTACTGAAATAGGAAGTTAGTGTGCAATGCATGGGTGTACATCAGCAATATGTTGGCCAAGCATCCTGGCAGTGGCCACTGGTTTCATATCTGGCACACAGGCTGACTCTCCCACCTCTTCTTGCATGGTAAGATTCCCCATGGTCACCTTGTTAGTAAGTGGACATTTTACAATAACTAAATAATTGGTTATATCTTAGTTGAATGGCTTAGCACTAAACCATTCTCCCCTTGTTGTGTCTTCCCCCTTTATGTTTTAAAGGTGATGCAAGCTATCAACTTGAGCCTTGGTTAATGACCATTGTACTGAACTATACAGGAGCTGCTGAAGAAAGGTACAATGCCATCATGTCTCAGACATGGGTAGTCATTGATTGAGTGTTTGGCCTGTTGAAAGCCTGTTTCCATTGCCTGGAAGAGTCCAGGGTGCCCTTCAGTAAGATCCTGCTACTGCATGCAGGATGTTTACTGCATGTTGCATTCTGCACAGCATGATCATGGTGGTGAGGAATTGCCCAGTGGTGTCACTGCAGGTCCCAGTACAGGCCCTTCCATGACTGACAATAGAGTCGGTGGCCTGACAACAGCAGAAGTAAGGGACCCGATGTGGCAGGCTTGTGATTGGTATACAGAAGCACAGGCAAAGAGGAGGCATCTAGTCAGACTATGAACTATGACATTCAGATTAGTGTCACTTTTATTATGAAAAACACACACAGTATAATTGATAGATGCAGTGCTATGTGAGGGCTATACTGTGTAGTACAAAGCGTACTGTCACTGTACATCAGACAGTCCCTCTTATCATTAAAGAAATTTTTTTAAAAAATACAGGTAATATGGCTTATATATATTTACTGTTTATTGTTACTATATAGTAAGAGTTATGCCTGATTGTTCACTGAGATCTGTGCAATGAATGTAATTGGCAGCAAGTAATGAATATATAAATGTTGTACTGTTTGGCTGTAATCTGTACAGAATCATCAACAAATGAAAGAAGTATTGTATGCCTCTGTCTTTTCTAGTATCAGCATATATTCATCGTAACCAAATCTATAGAAAATAAAATATTCAGTGGCATTTCCACTTATATTTCCTATAGACATTGCACTGCCATGTATGCACAGCTAATAGATGACACTTCACATTCATAACTCTTGTCATTACCATCAACTTATATCAGTTGCATTTAATATTCAGATTCATAACTCCTGTCATTGACATCAACTTATATCAATTGCATTTAATTCACTTCGCAATAAAAAAATATTTTCTTGAAAGTAAATTATTATTCATGAAATTGAATTTGCTTAGTTTGCCAATAATTTATAAATATACAGCTGTTTTTAGCTTACTTTAAAAAGTTTTTACATTCTCAAAACAATTGTCACTGAACTCTGAACTACATACTGAAACAAATAAAAAAAAATTGTGCAACACCCCCCCCATTAATATTCCAAAACATGCATGCTGATTGGTCAGCGTGCCCGTTGTAAATCAGACTTATACTAATGGAAAAAGGTCTGGTCGCCCGGACTTTTTCCAATTGTATAAGTCTTTTTTTTTTTGTGTGTGTGTGTTGGACAGCAACAGAGAACGGAAGAGCTCCATTGCTGTTATCTCACTATGTTAAACTTGTTTAACATAGTGAGACAGCTTTAAAAAAAGCAACGGGGAAAGGAAGATCTCTGTTGCTTTTTTTAAAGCTATCTCACTATGTTAAACTCTTTTAACATAGCAAGACACCTTTTAAAAAGCAACGGAGATATTCCTTTCTCCATTGCTTCCACACACAGCTCTGATGTACTGTGTAACCATACACATGCGCAGTACATCAGAACTGCCGCAGAATACTGGACAGCTGTGGAAGGGCAGCACAGAGGCATTATACAATGCCATTATTTATGAAAAGTAAGTATTTTTTTCTTAAATAATGTCATTGTATAATATCAATAACCGACTTCTGGGTGTGGGTAATGCTGGATTTACCCACGGTTGTCTTTGTTTGGCCACTCGGGCTTCACCCTCATGACCAAACCACACCAACCGTGGGTAAATTCAGCATTACCCACACCCAGGTGTGGGGTATTGCTTAAATATTACACTTCTTCAAATATAAGCAGGGGAGCAAGCTCCCCTCCATCCCTCATGTGGGGGGCTGCACTCTCACACCCCCTGCTACTTAAATATATCAGCTCCGAGGTTGAAAGCCCATAACCTTGAAATTCAAAACATTGAGACCAAAAGCTTGAAAATTCAAAATGCTGAAAACTCAAAACAATGAGTCCCATAACAATGGAAAAACACAGGAAAGCAACATGTACTATACACCTCCTGCTATTTAAATATGTCACCTCTGAGATCATACTACACTACACTAAGATGTGTTATGTTGCAGTATAGCAAGTAAGAAGGGAATACCTATGAAACCCGGTAAGTATCAGAGAGATATATATAGTAATGTGTAATGTTTTACTAGTGAAGTAGTGCTTCTATGAAAAGGTTGAAGACAGTTTTTTTTACAATTTAAACAGGCAGCCGTGAAGCATGGAATAGTATGCTTGCCACTTTGTTCTGTGTAGTGCAATCTTGGAGTTGACATATTTAAGTAGCAGGGGGTGTGGGGGTGTAGCCCCCACATTATAGTTGGAGAAATGTAATGTGGTTTGTTTTTTATTTGTTTCTGTATATTGTTGTGCTGGCATATATTAAATCCTGGTTCCCTATGTATTTTCAGTGTTATGGGATTCAATGTTTTGAATTTTCAAGATTTTGGTCTCAATGTTTTGAATTTCAATGTTATGGGCTTTCAATCTTCTAAAGTGAATCCAAATATATATATATATATATATATATATATCTATATATATATATATATATATATGGGTTTACTGCTTTTTATTGAATACCACATATTCGAAAAAGAGCAATAGACCGCTCAGTTACATGAAAGTGCATTTATTCGAAAGTGCACTTTCGCGAATTCAGCTTCTACGAACGGATCGTACCACAGTGGAGGACAGCAGGAAAACATGCTATGTCCTCCACTGTGGTGATAGTCTGGACCTTAGGGTTAGGGCATGGGTCATGGTAAGGGGATAGCTAGTAGGGCTATCCCCTTACCATGACCCGCGCCCTAACCCTAAGGTCCGTAACTACTGCACTAAAATCAGTAGTAGCCTGTTCGCTGAAGCGGGTTTCGCAAAAGTGCTCTTTCGATTAAGTGCCCTTTTGCATAACCCAGGGTCTACTGTGTGATATATATATATATATATATATATATATATATCTATATCTGTGTGTGTGTGTGTGTATCTATATATATATATATATATATATATATATATATATATATATATATATATATATATATCCAAATCAGAGTAAGCAGCAAAGGCAAGCATGTGCTATTAAGAATGCCAGTACTCACGTTCTTTAAAAAATAAAAAATCTCATGTATTGTGCATAACGGTAAGTGCTTTCACTATCCGCTTCATCAGACCATTAAAACACAAAACCAAAAGTGCCTACTCTTATAATTTTTGGTGTCCAAACAAAACACTCAACCAATTAAGCACTTGTTTTCTTAAAGCTATACTAGTTAGACATATGAAATTATATAACAAAGACTGAGAATATAGCTATAATAACATTAAAACACTAACGTTTCCTTTGAACAAGGAAAATTCATCTGTGCAACAAGTTTATAAGTCAAAAACTACATATCATTTTATTACATAAATATATATAAAACCTAAAAATGCAGAATAAAATCTGAGATTAAGATACCAAGGTATTTCACGACAAATAATAGAATGCTCTTTGATATCATTAATAAACATTTGACATCAAAGACATTGTGGGTGGCAGACCTAAATTCAGGTTTAAAAATAAACCCAATTTGAAGAGAATTCTGTGCCAACCCATTGATAGATATAATTTAGGGAATGAACGGGTTATGGGTACTTTTCCCTGTGGACAGTGTAATTATTGTGACAGCATTGACTCGAATGGCAAATTTATACACCCCGCTACAGGACAAGAATTTAGATTTTCTATCACAGCCAGCTGTAATACTTTGCATGTAGTCTATTTAGTTGTATGTGACCTCTGCAAATCATTTTATGTTGGCAAAACAAATAGGGTTTTTAAAAACAGGATAAGGGAACATCTATATGCCATTAGAGTAAAGGCACCCACAAATGCACTAGCAAAACATGTTATGGCTAGTAGAGATGATCACCATTTTAGATTTATGGTTATTGATGTCATATTGCCTATTGCCCATGAGGGAGCTATAAAGAATGGCACAGAAAAAAGGGAGATGTGCTGGATTTTAAGGTTAAGAGCAGATCGGGGCAGGGGCCTCAACGAGATAGCTTCATTGAGGCCCATTTTAAAGTCTAGGAGATCAATTGCTAACTAGGTTGCTCCATATTAATATTTATTTAGATCAACTCTACTCAGTTTATAAATAATACCATTCCTAATTTAGATGGTTATTTATTTATTATACATGAGATATTTACAGACAGTTTTTATTCTGTATTTTTAGGTTTTATATATATTTATGTTTTTGACTTATAAACTTGTTGCACAGATGAATTTGCACGTGGTTGTCTTTGCTGCTTACTCTGGTTTGGATTTTATTTTCTTATTTACATTAGTGGCAGGGCATTTATCTCGTGGAGAGTGCTGCATACTTTGTTTTTGTGTGTGTGTGTATATATATATATATATATATATATACATATTCAAACACATATATACATATATATTTTTATATATTTACACATATATACTTAAAAATAAGCAGTAATTACTATGGAAATAAATTGTTTCTGTGATAGATACAGCAAAAGTCCCAAAACAAGTCCCAAGAACAGGGTTTAGTGAGTAAATGCAAAATGACAAACAAATCCCAAAACGAGGAAGAAGGCAACGGTATCAAACAAGCAACTCCGATCATATTCACCAAAGTTTTATTTGCGTAAGTGCTTTCATAACCAATGTTACTTCCTCAGACGCATAAAAACAAGTACTTGCTACCATGTATATATATACTTAAACCAATTAAGTCATCCAATCATAATCCACATATTTCCCTCCATTTTAAGAATTAAAAAAAATCAACAATATGGCAAATTAAAACAATTTAAAATTAAAGAGATAGATGCATAAACAGCACATTATCAACTTACAAAATTGTTTATATAGAACCAGTACATCACATGAAGCAATTTAAAATTAAGGAAATGTATGCATAAACAGCACATTATCAACTTGCAAAGTTTTTATAGGACCAATACATCACACAAAGCAAGATAGGTATTCATCCTTATACATAACAAATCAGCGTTTAATTCTCTTTCATTTCAGTATTGGTTTAAGAGGTACCATGTCATTCAGTCTGGAGCCCCGATGTGCTCCTAGACGTAGAATCCATTTCAACTCATGTGACTTATTAACTACATCCCCCATTCTCAGACTTTCCTGTGCAACTTGAAGAACCTGGAATTTAAACGAATAACTTTTATCTTCAGACAGTATATGTTTTGCTATGGCACTATATTCCTGTTTTCTCCTTACACAGTAGTCATGGTCCCTAATCCTCTCTCCCAGCCTACAATTTGTTTTACCCACATAGAATTTAAAACATCTAGTGCAATAAGCAATGTACACTAGATTTCTGGTGTTACAATCTGCACTACATCTTATCTGCCACAGGTATCCAGTGTCTGGGTGCCTAAAATATCTAGACTCATCAACAAACATACAATAATTACATTTCCCATATGTATGTGTACCCAGATTCACTTCTACCTGAGGTGTTGTCAATCATGGGTAACAAAGATGTTGCTTCAAATTCAAACTGTTCTTATATGTATACCTAGGTTTTGGACCCACTATCCCTACAGTCTGTTCGTGTGTCAGTAGAATATGCCAATTCCTGTTAATAATATGTTTCACCAACTCTGTGTCCTGGGCATAAGATAGTTCCACTGGAACCTATAAGATCTCATGCGATCTCCGACTCATGGCCCTACTGCCATCTGAGAGATAGGGCTTCCCTCTCTCTTCTCTTTCCTTTCTCACTCTTGAACATGAAAGTATTACCTCCCTACTAGAATATCCTCTATTGATGAAAGCTTCCTTCAGATAATCTAGTCCTGCTTCAAAATCATTATACAGTGATGACAACCTAGACACTCTCAAGGGTTGTCCCTCTACAATGTTATTGAATGCATGCTGGATGCATGCTACTCCACTCTAAAAATGAAGTGTAATAACAGTCCTTCCTATGTATGTGAGTATGAATCTGCATGCCCTCTTTTGAAATTGTTATATCTAAAAAAATCAATCTCTGTAGCTGAGCTCTGATAAGTAAAACTCAGAAAACTACAACTGTTGTTCAGGTTATCAACAAAACCTTGCAACAACGCTTGATCACCTTTCCAACAAATAAAGAGGTCATCTACAAACCTTCGAAAAAATCTAACATTAGATGTACCTCTTGCTCTAATATACCTCTCTTCCCACACCATCATCACTATATTCGCATACATATTGGCGCAGCTGGTATCCATCACAACACCTGACATTTGCCATTAGTATTTTCCATCAAACAAAAAAATGCTATGCTCTAACATAATTTCCAATAGCATGCATATGAAATCAGCTCTCATTTCATTATAAACCCCACATTTCATCAGACAAGCCTTAATCATCTCTAAACCTTCCCTATTAGGAATGCATGTAAATAAGGACCCTACGTCTAGGGTCACCTACAAATCAAATTTACTTTGGCACTTTCTGTCATGAATTTATATAAACCTACCAAAAAATTTTCAGTGTCCCTAAGGACAACTTTATAGCCCTGTAACACTTTTCTAAGTTCCTTGTCCAGAAACACAGACACTGGCCCAGTCAGCCACCCAGCCCCAGCCACTATAGGTCTAAACTTTGGTTTCAGGTGGTCTTTGTGTATTTTAGGAAGGCCATGAATCTGAGGCACAACAGGGTCACAAAGAAATCATATGTTTCTTTGTTTAGATGCCCTAAGCATAAACTTTCATTTAAAAGTGAATGAACCCTATCTTATACACTTAAAATCATTTCTCTGTTCACAACCTGATAAACATTGACATCTGAAAGCATCTTTGTCATTTTTGTGAAATAATATAAAGCGTCCAAAACAACCACAGGACCATCTTTATCAGATGGCTGAATAACTATGTCTTTGTTATTCTGTAGCAAATACAAAGCTGACTGTTGGTCTTTAGTTACGTTTTTAATACTCTTTATATTAGACTTACCAAAACTATTATAAAAATCCCTTTCACAGGCTTTTATAAAAACATCAACATTTGCAGGCATGACTGGAACATACACACTATGTTTTTTATAAATATTACAAACATTGTCATTTTTCGTTCCATATAACCTTTTAAGCGTTACATTGCGTGCAAATAACCATAACTGGATTAAAACATCACTAAAGTCAGAACTCGCATTTGATATAAAACTCAAACCTTTACATAAAAGTTATGTTTCAGCTGCACTTAATTCATAGTGCGAGATGTTCCATACAAGTCCCGTTCTTCGTATCCCCACATTTTCTTTAATGTTCACTTCTGAGTACTTGGCGGCTCCTTCCATTTCTGATCACTTAACTGAGCCCCATTGTTGAATGACCTCTTCAGCATTAGTCAGATTGGCATTGGAAATGTGGAAAAAAATGGCTCCAGTTGTTCTTCCTGTCTGGGTAAGATCTTTCGTCTCACTATTGGCCCATCTTCACTTGTAACAGAGGCCGCAGCTCCACCACTGATTGTTGGCAGTTGAACCAAAGGAGTAGAATATACAGAATGGGACAGTTCTACAGCATCAGTGAGAAGTTCTACATCTGGATTGGACACCACCCCCATTTCCGTTCTCTCATTGGGTATATTTTCATTTCTAGGATGCTGATTGGTTTCATGATTTACTGGTGCAGATTCATTCCTGGACCAGGTGAATACATGCTGCTGTGAAAAGTCATGTAAATCTCTAGCTAGCTTTTTCATTTTCTGAGCTAGCAATTTATTCCCATACACAGTCAAATTCTCTGTGAGTTCACTGAGATATATGCTCTTTCATCACCCAATAAGCACTCAATTTCGGCTTGCTGCCGTATTACACTGTCACACAATTCTTTCTCTGTAGGCTGAAAAAAGTCTATAAGAAGTTGAATATATTGTCTACTGGTTGCCAGGTTAATTCTCTGCCATTGCGCCAACAATGACGGATAAGTGTTCCCATAAGTTGGCATGTTTAGGACTCTAAGTCCTCTAGGATTCTGTGATAGGCATAAAGCTTTTAAAAAAAATGCATTGTTCAATGTAGGCAACTATCTTAATGTGCTCATTTTATATGACTGTCATTATTTTCAAAATACTTGTTTCACATACAAGATGGCTGACTAGAGTTAGCCACTACTCCCTATGCAGAATGGGGATGGGGGAAGACTAGTAAAAGAATGACCTACATAAAACTTTACAAAGGCTACAGTGTTCATTTTTTCCCCAGGAATTAAGATGTGTCTTCCTTAAAGCTATATTGGTTGATATGCAGAAAACACAGTGAACTATATGAGGCATAATGCAAAAGTGATAAGATATACCCTACCCCCAACCAGACAAGCTTAGGCCAGAACAAATGTATCAAAATCAGAGGAAGTCATGAAATCCTTCTGCCAGGAAAAAAAAATTAATAATATGACATAAAAAAAGAAACCTTACAGAGTAAACATAAATTGTTCCTCCTTGTCAGAAATTTGCATCAAGAGTATAAAGGCTGTTTACTAAATGTATGCATATCTGACAGACATGCATATATGGATTTTCCTCAGTTTGCCGAAATCCCACTTCATCGAACTCTTAAATTAATTGATACTCAAAATATCGAAATCTCACTTCTTCAAAGCAGAGGAACAAGGAAGATTTTCCCACAGTAAGTAACCAATTACCCAAAAAGAAACAAATCCTAGAACTTTTATTTTGGTTGCAGGATGGGATTTATAATATAATGGTATGTGTTCATTATGTACTCTAAAATTTGTTATGAGTTTTATTCTCAGTGCACTACCAAAATGTCAAGAATGCACTCCTTGGAATTTCCCATATAAAAATAGCTAATTATTTATTAGTAGGTGACTTCAATGCACAGGAAGTTATTTTATAAGGAAGATTTTAGTTACATGGTAGGTTTCTTCTGGGTGCTCCAATTTCCTCCCCACATTCCAAAACCATGCAATAGGTGGATGGAACACTCTAAATTGGCCACAAATGTGAATGTGCATGCAAGTGTGTGGTCTGGAAGAATAATCATGCCAGGGCTAGCCCCCTGACAAATTAACATGAGGCAGTATAAACAGAAATGCAATACAAATAAGTATGAAGCATGCATTTGACTCCATAGACAAAAAGTACAAAACTGGGTCTTATCTATCATTAGAAAGAGAGCCTTTTCCATGGACACAACACACTCTGTTTAACAGGTGAAAATTAAAAGTCAGACTGCACTTTATTGTACCTACACAATTCTAATAGAACAGAACTGACCAATAATATACACAGTTTCAGCATCCAAAAGTAGTGTTATTCAAACAATGCATTACATAATCATAAGGAGAGGTAGATTAAATTCTGATATCTAGTACTTACATACCTAACACAGGGACTAGGCATATAGCTTGCCATTTGTACCATACCTCAAAATATGTTTACTCCATATCGTCCTCTATCTCTTGTTTTATTTTTGTCAAAGTTACCAATCTTTAATTCTATTTTTAAGACTACTCCACAATCACATAACACTTAGAACCACTTTACTGACTGCAGATTTACTCACTTTAAGTTTTTGGCCTTAATCTACCTCTTCTTTAAATTGTTGATGCTTTGGGTTCTAAATAAGCTAAATATCTACATGAGAAATCATAGTTTGTGGCTTTATGTGTCGTACTATATCCCCCTATAACTCAGATTATATTGTTATATAAGACTCATCGTAGATTAGAATAGATAAAACGTTTGATTTGCTCTCAGCAGAAGTTGTTTTTTAAGTCCTTTGCTACACTTGGCTGCAGTCAATTTGATTCTTTTTAATCCGGTTTTGTGGTTTATCCAATAATGGCATCACATGATAGAGTCATACTCTATACCTTATAAAGCTCATTTGAAGTGGTTTAAGTAATTCTGTGTTTCTCACCTCATCATATCTTCACAAGGCTCCTATAATATTAACATCAATTAGTGTATTCCTCAAAGGATAACCTTCTGCCAATTTTAATCTCCAACGTGTACTCCTCAAAGGATATAATACTGTCAGTTTTAATGCCCAAATATTTTCATGAATCTGATTTTTTGATTACCTTAGAGAAGTGTCGAAAGATGCATTCTATTAAACTTAAAGACAAATTGCTTTCTGTACATTAGCAATGCTTCATTTCAGACTACATTTTTCAGTAAAGTTTTTTTTTCTTTGCTTAGTTCACCTTACATTGTCTTCATTTGCTGTTATATTCTCATTTTCAGAGTCATCTGCAAATCTGACATGGCACCTTATTTGTATCATAACATTATATGTAAATTGGATACATGCTGACCCTGTATTGAACTCTATGGGACATCTTTTTATAGATAATGCTACTAATGGTCTCTTGGGAAAAATAGATTCTCCCATCTGACAAGGTAGTTTTAATGTCCACTGTCTATTATACATTCATCTCTTAATCTAGAAAATGAAGTCTTCAGACTACATCATGTCTGTGAGATTTCCAAGCAAGGTAGCATGCACTACCTATCCAAAGACATTAATGAAACTTAAGTAGATTATATCTGTCTGTGGGTTTTTGTTAATTTTTATTATATTTTTATAAAACTGATGGTTGTCCCTCTGTTTTATTCTTTATTTCTTACTGTAGTCATGTTGATGGACTTACCCTCAGCTTGTAGTTCTGCTAACTGCAATTTGAATTCTATTGATTCCATACGTTTAGTTATTGATTCTACAAGTTTAGTTACACCAGGGACTGTAACTAATTCTACATTGTCCATGTGGTGCAGGTATTTGATACGGACCTTAAGGTTCATAGGTAGCTAGTCCAGGAGACCATTGAGGAGCCTGGCCCAGTTTCCCAATTATCTCTGAACAGTGTCATTCTTTCCAAAAGGAGCTCAGGTCACTGACTCCTACTTCCAGTGGGTTGAGGGTGCCACCAATGATACACTTATCACTTTCTGTTATAGGTTCTGCAAGGATGCAGTCCCTGTTTTAAGGTTTAATGCCTTTCAAGAGAGGTCCAGTAATCTATCCCAGACAAGAGACGTATTTCCCTTGTTCCTATGATTTGGTGTTCTTAACTAATACAGGACATCAAATAAGGATATGAGACTAGATGAGGCAGACATTTTGGGGGTCTGCAAGGACTTTATTGTGGGCAAATCTAGGCTGTGCTAAGTTACCCACACCCCAGTATCAATGGATTCAGTGTTTTATAGTCAGTTTCAATGCCAAGTCCAAACCTGGACTCTGTAGGATCTGAGATGAAGCTCTGTGCAACCTGTACTAAACAGAAACAATGGGATATTGGAAGGTACCACAGAAAAGATACAGAGAGAAAAAACACACAGCTGACATTCTTGTTGACTGCCTACTTAACATCCCCAGTGAAAAACAATCTCTTATTTCCATAAAGGAGACAGCTACATTGGAGCTTCTAGGTGGAATTACTGCCTTTAACAAGACTGTGAGCAAGGAAGATAACTAAAAGCCTGTTGGTAGGGTCAACTTGGCACTCAGGCAGGGTACCCTATTTAGATACAAAGCATTAAGAATGAGTCAGCATTCTGTCAACTGAATAATATTTGTCTTTTTAGTTCTAGTAATTCTAGATTCAAGAGAAGGAAGTCATATCTGTCCAACTGAAATGTATAAATTACACTGTGTGCTGAAACAAATGTTTGTTTTGGTTCATATCGGACAACAGCTGGACACATCTGACAATATACTACAATATTTTTTGTTATACAATTGCATTGCTTTTACAGATGACCACATTTTCAAACCTACTGCAATGTGTTATCCTTTCACATAATCCTAAATATTTATTCGTGTTTTTAGACTGCATACCATCATGAAGCATATTCTTCATGATGAATGGCATTTTCAGGCCAGGTAGTTTAGACTGTGAAATATATAAATCCTTTCTACAAGTTATTTTTAAAATGTTTTATGCAATACTGACTCAAATTGAGCTATGTGACTAAGACATCACACATTTTACTTCTGCTTGCATGAATAATACTTACAAAAATACAAAACTTTTTATAGAACTGGATTGAATGGCCTTCATGTTAGCACAAATTATTATGATGTACTCTAATGTTACAAATTTATATTCTGACAAATGTGGCTTATTATAATCAGTCAATCATATCTGCATAATTAATGTCTGACTATATCATATTCTGAAAGCAAAGTAGAATAGATTTTGAAATTTTAATTTTGTTAACTGTTTAGCTTAACTGCTGACATGTTCTTGTCAGTTCTTTAGTTTAATGATGTTCTTTTCTCAGTAACGACATTTCAAAAGCACTTACATCTTATTGACTGCCAGCAGGTCACGTTTTCCTGCTGTTTTGGAGCATCTCTGCCTACTCATTTGTATTGGGTATCAAAAGATTCACACCCTCCATTCAAGACATTAGATTTCACTGAATAATCTTGCCCTGATAAAGAAATAAAGCAACAAATTTGCAGTGGTGAGAAGGGGCTATGCCTTTAAACTCACTCATGAATGAAGGTATGGTGCACTCAAAACTGCATCTAGCTCCACAAAATATATCCAGTCCATTAACTATACACCTGTATAAAATAAGTTAAGCCATCCGCTGACTTAAACTATCCTCAAACCCTCCGCTGACTTAAACTATCTAAATGGTCTGAGGCTGTGCTCATTAATATTGTTTTGTAGGAGACAGGACATCAAAGTGGCAGGAAGACTGTAGCAGTCTAAAGTAAAATCATGCTTTAAATAAGTTACATAAGAACAGCTGGACGTGTGGTTTGCCAAAAGGCAGGTCAACCAGCAAAATGTCCAAGACATGTTTATCCATGAGACGGTGTTCCCATCTTCACCCTACACATGTGCATGTATACAAACACACACACACACGCGCACACACACACACACACACACACACACACACACACACACATTTACATACTCACACACATGCATGAAGAGGAAAGATCATTGAGAAAATCCAGAAAACCAAAGTAAAAATTATAAAGTACCCTTTATTGCTTGTATTGGAGATCAAACACATTCACTTAAAATAACATTTCTTGTAAAAGGAGCAAACTTTCCTGTCAGAAGGAAAGTGTTTAGAGAAACATCTGAACAGAGCTGGTTAGCTGTTAGTTACTGTGGATAGAGTACCAGGTCTGATGCATGTTTAAGGTAACAGCCATGTCACTCAAGAGACAGTCTTATGCCTTCTCCCTGCCACCTTATTTCCCCATTTATGTAACTGTAGCAGTATGAAGTAATGTTTGGTTATGAACAGCTCCTTGTTCTTGTGTACGTGCATGTGCACAAACACACACACACACACACACACACACACACACACACACACACACACGCACGCACACACGCACGCACGCACGCACACACACACACACACACACACACACACACACACGCACGCACGCACGCACACACACACACACACACACACACACACACACACACACACACACACACACACACAAATATGTTCCAGGAGGTGAAACCACTTTCTAAACTGCCTTTATGAGTTGCTTGACTGCTGAACTGGATATCATGATATGAAGCAGTAAACAAATGGATTTATATATGGGATTATTTCTTCCAGCATCATATGTACAGCTTGTTACTTTAACCTTTAAATGCATCTATCTGCTCATCAGTTAAACAATAAATCTCATTAAACTGGGGATGTCCTGAACTTATAACATTGTTTTTCCTCAGTGGCAACACTGTATGGGGATTGCTATCATACAGTTTGTTTAACCAACAGAAACTTTGTAATTGGAATAATAAATTGTACAGCACTAGTTTTTTTCTTCTACGTGTTATGGGGCTGATGTTTTCTCAGTTGAGTATTTTTGAGCACATTCACAGCACAGTTGTCTGGACTTAATATGCATATATCATGCTTATAGACACGTGACATTTATTTATTTGTTTATTTATTTATTTTTAGGCATTTACAGTGAACTTAGCAAATCAAGTGATATAATGAATGCAAGGCATCAGATTTACACTGTTCTTTGTTTAATAAATATTTTGATATAATGGAAGACAGTACAATGAAGTAATGCACAGCTCAGCAATACCATTCATATACTTGTTAAATGGAAAATCAATATTGCATTACAATGAACTGTAGAGTGCACATTTGACAACAGTTCCCAGTGGTAACTATAAAAGTGCAGGGCACATACATATTATCTGAATATTCCTACCACAGGATAGAGATTGTTATGTCATATATGTCAAGCAAATTGGATTACTTATGCATATAGCAGCTTAGAGTATTTACTAGATCAGGGCTGAATGAGCAACCTGCATTCAGATTGATACAAAGTTACATACTATTGGTAACTAATGGGGCAGAGTTGTACACTTTCAGATCCCTGAAGAGAAAAGCTTTGTGAAGTATGTCACAGAATACAAATGAGATACAAATGAAATAGGTGGAATCTGACAGGCAGATGATATGAGTGAAGGATATGATCCTGATGAAGGTGACTAGGCTTGGGCAATGGTACAAGAAAAGAAATCTGCATGCTAATGCACAGGCCCTAGTGTTACCTCTATGTGACATGGGCAGTAGAATAGCTTTGGTGGGAGTAGGACAGTACTGGTCCAAATGTGGAGATGAGGCCAAAAAATCTGCAGAGTTTTTCTAAATAAAGCCTGTGGTTTGTTACAATTAATACAAAAAATGCAGGACAAAGCATGTTCAAAACTCAGGAATCTTCAGCTATTCAGCCCTTTAATGAAAATGTCTGAAGAAGTTTGGTCATTGCACTAGACGGAAAGCGCTTTACTTCACTTCACTTCATTGTCTCAGTGAGGCACTGTGTCTTGTTTTTTCATTAAAGGGCTGAATAGCTGAAGATTCCTGAGTTTTGAATGTGCTTTGTCCTGCATTTTTTGTTTTTCTTCAGTTTGTGGTGTTGGTTCGATTTTACTTTATTACAATTAATAATTAAGCATTTAATAAATAGTGAAAGGCCACAGATGGATTTAGCCTGAAGAGTTAGTAGACAGGATATTTTAAGGCTGGTTGCTAAGATGACCTTAAGCTTGGAAGAAACTGCCTTGACATATGTTGAAGAGGTCAGTTACTGAGCCTGCCATTGGAGATGTGACTTATCAAGTCACCATCTGCTACCAAATAAAGGTGTTCAGCTGCATTAAGCAGCATAGGTTCAATCTTGCAACATTTAAATAGAGCTCCTTGGAATCAGATCATGCATTGATATGTTTGAGATGTCCAGCTAGTGTGTGATTGATGAGTGAGGAATAAGACTAATAGATAATCAAGTTATTGCCCTAAAAAGATCAGGCAAACCAGGTATGTTAATGCTAAAAGCATTAATGTAGATAGTGGACACAAAACCTTGGAGACTTCTAAGTTATCATTTTCTAAGTCAAAGTGTGAGCTTGGTACCTTAATAATAAAATAACATTTCCTTATATAGTCGTTAATCTAAGACAAAAATGTGTGTAGGTTCATCTTTATATGTTCATAGGTTTAAAGGTAGGCTATAGATCTGTGGAAAACTTAAGGAGAGTAGCTTTATATTCCCATGGTAGTTTTTAGCCCTTATATATTGTGTACAAATATCTAGAAATCAGCAGAACAAGGATATGTTGGAGTATTAACTCTCACCTCTATCCATGAGGGACAAGGGAGTTACATCAGAAGTGAATCTGCAGTTACCCATCCATTTACACAAATTTCATTTGAATAGAGTAAGAGAAGTCATTTGCTTTATGTGGAGTGGAGGACAGCTCCAAAAAAAGCAGTGTTCTCTGTGATACATATGTGTGTCTCTACCATGTGGAGGACAGCTCCAAAAAAAGCAGTGTTCTCTGTGATACATATGTCTGCCTCTACCATGTGGAGGACAGCTACATAGAAGCAGTGTTCTCTGTGATACATATGTGTGTCTCTACCATGTGGAGGACAGTTCCATATAAGCAGTGTTCTCTGTGATACATATGTATGTCTCTACCATGTGGAGGACAGCTCCAAAAAAGCAGTGTTCTCTGCGATACATATGTATGTCTCTACCATGTGGAGGACAGTTCCATAGAAGCAGTGTTATCTGTGATACATATGTATGTCTCTACCATGTGGAGGACAGCTCCATAGAAGCAGTATTCTCTGTGATACATATGTATGTCTCTACCATGTGGAGGACAGCTCCATAGAAGCAGTATTCTCTGTGATACATATGTATGCCTCTACCATGTGGAGGACAGCTCCATAGAAGCAGTGTTCTCTGTGATACATATGTATGTCTCTACCATGTGAAGGACAGTTCCATAGAATCTGTGTTATCTGTGATATATATGTGTGTCTCTACCATGTGGTGGACACTCCATAGAAACTGTGTTCTCTGTGATACATATGTATGTCTCTACCATGTGGAGGACAGCTCCATAGAAGCAGTATTCTCTGTGATACATATGTATGTCTCTAACATGTTCTATTTATGCTGCAGAAGAGTTTGAGATCCCTTAAGCAGGTGTTTATGCCACCTCTAGACTTGCAAATGTGTAATACATCTGACACAATAAAGCCTGTCGGGGCTTTATATAGAAGTAAAGAGGCTGCTTCTCACTAACCTGAATGATACTGAGAAGAGTGACAAGGTTATGAGATAGTCCACATTTTTTTTATGATTTAGGCCTCTAATTTTCTTAGTGAGGAAGCATTGTGGTCATTCCATTTGTGACAAGTGTTTGGACAAGTACGTTCTGGAAGGGGCATTGTACTCAGTGATTGGCCTAATGAGTACCAAGTACAGTGGAATGATTACATCCATGAACCTGGATGCCATACCTTTAGGTGCAATGCAAACGGACTTCCTTACAATAGTGGATACATGGTGATGAAAGCACAGATTATTTTTAACATAGGTTCTCAGATCTCCGAATACAGGATCAATTTTCAAGGGTGTATTGTCAATGTGATAGTTACAAGGGGACTCATGCTTACTGAGGGATATGACTATACATTTCTTGGTATTTAGTTTTAGTCCATGGTTTTGATACCAACTATTTCTTCAAGACATGACCTGTTGAAGGATCAGGGTGTCCTCTGGGAAGTTTATGATGGCATCAAGTTAGCAGTCATTTGCAGACTTAGTCAGTCAAAAACCCTTTATATTATCTTTGACCCCTGAGAAGTAAATGCCAAAGAAGATTGGCCCAAGGACTGAACCCTGGGATACACCATTAGTAGCAGGTCTTTTGGAGGATGTACCGCTGCCCATCTTTATTTCCTTGGGTTCTATTTGTGAACCAGTTTGGTGTCCTATGAGTTACATAGGGTTTTGCATTTAACACAGTGAGATTATCTGTGATACCTGAGTGTGGGATGATGTCAAATGTGTTTGCAAGGTCTAGATATGCATTGTATACTCATTTGCCCTCATCCATTGCTACAGTAACCTTTTCAAAGAACTCAAACAATTTAAGCAGGCAGAATTTACCCTCCATGAATCCAAACGAGCTAGGGTCAGGAGTCTGTTACCTATCTGGTATGGGCAAGGAGGTGACGTTTGAGCTAAATTTATCTGCTAAGAGATTGGCAATGCTCTCTGGGTCAGAATATATAGCATCATTTACTATAAGTGCTGCACAATGCTGAACATTGCTGTTGAGGGTTCTAACATGGCTAAAGAAGGCTTTGTGGTAATTCTTCACCTAGGTGGCTATTTTTACCCACATATCTAGCTTTGCTTAATTTGATCACGGTCCAGAGTTCAATATTTAGATTATCAAAAGTGTTTTAGGCATCTTGACAATTAAATTTACTTTTGCATGCAATGATTATTTTTTCTTTTATTACAGAGCCTTTTTATATCAGGGTTCCACCATAGGGGTTTATTTTTGAGACTGGCACTGTATTTATTCTGCGGGGGAATGGCTACATCTATGCAGCTATTTACAAGTGCACAGATCTTAGCAGTAAAGGATTCTAGATAAACAGTAGGGTCATCAAGATGCAAGGGGCTTTTGAATTTAGCCAGGTCATCATTCAGTCCTGGTTGATTATCCATCACATAATCTATGAATATGGAGGTATTGGAAAGTTGTTTCAGGTTTCAGTCTTATGATGAATTTGACTGATTTGTGGTCTGATTTGACCAGGAAGGAAGTACAGTTGGGGTGGCAAAGCTGTCCTATATTGGTTAAGACCAAATCCAAGATTTTGTTGCCACTGGTTGGGATGCAGAGTAAATAGTCCAGAGAGTTTGTATTGATGAAGTTCAGGCATTTTCAGCATAAATATCTGAGGATGTACTCCCAATTTATGGAGGGGCAGCTGAAGTCTCCTAAGAGAATGGTGTTTGGCTTAATGCATAGGGATTCTGTACTATTTTAGATATGAGTTGTTTTCTGAGGGGGGCAAGGTGGAGGCCCTATAGTTAGCTGTGATGTGATACTGGGTTTGTTAATAGTAAGCTGGATTTGGAGGAGTTCCAGATCTTTACCTTGTCTAACATGTATGAGGGTGAAATGCTTATGTATATAGAGATACCACCATTTTAGTGCCTTTACCTAATGCAGTGGGTTTGAATGTGTTATATATTTTGAGACCTTGCATTGATGGAGTGCCTTCATTGGTCTTGAGCCAGGTCTCTGTGATAATGCACATATTGGTGTTTTCCAGAGCAAGCAGTGCTTGTATGGAATTTAGTTTTTTGCTAAGGCTCCTAGCATTGAACAGTAATATCTTAATGTTATCTAGATTCTGTTTTGTTATGTTGGAAGCTTTAGAAGACTGTCATCACCTTAAAAGGCACTATGAGGGTAGACAAGGATTTAACCAATTTAAAAAAGCCTTTGGGAGAGAGGTGCAGGCCGTCACTGGCAAAGCAGTCAGGACTGTCTACCATCTCCTCCCAGGGTGATGTGTACTGTACTCCCTTTGCACGGCACCGGAAGTTAAGCCAATTGTTGAAAACAATCTTTTGTTTATGTTGTGGCATCACTCTCGCTGGTCGTAGAGTGCTGCTCCAGGATAGGATCATACCACCCTTAGACACATATTCTGAGAGCTTCTTCATGTCACTCTTCATAGTCCAAGAAACGCGTTTCAGGTAATTTACACCTACTTGCACTATGGCTGTGTCATATATGACCATCTGGGGCAAGGACTTGACTGCTTGCATAATATGGCAAATCATGGCACCTTAAACACAACTGACTGTGTCCTTCCTTAAATAGCTTAGTGAATGGTGCATTAGTGTGTTTCATTATTGAGTCACCTATTGCTAGGATATTTGATTATGTGGACCTTTGCCTTATGGGCTTTGGTACTCAGTCAGTGTTACTCTTGGATGTATGTTTCGTGGTAGATTCTGTTTATATTGCATGTCTGTGAGGTTTCTGAGGGTACTTGTTTCTTAGGTTACTTTTAAGGTGCCTTTGCAGTTTAGGAATGTTACTTTTAAGAGCCTTAGGTCATGAAGGTTTATGTGTTCATAGGTTCATAGGTTCATAGGTTTATACTAGGCTATCTGCCCTAAGGCATTTATAAGCCTAGCCCAAAGTTATGTGGCTTACGCCACCCCTTATGTTAGAAATAATGTGCCCATTAGTTTGTTGTGCCTCTGTCCAGCAGTGACACAGAGATGATTCCCGGGGTAAACCTACAATCTCCCATCCACCGGTCAAGATTTCTCTTGAACAGAGCCAGCGAGGTGCTCTGCCTCACATGGACCGGGATTTTATTCCACATCATGGGGAGTCTCTGGGTGATAAATCTATCCCTCCAGCATGTCCTATTTATATCCGTGCTAAGGTTTAAGTCACTTGCTCTAGTGGTTCTGGTGGATTTGGATTTTTTGAGGTGGAGCATGTCCATTAATTCCGGGTTGGTCATGGCCTTGTATGTCAGGCACAGGTCACCTCTGAGCAGACGGTATGCAACTGAATAGAGTTGGAGTTTCTTCAGTCTGGCAGTATATGACAGGTTTTGGAGTCCCTTTATCCTTTTGGTGAGGAACTTTTGGGGTCTCTCCAATTGCTGCAGGTGTTGGGTGAGATACATCCCAAATGGGGCATTGTACTCGATCATTGGTCTGATAAGTGAAGAGTACAGGGGAACAATGACCTCACTTGATCTGGATGTGAGTCCCTTCATGATCAGGTGGGCAATGTAGAAGGTCTTTCGAACCACTTTAGCAACGTGAGTGTCAAACGAGAGGCCACTGTCAACCTGGGTACCCAGGTCCCTGATAACCTCTTCTGTGCTTAGTGGGTTGCCACCTATATGGTAACTTGGGGTTACCTTGTTTTTCCCGAAGGGTATGACTATGCACTTTTTTGCATTTAACTTCAGGCCATGGCTCTGGCACCAGCTATCAGTTTCCATGAGACCCCTCTGAAGGATGTCTATGTCCGATGTACTATCCACTATGGCACCCAGTTTGCAGTCATCCGCAAACTTTGTCAGCCATAGTCCTCCTATGTTTGCCTGTACTTCTGAGAAGTAGATGCCGAACAATAGGGGGCCAAGGACTGAGCCCTGTGGGACACCACTTGTAACCGGCTTGGAGTCTGACATGGCTCCAGCAACTCTAACCCTGTGGGTTCTGTCCTTTAGCCAGTTTGCAACCCATCTTGTGACATATGGGTTTACATTTAAGCTGGTAAGTTTCTCTATAATACCCGAGTGGGGTATTGTGTCGAAAGCTTTTGCAAGGTCAAGGTAGGCTGTATGGACTGCCTTTCCCTCATCAATGGCCTTGGTGACTGTTTCGAAGAAGTCGACCAAGTTCAAAAGGCAAGATCTGCCCTTGACAAAGCCAAACTGGGTTGGGTCAAAGGTCTGCAAGTCCCCTATGTCCTTGTTTATAGGTTCATAGGTTCATAGGTTCATACTAGGCTATCTGCCCAAGGGCATTTACAAGCCTAGCCCATAGTTTTGTGGCTTACGCCACCCCTTTAGTATGGGGAACTATACCCATTATTTTGCTGTGCCTCTGTCGAGCAGTGACACTGAGGTAATCCCTGGGGTATATCTGCGATCTCCCATCCATTGGTCAAGATTTCTCTTGAACAAGGCCAGCGAGGTGCTCTGCCTCACATATACCGGGATTTTGTTCCACAGCATAGGGAGTCTTTGGGTGATGAATCTATCCCTCCAGCTCGCCCTATTAATAGCTGTGTCAAGGTTTAAGTCTCCCGCCCTTGTGGCTCTGATGGATCTAGATTTTTTGAGGTGAAGCATATTCATCAAATCTGGGTTTGACATGGCCTTGTATGTTAGGCAAAGGTCACCTCTGAGCAAGCAGGCGACTGAATAGAGCTGGAGTTCTTTCAGTCGGGCAGCATAGGACAGATTTTTGAGACCCTTTATCCTTTTGGTGAGGAACTTTTGTGGCCTCTCCAGCTGCTGCAAGTGTCGGGTCAGATACATTCCGAATGGGGCATTGTACTCAATCATTGGTCTGATGAGTGATGAGTAGAGGGAGACAATGACCTCCCTTGATCTAGATGAGAATCCCTTCATGATAAGGTGGGCAATGTAGAAGGTCTTCCTAACTACTTTAGCTACATGGGTGTCGAATGACAGACTACTATCAACCTGGGTCCCCAGGTCCCTGATAACTTCTTCTGTGCTCAGTGGATTGCCACCTATTTGGTAGCTAGGGGTAACCTTGTTTTTCCCGAAGGGTATGACTATGCATTTTTTGGCATTTAACTTTAGGCCATGGCTCTGGCACCAGTTATCCGTTTCTGTGAGACCCTTCTGAAGGATATCTGTGTCAGATGTGTTTTCTACTATGGCGCCCAGTTTGCAGCCATAACCCTCCTGTGTTTGCTTGTACTTCGGAGAAGTAGATGCCAAACAAGAGTGGGCCTAGGACTGAGCCCTGTGGGACACCACTTGTGACAGGCTTTGAGTCTGACATGGCGCCAGCAACTCTGACCCTGTGGGTTCTGTCACTCAGCCAGTTTGCAACCCATCTTGTGATGTATGGGTTAATATTTAAGCTGATGAGTTTTTCAATGATACCCGAGTGGGGTATTGTATCGAAGGCCTTCGCCAGATCGAGGTAGGCTGTATGGACTGCCTTTCCCTCATCAATGGCTTTGGTGACTGTTTCAAAAAGTCAACCAAGTTTAAAAGGCATGATCTGCCTTTGACAAAGCCAAACTGGGTTGGATCCAAAGTCTGCAAATTCCCTATGTCTTTATTTATGAGGTCCATTATGATCCTCTCCATGGCTTTGCAGATAAGGCTTGTCAAGCTAATGGGCGGTAATTTCCAGGGTCGGTGGAGGCACCGCCTTTGTGAAGTGGGACCACAGTTGCAGTGCGCCACTCCTGGGTGCGTATCCAGAGGTAAGGCTCTGATTAAACAGCTGTCCTAGCTGTGGGTTTAATTCCTCATTGAGTTCGTGGAGCACACAGCCGGGGACACCATCAGGTCCCATGGATGCTGTGTTTTTTGCTTTGGAGAGAGCAGTTCTCACTTGGGCGTTGGAGATGTTTGGGGGGCTGCAATCATTTGGTATAGATATCTCTCCTTTTGGGGGGGAGGGGGGGGGGGAGAAGTTTGCACTGAACCTGTCAGCCAGTATGTTGGCAATGTCTGTAGGATCAGTAATCTTCACATCATTTTGAACTAGTTCTGAGCATATCTGGGAGTTTCCTCCCAGGTTTCTAACATAGCTTTGAGTTTTGTGTGCTTTGTTTGGTGTTTTGTTGTATGGTACTGACAATGCGCTTGTTATTTATTGTGGCTTCATGTGAGAGCTTTGCCTTCAATAACACTGTATAACTACATCTCTCACACACAGTGTCCACTGGTTTAAGTAGTAGGTGGTTGTCAGTAAACATGACACAGTTACTGAATTGTCTTAGGATGCCCATTTCAACCAGGTTGGCTACAGAGATGGTTTGAAAGTGCAGCTCCAAGGTATCAGGTACTTACTAAAATAGGCTGGAGGGGAAATGCACTTATGAGGCTTGGAGTTGATTTACCGAAGGTGCTACTTGGCTAAAATAAACAACTTGAGTTTACACACAAAGATCAGTGAGCATCTACTGCAAACCAAAGCCTCTTAGTGCAACTACTGACTATGTAAAGTACAATAGGAACTGGGGGTGCAGGTTGTATAGAGAAAGTTAAGGCTCTGTATGCCTGCAAATCTACAATGCAGTATGTAGTGCCACTGTGCAATGGGCAGCATTGTGCTAACACAGAAAATAAGCAACCAAAAGCTCTACAGAGCGCACTAGTCAATAGCATGACACTTGAATTTAGCCTCAGTAGCAATTAATGCTCACAACTAGCATGGGAACCTTCTTCTGTGCTCAGAAAAAAAAAATCAACAAACTAATTTCTGTAAAAGCTCACCAATTTAGCCACTCACTAGGTTAGCCAAAAAGGATAAATAGCGGTGATTTGCCTGCTGGCTACTACCTGGTTACTACTAGCGTGGGTCTCACTGCAGCTACAGTGCAGGGGTCCAGGGAAGTAAATATTGTGGGAAGAAATATCCAGGAAATTGTTATGGCTAGGCTTGTATATGCCCTAGGGCCGATAGTCTCGTACCAACCTCTGAAACTATGAGCTACTCTCAGCTAGGAATCCATGCACTTTTTCTCCTTCACTCATCAGAAGCAAAACAATAGCACTAATCCCAAGCTGTTTTATAAGAAGGAGGGGAAGGTCTGTGGTGATCAGCAGTCTTTTCCCAAATGTTCTATGGGTCTGCAGGCTTGTAACTTTCTCTTGGTGTATGCCCTGGATAGCACAAACAGCAGCTCAGTTCAAGACAGCTAATCTGCATAGTGGACCAAAGCCAGAGCAGTCAGGGAAGTCCCTTACACACTGCCCAATCACAGACAGTCAGGAATCAATGTCTCCATGCTTCTCTCACCAGGAACAAAACAGAACTCTAATAGAGAGCTGGCTTCTAACAAGCATTTTTCAGGCTTTCTTGTGATTTGTAGTGTCTACAAAAGCTGGGAAATAATGTCTCTGTGCTCCTTTTCTCACCAGGAACAAAACAGAAGCAGTAATCTTGAGCTGATTCCAGAGCTGTGGTTTATTTATTTATTCACATTTGTTTACTGGGAAATTCTGACTGGGTAACACCTCTTTTCAGTGAAGTTCTGGGGCAAAACTTCCAGTACAATAGTAACAAGTAAAACAAAGAGTTAAAGAAATTGTGGTACAATTGTTTACCAATAAAATTGTTTACAAATAAAGGATATAAAATAGATATTATTATCTTTTCTTGAGAGGAAGAAAGTAATAGTTATGTTCCTTCACATGCTATGACACGATGTCAAGGAAATGGTGCACAATCGACCAGACTGACACCTGCAAATCTCCAGACATGTCCCCTATCAGGTGCTGAGACTTAAATCAATTGACATCCACTGAAACTTCCCATAACAAGGGTGGTTACAGCTACATAAGTCATTGGGATAGGTGGTCCATGCGTCCCTCTTCATTTTATGTGTAGGCAGTACTTGTCTACTAACTCCCACATTGAATCTTTGTGCACACAATAATGGTTGACAATGTCCTGGTCATGGAGCTGATGCTATGCTAGGCGGTGCATTGGATGATGTTGTCCAATATCATACCTACTGGCTCCAACAGTGGCCTTTAACATATGCTGCTCAGAGGACACTTCTACCACTCCTGGCATCATAGCACAAATGAAGCTCCTGCATGTTGGAAAATCCTGGTGTTTAGAATAGATGAGAACAGTCTTTACCTTAAATTTATATGTTTCTGAATCACTCTACCATGTTTGATTTTGTCATTTTTATATATGATGATTTACATCAGCATGACGACCCTCCTTTGCATGTCACTTTGCAGTCATTTGCATACTATAAGTATTGCACTAGTTCTCATGTCTTCTGTTGTGCAGTCACAGTACTTGTGTCTCTGAATCACCCCATCTATGTCACTGCATATTGCTTTGTTTTGCAGAGCGCTGTGTGCTAATTGATTCTGAATAACCTGTAATGTCTTTATGATCTTATGAACATAGTGCACATTTTCAGTCTTAGCTCATGTACATTTTAATTAAGTAAATCCTTGGAAAATTATCTGGTCTTGCTATAGTTAGATATGAATAATCATCCTGTAGTACATAAACATAGTCTTACATTTCTGTTCAGTTCTTAACAGCCTTCACATTAATTTTCTACCCCTAACAAAACCTCAGTCTCCTTAATTCGAAATACATATTTCCTTCTACTTCGTATTATAATGGAAAGATAATTGAAAACCAAGTATAATGAACCATATTATGCATTTATGGTCACATTTCCCACTCATATTACAATTAATTGCATTCCTTTGCATAAGCAATAAAATACATATATAACCCAATTTAAAGCAATTAAACATTTAGACATGCCAAACTGCAGTTTCATTTTCTTTTCACATCTAATACCTTATATCAAGTCTCAGTTTTGTTTAGACAACATCATGGAGAATTGCTGATCATGAGCAAACTCAGGATCTTCAATTTCACTCATTTTCAAACATTTCCCAAAACCAGATAACAGCCCTATTTGCTGCTAAAATCATTTATAATCTCATGTAATACCCTTGTTCCTTCTTTTGCATTGTGTTGCATTAATGTTTTTTAAATCAAAATCATATTGTTTTGATTTGGCTTGAATCTTTTGGCACGTCATTAATTATATTCTCCTCTAAACTGTAAGTATTCTGCAATAGTTTCCATACCTTCCATCATCACTCAATACAGGATGACTTCAGATTGTATTATTTTAACTCTCACTTAAAATGACTTAGTCAAGCTCAAAAGTATGACTTTATCTGAAATTTTTGGAGCACCCTAGGGAGACAAACAACTTCATGAAACATTGTGAGCCTTTCCCATGTGCAGTGCATTTTAAAGTATCAAATTTCACTAAAGCTCCATTGTGCAAACAATTAATTCGCTACATTCAGGCTGCAAACACCTCCATTTCAGGAAATTTACTAAAAATCTGTGTTTCCTTACCAAAAGAATTGTTACATATTACAGACTAGAATTAATTGCTTACCTAATGGCATTTACTCTGCAGTCAACAGTATATGTTGAACATTATGACAGAAAGAATTTAGTATGTTTAAAATGAAATACCAACAAAAGCTGTACCTATGTGCAATATTTATAGAGCTGAAAGATAGAGAGCCAAACAATGAAATAAAATTAATAGTTGTACTTGTTACAGGCCTTGGGCTAGGAGTGTGCAAATTTGTATCCTATTCAGTGAGCTGCACAAACTAAATCAACAAAGTGCTGAAAAACATCTTCTGGCCAAGCAGGGAGCAAAACATAACCTTATATCCTATTAAAATTGTCCTGTTTGTACTTCTTTAATGCCTAAACACTGATCACGGGAACATCAGTGCAGTGTCTTGCTGTTAGACTTTGGGATGAGTGTAGGAAATTGCTCCAAGATGTCTAGGCTAAAGTTTATGTCAGATTATAAAACAGTCCATGTTGTGTTTCTTTTTCATTTAAAAAGGAACAGTATCTCATTTTAGTACCTTATCATGTTCTTGTTTCATAAAAAGTATATATTGTTTCTCAGTGTATTATTAGGAAATGAGGCTATTTTGGCAACATTTTCCCCTTTTCTTTAAATAATTGTATTTCTTTGTTTATTTATACAGTATTTCTTTGTCAATCTTGACACAGGTATCATGACTGTGGCTACCTTGAGCTTCCCATACTTCTTGAATTAGGTTAACTGATTGACGTTTCTTTCAGGTTGGCAATTTGATCTTTTGAACTGCTTGAAAGTACTAAATATCCAATCAGATTGCTCAAATTATAGAGCTGTGTCCATTATTGTACAGTTACTGTGTGTCTCTACATTTGAAGTACATGTTAAATAGAGATGCTCATTGGATCTATTTTTATAATTCTTATACTGTTTTACTGTTTAGAAGTCTTGATACCAACTGCCTTGAAGCTGATTCTTCAGGTGAACACCAGATTCCTTTGTCCATGCTAATAGACATGCTACATCTTCATGCCTTCAAAGAGGAAAAATATTCAAGGTTCTGCATTTCATCAAATTAACAGGTGCACTGCCTTATAATATCCAATAGGTACCCCAATAATGGTGATATAATATTACTCTGTAAATGGTATTTCATTCATAGGTCATTACTAGGCTAGCTGCCCTTGTGGACCACTTTAAGCCTAGCCAATTTCTCTGTCAGAGATGATAATCAAGGGATCCTATTAGAGCAACGAAAAAGCATTTTTGCCGAATGCGTTTTCGTCAATACATGTAGGGTAAACAGGCAAAACAGCAAAGTGGCTGTTCAGACAATTCTTTCCCTGGGAAAGAAGTCACTTGACCGCTTCATTGCTTTGCCTGTTCTGAGGTGTAGTGTGGTCCCTTGTCCGGTATAGCTTCCGAGCATGATTGTGCAACAGTTACTGACCTTAGGGTTAGGGTGCGGGTTAAGGTAAGTGCATATGTATGAAAGTGTTTACTGTTTTTTTATTTTGCGTTAGATGTATGGTTGAGTTACGTGTGTATGTGTTTTCAGTTGTTTACTTTTGTTTTGGGGGGTATGATTAGGGTTAAGGTAAGTGTGTATGTGTTTGGAACTGTTTATGTAAATGTGTGAGAGTTACTGACCTTAGGGTTAGGGTGCGGGTTAAGGTAAGTGCATATGTTTTAAACTGTTTACTGTTTTTTTTTTCATTAGATGTATGATTGGGTTACGTGCAGATGTGTATTTAGTTGTTTACTGTTTTTTGGGGGGGGTATATTTAGGGTTAGGGTATGTGTGTATATGTTTGGAAGTGTTTCTTTTTTTTTTTTTTGGGGGGGGGTGTTGGAACAGCGATTTCTTTCCCTAGGAAAGAAATCGCTATTCTGTGGTTTCGACATTTTCAGCGTTCTCTGAATATGTGTCGATGAAACACCGTTCGCTATTTTCAGCTTTCAGTGTTTTAATATGAACCCGATAATCAACCCCTATACCTTGTGTCTGTGATGTAAACACTTTAACCATTATACCAACCCCAACCCTTTCAGAAGTGTTATATCTGTTTTTGAACTTTCTGTTGTCTTTGTTGTCAAGTGTGAATGGCCAAATAATGAATAAGTGTATAAACACCAAAACTTGAACTGTGATATGGTGAGGAGATTCTAACATACATTTTGGCTGCAGTAAACTTAGAGAAAAAGAAAATTTACCAGATCTATTGTGTCACAGGTAAGTCTCAAATGTAGTGCAATTACCACTTAGGTCTAGAAAGAGTTGGGAGTAAATCCCGCGTTTAGTTTTATCTTTATTTTTCACAGTCTTAAATCACATTTGTAATTTTTTCTGTGTGGTTTCCAGTCTACTTATCAATCCAACCACAATTTCCTTAAAAACATAATGACAACTGGGAAGAATTCCCCACTCAAATTGTCCAGGATAATAAAGAAGGAATGCTTCACTGGAACAAAGTATGATGGATAAGGACACGCCTTATAAATTTATTTAGGTAACTGTGGGAGGGTGATTTTAAAAATGAAGACTGACAGATGCACATGAATATCACTTTGATTTGTAAGAAGTATTGTGATTACTGGCAAAATCTAAAATTGCTTATTATGAAACAACAAAAATAATAAAAAAAAATCTATCACAGATTTGAACAACATAAGAAGAGAATTCCATAAATAAAAAACATTTGCCTCTGTCAAGACAATCCCCAAAATTTATGAAGCCCTTTATTGTGTGCAGGATTAGTCTAAGAGCTATTTTCAGCAATATGGCCGGCGTACGATCCAGGAACGAGCTCGCAGGACGTGCACGTGAGCTCTTAGACTAATCCTGCACAGACCGAGCTCCTGTATGCAAATTACTCTCATTTGCTGGTGAAAACCATGCAAATGAGGGTAATTTGTGATCCAGGAAGCTGGCAGCTGTCCGTGCAGGACAAGTGCAGTCTGCAGAAATGTACTCGGTTAGTAACCGAGTACATTTCTGCAAACTACAAAACGGAGGCATGACAGCCCCAAATAAAGTGTGCATATGATGTGTAATCCATGCCAATGGCTATATAATTGGCCATTGCCATGGAAAACAGTGTAAAAATGAAATATTTAACTTTTTTTTCTTTTGGTCGATATTGGCAGTTTAAGCTAAGGGCAGCAGTGCACAAATGGGATCGGGCTAAAAATAAAAAAAAAACTAAAACAACCATTGAGAAGAAAATCATTATTTTGCCATAATGGTCAATGGTAGGCAGAATACAACATGGCCAGTTCAGACTGGTTGCTAAGGGGGAAGGCTGAGTGTGGGACATGTAACTAAGGATTAGCAGGTAATCCTATGCAAATGAGGGGAATGATAGAAAATCCCAGATTCCCTGTCAGTGCAAGCCTGCATCCAAGAGTGTAGGACTAGGAAAACCATGAGTGCAAGCCCTAGACATAGCTGACATCAGAAGGGGGATGTCTGGCATGCTGTAAGCTAACTGGAGTGCTGTGGCTCGTGTTTGCCCTTAGCTAAGCTAAGCTAAGGCAGGAGGTGTGTCTAGGGCTGTCTTATCTTACACCAAGAAAATCATGGTATACATAGGTAGAACAAGCCAAAATCCTGTAAAACATGCTTACACCTCGTACGCATGTTTGCGCAGCATGCACCAGGTGTAAAAAAACAGAAAAAAATACAGGAAATAGCAGCTCCATTTACATCTGAGCACTGTGTTTGCATGGTGTGCCCCCGAGCTTAAACAGGAAGGCAATAGAAAGGGAAACCAACAATAGGAAGGTAGCCAAGGAGAACTAGCTTTGCTGGCAGGTAAAATGTATCAGAATCAGCCAGTTACACAGGCAGCAGACCAGTCCAGCCCAGAACACTACTATAAACTAAGAAAACACCTTCCCCTCTGTTTTTTCCAACACTCTACACCACCAGTGTATACAAGCGGGGAAATTTTAACAAACAAACCTACAAAATGAGAAGGGCTGCAGTAGGAACATAAAACAACATGTGCAAGAAGCTGAGGGTGGTGAGGATGTGAATGCTGCCGAACAACCCACAGTGAGGAGACAGAGAAGAGTGTACAGACCCAGGGTAACCTACCAGGGGCTACATGAGCTGGAGATAGTGGAGCGCTATAGGGTGGACAGAGACCTCCTACAGCAAATTGTTGAGCTGTGCTGGCCACACCTGACACACCATACTGGCCGAGGGGAACCTATCCCAGTGGATACCAAGGTATGTGTAGGCCTAGGTATACTAGCCACAGGTACCTTGCAAAGTACAACTGGGGATATCATGGGGATCTCACAGGCATCAGCATCCAGAGTATTCCACCAGTTCCTGGATGCCATGTCAGCACATACCAGTGAGCATGTATACTTCCTCAACACACGTGATGTGTTGACCAGAAATATGCGTCTCTTCCACCAAATAGCAGAATAGTCTGGGGTAGTGGCTGCTATAGACTGCATGCACATATGCATCAAAGCACTACCCGGTGAGCAGGGAAGGGCCTACATCAACTGCAGGGGCATCCCCTCCATCAACTGCCAGGTCGTATGTGATGCCCAGGGCATTATAATGAATGTGTGTGCTGGCTGCCCTAGAAGGTATGATGATTCACACATATGGCATCTGATGCAGCTGTACCAGAGATTTGCCAATGTGGACATCCCCTATGGTCACCTAGTGGGGGATGCTGAGTACACACTGGAGCCGTGGTTGACACCCATCAGAAATGCACACACACCCGAACAACAATGCCATAATAAGGCACATGCACAGGCCAGACATATAATAGAGCATGTGTCTGGGATGCTCAGGTCACGGTTCCAGTGTCTGGACACATCCAGTGGAGCCTTGCAGTATTCATCAGCTACATGCACCCAAATTGTTATGGTATGTGATATGCTACACAATATGATCTTGTGGAAACAGCTGCAGCAGGAACAGCATGGGGCAGGGCCACACAGCACCCCACCAATGCCAAGGCCTGCACAGGCACAGAGTGACTCAGAGGAGGAACAACCTGAGCCTGCCCCAGTAGGCAGAAGGAGACGTGCCCAGTATGCCCTGGCTTTGGCAAAGAGGCAATGCATAGCACATGCACTGACACAATAGGGACCCAGGGATTGATGCCTCTCTGACCCGCACATGCAGTAAAAGGGATGCCAAATATGATGCTACCTGTGCTCAACCATGTATAGGGAGTGTACGATGTGCATCCAACATAGGAAGCCCTCCAGTACCATCCGCAAGTCTGGTACACCCACAAGGTAAGTCAATCAACCTACCAATTGCCAAATGGAGTAGAATGTGTTGTTACCTGTAGCTATGGTATGGATGTGAGCATGCAAGGGAATTTGGTGGCTGAATGTTATGGCAGCAGACAGTAGACACCCATAGTGGCAGCATGACATCTGTAACACATACTGGAGTCACCATAGCAGCCAGTACTAAACAGGGTGACAAAACCCACTGCAGGAAATGTGCTGTGCGTCATGTGTGTCCATATGACCCACACATGCCAGTCAGGATGGTTCACATACCCAACAATAGTCTCAGTCAGCAGGACAGGTGTAGACAAACACAAACAGAGCCTATGCCATGGCCCCAGAATGATGGCTATAGTTACCCCCCCCATGCCTACACAGATTGACCACAGCAGGGCAGGCAGTGGGATGTTAGTTCTGATGGGTAGGAAGTCAGACAATAATATGTAGGGCAACCAAAGCCATGATCTGTAGTACACTGGTATGCCTCTAATCAGTATGATAGTTAGCAATACAGAATGAAATGGAGTACCTGACATACCAGTATGGTCATAGCGAATGTGTACATGTTTCACGTGTGCCCCCCACATCCAACATAGTAATGTAAAAACAGTCAGATGTGCCCCCCAACCCTGTGTAGAAATGTAGAAATAGTCAGGTGTGCCCCCCCATCCTACATAGTAATGTAATAACAGTCAGGTGTGCCCCCCATGCCTGTGTAGAAATGTAGAAACAGTCAGGTGTGCCCCCCCGGTATGCAGAAATGCAGTAACAGTCAAAGCCAAATGATCGATGGATACTCTGCAGAGACAGCATGCTACCTGTGGTGTACAACACAAAGGTCAGCACTACAGCACAAACTACCTGGACACGATCCACAAATTTAATACAGACGGCCATATTGGGCATGCTCACACAATTAGAGAAATGAAGGCAATGTCAGTCTACAACATACTGAAAGGTCATACTGGGCATGCTCACACACTTAAACACATGAAGGCTATGACTGCAAACACCAGTGGACCAGACATATCTGGCAGTTGCAGTTGTTAATGCAGACACTTGTCAGTATGCACCACTCATGCCTTGCACACACAGTGGATAGGAATACAGACATATATGTCAGGACAACACACTAAAATAAGCCAAAGGTTGACGTACATAGATAAGTGGAAGAGGGTCACTGTGACAAGGAGCCATCCAGGCCTGTCCCAACCAGTAAACGGCCAAAAGGCCCTAAACACATGAGGTGCAGATGTCACCCACTGCAGATACTCGTCACCAGTATCTGTCAGCATTGCAGACTATGTGGTGCACATGCCAGGTGTGCAATATGACTGTACAAGGAAGTAGTCATCTAGTAGCTGTACACATGTACCTGTGACATATGACCCCATGTGTGCCCGCATGTGGCATCAATCTCTAGATGAATGGGTTATGGCCCATGCACACACTGCCCTCCCCATAGCCCTACTATGATAAGCCTGCTGAGGTCATCCAATGTGAAATACATCTTTGGGAGAGATGTATCCCAGTAGCCCAGTAATTTCCGTAACGCATCCTGTAACTGTGTATTGCTTAGTGTGATAAAGTAGCTAGATGGGGGTTCTAACCCCAGACCTGGCAACTGTGTGTGTGTGTCCGTCTGTCTTTGCCAGAGTTGAAAACAATGCTTTTTAGAGTACTCACACTACTTACAATTCATATACTCAACTTTGGCAAGGCTGCTGATATCACCCACCTAGAAATACACCTCTGCGAAAGTTATCACCTAATAATCTCCATAGAGCGTCCTGTAATTGCATATAGCTGTAATGTGATAAAGTAGTTAGGTAGGTGTTCTAACCCCAGACCTGACAAATGTGTGTGAACATGTCTGTTTGTCTCTACCTGATTAGAAAACAATGCTTTTTAGAGCACTCACACTCCTTGCAATTCATACACTCAAATGTGGCAAGGCTGCTGATGCCACCCACCTAGAAATACACCTATGGGAAGGATGAGGACAAGTAATCTCAGTGGTGCATCCTGTAACTGCATACTGCTGTAGTGTAATAACATAAGTAGATAGGTGTTCTAACCCCAAACCTGGCAAGTGTGTGTGTGGATGTGTGTGTGTGTGCCTGTCTGTCTCTGAATGAGTAGAGAATAATGCATTTTAGAGTACTCATACTCCTTATAAGTCATATACTCAACTTTGGCAAGGCTGCTGATGTCACCTGCCTAGAAATACACCTCTGGGAAGTTTGTAATTCTGTAACTGTGTAGTGTGATAAAGTAATTAAATAGGTGTTCTAATCCCAGACTTGAAAACTGTGTGTGTGTCTGTCTCTGACTGAGTAAAGAACAATGCTTTTTTGGGTACTCACACCCCTTACAATTCATATACTCAACTTTGGCAAGGCTGCTGATGTCACCCACCTAGAAATACACCTCTGGGAAAATTGTAGCCCAGTAATCTCTGTAGAGCATCCGGTAACTGCATACTGCTGGAGTGTTATTTAGAAAAGTGGTAGGGTTTCATCCTCAACCATGGCAGTTCTGTGTGTGTTTTAATGTCTGTGTTACAGAGCAATGCATTACAGGCTAGTCACCCGCAGTACATTTGAAATGCCCTATTTTGGCAATCCTGCTGGTGTCATCCCTTGTGAAATACACCTTTGGGGAAAGAGCTCTCTAGTAACCCCCATGGTGCATCCTGTAACAGCTCTATGCTGTAGTATGATATAGACTTTGGTCATGGGTTTTATACCCACACATGCCAGTTGTGGATGTTTTGTGTGTATCTCACTGTCTGTGTATTGAGCAATGCATTTTTGGCTACTCACTCGCAGTACATGTGAAATGCCCTACTTTGGAAATCCTGCTGATGTCATTCATTGTGAAATAGACCTTTGGGGAAGGAGTACTCCAGTAATGTCCATGGCGCATACTATAACTGTGTAGTGTAATATACTAGTTGGGTAGGGGTTCTACTCCCAGACATGATAGGTTTGTGTGTAACATGTATCCTGTGTAGAAGTGTGAGTGTCTGACACTTGTGGCCAATGTGGAGTGGGTTTTGCATATTGCTTATATGGTGGCCCTACGATATATCACAGTGTCAACCGTACTGGGATAACAGATGTTACATAGGTGAGAGGCTGGGGTGCAAAGCCATACCCATACATGTGATATCAAGGCCAGACAATCACAGTTAACAAACCCAGTATTACCCAGAGCACACTCTCAATCCATGTCTCAGACACACACATGCCTAGGCAACAGCCAATATGTGGGTAGTACACTGCATATTGGCCACTGGATAGTAACTATGGAGTGATAGCAGTGGGCTACAGAGGGCATGTCACCCTACCCATCTGTCTAATATGCACGTACATGCAGACAGTGCACCTCTCCCATGTTCCCCAATAGACACCTGCACCACCTGTGGCATCGTCACATGTGACCCACAACAGACATACCATGCCTGACAACATGCCCTGTATGGACAGATGCCACTGACACCAGGGAATGCTGTTAGCATGCTATCAATGTAGGTGCAGGGTAAACCTGCTGCCCATTACTAGTACCTGCCAAAGTTGGGCAGAATTGGCACATCTGATGATAATCTGTGTTCACAACATGGGCCAGACACCCCAGGTACAGTTCCACATGTCACTGTACATGCATGTGGGAGGTGTGC
Source organism: Protopterus annectens (assembly GCF_019279795.1). Lineage (NCBI taxonomy): Eukaryota > Metazoa > Chordata > Ceratodontiformes > Protopteridae > Protopterus > Protopterus annectens. The sequence continues at coordinate 575,223,545 of NC_056727.1, read as the reverse complement.
ACATCCTAGATACCATCCATGTTCTTGGAGAAAGGAACACATACATGGCAGGGGATGCACAGCATTGGCCACACACAATAGCCACCCAGGTAACTGGATGGGTATACAATACCCACATGTGTGGGCAAATGCAGAAACAACAGCCTTGAGCCATAATGCAGACCATTGTCATGTAGCCTGATGCCAAATTATACCCATCACCTACCCTTGTATAGCCTGCTGGCACAGTTGACCACCACACAGCTGTGCAGACATGCACCCATGCATGTCAGTACTGGCACCCAGTGTGTTTGTGTGTGTGTTGTACAGTGCGTATGACCATATCCACACTCACTACAACCCCCCTGGGCATACTGAAACATGCTGTCTGATGTCTGACACCTCCTCATAATCTTTGCCCATATGACATCTGTATGACCCGTGTGATGCATGTGATACCTGCACATTGATGTGTTGTGGAAATCCCATTAGTGATGAGTTGTACTCCTGGCCCTGCCAAGTGTGTCCATGTGTGTGTGTCCCTGTGAGAGTGTGGCTGTGTTGATGCTGGCACCGGTTCATGCAGATAGGCACATGTACGTCACCTACCGCATATCTACCGTATCCCTGTTGCAGATGTCGCTCACCATCACATACATTTTCTGAGTGCTCCACAGCAGGTAACCCATATGGTGCATCCAATAAGTGCATCAAACTGTGATAGCCCTACATAGTTGTCAGGGGTTTAATACCCTGTGCTGCTTAGTGTGTGACACAAACATGCTTCAGTTTTACTCTCCCACCCCTCCCTGACATGTATTTGCCTCTGTGTACCTCCCCCACTCCCTCTCTGGTAGATGTGGAGACCCACACCTGCTTTGCTTAGGCAGCAGCATGTGTATTTTAAGTGATGCTCATGATCAGCTGATGGCCTCTGCATGAATTGCAGCCCTCCCCTAGCTGACTGCATGTGGAAGAGCTGTGGTAACATTCCCATAGCCAATTGCATGGAAACACACTCCAGTATCTAGGAACATCATGGTGGTGTTAGCCCTTTTCATTCACTGTGAGCAGGAACTAGATCTGGTGTTTGGCAAACAGCATCTCATATGGATTGAGGATGTACCTCCAACAACATACACTGTGGAAAGAGGGCAACAAACAGGAGGGGGATGTGCCTGCCTAACTACAGACTGTAAGTGCTGCTATAATGCATTTGGAGTAATGTTGGTTTAACAGTGTTTGTCTGGATATGGCTGTCATACATGTCGCAATACCTGCCATGTCAGTTCCATGTATATGAGGAATCCCCATCTGCAGGGTCATCTGCAGACTGGGCAGTGTTGTGCCTTTGGTTTCATGTGTTAGCCATGGAGCATCTATCTGTGGAATGCAGAAGGTAGTGTGAGGATTGCAGTCTGTAGATGGGAAAGGCCATAACAGTTACTGATGTCATATCCCTCATAGGACATATTTCATAACAAACCCCATTACAATGGTAAATGTATGAAGTTATCACAGCAACATGTCTATAATGGCCCTGTGTATGTACTGTCAACCACACCTCTGTCAACCTTTGTACATATGTCGTGCATGAAGTGGTGAATATGTGCTGTACACCATAAATAGTGTCATCATATCTAATAACAAACCAGTGACATATCTGATTGCTACACATGTTATTTACAAGTAGGGATTATATTTCATGACATACCCTGGACATTCTGTGGATGTTTGTACAGTACAGAGATCTGTGTAGTGATGGTGAATGTCGGCAGTATGTGTATTGTTAATATGTACTGTAGCCTGTGTACAGACTGTGGTAGATGTCATTGTTCTAGTTCCCCTTCTATCTGATGTTACCTGCTGCCACACTGTACGGTACCATTTTGGCATACAGGTTTGTAGGGCCATACACACACATGTCCCATACCACAGACAGCCATCAGACCAAACTGTGTAGCAGCCCAGTATATGTAGGGTCATTCTGTGAGTGGCACATATGAAGATGGCGTAGAACAGATAGTCCATATACTGTAATATTATGCCTGCTTACCATATGTGGCTGTGTTCACATTGGTTGTGGTTATGCACTTTCATACAGGTGTATCTTACCCTGTGGTGTGACATGCCTGTTGAGCCTGCTATATATGCAGGTACATGTGCATTCCCCCATAGGAGATGTAGGCCAGTGTTGAGCCAGTCTGCCTGTAGCCTGCACAGTGAAATGTTATATGCCTAGCAGCTTAGTGTACTTACCCAGTGAGATGTCATGTGCAGATACTTGCCAGATGTATGCTGCCGGCCTCCCTTAACAGTCATGTATGTCAGACAGAGCAGTGGGATGCTGTACAGATGTATGTCAATATCTAGTGGGTAGTATGTGTCCATGGCACCCCTGTACCAGCACTCATTCTGTGTCAGGCCAGACAGGAGTGTGTGAATGCAAAACCTATGGTGGCAAATGTATACCATTCATTATGTGTTATACCCATCTACATGGCTGTCTACATCCATATTGCCAGGCCTGGTACACATGTTGTGCACTAAGCGATTATGTGTATACCTTTGGACTGTACAGGGTGTGTCCGAAGTTCCACATATATTGGCCAATATCTCTGCTGCACTCCACAGGTGCATTACATGCTAGTGGTAGTACTTTACAATGATTTCCTTAGGATGTCTGTCAGTAGCCAATGGCACACATGTTATAAGCAGATGTGACCTTCCACACACACACCATTTCTGTGAAGACAATCCCAATGACAGTAGCAATAGTCTACTAATATACCTGCTATACATACCTGACATACAATTGCACTATGACTTTGGGACTATAGGGGCTGGGGTAGGGCTACACTCCATGTCCAGGACATATGGTGGAAATATATGTACATATACTTATCCAGATAGCCATATATATATGATTAGGCATGTGTACTACTTCCAATTACCACTGCCATGGTAACCACCCACTATAAATCCCTACAGCATGTGGGTGTGGTCCCTTTACATTTCCTGTGTGATGGACATCCTTCCTGTGTGTGGGCATCAGTGTTACAGATAGCAGGTAGCAATGCCTCTTACAGGAGGACCTGCGCACTCAGGACGGCCACATATTTGTAGGAGGATCAGAAACTACAGACAGACTGTGAGTAGAGTTGTGTTATGCTTTGCATAGTACTAGTGTTACAGGGTGTGTGTACATACTAGTTTACCTTGGCATGCAGTCTGTCTGCATAGCTCACTACTGTGATCCTATCCTCTTGCTGGACAGAGGTATGCCTATCATGTGTTGTCCGTCCACCGCACAGGTCCTGTGGCAGATATTACACTGGCAGTGTGTGTGTTAAGTGCTATCAGTACACAGCTACATCCATTTCTGTTTCTAACCTCAATTCCCTGACTAAGGGAATGTTGCAGACTATCCTGTAACACCAGCAACTTGCTTAGTGTATGGCAGCAGTGTTCCACATATGTGCCTGTGTTCCAGCCTCTGTCCTCCATCTACATACCAAGCTTCACACATATGTCATGCTATTGGGTGTTGTTCTGTAGTGGTCTGTGAGTATATCACATTGTCATTGCAGCCATTAGTTCACTGCTGTTGTATCCCCCACACATAGAGTGGGGATGGGGCCATATATGTGTGGGCATCACCTACGCAATACATGTGTGCCCTTATGCACTTCAGAGGCCAGTTTGTGTAACAGTGGTATACGGCCCTGTATTATTGAGTCTAGGTGGGGAGCACCATAAATGACCTAGGCTGTTACAGAATGTGGGGGTATCAAGGGTGAGCTGCCGCAAGGTATCTGGATGTACAGTACTGTATACTTCACCTATATTTACATTACTTACATGAATTTGGGTACTGCAAGCCTACTGCCTCCTGCCATACAGACTGTTCTGTTTGTCAGTGTGCTAGTGATGGTATTAGTCATGCCTTCTTATGTAACAGTGATGACCCATGTGATCACATAACATCTTTACCACCTATTGAGTTTGTACAGAGTGTAGATAGAGGCTGCTGAACTACACACCTGCAGTATATACTCTTGATTGTTTGGTATCCGGTGGCCCAGTCTGTGTTCACTATAGTACAATTTGAAAGGCTTGGCCTGGACAGCAACAGTTGTGAACCTTTCCAGACTAATAATTATTGTAACTTTTTCACAGTTGCAGTACTCTGTTTATGTGGTTGTCAGTGACTGAACAGCTATATGACATGGCTTATAGAAGTGTAATAGTACAAGGTTTCCCATTTCTGCAAAGCTGCGTGTGGTGTCTTTCCTATGACCTCTCTATGGGTATATGTTGCAGGCAATGACTGACATTTGTATGGGTGACCCATACAGTGTTGAGTTGTACAGGTGTTAACTGTAGGCATAGTGGCTGTTCCATATTGTGTGCACCTTTTACATATGTATCTTACTGTACATATATCTGCATATGTATGTGTAGTCACATGTATATATAGGTCTAGGATATATGGCCGAAAATCCATTTGGCTGAAAATTTGTTACATAGGGTCCAAATCACCAAAAAATCCATTTGGCCGAAAATCCATTTGGCCAAAAACACTAATGACAGTGTATATGCCCTGTTCCCCACTGTAGTGCGATCCCGGAGTGAGAATAATAAAGTAGGGGGTGTGTGGGGGGCACAGCTCCCCACAAGGGGAGTGTGGGGGTGTACCCACCCAGTTTAGTTTAGTAATGTCTGCCATTATTTAATATTGTCTAACTGCTATTCATACTATAAGGACGTATTTCTAAATTTAAGTAGGTGGGATGCTTTGCCCCATACACCCCCCCTTGTGGGGGGCTGTGCCTCCCACATCCCCCTACTTTATTATTCTCACTCTGCGATCACACTACAGTGGGGAACAGGGCATATACACTGTCATTAGTGTTTTCGGCCACATATCCTAGACCCATATATATATATATATATATATATAGAGAGAGAGAGAGAGAGAGAGATGTACATCTGTATCTGCATATCTGTGTTTGTGTATCTGTATCCAGGGGATGTTGATGACTTCCACATATTACATTTCCTATGGGTGGCAGACTGTACTTGGTAATGTATTGCAGGGGCGCACATGTTTGGCTGTGGGGCGATGCCTATTCGTATGAGACATATAGTATGTGGGGCCTCTCAACCCCATTAACGGTGCTTGAGGACATATGTGTATTTGTTAATCTGCCATTGCTATCTACAGATGTATGGCCATATATACCTATATAAACATATATATATATATATATATATATATATATATATATATATATATATATATATATATCTGTTAATATATATATATAACTATGTCCATATATACCTACAGAGATATATATCTGCGTACACATCTGTAACGTGCTGTGTATATGTAAACATATAGGTGTAGACACATATATGTGTCCATGTAGGCATATGCATGTATATATGTGCATATATATAGATATATATGTATATAGTGTTAGAAATATATATATATATATATATATATATATATATATATATATATATATATATATATATATATATATACACATTATATATATATATATATATAGAGAGAGAGAGAGAGATCTACATATATAGATATGTTGTATCTGTTTAGATATTAATATAGTGACACACTGACATCTAGGTGTTGGTATACATTCTGTGTACTGTTGCATGACAGGACTGGATGATATGTTTGTGAAAACATGGCATTTCTTTGTATTTGTCATGGCTTAGTGGTAAATCGCCCTGTCTAGCGTGTGCAGAGTTGTTGGGTTCAAGCCTTACAAGAGCTGTTTGTTTTGTTGCTGGGCAGAACACGGCCTGTTGGATACAGCGTGATTAAGGCACTTTAAAACAGTCGTAAGCAGATTTGTGTGGGTTTGAGTGGAGCCAAGCAGTGCCTACAGAGGTTAAGCAATTTAGAAGCTAACAATGTATAAGACACTGTAACCGGAGGTTAGCAGTGCTTACCTCCATGCAAACATGTGCTAACCTGCTTACAACTGCTTTAAAGTGCCTTAATCATTCTGGATCCAATGGCCCATGTTCTGCCCAGCAACAAAATGAATAGCTCCTGTAAGGCTCGAAACCAGGACCCTGCACACCATACACAAAGTGATTTACCACTAAGCCATGGCAGATATGCATAACCATGATGTGTTCACATACATATCATCCAGCCCAGGTATTCAACACTACGGGAAATGCATTCCACCATGTAGATGTATGTGTGTGTGTGTGTGTGTGTGTGTGTGTGTGTGTGTGTGTGTGTGTGTGTGTGTGTATATATATATATATATATATATATATATATATATATATATATATATATATATACATATATATAATGTAGATATAGCTATATAAATATATACATATATATGCCAATATATACATATATACATATATAAATATGCTATATCCATTTAAATATAAATATATATATACACATACATACATCCACATGGTGGAATACATTCCCGTAGTGTTGAATACCTGGGCTGGATGATATGTAGGTGAAAATAGATAATGGTGAAACAATACAACATTGTTAATTACAGCTATAATGCATCATGGCTGCACAGCTACACCTTCCAAGATATTAGCATTTCACTTTACTGCTGACAACATGCTACACAGCATTCCATTGCTACACTGTTGTATAGTCACCCTGTGCATCAGCATCATGTTAGCCTATCCCTGCATCGATGTTATGGATGACAGGATGTGACACAGGTATCATCATATGCACAGGGTGTGTTGTTGGTTTGCCAGAGGCCTAGGCTGAGCCATACAATTGACAACGTGTGTGTGACAGGGCTGAGTACTGCTATGGGCCAATGGTGATGTCATGTGTGCAGGTATGTGGTTGCCCTAGGTTTTTTGTTTATGTGCGTATATCTGCATGCACACAGTCCCACCATATGGCTGCCTATACAGGGATTTGTGAGACAGCTGCAGACTGTACCTGGCAGGGTTTGCAGCTTATCGTCTATGGCCACAGACACAGGACCTGTACCTGGCAGGGGTGCTACAGGCAGTATCAGGTACAAAGCAGATCAGGTACTGTCCCCCGAGGTTGACAGACATCCACTGGATCCAGGCACCTCCTGGGACTGGCCAGGGCCATGTGCATGTGGTCTGCTATGGCGGTCTGGGACAGCACCCCCGCACAGTGCTGGGGCTGGTACTGCCACTACAGGAGTGGCTGTGACTGGTGGGGCATCCATGGCGACCTCCAGCTGCTGATGTTGCTGGCATATGTCCAAGTGGCCGTCGCAACTGTCCCACCGGTTTTGACGCATGGACATGACATTGTTGATGAGCTCCAATGTCTCACCCCACTGTCTATCCATGAGCCCGGTGTAATTACGAATGGCACCTGCTAGGTCACATATGCTGTCATTTACAGAGGTGTGATGAGCCCTCTGCACCCTTAGACCCTGTCTGGTGTACCGTTCCATTTGTGCCTGTGCCTCCATGACAGCCTGGAACATGCGTGTTGTAGATATAGATGTGGCACGTCTGCCAGGGGCATGATGACCAACAGTGCTCTGACGAGCACCCCTGAACATCTGCCTATGTGGTACCTCGCTGGACATTTGGCTATGGCTGCTGTGTTCTGATACATGTGCCATAGATACTACACTGTCCTGGCCAATGCCAACCATAGACTGTCCCTGAGCTAAAGCCAATGGTTATGAGGTATGTAGAGGCAGTGTGACTGTGCGCATGGATGGGGTGGATACTTGTGGAATGTCAAATGGTGGCCCAGTGGCAGCCCCTGATGACCCTGCCTGAGCCTCAACACACCTATCCTCATGGTCACTGTCTGTATCAGTGACATCAGATTCCCTGCGGGAGGGACCCAGACCCACCAAACCACCTGTGAGGGGAAAACAGGGAACAGACTGTAAGACCTGTACATCACCGCTAAACAGTACATACACACACACACACACACACACACACACACACACACACACACACACACACACACACACACACACATTGCTGTGATGCATGGTCATCTGTTAGTAGGTGATGGCCCTCCCCCTGGAACACACTGCACCCATGTCCACAGTATTGCTGTGCATCTGTTCAGCACCCTGGCATGTACTGTGCACAATACCTCACAGGTGTACACACCATTACAGGATGTGTATCTGTGTGTCAGTTATGTTTCTTATGCTGCTCACAGCCTCTCTGTGTTTCTGGATTATATGTGGACACATATTTTGTGAATGCCTGATGTGTATTCACAGATGTCATCATCAGTGGTGCATGTATGAGTGACAGAATATCATTAGACCAACCACAGACACAATGCACTGCACCTATGGTGAGTGTAGAGACCATTATTGACATTGCACTCTCTTCCATGACATGCCATGGCACAACACTACTGCATATGGCAACACTACACATACCTGATATGTGACATATGACCTAGGCAGTCAATTGCATTACAAGCCATATGTGCCAGTTGTGCAGATGGTGATTGGGATGCATACAATTTGTGGGTGCATATATGTGCACATACATATCATGATTGTGTGTAGCAATAGCTGTTATGTGTACTACTGCGGTCACAATACCTGGCAGGGGTATAGTAGCATGGGTCATCATCATGAGCCAGTAGTTGGTCAGTCAGGCCTGCAAATGTTCCACAAACCTGCATGTTTGCATGATAACAACATGCACAGCCCTTGGAGGTCATACAATACCATCACTAGTGTCATGGAGTCAGAGTTATGTCTGCCATACTTCATGACCTTGACTGTGTGCAGATACAGCCATTCTCAGTGGGTTTGTCTCTCCCCTACAGTACACTGTCGTGTTTCAGGATGACACACCCTCACCATATCCTGCTACATTGCAAATGCTCAACATCCGTAGCTTACACATGTGTGTCATATTGCAATATCCCAAACTAGGAACACCATATGCACTGGCTTAGTCTCTGCCAATGTAGGGCAAACATGCAGGTGTACAGTAGCACCATCATTGTACAGATGGGGATGTCATCCCTGGGTTGGGGTGAGGTGTGGATTGTGCAGCACATGCATCATAACTGCAACTTCCTGGACTTCCACAACATGGTGCTGGTACATCAGAACACATTGCAACACATGGCTTTGGCAATGTCCCACCATTATGCAGGTCATATCTGTACTGAGCCCTGGCTGATGTTGCCTATGGTACACATAGATTCATAGGTGAGTACTAGTCCATTGGTCTTGGGGCCTACATAAACCTAGCCACAGTGGCTCCCAGCCATGCACCACCCAATTATGTTATTCCCCTGTGCCCCTGTCAGGCTGTGGCACAGATGTACTACCCAGGGTGAATTCCCCATTTCCCATCCAGTTGTCAAGTGTTTTTGTAAAGAGGGCCAATGAGTATCATTGCCTGACATGAATGGGTAGTCTGTTTCAGAGTGTGCAAATTCCCCAGGACAGGGCCCTATCCCTCCAGTATGTTCTGTGTAATGTGTTGATGAGGTTTAGGACCCTGGATTATGTGTTTGCGAAGGGAGTGGGATTTCTTTATGTGTAGCATGTTCAACTGCTCTGTGTATGACATAACTGTGTATGTTAGGCGGATGTCCGCTGTGCCTGGGCAATGTGCACTGGAGTGTAGCCACAGTTGTCTGAGATGGTCTGTGTATTGCATGTGTTTGAGGCTGGTAATCCCATTAGTGATGAGTGTGCTCTGTCAGTGAACATGTACAGCATGCATTATGGGTAGGTGTGTTAGATGTGTACATGGCCTACACCTTAGCTATGACATGCACAGTGAATTGCCAAGCATAACCTTAAACCATACTCACTGGCATCCAGCCACTGCCCTGCTGGTATCCCAGAGGCATCTACATTGAGATGAGATAGAGTTGATGTCAATGGCCACAGCTGTGACATTGCTACAGGGTGGGTGCAATATTACAGTAAAACAACAGCTGAAGTCCACAATAGATTATGCACAACTAATTATCAGTACTACATAGCAACAGACTCCACATCTCACATATGCAAGATCTACCTGTACAGATGCATACACAACAGTGGTCTACTGATATGCCCTGGAACCTTACCTGCATGCTCCATGCCTGGTGTGTGGGTAGCACCCACCTCCATGACTGTATATGTCTGTAGCTGTTGTGGCGGGCAGGTGCCACCAGGCTAATGAGCAGCTCCTCCACTCTGGTGAGGGGGGGATGGATGTTATGCCCCCCCACTTTTGCAAGGTGGTCACCCCGCATGGCAGCAGCATGGTGACATACATGGTGGAGCAGGTCTCTACAATGATGACGGACCTGCTCATACATACGGCTGTGCATCCCCACCTCATTCACCCAGTGGACCACATCATTCCACATGGCGGTGCACTCAGGCTGGTCCTGTCTTATCCTTGAGAACAGCAGCTGGTAGTGCTGGATGATGCTGGTATTATGTCATCCTCAGAGGCATTGTATTCTGGATTCCTGGGGTGCGCCATAGTCCCTGAAGGACATAAAGATGGAAATATGTCTGAGCAACTTATATGGCACGTTTACCATAATACAATACACAAATCAGTCTCCCACCACCATATCAGCTCCAACTTAATGTTCACACAATGCAAGTGGTATGTCTCCGGTTTATCTACCATTGGAACATACATTGTATTGTACAACACTTTCTGTTATGTGTTTATAGACATGCTCCCTGTGGGGACACTAGAGTTGATGGGCTGTTACAAAGTATTTCACCTGCATGGCATTGTCACTGCCACTATGTTTCCACATATGCATGTGGCATGCTTGCTATGTGATTGCTACACGTCTGCCATTCTGTGTTATTGGGGATATCTATGCATGCTATCAGACATGTTCTGGGATTGTGTGGACTATTACAACCCACATGTGTTCCATGACAGTGACACAACAGTATGTGTAGGGGTTATTTGCCAGCAGGAACACCACTCCCACCTAATGTGGACATGTTACCAGTCCACATCACATCCACGACCCACCATGGAACCTCATTATCTACTGTTCTGGCACTACCTTCATGGGGTGGTGTCCCCCCATGGAGCACACACAGACATATGTCTGTCACGTCAGTTAGGTCCAGGGTCTGGTGCATAGGGAGCTCCATAGAGGCATGTGGTATGTGCTACATCACCTGGAGGCATGCAGTACACATACACAAGGTTAGACATGCATATTCCTCCTGCTCAGCCCACAGCCCAGGCATCTTTATGACCATTTAGATGCTATTGTGACTGTCCATGGGTGGGCACCATGTTCCCTTTGTTCCCATATGGAGGCTCAATGGCCTCCACATTCCAAATTAAACTACCCATCCACTGTTTTTAACCACCACATGTGTCATATACCAGCCCTGTATGCTGTCTTGTTTGTCATCCAACCAAATCTACATACCAATATGTGCCTATATAGTTGGGCATGCTATGCTACACTTTAACATGCCTGTCCTGCAGGTGGTGTGGTCTCACACCCATGTGTCTAGCACTGCAGTAATAATACCACCACCAGCCATTGGCCACAGCAATTTACAGAACACAGATATCATGGGTCACATCTTTGCCAGTCACTGCTGATCTGCACAGTTGACAGGTATGTCCCACTGCCCACAGGGGCAGACACTATTGTCCAGAGCAGTTGTTGAGCAGAATATCATTACAGGAGCAAGTACTGATGGCTCATATAAATAATTTCAGATTATACATCCTAGTATTCTATGCCATATACTACATGCAAGTAAATACATATCTGTTTCACATACATTTTTTTCCACTGTAACAAATCCCTGAGCTTTGTTACTTTTATTAAAGTTATGTTTTTTTTTTTTCTCTCTCTCTCTCAGTCTCTCCAGTAGAGTGATTGAGCTGGTTTGAATAGATTGCAGCATGCTTTTGTAGGTATTGCACATGATCAGGTGATGGCCTCTGCACCAGTCAATGTCCACTGGTTGCTATTTGCAGGCAGCCTGCTGTGTAGTACTTCAGATAACCACTGTCATGGCAACCCAGTACTTTAAATTGCTGACTTCTGTGGGCATTGTCCCTTCACCTTTCCAGTATGAATGACATCCTTCCTGTGTGTGGACATCAGTGTTACAGACAGCAGGTAGCAATACCTCTTACAGCAGAACCTACAGACACAGGCCCAATACACATATGGGTAAGGTTCCAGACCTACAGACAGCGTGAGTAGTGTTGTTGTGTGCATTGTATCTTGCTGGTCTTACATGGTTTCTGTGTACATGGTACTTCTGCATGGAATGTTGCCTGTCTGCATAGCTCTCAACTGTGGGCCTGTCCATATGATACCAAGAGGATTGGCTGTTAGGTTTTGGCATCACACAGGTATTGTCCCAGATATATCAGTGACATTCTGTCTGTTGAGTGCTATCAGCACATGGCTACATCCATTTGTATTTCAATGTCATATTCCTGCATAAGGGTATGCTAAGCAAATCCTGTAACACCAGCAATTTTCAGGGTGTGTAAGAGCAGTAATGCAAATATGGCCCTATGTTCCTGCCTCTGTCCTCCAAAAATATGCCAGTCTTTGTCCTGCTGTGATACAGAAAGGGGTTTTTAGTTAATGGCCTATCATTATTTACTACTAGCATTACTGCTATCATCCCAGTCATGTCATGGACTCCCACACCAACAGTTGGGCAAAGTCCATATATACTGGAAAAACAGCTGGAGAACACATATATGCCCTTGTACATTCTAGAGGTCAGTGTGTGGTACACAGTGTTCCTTGCCCTTGTACAGCCTATTATGTGGGGGAGGGGGTTCAATGCTATTAACCTTGGCTGTGACACCTTTTCAGGGATATAACTGTTAAGACAATGGTCATTCAGTGTAATAGTGAGATGTTAGGTTAAGCAATGTTATGTCCGAGATACTGTGACATTAACACAAGTGCTACATTTCCCCCTAGAGCTTGACTACAGGGTGTAATTGGAGGCTGCTGAACTACATCTGTAATTGTTGATTGTTACTTATCTTGAAGGCAAATCCTGTGTCTACTGTTGTACTAATTGAAGGCCTTGGCCTGGACAGCATAGTATGGTATATATCCACATTGCTTGCATCTACTGTTTTGTGTGGGCCTTGCATTATCACTGATTACATATTTCAAAATTTATGTGGTGTAAGTACTGGCATACATTATTGTATAGTACACAAATAAAGGTTTTCTGTGTATGCATACCTGTGTTTCGTGTCATATCCTTTGAATTGTGGGTGGGTATATGTTTAATGCAAGTATTCTCATTTGTGGGAATGGTTGCCACACTACACATTTCACAGGTGGCAGTTACAGGACTTTTGGATGAGGGATATACTTTGCACCCAGTACTTCCACACTACTTCTACATATGTATGGCTACTAATACCTTTTGTCTGTGTATATGTGTATGTACCTATATATATGTCATATAGCTGTATATATATATATATATATATATATATATATATATATATATATATATATATACATATGAACATATTTATGTATCTATATACAATTGATGTTATATGATTATTTGTGAGTCATACATATATATATATCTACATTTACAGATATATGTCTGTCCATATGTACATGCATGTTCGGCTCATATTTTGGCCTGTACCTCATTCGCTTGGCAATTGACATGGATGATCGCAGCACTGAAGTCAGTAACTAGTGCTGACACTTTTGTGTTTCAGACTTCATCTCCTTCTACATATGTGTTCTAATACATATAACTGTGTAACTAGCAACATTGTCAGTGTATTAGAGCAGTAGTTGACATATATCCCTATTTGTACCCACATTGTGGCATTCTTTGTCCAGACTTCTTGCATTAACAGGTTGTGTGGTATGATATTACTACATTTCCTGTACTGTTGACTATGCTGGATGATACGTTTGTGAAAACATCAGGTTATGTATATCTTCCATGGTTTAGTGATAAATCACTTTGTGTATGGAGTGCAGGGTCCTGGGTTCGAGCCTTGCAGCGGCAGTATCTTTTGCTGCTGGGCAGAACACGGGCCATTGGTTACGGAGCGATTAAGGCATTTTAAAGCAGTTGTATGCAGGTTTGTGTGTCTATGCGCGGAGGTAAGCACTGCTAACATCAGGTTACAGTTTCTTATACTCTGTTAGCTTCTAAATTGCTTAACCTGTGTAGGCATAGCTTATCCCCGCTCAAACAAGCTTACACCCGCTTACTGCTGCTTAAAAGTGCCTACTCCCACTTACCCCCTTGCTAATTTCTTTAAAAGAAAAAAAAAAGTTTGCTAGGAAAGTGGTGAAAAAGGGGCACAAAGAGGACAAGACAGTATGGAAAATAGCTAGGCATGTGCAGGAACTGTGTAGGAAAGGTCCATAGGCTGCCCATTACTTCTACAGCAACAGCTGTGCATATACACTGAATTTGTAGGTAGATTTGGATCCTCAAACCCCTGGGAGAGCGGGTGAGGACAACATAAATTCGTTATGATGCCAATTTAGACCAGATTACATGTGTCCAGTGGACATGTGTGCGAAATGGACAGCTATGTATGGGGCGAGATTTTTTTGTGGGAACAGATTGCCCTTTTTATTCAGGTGAGAGTGAGATGTTGGGGAGGGATAGTAGATATATTTGGGGAGGTAGGTTGGGTAGATTAACAGACAAGACAAAAAAGACACATACAGGGGTGGTATATGACACATGTGGGAGGTAAACACGTTGGACGGGGAGGGGTGTTTGGAAGTCGCAAGCCCATGAGCCTCCAAATGGAAACAGTGGGGCTGAGGTCCCCACCTATGGGCAGTCACCACTGCACCTTCAAGGCCCCAAAAGTGGCTGTGCTGGGGGCTGTGTAGGAGAGGCAGGCTCATCCTCTAATTGTACCACTTGCCCTCAAGCTGGCGTAGCTGGTCTCGAAACTCCAGAACGAGCTCCCTATGCATCACAGCCCAGACATGTCGAGGGGTGACAGGTTCCTCTCCCCGCACACACACGGGGGGGTGATCCCCATCCCCTGCAGTGGTTCCACCCAAAGGTGGCACAGGGTCAATGGAGGAGGAGGTCCCAGGCTGGGCCCCAGACATGCTGGTGCCCGGTGCCATGATCAGCTGAGGTGGGACAGGTGGGTCCGCTGGGACCGGCCTTCCCATACGAGCTATGTTGTAGCAGGTTTATGACAGATATGGGTTAGTAATAGTCAACAGCATTCAGACTTAGTTATAAAAGCATGCATAGGTATTTCCATTAACCCAAAACACCAGATTTAAAACAGTTGCAGAGCAAGCAGAATACTTGCATATATGGAACAACAGTGGGCATTACAACAGCATGCAGGTTTCATTGATGGAAACAGGCCACCAATATGGGTGTATTTTAACATGGCAGATGCATAGCAACAAATGTGAATATTTATAAACCATTAGGACATATGTCCCAACAAAAGTTAGGTGTGTACACATACCGATTGAGGTGTGTCATTGGGTTATTTTTGCACATATGGTAGGGGTGAGAGAGAGAGAGAGAGTTCAATTAACAACTAATATATCCTTGTAGTTTTCACAACATTCTTAGTCACTGCAGTGATCTGTCCCTTACATGTATTATTACACTACCTAATGGCCTTACATTGTACACAGGTATGTTTATAGATTATTATATATGTGACCTGTGTCCTACATACAGGCATGACAAGATGCAGGTGTTAATGCAACATATGTTGAGAATTGCTTTCATACATTTTGGGGAGGTGCTAGAATGACAGGTTTGTTTTCATATACATTCTCTGACTATGTACACGTTTGACTATCAGTACATTTCTTGGATCATCACACTGATTTTTCCGGGGAATGGGGTACCAGGCTGGTGATGTGGGCCATTTATTTGGACATGCTGGACAGATTGGAACAGGTGTCAGGTATGAATATACATACAACTTTCTATCTGAACATTCTAGCAAATTCTGTACAGTAGTTGGGTGTACTTATGCATACAGCTTTCTATCTGAACATTGTAACAAAATCTGTACAGTTGCAGGGTATGATTATGCATACAACTTACTAGCACTCCCAATATTCAAACCCCTTCTGTGTGACAAAAAAATTATAGTTAACATCACAGTACACTGTGTCATCAGGGAATTGATGTGAAGCTTTCTACTGTTTTCTATCTAAGTCTCCCTCACTTGTACAATATGACTAACCTCTTGGCACTTCCAACATTGTTATACAGAACTTTATGCACATTTTATCTGCATACCACAGTGTGGGTAACAATGCTTAATACAACAGTACTATTTCTAGTATGCAGCAGTTCAACTACATATGAAGGAAGAGTAAACAGAAGCATTCCAGGGGTTATGCCTTTATTCACAGAATATTACACATTTATTTCTACTGGTACTACACTTTCTAAGGTTCTTATATTTATTTGTTATGACAGTACATGCAGACAAATACTAACCTGCCTCGTGATGCAGCCTTTGAAACCTAGCATCATGGGCTTGCTGGTTCACAGCCCTCTCATCTGCAGCTGTCAGAGAAATACAGTGATATCTAGCCATACCTATCCATAGTATACGCAAGCAAGGCAATAATTAACTACTTAGTAGAATGAGTACTTAGTACTGGAGCATTAGGCATCTGTCGAGACTCCTGGACCCACTGTTCCAGTACATCCCCCCTCCGCCGCTTCAGGTCAGCATGGTGGTGCCTGACCTGGTCACCAGTCCGGGGGATACCTGTGGCACTGGTGAGGTCACGGGTGAGACTCTCCCAGGCCTCCATTTTATACTGCGAGCCCTGGTACTGGCCCTGCAGTAGTCTCTGCTCATGGTGTTTTACCAGGAGCCATACCATGAAGTTTGACTCCTAGATGCCCCAGAGCTGCGCTCTGAATTGAGTGCCTTCACCCACACCAGCCATTCTGCCTGCAGTAGGAAGCTACAATCAGTTATGGAAAGTACTCCCACCTGTGGGGTTTAAATATGGCCAATTTCCCACACTTTCCTGTGATTAGCCAGTTTTGAAAAGGCTAAGCTATGGGCAGCCCTGCTTACATAAGGTTGGCACTGCTTAAAGAGGTATACCACTAGGCAGATTTATTTGGCTCCCCTACACATGGCTTGCACTTACTAAGTTGAGCTGTGCTGTGGTTAGTATTGCTTAATAGTTAATTAGCACTATATTTGCCTTTTGGCAGTGATTTATTCTTCATTACAGGTTATATATGTGTTTGGTATCTGTGATTCATGTGTACATACACTGCATGGGGACCTGGGGACTTCTACACTTTATTACAATAACACCTCAAATCTATGCTTACTGCAGTACTCCAGTTCACATATTTATGTTCTGTGGCAGGTTATACAACATCACACTGTACATAGATTCAGTTCACATGTTTGGTTTGATTTTCTTGTGGTGAGGATTAGTTTGCTGATACCTCATTCATATGTATTGCTATGATGGTTTAGTGGTTAACTACTGCAACTGTGGTGTACAGAATCCTGAGTTCAATCCTTGCTGTTGCTGTTTATTTTGTTGCTGGGCAGAACACGGGCCATTGGGTACAGAGTGATTATGGCACTGTAAATCAGTTGTACATGGGTGCGAGTGGGTTTGCGTGGAGCTAAGCAATGCTAACCTCTGGTTACAGTTTCTTACACTCAGTTAGCTTCTCTTTGCTTAATCTGTGTAGGCAATGCTTACCCCTGTGTAAATGCACTTAAACATGCTTACTACTGCATATATCTATTTACTACTTCTTATTTGTGCTTAAACCTGCTTACTAGTGCCTTATTCATTATGACACTGACACTTCGTATGTGCATTTCATGCAGTACTCCAGTTCACATTTAAATGTTATTTAGTAGGTTTTACAGCAAAAGAATGCAAAAAAAGTTCATATACAGATTTCACATGGAAAATGGTATGTGTTACAGTGGGACTCAAACTGGGAATGCCTGCACATTAGACGGATGCTCTGACCACTACACTATTGCTATGCTGCTTCATTTGCATATATCTTCCTTGTTATCCTCTTCAGCCTTTGAAGCTGCTTTAACCGTAGCTAAGCGATGGGCACACCCACGCACCTATGGTTAGCTGTACACAGAGTTTTAGAAAAAAAATTATGGGGTTTCTTCTTTTTATATTTATGCCCTGTTGCTGTTGTATACATGGCGGACTGTTGGTGGGGATATGTGGACACCTATGAGCGGTCTCACTCATTTATTCACACTTCCTGCTGTTCTACTTTGCAGAGGCATATTTATTCTGAGAGCTCTGCTCTCAGACACACCCCCTGCACTCATTCACGCTCCGTGTAGGGTTAGGAGTTCAGGTAGCTCCCCTTCATTAATATGCATGGTGCACTGTCGTCCTCCTCCTAAACTGCTGCTTCCGTGCAGGACTAGATTAGCCCTGCATGGAAGATTAGTAAATCCGCGGGAATATTGTGTGCACTGATGCATTTCTGACTTGGCAGAAATAATGGCAATCAACTCAGATGGCAACCATCATGCAGACACAATAGATTCCACAGGAATGCAGATAACTTGAAAAGTAACTTAATCATAGACAACTGATATTTCTTTCATAACCTGGCACACTCCCCTTCACTTGTTTTGAACTGGCATTACTGAACTAACTCCAGTGAAATGAAGTGAAGTGAAGATCTGGAGGAATAGTGGTTAAGATCTTCACCTTATAGACATAAAATCCATTGTTTGTACTGAAGATTGGTCACTGTCTATGTTGAGTTGATATTTTCTCCCCTTGTCTGCGTGAGTTTCCCTTCATTTTCCAAAAACATGTTGGGTATTTCTGCCTAAAGAATAGAAGGTACCAGGTTCAAAACTGGTCCTCCCAGTTGAAATTGAAAGGTCTGCCAGCATAATGCACCCAAAAATGCATAGAATTATGAGCAGTAACAGAAACTCTAGTTGGAGCTTGAAAGAGTTTTGTGGACCAAATGTTTTAGGTATTAACTGTGATGTTCAGTACCCAAACAAAAAGCAGCATGCTGCATCAGGACCAGCTACTCAGTGTGGGGTAAAATCTGGCTCTAGGAGATTTGGTAACATTGACTAATGTAACCAAAATAGCCAGTGCTAAGATGGATAATGACCCAACCTATACGAGGGACCCATACTGACAGTGGAAGTGGTTTGTGAGCACACACACTGTTTGTGCCTCTATTGGCCAATGTGCTTGCCATAAAGCCAATACAATAAGCAACCAGGCAGCCGGTGTCCAGTTAGCTAGATAGGGTTACCTCAGATAGCTTTTCTGTGTGAAAGCTGGATTTAAAACCAGTTAACCAGCCAAAAATGAATTCACCCTAATTAAACTAGCTGTTCTTGTTCTCTTATTGCTCTGTTACAGGAGTTATGTTGCCGCTGTGTGTGTGTGTGTGTGTGTGTGTGTGTGTGTGTGTGTGTGTGTGTGTGTGTGTGTGTGTGTGTGTGTCTGTGTGTGTGTGTCTGTGTGCATGTAAAAAGCCCCAGTTAGGTATAACTGGTGGTTAGTGTTACTCAGGCTCAAACAAGAGCCTGAATTCTCCACCCATACCACCACTTGGGATTCAGGGAGTTGAGTCCATAGCCTTCCGTTGTTGGGATTTTCACAGAATCTTTGTCTCATGCTTTTGGTCTGCTCCTCTTAAAATATGTGTTTTTCTGGCAACTCAATGAGAACTGAATTCATTAAATAATGATAGCTCTTTAAGGTTCAGTCTTCCTATCTTTCTGGTAACACATGGTAACACAAAAGACTTTACTTTAGCAACTTTGTAAGATTATACAAGCAATATTTAAAATGTGACCCTGGTTTTGGGCCTTTGCCCCCCAAATAAATTTTGACTTTTTCCAGATTTCTTGTGCTGTGAAGTTGAGAGATTTAGTTGATTGTCAAGTGGATTTTACAAGGAGCTGAGAGCTTCAGGGGAAGAGAAGTTTAGTGTTACTTATGCTAAGTTGTTTGCATTGTTAGTAGCACAACAGTTAGTATATTTGCTTTTAATGCAGAAGGCTGTGAGTACTACTCCCACAGTATGCAGAGGGATCACTGGACTGTGTTGTACTTTAATGATAGTGGATGCTGCAGTCCTATGAATGTCCTCTTTTGGAGGAGTTACTTAATAACTATGAACCCATTATCAGTTTGCCATCCATTCCCCATTGCAAAATTACTAGCTTATCATTTTAATGTAGCATAGGCAATTTATTCTTCAAGGGCAACAGGCACTTTATTTGTAGATGCAACAATGAAATATAAAGTTCTTTGCTAGCAGCAACCTCTTCATTAGTTACAGATCCCCTTTAATGTGAAATTATTTAGATGACTTATCTCTGCAGAAATTTTCTATATTCACTGATATTGGTGGATTGTAATGACAGAAGTTTGAGTGGCCTTTTATGGTTTAAATTTTCTGAAATGGGTAGTTTTGTCATTATTAGTTCATACATTTTGTTTCATTGCTTACTAGAAGATTGTTCCAAACTACAAATTTAAAACACATTCTAACAAGTGGTGCTGTATTATACAAGGAATATAATTTAAAACAATCTGGTTAATACAATCAGGAAGGTGAATCAAAGAATGTATACATGTATGCTTGCTCACAGGCTGCAGGAGATCAAAATAGGGGAATAGATCAGTCACCAATGGAGTCCCCCAGGGTTCAGTGCTGAGTCTTTTTCTGTTTGGCATGTACATCTCAAAAGTAAAAGGAAACACCAAAGGGCTTTGGCTAACTAAGTTTGAGATGACTGCAAGCTAGGAGCAGTTATTGAATCATCCAATGACTTAACCATCATGCAGGAAGGTTTGTCCCAAAGAATAACTGGTGCCAGAATCATCCAAGAATTACTTTATTGCATCCTTTGGGACGTCATCTATTCCAGGGAACTGCCAAATTTGCAATGCCCCGTGAGAACTGACCCAGTTGTTTGGCATTTGGGAACTTGCATGTACAGTGACCTAACTTTTGACCAACATGAGCCCAGAGTCATAAGAAAGTCTTTCTATATTGCACAGCTTATAAACAAATTGATTGTGACTAGATCTAGAAATGTTATTGTCCCCCTTTACAAAGCCCTCATTAGGTTAATCATGTTGTATAATGCCCACTTTGGCATGTATCTGTCTAGACCCATGCAACAATTGGAATACCCACAGAGATACCTTATGAAAAGTCTTGCATGGACCACCTCAAAGATTTATCACTATACTCAGTATCCTACAGAGTGCTTAGAGGTGACATGTCTGGCATAGAAGGCATCCTCCGACCTAATACAGATGGACCTGCTGAACATTAGCAAGTCAAATGGCATCAGAAATACTCAGTCCAGGTAAATAAACTGAATGTTGTGAAGAGATGGATATATATCCAGAACAGACTATCCATTCAAGTAAAACAAAGCTCATCCCTGTCCATATTCAAATGCAACTTGGATCTAAGGATGGGTAATAGAAAGTGCACTCCAGGATTGCCTCTCGTGCCACTAATGGACAGAGGCAGTTCCTAAATGCTGCATCCCTTACATGGGTCCCCTCAAATTATCTATAGTGTGATCACATTTATTCACTAGGGCTAATATACAATTATCAGCCATGGGATAGGTAAGACCAATCAGGAAGTGTTAATTAAAGCATCAGAATGGAAACTGGCCAAGCTTAAAATGTTCTCCAAGTGAACCTGTGTTGTGGTAATAAATAGTTTTTAAAAAAATTCCCTTTTTAGATCATTAAGTACCCCTGTCACCCTCTGCCCCCCCCCCCCCAGTCTTCAACAGCTTCCAGCACCTCTGATTCAGGAAACTCTTTTACTTTATGCTCCAAAGTCTTTTATTCAGGAAAACATCAGACTAGTAGCATTGAGGGATGTTATCAGAACCAGTAAATCAACTCCAAACGTCTGTTGTCTTTGCTATAAATGTGAATGGCAGAATTATGAATAAATGTATAAACACCAAAACTTGAACTGTGGCAGTGGATAAGAGAAGCCAGAATCAACAAGGATGCCAGATCCAAATCAGTCTGAGTTTCATTGGTTTAAGTTGCATTTATGTAGGCATTCAACTGACTGGTAAGATCTTGATATGGTGAGGAGATTCTAACTTACATTTTGGCTGTGGCAAACTTAGAGAAAAAGAAAACCTACTAGATCACTAGATCTTCATAACAGGACTGTGATGGAGCTGGTGAGGCAAAAAGAGGGCTTTCAGGCAGCAGTTTCAGGACTTCTTCAATAAAGCAGGATAAAACAACCTGAGTGCTCATATCATGACAGACAGGACAGGATACAAAGACTGGTCCACACATTTGAAGGCAACAGGAATAAAGAAGGAGACACAGTTTAAGACATCTGTCTGGCAAATGGCTAAATGGTGGCAGAAAATGGTTTATCAAGAGAGGCAGTCAAAATATCATAGATAAGAGTGGTCAGCATGCAACTCAGGTAAACTTTCCATGAAGATCTGAGCTACAATAAACTTTCCTATGCTTTGCACAAATGTGATGATACAACCAACTGCCTTTTTATCGTTATTGATAGATGACACTTGGTTGTAAATTCTGACACTGAAGTATATAATATTTTATAGGGTCATAGGTTCATAGGTTGGTACTAGGCTATCGACCCATGGGCCTATACAAGCCTAGTCATAACAATTCCCTGGATATTTATTCCCACATTATTTATTTCCCTGGACCCCTGTCTAGCAGGGTGACTGACATGATCCCCAGGGTGAATTTCATATCTCCCATCCAATCGTCAAGGTTCCTTTTGAAAAGAGACAAGGAGGCACTCTGCTTGACATGTATGGGCAGTCTATTCCAGAGTATGGGGAGTCTCTGGGACAGGAACCTATCCCTCCCGCATGTTTTGTTCATTGTGATGACAAGGTTTAGATCCCTGAAGCGTGTGGCTCTGAGGGATTGGAATTTCTTTAAGTGGAGCATGTCCAACAGCTCAGGGTTTGACATGACCTTGTATGTTAAGCAGAGATCACCTCTGAATAGACAATATGCCACAGAATATAGCTGAAGTTTTTTTAGACGGTCAGCATAGGGCATCTGCTTTAGGCCTGTGATTCTTTTAGTGAGGTATTTTTGTGGCCTTTCCAGCTGTTGCAGATGCCTTGTGAGGTACATACCAAATAGGGTATTGTACTCTATAATGGGTCTAATAAGGGATGAGTACAGTGGGACAGTGACCTCCTTTTTTCTGGATGAAAAGCCCTTAGTGATGAGGTGTGCCACATAGAAGGATTTCCTGACTGTTGTGGTGATGTGGTTATCGAAGTGGAGACGACTGTTCACCTGTGTCCCTAAGTCTCTCATCACAATTTTGGTGTTTAGTGTACTGCCACCTATGTGGTAATTCATGGGTACATGTTTTTTCCCAAAAGGGATAACTATACATTTCTTGGCATTAAGCTTGAGCCCATGGCTCTGGCACCAAACATCTGTTTCTGTAAGGCCCTTTTGTAGAATATCCACATCATTTGGGGATTCAGTAATGGCTCCCAGTTTGCAGTCATCTGCAAATTTTGTTAGCCAGAATCCCTTAGTGTTGGCCTGTACTTCAGAGAAGTAGATGCCAAACAAGAGCGGCCCCAGGACTGAACTCTGAGGTACTCCACTTGTCACTTGTCTGGAGCTGGATTTGGAGTCGGCTACTTTTACAGTGTGGGTTCTGTCAGTAAGCCAGTTGGCAACCCATCAAGTGACATAGGGATTTATGCCCAGCTTAGTAAGTTTATCTATGATTCCAGAGTGGAGGATGGTGTTGAAGGCCTTGGCGAGGTCCAGATAGGCTGTGTGGACCACCTTACCCTCGTCCACATCTCTGGAGACTGAATCAAAGAAATCAATTAGGTTCAGGAGACAAGATCGGCCCTTCACGAACCCAAACTGGGTGGGGTCCAGTGTTTTCGATGTTGAAAGAATGCAGATGGCTCATATTAGCTTGGCAGTAGTTGTTGCTTGAAGTTTTATTGAAACTATTGATGGATTTGGTCTTGTGATGTGAAGGATGTTTGTATTTATAACAAAGGTTTTGGGAATGTATAAGATTAATTGGCAAATCATCTAAAGTGAAATTGGTCCTGTCTGTTGCTTTATGGCTCATTAATAAATGAAGGAAGTATTTACTGAGCTGTTTCCTACATTTTTTTTTGTTTTACATTGAATTGATTATATATTTTTGCCTTCTGACCTGTCCAATTTACCCTAATGTTTTCCCATAGAATTATATGTGAACTGACATTTAATGCTATCAGTTTATCAATTTGTCCCTTTGGTGGTATTAGTTCTGAATGCCTTATCAAAGTGAGATAAACAATATAATCATGTCAACAGCATGGCAATCCCTTCATGATTCGAGTCCTGTTGTTACCTAGCCAAAGGACAGCACAAGATTCCAAAGGCACATGATTCCAAAGACACATGATCACCTCAACCACTGAAAAGATAACGTTAGAATCAGATGGTCACAAGCCAAGTGTTGTCAAGCAATAATACTTTATTAAACGTTTTCATCCTATTATTAGGACTTCATCAGAATGATCACCTTACTAAATCCATACTGTCGAACTGATACTGGTTTAGTCAGCTTTTTATTTATTCTGCGTAGGAAGTTAGTAGTATATTGTCTGGGTCCACAAACCATTAGTTTTCCATTTTACATGTGGAAACAGTTATTATTTAAGGTGTGGCGGCTGTTGCCACATGCCACAGTCTAGTCATTTTCTAGATTAGGATGACCTGTGAATTGACTGAAAGTTATTAACAACAGCTGAATGTAGCAATTGTTATTCCTTTCCTTAAGAAAAATATCTATGGATTCTCATACTGTTGAGAATCGCCACACACTCTGCAGCCCACCCTTTCTCAGAAACAGTATAGAAAAAGTGTTATGGAGAAAGTTTTTTTGTACAGTTGAACTCTGTTTTAAACTCTCATGACCTCTCTGATCTTTTTCTATTGTGTTCATCTTTCAAGACTTTACAAAGCAGAAATAAATATTTAATAACAGCCTAATGGCGAGGAGTTAAAGACATTACACTGTATTGGTCCTATCTGATGTCGTAGTCATTTCACCTTTTAAATCATGGCATTCGATCCTAGCATGAAACTCCCTAGAACTATTCTCTTCTGCAGTTTTGAATGCCTTGTGTTGTATTTTACAAAATGCTAACAGAAAGTGGTGTTGCGACATTATTCCTCTAAGAGTTACCCCCTGAAATTCAGAGTTCCACAGGCTCCATAACAGGCATCTTTTGTTCAGTTTTCATTCTTTCACTAGATGATATCATCCAGATGAAAGGATTGCAATGTCATCATTAAGTTGATGACATTCAGATTTACATTGCCTTCTTTCTGGAGGAAGATATAGTCCCATGGGTGTCTAACAGTTTTTCCAGGAAGTCCCCATCACTGAGGTGACTCATGTCCTAATCTTCTCCATGGCCAATCCTGTTTTACTTTGTGGTGGCAAATGTAGAATGTATAACATATATGTAAGTGAGCTAGCTGCAGGAAATTGTATATTATGTAGCACACATCACATCCTTTCTAGTGAGCTTATTTTGACTACAGACCTCATGGAGGTTACACCACACACAAATGTTCTCTGTCATATTTATTCACCATCTAAATACTAGAGTAACTGGTTGGAGATAGTGTCTATGGTACAATATTTTGAGGCAATCTTTGATAACTATCTGTCAGTCAAGAACAAAGTCACAGCTGTTGTTAAAACATTGTAATATTCTCTGAAGAATATCACCTGCATTTAGCTCCTACTGCCAAAACAGAATATTTTCATTACAATACACATTTTAATTTCTTCCCATCTCATACCTCTCAACTGTCCCAGTTTTCACAGAATGCCCAGATTTTTGTTTCATATTTTTCGTTTGTTACTCATAAAATGTGTGGTTTTCTAATCACTGATGATTGAGGTCACTAAATAATGACATACATTTCAATTTCAGACTTCAGAAATGCATGCTAATACATACACTGTTATTTTAGTAACTTTCCAAATTTATAAGGCCAGTATTTAAAATCTGTCCTTATTTTTGGTCTTTGTCACCCCATTATTTTAGACTTTGTCAAGATTGTTTGCTCTAAGAGGTTGAGAGGTATGACTCATCTCAGTTCTTGTAATGGCCTGTGCTTAGGACTGTCTTGTGTTAACTTCAAGCACCTCCATCTACAGTAGACAGATACATCTAGACACAAACATATTTGTGCCTGTACTTCAAAACTTATATTGGCGTCTGGTGATTTCAATGATACACTAAAATGTATTTTCTTGAACTTTTTAGCTGCGAATGATATGGGTCTTGTTAAATATCTATTAATTGTTTATTGGCTGATTTAGGCACTTTACTTGGCTGACAAATGACCTGCTTGTAATTCATAGGATGTGCTTGGACACCTCCATGCTTTGTTTCTCTTCATGTAAAAGTCATTATGCTAGCCAGTTTATATGAGCCATTCCAGTGACTACAATAAAAGCCTCCTTAAAATCTTTTTATTTTGTTAGTTTTCTCCCTTTATTATGATGAATAACTTGATTTCTTTACTTGTATTACATACATTGTCCCATTATCTTTTATATAAAATTCACTTTCCATTTTGATAGCATAACTGCAAGCGAACAGATAAAATCTAGTTAAAGAAGTCATTGATTTTCCTTTTATACTGCTTTAATATAATTTGTAATAGCTTATTTGCTGCATTGTGTGGTTTAGGGTACTATTTTAGTGTTACAGTGAGGTAAATTGAAAATGTCTTACTTTTGACTATAGTCAGTTTCATTAAGTCAGTACAGCAGGGGGCTTAGGTTAATTCTGATAAATTGACCTCTTAAGAGTGAGAGAACAGAAATTCAAGACTGGAAAATGGCAGTTTTATTTGCAGTAACAGCCACATAAAAATTCTTCATATCAATAAACATTAAGATGAGAATTAAAACAGTAAAAACTTGATCATATCCTGATGATAGGTGGGCTACGATTCCAATGATTTGGTTTACATAAATGGAATGTTCTGCGCCTATCATGTGGTTATGCATCTTGCTGGCTCATATAATATACTGAGATGTTTCTTGTTGCATTGTGCTTAGAAAAATACTACACAGACAGAATTATCTTGTTTTAAATATTTTTAGCCAATGCTTGTAACCTCCTATTTACATAAAATTGTTGTTTCCATTTTAAACACACATTCTTATGCATCTCAGAGCCACTCTGTATAGATCGAACTATTCACCATACATTATGGTAGCATAACATGGTATTATCATTAAAAGTTAATTTTGTGGTAAGCTATCATCACTTTTATAAGCAGCTATTTAATGTCATGACTTAATGAAATGTTGTGCAGTCACTTAACTCATTCCTTCCATAATTACAGCTCTTCTGAGTGTGTACCTTTAACTCCCAGTGGGTGTGACTTGAGTCTTTGACAAAATTAAGTTATCTCCTTACAGTTCAAACAAATATTCATATCTCTGGAACCATAAGTGTTACTAGAAAACTGTAAATGGCAAGCTATACAGGATGAATTCATTTTTATATCTGCCGCGGTGGTGCAGCAGTAGCGTTGTTGCCTCACAGCAAGAGGTTCTCCCATTCAATTCTCGGCTGGAGTGGCGGGGAGTGCCTTCTGTGTGGAGTCTGCATGTCCTCCCCTCGGTTGGGTGGGCGTTTGAAAGACATGCATAAATGGACATGCCTTCGTTGAAGGTTGAACGTCGAGCTGGCACCTTGGCATTCGTTAAAATCTACTGCCAATCATTAGCAGACCGGAGTTCCGCTGTGGTGACCCCTAACCAGGAAAAGACAACAACAACTGGTGGCATCCATTCAGTTTGATGCTTTAAACTAGATTTTATAAGGCAAAATTAAGGCAATGAATATTAATTTTGCAATGTTGTATAAACTGCTTATGATATCTCAGTAACTATTCAAGGAAGAAATCGAAAAAAGAACAGTATCACCAGAAAATAAAGATCAAACCAAGGTGGAATGGACCAACAAACCAGCCAAATCTGTAAAAACACTTCTTTATTCCAACAAATGATCCAGCCAATAACGGCCCACAGAACAGAATAAAATAAACGTTGAGCGAGCTTTCCCTTTGTCAAATACAAAGCTTCCTCAGAACAACCGTAGTTCAAACATAAAATACTTATATACACTGTTAACAGATTAATGCATTGAATAATTGAATAATTATTTCAACAATTGTGATGTTAAAGTTGCATTACGCCAAATCTCATAATCGTGATATATCTAATCTAATACATACCAATTAATATTAAAATATATAAATGAATACATTTGTCAGCCTTGATAATTCTGATCAACCTCACAATCCAATTTAAGTACCTCATAACACAAATATTACTGTTATTAAAAGCCCTGACCCTTTATATGCAGTAAGCAAACAGCTGAACCAAAATAAATGAATGTGCACAGTATAATGTACAATCTAATAAACTCGCCTACCTACTCTATGTTGAAATGTATTAAAGATCCACATAAAAAATATATATATATGTTGTCTAATATATGATATATGTGTTGTTGCAATGTTAATAAAGTTATCCACTCATAAAATATTAATTGTTTTAAAAGAGTAGAATACTGGTATGTATTAGATTAGATATATCACGATTATGAGATTTGTCGTAATGCAACTTTAACATCACAATTGTTGAAATAATTATTTAATTATTCACTGCATTAATCTGTTAACAGTGTATATAAGTATTTTATGTTTGAACTACGGTTGTTCTGAGGAAGCTTTGTATTTGACAAAGGGAAAGCGTGCTCAACGTTTATTTTATTCTGTTCTGTGGGCCGTTATTGGCTGGATCGTTTGTTGGAATAAAGAAGTGTTTTTTACAGATTTGGCTGGTTCATTGGTCCATTCCACCTTGGTTTCAACTATTCAAGCAAGACACATACTGCCATCAGGATTTTCTTCATACAGCTGTGAGCTTTCATATTAGGTTATGCAGTTCTGTCTGTGTTATCTGAATGTTGAGATATTTAGAGAAATATGAAAATTATTACAATACAAATAAACAGTATACAAATAATATTCAATGTCTCTTTAGCAGCAATAGACAGAGGCCAAATATCAATACAATTGTGTTTGGTATCATGTATAATTTAAGATGAAATCTTCTGATAACTTGTATTTAGCATGGTTATGGAAATGTCAATGTGAATATGAGCAAGCAATATTTGACACTTAGAGGTGTCAGTAGGAGTTAACTGCAGAAATGCCTGCAGGCAGACTCGGCTGTAATGAGTTAATGAATTTTGACCACCTTGCTATAGCTAGTTATTTTGTTTGTCTGACAAACTGTGGGTTCTTGAAACTATTTCACTAAGTGTGCTTAATGAAATGCTGTTTAACGTTCACTTCCTAGCAGTATAGACTATATGTTGTACAGCTGACAACATTTAATTTAATCCTTATATTTAAATAGGCTTTATCAACTGGATTGCTTGCATGGTATTATAACTCTGTGACTGAATTTAGCAGAGAGCAAGGCTCTTGCATTACAATGTGGGGAGTAGTTCCCAACAACCTCCCACTTTTATATTTTCAGTTTGCATATGCACAGGGAAAAGAAGAATTCTGGATTATCAGAAAAATTTTGCATGGTCATATTCTAAAGCAGTCCAACCTTAGAATGAAAATATACAAGAAATTATGCGGAATTGCATCCACTCCTGTGGGATACAGTGGACCAACTCCCCTGCAACATAGTGCCATTACATTATTCTCTGTGTAATAGTTTAATTGGTTCCCTATTAGAAGACTGAAGACGGATTCTTTCAAATGCATCTTGGTCGAACTCAAAAGACTGAAACGGCAAAATATCGAAGTGGCTTTTAAGCAAATTCTTTCCCTGGAAAATAATTTGCTTGGCCGCTTTGTTACTTTGCCATTTTCGGCACTGTAGTGCGGTATCAGAGTGGGATATTTAAGTATGCAGGGGGTGAAGCCCCCCACTTAATGTAATGTTTAAAGTGTTTTATTTATTTATTTATTTATTTATTGTTTTGTTGGAACAGCATTTTTTTTCCATTGGAAAAAAATCGCTGTTCTGACAGTTCAACATTGTAAGCTTTCACCTACATAGGGTCGATTAATCATCGTTCACTTTTTTAAGCATTCGGTGATCTAATATAGACCCGTTTATTCACATTCCCCAAAATTTATAATGCAGTTATTATTTTTAGTATTCTGCTTTTCAGTGAGATATGCTTGGGATTTTATGTTTCAATAGATGAAATAGCAAGGTATTATGAACCTATATGTATATGTAAATGTCTTACACTTAGGTATTGCAATCACATTTATTTAATTATGATGGTTTATCATTCTCATCATCATCATCATCATCATCAACCCCTTTCTTCCCATTTTTACAACATGGGGTTAGGGTATTGCATCAAATGTTGCCACCTCTCTAGAGTTAGTGCCACTCTCCTACCTTCTTTGACAATCATACATGACTGCCACAGGTCTTCTCTCACACAATCCATTCATCTGTTTGCTGGATACCCTCATTTCCTTTTTCCTGCTTTTCCCAAATCTTCTTACCAAATTGTATTCTGCATTACTGCACGTGTGCCTGAACCACTGTAATCTGCTCTGTCTGATCTTCTCTGCAATTGAAGCTAATTTGACTTTTGCTGTGATGTCCGCATTTCTTTATCAGTCCCACTGTGTGCATCCTACTGCCCATCTCAGGTACCTCATCTCCATCACCTCTAGCTTCTACAACTGCTCTGCCTTCACTGCCCAGGTTTCTGTATCATATAGTGGTAGTATCACTGTTTTGTACACCCTTCCTTTCAGCTTCTTTGGCATTTTTCTGTCACACGCTATCTTTGGCACTCTGTACCAGCTGGCTGCATCCCCAAGGATTGTAGCTTTGACCTCTTCATGCAGACTTCCCTTCTCCTCAACCACCCCTTTCATATACTTCAAGCTGTTAATCTGTTACACTTTTTTCCCATCTGTCTCAGTTTTCATCTTTTTCCGAATTCCCCAATTGCTGTCATGACATCTGTCTGTCAGTACTCAGTGTCATCCCATGTGCCTTCAGTTTCACATTCCATTTGCCATCATTTGCTGAACATAAAGATATACATCAGAATGGCAACTAGAATAAACTAAGAACAGATAATCAGCAAAATGGTGTTTTTTTTTTAATTATTTTAGTCTTAATACTGCACACTCTCAAGAAAAAGTACAAGCCTTTTCCAAGGCTGTGCAACATTTAAGTTAGAATGACTGGTAAAATGATGGCATTGCTTTCTTTTTATCAACACAAGCAGTGGAATGAACTACACTAGTCTGCAGACGGTTGTATTCTCATCAAATACTGAACCATTCTACACCCTGACCGATGTTCTGATGTACCATATTGCTCCTGTTCAATTTATGGCTCCTCACTCTGGAAGAAATGTGAAAAATTCAGGGTGGGATGTCTTCTACAGCTTTCAGTTGGGGTTTTAATCATGTAAAAACAGAGTGCATGTTTCTAAATTCATTCCCCTGATTCAATAAATGTATTTTTCTGTGCAGGAACAGTGTAGCTGCTCCTGCATGGAATATGGCTGCCGAGCAATCCAGTAAACTAGTGTTTTGATGTGCACGAGCCTGCCTTCACTGTTCCTGCACGGAAACCAGTGCAGAATGCTAATTACCTCATTTGCTGGTGAAAACCATGCAAATGAGGTGAATTAGTGATTCAGCAAGCAGGCAGGTATCCATGCAAGAACAGTGTTAGTTGCAGAAATCTATTCGGCTACTAGAAGAATACATTTCTGCAAATAACAAAACAGAAGCATGACAGCTCAAAAAAAGCACGTATTATACTCTTTATGCATGCCAATAGCCAAATATATGGCCATTGGCATGGAAAAGTGCTTAATTTTTATAAAAATAAAAAAAAATTTTTGGCTGATCTCGGTTGTTTAAGCATAGGGCAGTGGCACACGAACGGGATGGTGCCAAAAATAAAAAAAATGTGAAAATTCAATTTTAAGGGAAATCTGCATTTTGCCATTATAGTCTATGGCATGCAGAATCAAAACAATACCAGGGAACA
Organism: Protopterus annectens; assembly: GCF_019279795.1. NCBI lineage: Eukaryota > Metazoa > Chordata > Ceratodontiformes > Protopteridae > Protopterus > Protopterus annectens. The sequence goes on along the minus strand of NC_056727.1, from coordinate 575,191,365 downwards.
GTGGTTGTCAAGGGGAAATGGTCTGGGGTAGTGCAGTAACTATGGACTAAGGCAGTGGGGTATGCAAATGAGGGGAAATTTACTGACTCATAAAAATCTTCTAAGTGCCAAACTGCATCTAACCATGTACATGCTATAGCATAATCCTGTAACTAGGAGGAGCAACAGACATGAAAAGGGTGTGTGTCAGGCATGGTGTAAGCACATTGGAACCCTATGGTGCACAGATAAGCTTAGCTAAGCACAGCTAAGCAAGGGGGTGTGTTTGAGGCTGTATTGACTTATTCCATGAAATGAAGAGCATGTTCGCATCCAGGAAAGGCCATTTCTTCATGTTTATGTTAGCTGAATGGGTTTGCATGGTGTGCAACTGGTCTAAAACAAAGCAAAAAAAAACAGAAATAGCAGAACTGTTTACATTTGGGCACCGGGTTTGCGTGGCACACCTCAGGGCTTAAAAGGGGAGGAAATGGGATGGGAAAAAAAGTACAAAAGGAAAACAGCAGAATAAAAGCTATCAAGAACAAATTACATAGCTAGCAGGTGGAATGGATCATAGTCAGCTAATCATACAGGCAGCATCTGCAACACAAGAGTATAACTCTGCAAACACCTTACAGTCTGTTTTTTCCCACAAACTCTGCACCATTAGTGTACACATGTAGAGGAATTTTAACTGGAAAAATGTTAGGGGCTGCCCTTGATTTGATCCATCAGTATGTGCTAGAGGCTGAGGGTGGAGAGGGGGATAATGCTGACAACCACCACAGACCAAGGAGGAGGAGAAGAGTGTTCAGTCCTAGGGTAACCTACCATGAGATATATGATCTGGAGATAGTAGAGTGCTACAGGGTGGACAGACACATACTTCAGCAAATCACGGAGCTGTCCTGGCCTCAACTCAGACCTAGAGCTAACAGAGGGGGAACCCATCCCAGTGGACACCAAGGTATGTATAGCCTTAAAAATTCTAGCTACAGGCACTTTCCAAAGACCTACTGGGGACATCATGGGGTCTCACAGGCATCTGCATCCAGGGTACTCCACCAGTTCCTGGATGTCATGCTACCACAAGCTGGTGAGCACATTTACTTCCCCAAAACCCATGAGGAGAGGACCAGCAATATGCATCTCTTCCACTGTATAGTAGAATACCCAGAGGTACTGGGTGCCATAGACTGCACAAACATCCACATCAAAGCACCACCTGGTGAACAGGGTAGGGTCTACATGAACCACAAGGGATTCCCCTCCATCAACTGCCAGGTCATGTGCAATTCTCAGGGCATTATCATGAATGTGTGTGCTGGCAGCCCTAGAAGCTATTATGACTCCCACATCTGGCATTCATCACAGCTGTACTAGTCATTTGCCAGTGGGAGCATCCCATATGGCCATCTGCTGGGGGATGCTGGCTATGCACTGGAGCCATGGATGAGGACACCCATCAGAAATGCACCCACACAAGAATCAAACAGCAACGAGCAGCAATTCAAACCAAAGATATGGCCAAAAACATGGAAAGATATGACTATAGTTAAAATTTATTCCACAAAGCTCCACAAGTACATAGATTTAGCTCACACTTTCATAAAAAACTTCATCAGAATCATAACGGTTCAGACCAGCACCACATTTTAAATACCTCTTCCTATTATTTAAATTTCCTATTGGAAAGACCAAAAGGAAATTTAAAGAGAGGCTGTATGAGCATGGGTTAGATGTAAGGAAGGGGAATTTGAAAAAATGCCCTTGTTAGGCATATTGACAATTTCCCGGACCATGCTTTGGATTTTTTGTTTTGGAGTGTGTGCCTAGGGATTACCGGGGGGGGGGGGGTCCGTGGGAGGATAGTTTGGAAGCCAAGGAGTTATCCTGGCAATTAAGATTGAATGCCATGGTTCCACCTGGTTTGAATGATAGTTTATCTATTTCTAGTATACTTAGATTAAAATCATATATTGTTTAAAACAAGTTTGCAAGGTTTATTTATGAGTTGTGTAAATTTCGTGGGGACATAAAATGAATTAATGTGTCTTTAAACAATGGGACTTATTAATTGTTATTGATTGATCAATAATTTTCATTGGATAAGGTTTTATGGGGAGGGGTATTTAAAATGTGGTGCTGGTCTGAACTGTTATGATTTTGATGAAGTTTTTTTTATGAAAGCAGGCACTAAATCTATGTACTTGTGGAGTTTTGTGGAATAAATTTTAACTATATTCATATCTTTCCATATTTTTGGCCCTATCTTTGGTTTGAATTGCTGCTCATTGCTGTTTCATGCTTTGTGCTGTTGGTGTCCTACTTTGTGGTTACCTGGCTTTTGTTTGGGTGGTATGTCCAGACCAGGAGTCGAGCCGAATGGCGTGGAGAATCTTACTCAAAGTGTGGGTTTGTTAATCCAACTGGTACAGGAAGTCACTGGTAAAGTGAACCACACACTTTCTGGGACAGGCAATGATTTTTTGTGTACCCCTGTTTGTTTGCTCAATGAGGGGGATGGGCTGCAGCTGCCTAAATCAGCATCATGGGCTGCTTTGGGTTGTGGCCAGAGTGGTCCGGTAAATAATGTAAAACAGTGGCTCCTTGGAGCGGTGTCTTTTGAAGAACAGGGACAACACGTTGAACCCCAAACACTGAAAAATTCTATCAATTCCTTGGACTTGGCTATTTTTAAGTGCAAAAGGTTGCAATTAGACAATGCCTATTTGCGGGAGTGTCTTAAAGTTAAAAGGGTGCTGAAAGGTCTTTGGACATGGAAATTCCACAGTGGGGTTAAGGTTGGGTCTCCCTTTCATGATGAGCTGTTGCAGCTCTTTGATCGGCATGAGTGTGAGCTTATTGAATGTTTGGTGAAACACAACCAAAAGGAGATAGAAGGGTTGATTGCCAAATCGGAAAAATTGGATAATATTCATAAGGATTTGTTGTTCTCAGAATATCAGAATGATTACTTGGTTATTTTCAAAAAGGTTTATGGGGACATAGATCAGATGAAGAATAATAAAATTAAAAACTTTGAAAGGGACCACTTACGTGGAAGATAGGGCATACCCAAATCTGCCCTCAGCCAATAGGAGGGAGAATATGGCCGATGTACATCAATGGGAGGGTTCTACTAAATGGGATAACCAGGCGGCCAAGGAATCAGCAGTCCCTTTACAGGGGGGCCCAGCAAGTGGGCCTCGGAGGTCCAAACAGTGGGAAAATTAGAGAAACAGGGGCAATTATGCCCAATACAACAACAGGAATTACCAGCAAGGGAACTACCATCAGAGGAAGTTTTACTTCAACAAGAACTGGGAGTAGAGGTGAATTTTTGTGAAACCTTTATTGAAAGTGGAACTCAAGGTACTGTTGTTGAGGGTCGTCCCTCTGTTTCTTCCAATCCACCTTTTGAATTGGTTCAGAACCATTCAGGGAATTTTATGTTGTATAATTATAGTGACTTTAAGTTTTGTATGGAGCATGCTAACTTGCTGAGTATGGGGGAATTGTTTGTGCCTGCAACCAGTTTTAAAATTGAGAACTTACTTGTTGATTTAAAATTATTCCTTTGGAAAATGTGTTTGAAATTGTTGTTTCATGGGGAAGTTCAATGTGTGGTTAATGCTTTCAAGTGAAGCAGTACTTTCAACCCACCTTTACCTTTGCCGTTTATTATTTTTGAGAAACTAGTGGAATATGAATTCAGGAACTTAAACTGTGACAAATCAGTTTTATATAAGAATCTGAATGCCCACAAGTCTGCCTTATTAAGGGAACTTTCTAAAAACAAGCAAATCAAGGTTATTAGACCCAACGGGGGGGGGGGGATTGTGATTATGGGGAAGGATGATTACATTAATAAGATGTTGGCACATGTTAATCAAAGTGAGTTGTATGAAGAAACTTCCTTGAATATTATCAAACTGGCATTTTAGTGTATTGACTATTATTTGCAGGATAGGCTGGATAATCAGGAAATTTCATAGGAGCTTTTTGGGTTTTTTCAAGTTAAATATCCAGTTGTGCCAGTTATTTTTGGGATACCCAAAATTCATAAGTGCATAAGTGATCTGCCTATGAGGCCCATTGTTAGTGGAATAAAGTCTAAAATCCACCCCCTTGGCAAGTATGTAGATTTGGTTTTGAAAAATTGCTTAAATCCCTTTGATCATATATGTAAAGACTCGTGGGACTTTTTAAATAAAATGAAGAAGGTGGAATTTTCAGAAAAATTTGCCTTTATAACTATAGATGTGGTTGAATTATATAACGTTATTCCCCATGATGTGGGGTTGGAGTGGTTCTATTACTTTCTTATTGAATGTACATCATTAGACAACAATACCATTAATGTTTTGGTGTTATGTATGGAAGTGGTTCTTAAAAACAATTTTGTGTTTATTGATGGACAATATTTCAGGCAAAGGAAGGGAGTCGTGATGGGGGCGGCATGTGCCCCCCCCTTTGCCAACATTATTCTTCCTCAGTGGGAGAGACACCTTCTTATTCTCCATTATGGGGAGAAACCTTGGAATTTATTCTTAAGGTATTTGGATGATATTTTTGTGGTGTGGGACAAACCTGTTGATGAGATAGAAGGGTTTATTTCTTTTTTGAACAATTCTACATCCTTCTTGAAATTTACCCATCAAGTGGACATGTCTTCAATTAACTATTTAGATGTCACTGTTTACAAAGATGTGGTCAACTGTAGATGGGTTAGTACTATATACCATAAACCTACGTACAGTAATAGCATTTTGCACTTTGAAAGTAACCATCCCTACCACCAAAAGGTTGGAATAGTTAAGGGCCAGTATATATGGCTCACTAGAAAGCTGTCAGATTGGAATGAATTTGGAAAAGAATGTGAAAAGATGAAGGTTATGTTTCAAGGGAGGGGTTATCCCGAGGGTTTTGTTGTTCATTATATGAACACAAATCAAGAGAGTAGAATCAGGGGGGACATCATCCCTCTTATTGATAACAGTTTGGTACAGGGTGGAAACTGGATTCCATAGAGATCTTGGAAAAAACAGGGTAGACCTTAAAGAAGCATTCATTGCTCAATTTTGCAACGAAGCTGGTGTTATTAAAGATATTATTTCTAAATATTGGAACATTTTCTCTCTGTTTAAAGATATGGCCAATGTGGTGGAGGTAAAACCTCCTATAGTATTTAGAAGAGGTAGAACTATCAAAAATATGCTCAAGCATTATACTATCGATTATGGGCCCATCAATTCTTATAAAAAATGGGGCACATATAGGTGTACTAATTGTCCCCAATGTTAGATGGTGTTGGAAGGAGATCAGATTGAAATCAATTCCAAATTTTCAAGACCAATTCTCACAATACTTGTAATACTATTGGGGTTGTATATGTAGGTAAGTGTCTTAAGTGCCCACAATTCTATATTGGACAGACCAAAAGGAAATTTAAAAAGAGGATGTATGAGCATGGGTTAGATGTAAGGAAGGGGGATTTGAAAAATGCCCTTGCTAGGCATATTGTCAATTTACCGGACCATGCCTTTGGATTTTTTGTTTTGGAGTGTGTGTCTAGGGATTACTGGGGGGTCCGTGGGAGGATATTTTGGAAGCCAAGGAGTTATCCTGGCAATTAAGATTGAATGCCATGGTTCCACCCAGTTTGAATGATAGTTTATCTATTTCTACTATACTTAGATTAAAATCATATATTGCTTAAAACAAGTTTACAAGGTTTATTTATGAGTTGTGTGAATATCATGGGGACATAAAATGCATCCATGTGTCTTTAAACAATGGGACTTATCAATTCTTATTGATTGATCAATAATTTTCATTAGATAAGGTTTTATGGGGAGGGGTATTTAAAATGTGATGCTGGTCTGAACTGTTATGATTCTGATGAAGTTTTTTACGAAAGTATGTGCTAAATTTATCTACTTGTGTGGAGTTTTGTGGAATAAATTTGAACTATATTCCTATCTTTCCACATTTTTGGACATATCTTTGGTTTGAATTGTTGCTCGTTGCTGTTTGGGCTTTGTGCTGTTGGTGTCCTATGTTGTGGTTACTTGCACAAGAATGCCATAATGAGGCACATGCACAAACCAGGATCATTATACAGCATGTGTTTGGGATGCTCAAGTCACAATTCTGCTGCCTTGACATATCTGGTGGAGTCTTGTAGTACTCTCTAGCCACATGTACACACATGTTCATTGTATGTGCCATGCTGCACAATATGATCCTGTGGAAACAGCTGCAGCAGGAACAGCATGGGGAAGGACCACACAGCTCCCCACCATAGCCAAGGTCCCTACATGCACAAAGGGACTCAGAGAAGGAAGCCTCTGAACCTGTCCCTGTTGGCAGATGGAGGTATGCCCAGTATGCTCATGCCTTGGCAAAGAGGCAATGCATAGCACACACACTGACACTGTAGGGACCCCAGGGACTGACACCTCTCTCTGACTCACACACATAGTAAAATGAATTACACACACATCACATTACCTGTAACTTACCATGTATAGGCAATGTACTGTATGCATCCAACATAGGCGGCCCTCAAGCACCATCCTCACAACTGCGGAAGTCACAAGGTAAGTCAGTCTTCTTAACAATAAATGAATGGATGAGTATGTTTTGCTAGCATATCTATGGTAATGCTGCATGCATGCAAGGGAATGAGGTGGCCTACTGGGATAGCAGCATACAACTGACAGCTATATAGGACACCAGAAAATGTCTGGCCAAAACTGGCCTCTACACACTATGCAGTAGTACCCAAAGTGGCAAATCCCACTGCAGTATATGTGTGGGGACAACTAACTGGGGGGGTTCATAGGTCACAGGCATGGATGGCAGTGTGTGGGATTCCCATACCCACCCCTCACACCCACACAGCAAGTCAGCTGTGGAAAACCAGAAAGAAATGTCTGGTAATGGCACACAAATGGTGACAATTTTGAATTACCCCCCTACAGACTCACACAGTGATAACACATCAGGACTCACAGTTGCAGCAAGGCTATGAAAGGTAAGAAGTCTGAAACTCAAATGTATGCCATTACAATCTGACCTGTGCTCTTTAATGATATGCTTCTAGTCCCCAAGACAGGGCACAATAGTATGGTAAATGAAACCAAAATGTAAAGCAAATATCAGCACAGTCTGTGCAAACATGTACAGTTGACAGGTGTGTCCCCATATACCCACAGAAATGCAGCAACATGTATATTTGCAGGGAAATAGCAGCATAGCACACATTGGCAGGGCTGTGCCAATATACATGAAAACATGTTTCCTGTCCCCAATATGCAGGGGGTCAATGACCATGTGTATGTGTGGTTAATACTGTCAGGATCTGGCCAATATGTTCTCCTGGTAGTCATCTCGTATTGCCCTAGGTACAGTCCTGTCTTTGACAGGGCCATGTGCAGGTACTTGCAGTGCCAACTGTTATGCATGTCAGTGACACCCACTGCTCTGCTACTGACATCCCTGGAAGTCACGGTGCTATGTGGAATATACTACACATATACTCGACATGCTGAAGGATGTGTAGCCGAGGTGCTAAGGCTTTTGTGAATATAAATGCTTTTTGGTACTATTGCCAGTGGTTATTCTCAATAATCCTTTTTCTTATGTTTGCTTTTACATATAATGGGCATGCCTGCACAGTAGAATGCACTTTGTAGCCACACCCATAACTCCCAACCTCAAACAGCAAGATGTCTGGACAAGGGCAGAAATAAAAGTGGAACAAAGGCACAATGATAAGCATGTGTTGTAAATATCACCCTTACATACTGAGAAAGTTGGTAGGATGAGGAGTTTGCAGTAGCAGAAATTGTCTGAAGGTTATGTAGTCTGAAACAGTAATGTCTGTATTATTTTAGAACATCACACTTCAATTATATGTAACTAACTTGCCATAAAAACACAAGTTTATGTAGACAGGATGAAACCTATAGCCAAATACCTGGACAACCTGCCAAAAAATGTACAGGTGAGAGGTATGCCAACACAAGGATATGACATCTCAGGTTAGAAAGATACCACAGGTTGCTGGACTGTTTACACATTGCGTCATTACTCAACTGACTGTAGCCACACCTCACAAATGGCCTTGTTGGACATGAATGTACATAGCTGCCCTTGTAATATTGGTCTATGTATCATACAACTAGTATTCCTCTGGTAAAGCACCATGATGATCTGAGGATGTCTGGCACTAGGTAATGACACAATACATTGCAGTGTCAGACTACAGATATGACAGAAAATGTCAGCTAAACAAGCCCAGTACCCTAAGAGGTATAGCTGTAGCACACAAAACCCTGGAATGGAGTACACCTACCTCTGGAATGGACTCCTACTTTAACTATAGAAGGTCACACTGAGCATTCTCCTACACTTAGAGAATCACAGGACTTGTTGGAACCCATATCAGAATATATGACTGTATTGTGTATATATGTCTGTGCATACAGACAGCTATGTACACCTCAACTGCCCCCCCCCACACACACACATCAGACAGGATTACCCTCAGCTAGCTGTAGGTGGCTCATATGTGATATATCTGCATCTGTTGCATGAGATACACATACACACATGCACACGCATATATATATATATATATATATATATATATATATATATATATATATATATATTTAGGCAGCAGATAACATATGTCTAGCACAAACACACGTAGATGTGGGGAAGTGAGAGAAGACAGGCAATGATAGGGAGAGAGAGAGAGAGAGAGAGATGCAGGGGGGACAGAGACAGAGTGAGTCACACACACATATACCCTAAATGGCATACAGTGCTGTCCTGCTGTGGACAGTGGCACACCAGTTGTAAACAGTTGAACTTGCCAGCATAAAAGGTGGGCCCCATTGTATAACAGTACTGAGGTTGAGTTTATAATATCACATCACCTGCATGTGTGTGTGTGTGTGTGTGTGTGTGTGTGTGTGTGTGTGTGTGTGTGTGTGTGTGTGTGAACATCCATCCGTAGGTCTAAGTATTAGGAGACTGTTTCCACTCAGTACACTTCCCATTGCCCTACTTCACAAGATCTGCTGCTATCATTCACCTTAGAAGTACCATTGGACACCTATCACCCCTATAAACTCTGTAGCACATGCAATAACTGTGTAACACTGTAGTACAAATAACTAGATAGGTAGGGGTTCTAATCTCAATACTGTTGTGTATGTGACAGTTGTCTGTGTGAGAGTAAGGGAGTGTGTGATTGTTTATTTGTAGGTGAACAGTTTTAGGCCATTCCCATCCACAACACTTCCCAGTGCCCCACTTTATCAGCCCTGCTGATGTCATTCCTCTTATCAGCACCTTTGGCCAGTTGTCAGCCTAGTACGCTCTGTAGGGTATCCAATAACTACATAGCACTATAGTACAAATTACTAGCTAGGCAGGGATCTAATATCAGGTCCGGAAATTTGTGTGTGGGTGTACACATGTGTGTGTATGTTTGTAAGAAGAAATATTTTGATAAGTTTCCCACCCAGTGCCCTACATTATCAATCCAGCTGATGTCATTCCCCTTATCAGTACTCTTGGCCAGTTGTCAGCCCAGTAAGGTCCGTAGTGCATGCGGTAACTATGTAACGCTATAGTACAAAATCCCTAGATAGGCAAGGGTTTTAATCTCAATATTGGCAAGTAAGTGTGTGTGTGTGTGTGTGTGTGTGTGTGTGTGTGTGTGTGTGTGTGTGTGTGTCTTTGTGTGTGTGTGTCTTTGTGTGCGTGTGTGTGTGTCTTTGGGTTGACAATCATATCTTGTGTGGGTTATACCATTTTTATGTGTGTAACATCCACCCTGTTTACCACCTCTCGATGACATTACTTTATATACCATGTTAATGGCATCTACTTTACATGCAGCATGTTAAACCATTGTACAGGCAATTGCAGTCATCTGTACAAATGTATATGGAATATCTGTATGTTTGCAATCCATATGTGGTCTGTGTGACCTAACAATGACCATGTATGTGATATTGTTGCCAGATAGGTCACAGTTAGTGTACTGACACACATGCCAACATCAGATATCATACCTGACTGAAAGATCATGCTGATGCAATGTCTGTTACCCTATCACTTGTCCAGGCTTGTAAGAGCAATAGATGACTCCAGTTGCTATTTCTGGTGGGTTATCTCACCATCCATGAAGACATTCACAACATCACATGTTGTAAGCGGTAGTGGGTTATGTCCCATGCATATAATTTATGTGGGGCATGTCATGTGTATGTAGCACTATAGTACATTAAAGTGGATATGTAGGTTTACAAATGCGTCCATTGCCAACTGTGTTTGTGTTACTGTATGCATGTCCCCTGTGTCAGTCTTTATTGTGTGTATGCAAAGGATATACCATTTTGTCTCCTTGTTCCACTCTGTGAACTCAGGAATGCATACCACAAACCTATCATACACAGTACCATGCATGCCCTCACCAACTTCATCAGGGTTGAGTGTATGGGAAAGAAATGGCAGGGGCAACAGGTGCTGACACATGAATCTGTTGCAGTCAATATAATGGCTAAGCTGGTGAGGGACCTATTGACAGTACTCCAGTAACCTGTTCCATATGTATGCCTGTGGTACTATGCAACACTGAGGTGGCTTGTCTGAAGACTACCAGTCTGCGACAAGGGGTATGTATGCCAGATCACACTGTCTGATAACAGTGCCCATCACACACTGTTGCATGCATACACACCTGGTAAATGTACATAAAAAGCTGTACCTTGGCTATGAAATGGTTGGTGTATTTTCACTCTGCCATACTCCATGTTGGTAATATTTGCAGGGCCACAGCCTGTTGACAGACAGACACCTGGAACGCAAACATAATGCAGCATGTCAGACTAATTCAGTCAGTGGTACTAACAGCAATAATGCATCATGGCTAATAAGGTATATACATCTTTATGTGTACCCATAACAAATGCAAGCAGACAGCACTTTAAACAATATTACATAGCTGCACTGTACTATATTCACTTTGTGCATCAGACCCATATTAGCCTGTCCCTGCATTGATGGTATGGATGACAGGGATGTGGGACAGGTATCATCATATGCACAGGGTGTGGTGTGGGTTTGCCAGAGGCCTAGGCTGGGCCATACAGTTGACATCCATGTGTGTGTGTGTGTGTGTGTGTGTGTGTGTGTGTGTGTGTGTGTGTGTGTGTGTGTGTGTGTGTGTTTGTGGAGGGGTATCCTATAAATGGGCTGTGCAGAGGTGCTGTGTGTGTCTGGAGGTGACTTGCCTGTGATACAGATGTGTGTGCATGTATGCACACAGTCACACCATATGGCTGCCCTACACAGGGGTAGGTTGGACAGCTGTGGACCATACATGGTAGGGTGTCCAGTTCACCATCTCCGGCCATGGACACATGAACTGGTTCTGCCAGGGGTCGTACTGGTACCACCAGGCCCAAGGCCAGATGCAGTACTGCATCCTGAGGGCAACTGCTGTCTGCTGGATCAGTGTCCCTGACGGGACTGGCCAGGACCACATGCCCATGGCCTGCTCCTTTGTGATGTGTTTAAAATCCACCTCTGGGTGTTTTTTTCTGGCTATACTGCTCAGACAAGCTCCACGTGGGTTTACAGAGTGGTCCTAGCAGCAAGGAACTCAAAAAAGCGACTACCTTCTGGATTTAAGTATCTTTGCTTTTTTTTCACTTGAAATAGCTTCTGTAGCTTACCTTGAACTAGCCTGAACTGTTTTTTATCTGATTGCTGCATTAGTTTACAATCTGCACTTAAAGTTACATTTTAGTCGAATTTGATCAAACGTTTGCTTGTTTGTTTGTTTAATTTAACTGTGGAGGCTGCCCACTAAAGTGTGCTAGCCTGTGTAACTAATTTATCACTGTCTCTGCATTTTCTGTATGTTTCTACCAAAAAAACAAAAAAAAAAAAAATAATCCTTGTTTTCCCGCCTTCTTCGACTAGTTTAGACCAGTTTACAGGCATTGCTGTATTCTGGGCTGTGGTGTAGTTCCTGTGTTGTCCATTACCTTACTTGGATAGAAGGAGGTTTCTTTGCTCACCAGTGGGAGTGGGGAGCCTTGAGCAGCCTACCTGTCCTTGGGGGAAGTGACCTCAGCACAAGAAGCTGTAGTAATTGGTTGTTTGGGACCATTCCTAGCTCTTTTGTAGTTCACTGTTTAAAATCCGTGTTTGCACAGCTTTGCGCAGTCGTGCGCATAGTGCCATAGCGCAGCACTGGTTAAACAAGGTTAAACTTTTTCTGGCTCCGCCAAGTCTGCTCTTCAAATTTTCCCTTAAGGAAGCTCTACTCTTAGTATAACCAGACTACTCACTGTATTACAAGCCTAGCACTTGTTCTCAATACTTCTCTACTAAGTAAGCACTCTCGTACTAAGTAAAGCACTACATCTACTTACCACCCCTGTGAATACCCACTTCCCTTAAAGGTATACCACTCCCTTATACTGTTCTAGCATGTCGAGCTCCAGTTCAGCTGGTCAATCTGGGCATCTTGAGACAATGCTACAATTGTCTCATGTACACAGACAACCCTCTCCTCCTCCCAACAAACACAAATACATGTGAGAGATGCAACTATATAGCCAAACTGGAGGCTGAACTCTCTCAACCCAGGGCTGGCATGACCAGACAGGAGGAGATGGCAACCACACACACAACAATACCAGTCCCACATAGACCTACCACAACTGCAAACCAAACACATAAAAACACAAAGACATACTCGGAGGTTCTAATAAAAAACTTACCAAAACAACAGAGGCTCCCAAAGCAGACATCCAAAAATCCACCACCTCAAAACAAATCACATGCAACACATACTTCAATAAATCAGTGTGTCGACCAATCACAGCCCTTAAGGCCAAACACCTTGCCTGATACACTAGTAATAGGTGACTCCATAGTCAGACACACTGATGTCCCACTGACCAGGCTGAACAAGGAGAAGGTGACTGTGAGCTGTCTATCGGAGGCTAGGATCCGCCACATAACACACGCACTCATGTCACTCCAAAGCAAGTACAAATATGACTCCGCCATTGTCCATGCTGGTGTGAATGACCTGAGATGTACCTCCCTGGACTACATGAAAAGAGACATAGAGGAGCTCTCCGATTATGTAGCCCAGGCTGGTAAGACCCTGACCCTGAGCAGCGTCCTGCCCTCACCAAGAATGATACCACAATACAACGACAAGATGATCAGCTTTAACAATTGGCTCGAGTACTGGTGTCATTCCAAGGGGATCCAATGTCTGTCTGCCTGGGATGATATGTTGGACAAGCTACGCTGCTTCGTAAGGGATGGCTTACACCTGTCACCACTGGGCTTCCGGATATTGGCTAAGGCTCTTGCCACCCCCATAGTGCCTTTTTTAGGCAAGGCTCAAAAGACAAACCCACCTCCTTAGAAAACAAAAATGGTAAAAAACTAAGGGTAATGCTGCTGAACACCAGAAGTCTAAATCTCAAGATGCAGGCACTTGATGCACTCCTCAGCATGGAGAACATCGATATCTGTGCAGTAACTGAAACCTGGTTCAAGGCTCCTGAGAGCACCCCAGCGCTACCAGGCTATACCCCGTATCATGCTTTTCGGCCCCAAAACCCGGGCCGAACCACAAAGGAGGGGAGTGTCCATATTCATAAAGGACACCCACACCTCCAGGTTAGTAGCAACACATGAAGCATCAGAGACCATACAGGTGCAACTAACCATAGGCAAAACTGCTATACAACTGGTAGCATGTTACAGACCACCCTCCCAATCTCAAGAACCCCACTCAGCCTTCCTGAAGACATTGGAGGATATGAATGTATCACAAAATACCATCATACTAGGAGACTTCAACTACCCAAACATAGATTGGGTACATTATTCTAGCCCTAATACCCTAGCCCAAAGGTTCCTGGAATTCATAAATTCAGATGCACTGGAACAACTAGTCACCTCTCCCACTAGGGGCGATAATATACTAGACCTGATCATCACCAACATGGGGACAAAATGCTCCACACCGGAAGTACACCCCTCACTAGTGAGATCTGACCACAAACTAATCACCCTGGATATACATATCCCACCTCCACCCCCAGCACAAAAGACCACAGTGAAAAACTTCTCAAAAGCAGACTTCACTCTTAAGATGGAGATCGTATCCTTTAAGCCCACTGTGCCAGTGGATACCACATCCCGCAATGCCGAATCCTTCACAAATGCTTTCTATGGACATATCTAAGAATGCATGGATCATGCAATCCCAAACAAATCCAAGTCCCTCTCCACCAAATGTAAGTGTCCTGTCTGGTGGACCTCAGCCATAAACAAATTGTATAACAAAAGAAGGAAGCTACTGCACGTCAGAGCGAAATCCCACGAAGGGAAGACGTCTCTGATCAACATTAGCAGAAAACTATGTTCTCTCATAAAAACATCCAAGGCAAACTTTGAGAGAAAAATCGCTAAGGACACTAAAGATAACCACAAAGCCTTCTTCAGCTATGTTAGAAACCTGGGCAGAAACCCTCAGATATGCTCAGAGTTGGTTCACAACAACAAAAAATACACTGAACCCACAGATATTGCTAACATTCTGGCTGACAGGTTCAGTGCAAATTTCTCGCCTCCTTCACCCCAAAAGAAGAAATACTTATCCCAGCTGAATGTAATCTGCCTGTCATCTCAGATGTCCAAGTGAGAACCACCCTAAACAAAGCAAAAAACACAGCATCAATGGGACCTGATGGTATCCCGGGGTGTGTGTTACGTGAACTCCAAGAGGAGCTAAACCCACACATAAAAATGCTATTTAACCTTAGCCTTACTTCGGGATATGTACCTGTACACTGGCATACAGCAACAGTGGTCCCACTCCACAGGGGGGGTGCCTCTACAGACCCTAGAAACTACCACCCCATAAGCTTAACTAGCCTGGCATGCAAAGCTATGGAAAGAATCATTATGGAACTCATAAAAAGAGACATAGGGGACCTACAGACACTTGACCCCACCCAGTTCGGCTTTGTGAAGGGCAGATCCTGCCTTTTAAACCTGGTTGACTTTTTCGAAACAGTCACTAGAGCCATTGATGAGGGCAAAGCAGTCCGTACAGCATACCTGGACTTGGCTAAGGCCTTCGACACAATACCCCACTCAGGCATAGATAAGCTAAACAGCTTAAAAGTAAACCCTTATGTCACTAGATGGGTTGCAAACTGGCTAAAGGACAGAACCCATAAAGTTAAAATCGCTGGAGCAATGTCAGACTCAAAGCCAGTCACAAGTGGTGTCCCACAGGGATCTATCCTGGGACCCCTCTTGTTCGGAATTTATTTATCAGATGTTAAAGCAAACATGGGAGGGCTGTGGCTGACAAAGTTCACAGATGACTGCAAACTAGGCACCATAGTCAATACACCAGCAGACACACACATCCTACAAAAAGGCCTCACTGAAATGGACAACTGGTGCCGAAGTCACGGCCTTAAACTAAATGCCAAAAAATGTATAGTCATCCCTTTTGGAAAAAACAAAGTACCCACAAATTATCACATAGACAGAAACCCACTGAGTACGGAAAAAGTAATCAGAGACCTAGGGACCCAAGTAGACAGCGACCTCTCATTTGACACCCACGTTGCCAAAGTGGTTAGAAAAACATTCTACCTTGCACACCTCATCATGAAGGGATTCACATTCAGATCCAAGGATGTCATTGTACCCCTATATTCCTCCCTCATCAGACCCATGATTGAGTACAATGCCCCATTTGGTATGTACCTAACCTGGCACTTGCAACAGCTGGAGAGACCAAAAAAGTCCTCACCAAAAGGATCAAGGGTCTCCAACATATGTCTTATTCCGCCAGACTAAAAAAACTTCAGCTCTATCTAAGTGATCTCTGCCTGACGTACAAGGCCATGTCCAATCAGGATTTGATGGACATGCTCCACCTCGAAAAATCCAAATCCATCAGGACCACGAGAGCTAAAGACTTAAACCTCGGCACAAGTATGAATAGGACATGCTGGAGGGATAGATTCATAACCCAGAGGCTTCCCATGCTTTGGAACAGGATCCCAGTTCATATTAGGCAGAGCCCCTCACTGACTCTCTTCACGAGAAATCTTGAAGAGTGGATGGGAGATCGAAAGTTTACCCCAGGGGTCACATCTGTGTCACTGCTAGACAGGGGCACAGTAAACTAATTCTATTATATAAGGGGACCTTCATTGTGTCACTACTAGACAAAGGCACAGTATTCTAGATTTATTCTGTACATTTTTGTACCATTTCATGGGGTGGCAAAAGCCACATCACTATGGCTAGGCTTACAAATGCCCCAGGGCAGATAGCCTAGTACTATACTATGAAACTATGAAACTATGACAGCAACCCCCCTTCAGTATTGCTGGTGTCACTGCTACTACAGAAGTGTGAAGGTGCATGGCCCATTAGACTCTCAGCTGATGTTGGTGCTGACCTATGTCTCTGTGGCTGATGCCCATCTCCCACCACATGCTCTAACACAGACATGCCATGGTCAAGGATTGCCATGGTCTCACCCCATCATCTGTTCATAACCTCAGTATTTTGGCATGTGGTCTCAACAAGGTCACGTATGTCACCACATAGACCAGGAAGAGTTGCATCCACCACCCTGAGTATTTTTCTGCTGTTGCATTCACTATGTGCCTGTGCATCCATGACAGCTCAAAACATGCATCTGGTGACACCTGCTGTGGCACTTGCAAAAGCAGCTTGACAAGCAGCAGTTCTTCTGCAAGCATCCCTGTCCATCTGCCTGTGTGGGACCTCACCTGCATTCTGGCTATGGACAGTGTCTACACTCACACCTGCCATAGTCACCACACTAGCCTGTTCCATGCCACCACCTGCCAACTGACCATCATCTGTGGCTGCTGGGGATGGGGCATGTATGGGCATTGTGACTGCGTGCGAGGACATTGTGGATAAGAGTGGGATGCCAACCGATGGCACAGATTCAGACCCTGACAACACCACCTGTGCCTGAATATGACTATCATCATTGCCAGAGTCTGCAGAGACACTGACATCAGATACTGAGTGGGAGGGACTGCGATCACCATGATGACCTGTGGGGGAAAGCTAATGTAAATTTATACCTGCACTATACTGTTTGCTGCTACATATGCACACACATGCACACACATGCACGCAGATGCACGCACATGCATGCACAGACACACACACACACACATACATGTGAGGTGGCAGACAGGCATTACACAGACCTCACAATAGCCAACTGGTGACATTCACAACACAGGCAGACCACTACATAAACACCCTGGACAGGCCCTCACCATCATGCAGTGCAGCCCTTTCCACTTCCTGTTACAACGTATATACACCTCTGCGATATGTGAGTAGTGTAAGTAGGTGAAGGACCTTCAAGTAGCACACACTGCACCCATGTACACATAATTGCTGTTCACATGTATAGCACAGTAGCAACTCCTACAGAACATACCTCACAACTGTCCAGAGTGTCGTTGAATGTCTGCATGTGTGGCTTATATTTCTGGTCTGTTCATCATAAATCCTGTATTTGTCTGACACATTACTGGGATGGTATGAGGACTGGTGTCACTATTATTGACATATTTTGAGTCTCAAACTTCAAAACCTGCAGTACAGGTATGTTACAACAGAACCAGTTACACTAACAACCTTCTAAGCTTACAGTGGACTTTATAAGTGTAGACACCCCTGTTAACATGCCAGGTTTGTCTGACATGACACCACAGAAATTATGTGATAACATTTCCCAGCTTTAATGTGGCCTATAACCTGTGCAATCCAATTGAAGAACAAACACATTGGTTAGGGCTAACATGTAGAAGCTGAAATACATACAATAGGCTGGTTGTATGACTGTGCACACTCTTAAACTAATACTTTGTTAAAACACCTTTTGATTTCATAACAGCAGTCAGTCCTCTTGGGAAGGTGTGTATCAGCATGGCACATCTCTACTTAGCAATATTTGTACACTCTCCCTTGCAGAAGCCCTCCAACTCTGTCAGATTGCGAGGGCATCATTTCTGCATAGGCCTCTTCAGGGCACCCCACAGATTCTCTATTGGATGTATATGTGGTCTGTGGCTGTGACCTTCCAAAATGTTGATTGTCTTCGGGTGAAGACATTCTTTTATGGATTCTGATGTATGGTATGGGTCAGTGTTGAGTGGAAAGGTGTAAGTTCTCTCCATTCACAGCCTTCTAGTAGACACATGATGATTTGGGGCCAAAAGGGACTGGTATTTTGAACTCTTCCTAATCCCCTCCACCTTGGCTACAGGCCCACTTCCAACTTATGAACAGCAACCCTAAAGCAGGACACTGCCATCACCATACTTCATCATGGGGATGGTGTTCTTTTGGTGATGTACAGTGTTGTTCTTGTGCCAAACAAACCTTTTGGTATTGTGGCCAAAAAGTGCAACCTTGGTCTCATTACACCATAACACATTTCCCCACATGCTATTGGGGGACCGGTGTATTTTTCTTGAGAAATCTGCCAGACCTAGCTGTTGTTCTGTGTGTGAGAAGGCTTCCATCTTCCAAATCTACCCCATAGGCCAGACATGTGGAGAATACGGGAGATTGTTGTCACATGTAGCACACAACTGGTACTTGCCAATGATTCTGGAAACTCCTGTACTGTTGCTGTAGGTCCCCTGGCAGCCTCCCTTACCAGTTTGGGTCTTGTCTTTTCCATGCATTTGGAAGGATGTTCAGTTCTTTGCAGTGTCACTGTTGCCCCATATTTCCATCACCATGTGATGACTGTCTTCACTGTGTTCCATGGTATATGCAATGCTGTGGAAATGTGTGTGTACACTTCTCTGGGCTGATACCTTTCACAAATGAGATCCCTTTGCTGCTTCATAAGCTGTATGCGAACTATGGCTGTTGCTGTAGCAGGCAACTGAGTAAAAGTAGAATGATCTTGGTAGGACAGCTGACTGTTATTTGCTGTTAATCAGAGAGTCTCTATATTTGATGGCAGGTGTGTACCCAAGAAGACGTAATGCTGTAATAATATTGAAAGCTACTTCAGCACGGTATTAGCTTCAGCCTGTGCACACATATGCATCTAGCTTCTTGTAAGTTTTTTATGTGGCATACTTGTTCCCCTACTAGATTTGTTTGTTTTACAATTGGATTTTACAGGTTATAAGTCACATGAAAGGTTGGAAGGGTTTGGAAATGTGTTATTGTGCTCTCATTTTGTATTTCACAAATACCTGGCATTCTAACAGGTGTGTGTACACCATTTATATGCACTGTATAACACTAATTTATAAAATATGTCCCTAGTTTTGGGCCTTCATCCCCCCATTTTGTCAGTCTTTGTCCAGATTTCCTCCAATGACAGGTTGTGAGGTATGCTACAGATATGTGACATCTCCTGCAAATAGGCCCCTGTGATGACCACTGTGATGCAATACAGTTAACCCCACCACAAGTGAACATGCAGATATTGCAAAACAGCTGAGAGTAACAGTTGTGTGCATGGTCACATGTATGACCTTAACATTCCTGTGGTACTGGTGAACCACAACAGGAAAATCCCATACTCACAGGCTTTGGGCTGCTGTCCCAGAGGTACCTATGTAGCTGTGGGGGAGAGGTATTGTCAGCAGACTCATATTTGGCATTGGTACAAGATGAATGCTATGTGTCTGCACAGGTACAGTACAAGCTATGATAGTACACAATTTGCTGTCCCTCGCCATAGATGTGCACTTGTGTGCATTACTAAACCCCACCTACAAATGCAGTTTGAACTGACATATGCATCTAAATACTCTATTGAAGACAGTATGACTGCTGCATGATTAAATTGATGTGCACTGTGGCCTTACGTGGATGCTCCTCGCCTGTTGCCTGAGTGCCACCTACCTCCACAACTGGTGTTTCATGTGTTGGTTGTTGTGTGGGGGATGCCCCAAGGTTGGCAAAGAGCTGCTCCAGTTGGTGTAAGTGGGGCCTGCATAGCAGGAACCCCACCTGTGGTGGAACAGTCCCTTGCCACGGCAGCAGCCCTTTGCCGGGCACGACATATCAGGTCAGTTGCCCAATGCCTGACCTGATCGTATGTGCAGCCATGGTGGCCCAAGGTGTTCACTCTCTGTAGAAGATTGTCCCACAGGGCAGTCTGCTCCCACAGATTTTGTTGGCTCTGGCCAAACAGCACCACATGGTGCTGTAGTATTGCTTCTGTAATAGCTGCATTTTCCTCAGCAGTGTACGCCGGCTGACGCTGCATGGCACCTGGGAGACATAAACAGGGAAACACATCACAGGACTTCAGACATTGCCAAGAGTTATTTATAGAGCCAGCACATCAATATTGCCTATCATTAGCCACCACTTATAACCACATCATACCCCTGTCATCTATCAGCACAGTATGAACTTGCATTGCACTCCTGGTCCTGATGTGTCATGTTCCCCCCAATGAGGGCCAGTACATTGCACAAACCACCATTCATTATTCACATTTGTGTAGAGGGATGACAGTGGCCATCTTCTTTCCAGAGGGGATGTCAGTGATGCTCAGGCTTTGTTTGAATACAGTGTGCAATGGAGCTGGAAGTATATGCCTAAGTTCATGTAGGATGCAGACAGGAATGTTATCAGGTCCCATGGAGACTTGCTTTTGTTGACTTTGACTAGGCAGTATCCACCTGCTCCCTGAAGAGGAGGGGAGGGGGTGCGGGTGCTGTGCATATCCACCTACACTGATGGTGAGCCAGTGGGAGTGATGTTTTCCCTAAACCTGTCTGCAGCAGGTTAACCTATAGCTATGGTGTGTGTGTATGTGATGTGACTGACCAACATTACAGGGTGGGTTGTGTTGTCGCCTCTGAGATTGCAGACATATGTGAAGACGGCCTTGTGATTGCCCTTGGTGGATGTATCCAATTTGTATTCATAGTTAGCCTTACAGTAATCCACCCAGGCATTTATATGCTCGTTCAGACTAAGGTTGATTCTCTGCCATGTTGGTGCCTGCTCCTACTCTGATCTGTACAGCCGACATGGCAACCAGTTATGTAGTTTGTGTATTGTTGCTGTCCAGCAAAGGGGATTACTCTACTTTGGTGGAGACAGGTTTTACAGTTAAGGTATTGCTAAGTCCATACAGCTAGTTCAGTGGTCATATGGCTGTTTGTAGTAGGCATGGACACACGGCCATAACATGGTTGGACACCTCTGAAATTTCAACCTGATAATCATGCTTATTCTAGTACCCATGTCTGTATCAGGGCACTGCAACAACCAGTAGTTGTAGAAATCTAACTCTGTTGGATGCACAGAAACTGAGATTACACACGTGTACAACATGTACAGCTTATTTGCCTGACATTTTGAATCCCATGTCTGTTGTTATGAGGCAGCCAGGTACATCTACTCATACATAGATGCACACAGGTAATACCTGATATATATTTCTGTTCTGCCAGTATGGCACACTTTATTTACACTCTTGCTGCTCAGTCATTTCTGTCGACCTGTTAGAGCAGAACATCTGGAGAACGCCACACATACATGGGAGGAAATGGACCAAAATTAGTGACACTTTCTTAATATTGCTGTAACACACTTAAGTCATTTGATAGCACAGTAGCCTTTACATTCACAGACATACCCTGGAGGATGCCTGATGCTCATATGACAGGATGAGAGGAGAAAGGCTAGGAGTGTGTTAATGAGGATAGGAACTTTTAATGTTGGCAGTATGACTGGTATGGGGACAGAGCTAACTGATATGATGGACGGAAGAAAGGGTGATATATTTTGTGTGCAAGATATCAGATGGAAGGGGCGTAAGGGTAGGTGTATTGGAGTCGGGTCCAAACAGTTCTATCATGGTGTGGATGGGAGGAGAAATGGTGTAGGGGTTATCCTGAAAGAACAGTATGGCAAAGGTGTTTTTGGAGGTGAAAAGAGTGTTTGATAGAGTAATGTTAATGAAGTTAGACATTGATGGTGTAATGATGACTGTTGTTAGTGCATAAGCTCCGCTAGTTGCATGTGTGATGGATGAGACAGAAAAATCTTGTAATGAGTTGGATGAAGTGGTGATGACTGTACCCATGAGTGAGAGAGTGGTGATTGGAGCAGATTTCAATGGGCATGTTAGTCAAGGGAACATAGGGGATGCAGAAATGATGGGTAGGTATGGTGTTAAGCAAAGGAATGCAGAAAGTGAGATGGTGGTGGAGTTTGCAAAAAGGATGGACATGGCTGTGGTGAATACATATTTTAACAAGACAGAGGAGCATAGGGTGACATACAAGAGTGGAGGAAGAGGCACACAGGTGGATTATCTCCTGTGCAGGAGGGCCTGTTTGAAGGAGATTGGAGACTGTAAATTGGTGACAGGAAAGTGTAGTTAGGCAGCATGGAATGTTGGTCTGTGGGATGATGTTGGTGATCAAGAAGAAGAGGAGTGTGAGGGCAGCACCCAGGATCAAATGGTGGAAACTGAAAAAGGGTCATTGTGAGGCTGAGTTCAGAGAAGAGTTAAGACAGACAGTGGGTGGCAGTAAAGAGGTACCGAATATCTGGGTAACTACAACACAGTTAGTAAGGGAGATGACTAGAAATGTGCTTGGTGTGACATCTGGACAGATGAAAGAGGACAAGGGGACCTGGTGGTGGAATGAGGAAATACAGAGGAATATACAGAGAAAGAGGTTGGTGAAGAAGAAGAAGTGGGATTGTCAGAGAGATGAAGAAAGTAAACAGGAGAATAAGGAGCTGAGGTAAATGAGAAAGACAGAGGTGCCAAAGACTAAGGATGAGGTGTAACACCCCTATAGTGCCTTTTTTAAGGCAAGGTGCAAAGGATAAAACCACCACCGTAACAGATAGAAGCAGGTAAAATTTGAAGGTAATGCTACTCAATGCTAGAAGTCTAAACCTCAAAATGCACTCTCTCGAGGCACTCCTAAAAATGGAGAACATCGATATCTGTGCAGTAACTGAGACCTGGTTCAAGGCTCCAGAGAGCACCCCTGCAATACCAGGCTACAATTCTTACCACACTTTTTGGCCACAAAACCAGGACCGAAACACTAAAGGTGGAGGAGTGTCCATATTCACCAAGGATATTCACACCTCCAGGCTAGTTGCCCAACACAATGCATCTGAAATTCTCCAGGTGCAAATAACACTAGGTAAGACTGCAATCCAAATTGTAGCTTGCTACAGACCCCCAACCATGCCCCAAGATTCTCACTACACCTTTCTAAACATACTGGAAAATATTAAGATACAACCAAACACCCTAATACTGGGTGATTTCAACTACCCTGCCATTAAATGGGAAAACTACTCAGGTACCAACTCATTTTCCCAATGGTTCTTGGAATTTATAAATTCCAATGCCCTGGATCAACTAATCCATTGTCCCACCAGGGGCTCCAATATCCTAGACCTGGTCATTACCAACATGGAAGATAGATGCTCCACACCAGTGGTCACCCCCTCATTGGTCAGGTCTGACCATAAGCAAATCACCCTTGACATCCACATACCACCCCCACCCCCCAGTAAGGAAACCTCCTTAAAAAACTTCTCCAAAGCCAACTTCAAGCTACTGAAGTCAGAAGTGACAAACTTTACAACACCGATGCAGACAGGATCTGGAAATTCGACTGCAGAATCCTACACTAAGGCACTGTATGAGCACATCCACTCGTGCATGAATCGTGCCACCCCAAATAGAACCAAGATGCTCTTCTCCAAAAAAAGGAAGCCAATCTGGTGGTCCCCTGCTATAAACAAACTATACAACAGAAGGAAGAAACTGTTGCAAAAGAGGAAAATCCCAGGATGCAAAAATCTCCCTCACCAGCCTCAGTAAGAAGCTGAGATCCCTCATAAAATCCTCAAAAGCTAGTTACGAAAATAAAATTGCCAAAGATTCCAAAGACAACCACAAGGCATTCTATAGTTATGTCAAGAATCTAAATGGCAATGCTCAGATCTGTTCTGAGTTACAACAGAATGGCATTAAATATACTGATCCCAAGGATATTGCCAACATCCAGGCAGATCGATTTAGTGCCAACTTCACCCCACTCTCACCCCCTAAAGGGCCCATCTCAATACCAAAAGATTGCCAAATTCTGATAATCACAGCCACACAGGTAGAAACCGCACTCTCCAAAGCTAAGAATACAGCATCCATGGGAGCAGATGACATCCCAGGCTGTGTACTACATGAACTACAAAATGAACTGGCATGTCACCTAAGTGTCATGTTTAATCATAGCCTCAACTCAGGCTTCGTGCCCACTGAGTGGCGCACAGCTACAGTTATCCCGCTCCGCAAGGGAGGATCCACCTTGGATCCCGGGAACTACCGTCCCATCAGTCTGACAAGCCTGATTTGCAAGGGTATGAAACGCATTATCATGGAACTTATAAACAAAGACATTGGCAACCTTCAAACACTGGACGCCACCCAGTTTGGGTTTGTGAAGGGCCGATCTTGTCTCCTGAATCTGATTGACTTCTTCGAATCAGTCTCCAGAGCTGTGGACGAGGGTAAGGCAGTCCACACAGCCTATCTGGACCTCACCAAGGCCTTTGACACCATCCCCCACTCTGGAATCATAGATAAACTTATTAAGCTGAGCATAAATCCCTACATCACTCAATGGGTTGCTAACTGGCTTACTGACAGAACCCAGACAGTAAAAGTAGCCGACTCCAAATATAGCTCCAGACAAGTGACAAGTGGAGTGTCTCAGGGTTCAGTCCTGGGACCACTCTTGTTTGGCATCTACTTCTCTGAAGTATAGGCCAACACTAAGGGACTCTGGCTAACAAAGTTTGCAGATAACTGCAAACTGGGAGCCATTATTGAATCCCCAAATGATGTGGATATTCTACAAAAGGGCCTTACAGAAACAGATGCCTGGTGCCGGAGCCATGGGCTCAAGCTTAATGCCAAGAAATGTATAGTTATCCCCTTTGGAAAAAACATGTACCCATGAATTACCACATAGGTGGCAGGACACTAAACATCGAAAGTGTGATGAGAGACTTAGGGACACAGGTGGACAGTGGTCTCACTTTCGATAACCACATTGCCACAACAGTCAGGAAATCCTTCTATGTGGCACACCTCATCACTAAGGGCTTTTCATCCAGAAAAAAGGAGGTCATTGTCCCACTGTACTCATCCCTCATTATACCCATTATAGAGTATAATGCCCCATTTGGGATGTACCTCACAAGACATCTGCAACAGCTTGAAAGGCCACAGAAATACCTCACTAAATGAATCACAGGCCTAAAGCAGATGCCATATACTGACCATTTAAAAAAACTCCAGCTATACTCTGTGGCATATCTTCTACTCAGAGGCAATCTCTGCTTAACATACAAGGCCATGTCAAACCCCGAGCTGTTGGACATACTCCACTTAAAGAAATCACAGTCCCTCAGCGCCACATGCTCCAGGGATCTAAACCTTATCATCACAATGAACAAAACATGCTGGAGGGATAGGTTCCTGACACAGAGACTCCCCATACTCTGGAATAGACTGCCCATACATATCAAGCAGAGCGCCTATGGGAGATAGGAAATTCACCCTGGGGATCATGTCAGTCGCCCTGCTAGACAGGGGCCTGGAGAGGTAAATATTGTGGGAAGAAATATCCTGGGAATTGTTATGGCTAGGCTTGTATAGGTCCTAGGGCCGATAGCCTAGTACCAACCTATGAACCTATGACCTATGAACAGTTGTATGAAAGGTTAGACACTAAGGATGGAGAATAGGACCTGTACCAATTGTCTAGACAGAGGGACCAAGCTGGGAAGGATGTGCAGCAGATAAGGGTGATAAAGGATAATGAGGGAAATGTACTCACAAGTGAGGAGAGTGTGTTGAGCAGATGGAAAGAGTACTTTGAGGGGGTGTTGAATGAAAAGAATGGGAGAGAGATTAGGTTGGATGATGTGGGTATTGTGAATCAGGAAGTGCAACAGATTTAGCAAGGAGGGAGTAAGGATAGCTATGAATGAAAAGGCTTTTGGTACAGATGATATACCTGTGGAAGCATGGAGGTTTTTAGGAGAAATGGCAGTGATCTTTTTAACCAGATTGTTTAATGTAATCTTGGAAAGTGAGAGGATGCATGAGGGATGGAGAAAAAGTGTTTGGTTTTGATTATAAGAATATAGGTGATGTGCAGAGCTGTAGTAACTACAGAGGGATACCATTGATCATTCACAGCATGAAGTTATGGGAAAGAGTAGTGGAAGCTAGGCTAAGAAGGAGGTGAGGATTAATGATCAGCAGAATAGTTTCATGCCAGGAATGAGCAGTACATATGCGATGTTTGCTCTGAGAGTGTTGATGGAGAAGTATGGAGAAGGTCAGAAGGAGATACGTTGTGTCTTTGTGGACTTAGAGAAAGCATATGACAGGGTGCCTAGACAAGACTTGTGGTATTGTATGAGGAACTCAGGAGTGGTGGAGGAATCTATAAGAGTGCTACAGGATATGTACAAGGGTAGTGTGACAGTGGTGAGTTCTGCGGTGGGAGTGACATGTGCATTTATGGTGGCAGTAGGATTGCCAAGAAGATGCTCGCAGGTACGGCAAGTGCAATTGGCCAAAACACCAATCCTGCATTTCAAAATAGTGGCCAGCACCAAGGTGTATAAAGCACATATATTTTATTAGTCATACAGGTTTCGGCATCCTGCCTTCTTCAGTGAAAAAAAATATGTATGCAGAAACCACCATTTATGCACAATAATTAATTAATTAAACAACCATCTTCCTGTTACATCGTATCCTATAGAGACAAGTACTAATACACTAAATTAAAGTTGGTCATTAGGACCAGGAGAAAAAAGCCCCCCAAATTTAATTATCCACCTCTTTTCTTTTTTATTTAAAATAGAGTGCCAGCCAAGTTTATTGTCTCTATCCCCCTCAATTTTATCAATAACAGTGAAATAAAATTTGGCAGAATAATGGGAAATGCAATGTCTATATAAGGCATTAGTTAATCACTTATTCCATATATTGCTAAAATGTTCAGACATGCGTATACGTAAAGGAAGGGAAGTTTGACCTATATAGAATGCTGAGCAAGTACAAGTGACCAAATATATCACCCAGTCTGTTCCATAGTTAGCAAAGAATCTTATATCAAAAACTTGGCTGATGTTTTTAATGGAAAATTGTTTGGACTTATACACAAACTTGCAGAACGTACAGTGGCCACATGGAAAAGAACCCAACAATTTGTTCCCAGTGATCATCAGTTGGTAACCAGAGTGACCTCTGGTTCTATCCTGTTTGAAATCTGAAAAGTATGATCCCAGAGTTTTGCCCCTTTGATAAGAAAATTGGCACCTACAGTTAAGCAGCTGATGCAATTCTTCATTGGCCAATAAGATATTTCAATTTTTGGCCACCACGTCCCTAACCAAATTAACATCGCACTCATAAGTCGTTACAAATCTGATGTTATCTGAATCATCCCTCTGTCCTTTATCTTTATATTCCAACAACTGTGATCTTACTTGCTTAGAGGCCCAATCACTGACAGACACAACATCCTGCTGTCTATAACTCCTGACCTGAAACCTATGAGAAAGATCCTGTTGAAATAAATCAAAATCTTCCTGCGTGGAACATATTCTCCTGATACATAGGAATTGGGATCTAGGTATATTTTTGGTGATGTGGTGTGGATGTAAACGAGAGGCAAACAACAAGCTGTTGTACTGATGGTATTTCCTGAAAACCCGAGTTCATAAAGTATCATCAGGGTTTCTTATGATCGTAACATCTAAAAAATTAATTTGTTGAATTTCACAATTCAGTATGAATTCAATCCATTTGCTACCTTTTAAATACTGTACAAACTCCAACAAATATTGCCTGTCTGCCCGCCACACCATCCAACAATCATCTAAGAATCTTCTCCAAGTATCTATCTCATTCAGATAGATATTATGGGTGTCATTATATATCAACTGCTCTTCCAAATATCCCATAAAAATGTCAGCGTATATGGGGGCCGATGACACACCCATCACTGTACCCTGTGTCTGCCAGTAACACTCCCCTTTAAAATAAAATACACTTTTGAATAGGACATGCTCAGCCATACAGTCCAACACTGTATTGAAACCAACCGGATATAAATCAGCCCTCTCCAACCAGTATTTAAGCACCTGCAGGCCTGCCCAGTGGGGTATATTAGTATAAAGTGCCTTCACATCCAGTGTGCAAAGAAGCCAGGCAGGTTCCAAATGTGTATCAGATATGATTGCGTGGTATCCTGTATCCTAGCCCTTATGAATTTCAATAACGGTTTCAAATACTGTGTCAAAAAAGCTGACAATGGTTCTGTCAAAGATCCCATACCTGAAACTATGGTGTTTTGGCCAATTTCACTTGGCATACCTGTGAGCATCTTCTTGGTTCTCTAGTGTTGGGTCTTGCTGTTGGCTTGCTGTTTGAACCATTTGAGTCCGTGGCTGACAACAATCAGTTCTCTTCATGTTTGCTTCCATTAGGGGCTTTCAGTTTACTTCAGTCGTGGAGAGGTGTTTTATCCATGTTTGGATTTTTGACTGACAAGGAATTGCTTCTATCCTTGCTGAATTTGGCAGATGTCAGTTGAGATATGTATTAGTTGGTTGCCATTTTAGTCTGGGTGGAGACCAGCAAATTACTGTCGTTTTGAAAGGCAGATGGATTTTTTGTCATTGAAATTACCTTAGATACATTGCTGGGCTGTATTCCATTGGGCAAACCAAGAAGGTACATTTTTCTGTTTTTGGTAACAGCAGTCACACTTTTTTGGGCATTTTTTTGGATATTTAAGTGGGCCAGTGTACAGGTTTGTTTGGTTTCGGCCTTTTCAGTACTATATGTGAACAGATGGGGATTTGGGGCATGGAATGGATTGAGTTTTTACAACTATGACATGTGATATTGATCCAATATTTATCATCCAGGGCATAACAGATGACTTATTCCCAGCTAAGGAAATGTTTGATTATTAACTGTTACTGAATGGGACTTGCTGTTTCTCTCTATATATACCTTTTGGTTGTTGAACAGGAAATGACTCATGAATGGACTGGCTGGCTCGTGTAACTGTTATTTCAATATAGACATTGGATTTAAGACTTTGATAATTATTTCTTTATATTTAATTTAAAAAGGGGGCTTTGTATTGCAACACCCGTATTGGGTGCACTGTATTGTATGTACTGATGACTGCAGTTTGGTTTAAACTATTACTCTATTTTTTCAAAAGGAGGGCCTGGGTCAACATGTGTATGTGAATTGAAATGACCTTATTTGTTGTTCATTGCTTTTGAATACATATAAGAGTAGGTCTGATATTTTGGTAACATACAATACTGGTTTGGGGCTTAATAACGTGTATGTAAACTGAAAGGACCTCATTTTTTGTTCATTGCTTTTGAACACATATAAGAGCAGGTCTGATATTTTGGTAACATACAACACTGGTTTGGGGACCTGTTTAGTATTATTTTTCTATACTATTAATTTGGTCAGGAGTTTATAACTATCCTCTTATTGGTGTGCTGCAACTGTTTTTGGTTGGGATTCTTAAATTAATATATTGAGGGGGATGTTCCAGTATGAGAAGCTTTTTCTTTATGTAGTTGACTACAAATTTGCTTAGGAATTCCTGTTAACATGCTAGCTTATTTATAGTGACAAGCTGGATTCCATTTGGGAATATTATATGTTTTCCTTTGGACTTGAATAGTATTTACTGATATCTAGAGACTAGGGGAATGTATTCCTCTGTGTGATTACAGTAAGGTTTTATCCTGTTGGTTGGTGAGCACATAACAAGTTGGGGGACTCTGGTATTTTATGGTGTCATTGTCACATGGGGAATGTCTCAATCTGGATTGATATATTTGATCGGTTTTGAATGCCAGCAGGTCTATGCTATGTTTTGACCAATTATTGCATATTATTGTGGTGTATTCTCATATCAAGTATTGATTGTGTGATCAATACAGGTGTGTGAAATATTTTGAGGATTGTGAAGCTTATTGTCATGGATCTGAATACTATTTTACAGGGCCTGTGTCCCCATAAGAATGATATACAAGTCTTTGGTTTGGCAACACCAGGTCAAGGGACTGTGAACAAAGAAAATATAGATCCAATTGATGGCTGCAATCTATCATTCAACAAATTGGGCAAAAAATATAAGAACACTATGTACAAATGCATGGCATCTCAGACTATTCAAAACATATCAAAATAAAAATATTACGCCCAGGGGGTTGAGAGTCAAAATTCAACCATTAGTGGACAAAATGGATGATACACTATTGAAAGAATGGGGAGAGGCACAACAAAATTCCTCCATGACATTTGTAAATATTCTCTCTTCATACTATGAAAGGATGATTGAAAAGAATATAGGTGAGGTGAAAGCAGTATGTGAGGAACTTAGGGTGTATGAAGGACAGCCCCATTATGTTGCATGTTTGTACAAGCTTACAAAGGACTTACTGACATTTGAGAAACAAATTAAGGACAAAAAGATCCATAAATTTAATAGAGACATGGGGGATTATCTGAGGAGGAAACCATTTGAGTATCAAAGAAGTGTTACATTTTTAGATCCTGACATATCAGTTGCAGCACCTAACAGGAAAAGGCCCAAATCCAGTCTCAAAAAGATAGGTACTAATTACAGTAGTACATCAGGGGAGGAAACATCATCCATGGACACAGATGGTCCAAAAACACAGGAATTCCCCATTCATAAAAGCAACATAGTTCTTACCACCCTTTAGAAGTGGCAGGCATAGGGATGAGAGAAAACATAGACATAAGCACAGTGGAGGGTCTACTACAAACATTGATAACTCTGTACAGCAATATTATAACATCCATAACATTTCTACTGTTGAATTAATGGATGATCAAAAACAATTGTTAAATAAAGGACTCAACTATGTTCCTGTTTTTTCACTGATGAAGATGATATGGTCAATGATGTTCTGGCTTTTTGTTGCAGACTTAACCTTAGGTTATTTTTTGGTTCAAAGGAAACATCTCAAAGATCTACTGATTTCAGATTTTTGAAATCTAAATTTATACCCCCGATGAACAAATATGTATCTATCTTTCAGCAAGCAGTGCTCAAAGATTTACATTTTAAATTGTGTCAGTCTAGAATGCTTGGTCATAACCTGACTGTCAGTGAATGACAACCCTAGCTTGAATTGAAAAATAACACCAATATATTTATTTTGCTGGCCAATAATGGTGGGGCGGTGGTCATTATGAATTTCGATTATTATCTGGCTGAGGGAAATAAACAATTGTCTAACCCACAGCATTACATGCATATGACCATTGACCCTACCATGAGCTTCAAGAAAGACATTGATTTGTTCCTAAAAAGGGCTGTTGAAGAGGGAATTATTAAGGATTCAGTCATGCAATTTTGTGGTGGGGGATCCTAAAAAGCAGTATCTTTATTTATTGCTGAAGATACATAAAAGTTTGGATGAACCCCCGGGAAGGCCCATAGTTTCAGGTATAGGATCTTCGACAGAACCATTGTTGGCTTTATTGACACAGTATTTGAAACCATTATTGAAATTTATAAGGGCTAGGATACAGGATACCACGCAATCATATCTGATACACATTTGGAACCTGCCTGGCTTCTTTGCACACTGGATGTGAAGGCACTTTATACTAATATACCCCACTGCGTGAGCCTACAGGTGATTGAATACTGATTGGAGAGGGCTGATTTATATCCGGTTGGTTTCAATACACTGTTGGCCTGTATGGCCGAGCATGTTCTATCCAAAAATGTATTTTATTTCAAAGGGGGGTGTTACTGGCAGACACAGGGTAGAGCGATGGGCCCGTCATTTGCCCCCATATACTCTGACAGTTTTATGGGATATTTGGTAGAGCAGTTGATATATAATGATACCCATAATATCTATTTGAATGAGATAGATATTTGGAGAAGATTCTTAGATTATTGCTGGATGGTGTGGCGGGCGGGCAGGCAATGTTTGTTGGAGTTTGTACAGTATTTAAATGATAACAAATGGGGGATTGAATTCACACTGAATTGTGAAATTCAACAAACTAATTTTTTAGATGTTATGATTATAAGAAACCCTGATGACATTTTACGAACTTGGGTTTTCAGGAAATACCCTCAGTACAACAGCTTGTTGTTTTCCTCTAGTTTACATCCACACCACATCACCAAAAATATACCCAAATCCCAATTCCTACATATTAGGAGACTATGTTCCACACAGGAAGATTATGATTTATTTCAACAGGACATTCCTCATAGGTTTCAGGTCAGGGGTTATAGACAGCAAGATGTTATGTCTGCCAGTGATTGGGCCTCTAAGCAAGTAAGATCACAGTTGTTGGAATATAAAGGTAAAGGACAGAGGGATGATTCAGATAAAATCAGGTTTGTGATGACTTATGGGTGCAATGTTAATTTGATTAGGAACGTGGTGGCCAAAAATTGGAATATCTTACTGGCCAATGAGGAATTGCATCAGATGTTTAACTGTAGGTGTCAATTTTCTTATCGGAGGGGCAAAACTCTGGATCATACTTTTCACATTTCAAACAGGATAGAACCAGAGATCACTCTGGTTACCAATTGACAATCACTGAGGACAAATGTTGTTTTTTTTTCCATGTGGCCACTGTACTTTCTGCAAGTTTGTGTATAAGTCCAAACAATTTTCCAGTAAAAACACCAGCCAAGTTTTTGATATAAGATTCTTTGCTAACTGTGGAACAGACTGGGTGATATATTTGGTCATGTGTACTTGCTCAGTGTTCTATATAGGTCAAACTTCCTGTCCTTTACATATATGCATGTCTGAACATTTTAACAATATACGGAATAAGCGATTAACTAATGCCTTATATAGACATTGCCTTTACCATAATTCTACCAAATTTTATTTTACTGTTATTGATAAAATTGAGGGGGATAGAGGCAATAAACTTGTCTGGCACTCTATTTAAAAAAAAAAAGAAAAGAGGTGGATAATTAAATTAGGGGGGCTTTTTTCTCCTGGTCTTAATGACCAACTTTAATTTAGTGTATTAGTACTTTTCTCTATAGGATATGATGCAACAGGAAGATGGTTGTTTAATTAAATATTGTGTAAAAATGGTGGTTTCTGCACACATATTTTTATCACTGAAGAAGGCAGGATGCCGAAAACGGTATGATGTTGGTGGAACCACTTCAAGCCTAATAAAATATATGTGTGGTTTATACACCTTGGTGCTGGCCGCATTTTTGAAATGCAGGAGGTGGGATAACATCAGGGTTCAGCTCTGAGCCCTTTCTTATTTGCAGTGGTGATGGACAGGTTGACAGCCAAGATCAGGCAGGAGTCCCCGTTGACTGTGATGTTTGTAGATGGCATTGTGATCTGTAGTGAGAGTAGGGAACAGGTTGAAGAGACCCTGGAGAGGTGGAGATATGCTCTACAGAGGGGAGAAATGATGGTCAGTAGGACTAAGACAGAATATATGTGTGTGAATTGGAGGGAGGATAGAGGAATGGTGAGGATGTAGGGAGTAGAGTTTGCAAAGGTGGATGAGTTTAAATACATGGGATAAATAGTTCAGAGTAATGACATGTGTAAGGGAGAGGTGAAGAAGAGAGTACAGGCAGGATAGGGAGGGTGGAGGACAGTGTCAGGAGGGATTTGTGACAGATGAGTACCATTAAGTGTGAGAGTGAAGGTCTACAAGATGATAGTGAGACCAGCTATGTTATATGGGTTGGAGACAGTGGCACTGACAAAAAGGCAGGAGTCAGAGCTGGACATGGCAGAGTTAAAGATGTTAAGATTTGCACTGGGTGTGAAGAGGGTTGACAGGATTAGGGATATGTATGTTAGAGGGTCTGCCCAGGTTGATGGTTTGGAGACCAAGCCAGAGAGTAGCAGGGTTATGTTGGTATGGACATGTGCTGAGGAGTGATGCTGAGTATATTGGGAAAAGGATGATAAGGATGATGCTGCCAGGTAAGAGGAAAAGAGGAAGGCCTAAGATAAGGTGTATGGATGTGGTGATAGAGGACATGCATGTGGTTGGTGAGAAAGAGCAAGATGCAGAGGACAGGAGGAAATGGAGACAGATGATCCACTGTGGCAACCCCTAATGGGAACAGCCAAAAGAAAGGGAAGGAGATGTTGTAATGTCAGTATTCACAGGTTGCCAATGATTTTCCAGAGATAACACAACTCTATATGAGTAAATGACTACAAATATGAGGTACACATTTTGTCAATGTACATAACACTGGACAGTTGAATGGTATGAGCGCAGTATATCACATGCAGTTGAACACACACCTCTGCAACAGTATTTCACTATGCAAATACCCTGTATAGGTCTCTCGCATTTCTGTGGCAGATATGTATATCATAGTTGTATTCACAATTAACATATGGATATCTATGACATCCCAGTAGCTGGCCTAGCAGTGTCATAGTTAGCATCATTCTACACACACTCCAGTAGTAGTCATATGTGAGCCAGCCTTTCCTGGCATGACTCAGGGGGCTGAGCTGTGATCTATGTCACTGCAGGCAGACCCAGTTGTTATGGCCATAGGTTTTGATCAGCAATATATCAATACAGCAAGTCTTGTTGACACATATTTGTTGAACTTCCTGTTTTCCATTATTACATACCCCTACTGCATTCTATTACATGCTTACGTGTTTGACATACCTTTTTTTTCCAAGTATGGTTGGTTTTATTCCACTATGTGCAGCTTGGTTTCTTGGTCTGTGTGTGTCTCTCAATCTCTCTCTCTCTCTCTCTCCCAAATGTAGGATATGTATCTGTTTTCCATAGGCAGCAGCTTGCCTTTTGTAAGTAATGCTCATGAGCAGCTGATGGCCTGTGCACCAATTGGTGTCCCCCAATTGCTAATTGTATGCAGAACAGCTGTGATGTTATTCCTATAGCCAATGGCATTGCAACACACTCCTATAACTGAGTACTTCATGTGGGTGTTGCCCCTTTTCCTTGCCTGTGAGGAGGACTTCATGGAGTTGTGTGAACAACAGCATCACAGAAGGTATTTGGAAATACCTCTTACAACGAAAACTGTGGAGACAGCCCACCAAACTGGGGAGAATGTTCCAGACTTAAGGACAGAATGTAAGTGTTGCTGTTATACAGTCAAATTAATGCTAGTTTAACACAGTTTGTGTGGACATGGCTTTTCTGCATGATTTTAAGTCTGACAGTGTTATGTGGCTGACATAACTCTCAACTGTAGGGATATCTGCAGAATGGCCAGATTTTGGACTCTCATGTTTGGTGTGTTCCTTAGACATTTTTTGTCTTTGAAAAATCTAGCATACTGTGGGGATTGCAGTCAGTAAATGGTATCATCCATTTGTGTTTCTGACTTCATATCCCTCAGAAAAGATATGTTACAACAAATTCTGTTACACCAGCAACTGTCTCAGTTTATAACAGCAATATTTCACATATGCCCCTGTTTGAGGGCCTCTGTCTTCCAGGTATATCAGGCTTTGTCCAGATGACATGCAGTGAGAGGGTGATAAGTAAAGTATATCATTATTTAGTGCCTTCATTACTGATACCATCCCAGTGATGTATCAGACTGCCAGACATGTTATGTGTATGAGGCCTTATATATCAGGACAAGCCTGGACATTCTGTGGGACTCTGAACAGTTGAGAGGTCTGTGTATTTATGGTGATTGTTGACAGACTGTCAGGATTGTGTAGCAGTGTAGTGTGTCAATGTTATTTGGCCTGTGTAGGGAGGGGGGTAGATGTATGTGTTATGGCTCCTTTTATATCTGCTTGTACATGCTGCTCCAATTTCTAGTGGTCTATCGGCTGTATATCTTTGTTGGGGCAGACTGAGACATGTCCCATACCATGGTCAGGTGTCATACTACACTGTGAATTGGGCTAGTATATGTACGGGTAGTGTGTGAGTGACAAGCATGTTGAGATGTTTTTGATCACACAGTCCTTATACTGTACTGTTCATTTGGCTTACTGGTATGTTACTGTGACTTGGTGGAATTGGTTGTGGGTATGCACTTTTAACATTGGTCTCTGTTTTTCATAGGTTCATAGGTTGGTACTAGGCTATTGGCCCTGGGGCCTATACAAGCCTAGTCATAAAAATTCCCTGGCTATTTCTTCCCACAGTATTTACTTCCCTGGTGCTGTTACATCCCTATAGTGCCTGATATATTTGCAAATACATGTGTAATTCCCCATAGTGGATTTGGGTTAGTGTTGTGTCAGTCTGACTGTAGTTTGGATGGTGCTTGGTGACATGATTAGGAGCTGAGTGTAGTTTCCCTAATGTGGTGTTATGTCCAGATATTTGTAGGTCGTACTGTTGCCTGGCCCCCATAAGTGTTGCATATTTCTGACACATCAGTGGGCTGATGTAAGGATATCAGTCACTAACTAGTGAGAAGTAAGTGAGTGTTGGACTTGTGCTATTTCAGTTGATATATGTTAGGACAGACAGGAGGGTGTTACTGCAGCAAATGTGTCAGCTTACCTACTCCAGTATTTCAGATATGTCCCTATTTTCATGGCTTTCTCACCCCACTTTGTCAGGCTTGGTCCAGATTTGTTGCACTAAGGGGTTCTGAGCCTACCTCTCCACTGGCCGGATTGTTGCAGAATCTCCAGGTTTATTACTCATATTTCTGGTCTGTTCCACAGATTCATTATTTTTATTTCCCTAGTAAATCATTGTGAGGATCTGAGAGTTTTTCTACAGTAAATAATGACATACATTTCCAGTTTCATAACTCACATCCTTCAGAACATGTATGCTGAAACAAACCCTGTCACTCTGGCAACATTCTACATTTATAAGAGCAATATTTAAAATATGCCCCTAGTTTTGCCCCATTGTCCCCCCATTTGGACAGCCTTTGGTCAGATTTCTTGCACTAAGAGGTTGAGAGGTATGGTTCTGAGGTATTACTCCACTACATGTTATGACCATATATATATATATATATATATATATATATATATATATATATATTTATTTATATTTATATATATTTATATATATATATATATATATATATATATATATATATATATATATATATATATATACACACACACACACACACACACACACAAATATAAACATATATATATATATATGTGTGTGTGTGTGTGTGTGTGTATATATTTTAAATGTATATCTCTATTTATATGTATATATTTTTACATATATATGCATCTCCAGACATATATACATGTGTGTATGTAGATATATATATATATATATATATATATATATATATATATATATATATATATATATATATATATACAAAGCCTGACTGATTCTACAGAATCTTTTCCCTACTGTTGAATGACTCTACTCATGATATGTTTGCAAAAGCATCAGCAATCCTTGCAGCTCAAATGGTGTAGAGCCCTGGGTCCCAAACTTGGCAGAGCTGATTGTTTTGTTGCTAGGCAGAACAGTGGGTGATGGAAATAGAGTGATTAAAGCAGCTTCAGTTGTAAGTGGGTTTGTCACTGTGCTAAGCTATGCCAATGCATGATTAAACATACAGCTGCTTAATCTGTGTTGACTTCACTTATCATCACGCAAACTCACTTAGCCCCGCTTACTACCCCTTACTCACGCTTACACCTGCACTAATTTCTTTAAAAGAAAAGAAATAGGGTTGATAAAGCAATATGAAAGATAGCTAGGGATGTCCAGGATGGGTGTAAGGAAAGTCCATAGCTATCCATTTCTTATACAGCAACAGCTGTGGATTTTTACAGAATTTGAGGTGAATTTGGACACTCAAACCCCAGAGAGAGAGGGGTGAGGACAACAGTAATGTGTTGTCAAGCCAGCTGGACCAGATTACGTGTGTCCAGTGGACACGTGTGCAAAACAGACAGCTATGTATGGGGCAAAATTTTGGGGGGGGAACAGAAGCCCTTTTTTTTAAAGTGAGAGTGGGATGTTGGGGAAGGATAGTAAGTTTGGTAGGGAGACCGACAAGACAGACAAGACAGCAGACAGGAGTGGTATATGACACATGTGGTGGGTAAACACCTTGGACGGGGAGGGTGGTTGGGAATCGGAAACCCATGAGCCCCCAAATGAATACAGTGCGACTGAGGTCCCCGCCCATGGACAGTCACCACTGCACCTTCACAGCCCCAAAGGTGGCTGTGCTGGGACTGGACAGGAGGGGCAGGCTGACTCTCAAGATGCACCAGGCAGTCCACAATCCAGTGCAGCTGACCACCAAACTCTTTCTAGATGGTGCTGCGCACCAAACCCCGTACCTAACTACAAGTGACAGGTTCCTGTCCATGCCCATTCCGAGAGGGGGGTGAGCCCTGTTCCCTGAGACAGTACCACCCGAAGGTGGTGCAGAGCCAGCAGATGAAGAGGTCCCAGGTTGAGTCCCAGATGTGCTGGGGTCTGGTGCCACAGCCAGATGAGGTGGGACAGGCGGATCTGCCGGGATCTGCCTTCCCAGGCATGCTATGGTATTGAGGTTTTACAAAATATGTTGGTTAGTCGTGAAAAACACATTTCAAGATTAGTTATAACAGCATTCATGGGTGTTCTAATTGAGCCCATAAAACAGTTTTGAAACAGTTGCATAGCAGACAGAGCACATGCAGAAATTGAACCACAGTAAGCATTATAACGTCATGCAGGTTACATTGACAGCAACAGGCCACCAATGATAGTATTTGAACTAGGTTCATTAATATTCACACAAGTCAATATTTGTAGAACAATAGGACACGTCTAACAATCCATTTGGCGTCTAAGGCCTCAGTTTTATGATTCGATCTTTAAGTGCCCTATCAGTTTTCCCAACATAGAATTTAAAACATTCCAAACACTGCACAAGATATACCACATGTTTAGCATTACATGTAGCAGAAATTTTAAAAGTGTATCCCCTAGGGCACTTAATCAGAGAACATATATATCATATTAATAGAAGGGATAAAGTTAGTGCACTGTCTAAGCATGTCAGTGACAATGATGATGGACATATTTTTAAGTTTATTGTGATAGGAAGGGTTAATGAGAATATCAGAGGTGATGATGTCCACAATAAAACTGAGGCCTTAGAAGCCAAATGGATTGTTAGACTGAAAGCAGACTGTGGGCATGGTTTAAATGACCATATACCTCTGAAGCCTATTTTAAAGAAGAGACCACTTTTTTCAATGAAAATTTTTTCATATGTGTTTATACTTTAAGTATTAGTTTTTAATATATGCATTTTTTAATATATATATATATATATATATATATATATATATATATATATATATATATATATATATATATATATATATATATATATATATATAAAAAACTATATATATATATATATATATATATATATATATGTATATATATATATATATTTTTTAATACTTTTAATAAAGTTTCATGTGTATTTTCAATCCATTATTATGTATGCTTTTATATTTGTACCACTTACTTTAAAGAAATGTGTTTATGTGACTTTAAGTAAAAATATC
Source organism: Protopterus annectens (assembly GCF_019279795.1). Lineage (NCBI taxonomy): Eukaryota > Metazoa > Chordata > Ceratodontiformes > Protopteridae > Protopterus > Protopterus annectens. Next base: position 575,151,603 of record NC_056727.1, on the reverse strand, counting down.
ATGTGACAAGTCACTGGCTGTTTTGCAGCACTTCTAGAGTATAAAATGATGCTTAAATGAAACATTGTTACACCTGATGAAGTGGGGTACGCACCTAGGAAAGTGCTAGTGTTGATGTTCTTCGTGTTTCACTGTTGCAGTCATTACATTTGGGTAATCTGCTTGCAGGTTGCCCTCAGTCGGCCTGATTAACAAAGTCTTGAGTCCTGCGTCTGCTGTCCCTTCTTCCGTGATGTCAGGTCATCAGGGGTATAAAACATGCAGCCGATGCCATTACATTGTTTTTTCTTGCCCCAGATGTCAGGTGCCCTCCTAACGGGGAGCAAATAAGCATAAAAACACAAAGATATACCTCCAACAAAAAGAAAATACACCAAAAAGGCTTTTAAGCAAAGTAAAGGAAAGTAGAGGTATAGCCAGAAGAAGTTAGGGGGCTGGAGGGAGGGTAACCCAGACTGCAACAGTGAATACACTCGAACATCTACATTTATGGTAAGTGTACACAACTGTACTATGTTCTTCGTGTTTCACTGTTACAGTCGTTACATTTGGGTAGATTCACAAAGCTATGGTTGGGAGGAGGAGTTTATATAGCATTAGGGCCAGCTAAGGCCCTGCAAGACAGCAGTGGAAAAGCCAGCTCTGGATTTAGAGAAAATTGGCAAATGATAATGCTTGGTGAAAGCTTGTACAGAACTCCAGGTAGCAGCTTCTAGGATGTCCCTGGCAGGAACACCTCTGAGAAAGGCTGCAGAAGTAGATGCAGCTCTGGTGGAGTGAAATCTGATCCCCTGGGGTATAAGTTTTCCATGGTGCTTATAGCAGAAATGAATGCAATGGCTTATCCACTTAGAAATGGTTTGTTTTGAAATAGCCTTCCCCTCTGTCCCTGCAGCAAATGTTACCAGCAGTTCTTCAGATTTTCTTCGAGGTTTAGTCCTGTCCAAGTAGAATCTAAGTTGTCTGTGCACATCCAAGGAATGCAGAATCCCTTCCCCTTGGCTCTGTGGATTGGGAAAAAAAGGTAAAATGTAATGACTGCAACAGTGAATACACTCGAACATCTACATTTATGGTAAGTGTACACAACTGTACTTTTTGTGTTTGAATGTCGTCTGTTCTGGAATAAACTACTTTGAAACTGGAATTTGCAGCCTGCTCCTGGCCCTTCTTTGTTTTTTTACATTTGGACTATATTTGTTTTTTGGGCCTGGAGACTTGCATTTGGTGGTAGCTATTTTTCTGACTTTCATTATTTTAATAATTGTTACCACCTTTGCCTGGATTATGATTGATGAAATAGAATTTATTGGGCTTGAACAAGGAAAAGAGCTTCTTACCAAAGGTACTTCTGTTAATGTTGAGAGACTGCTTAAAGTTATAGAAAGTACTGAAAATCCACTGTTCAACTGTTCTTATGACAACACAAATAATGGAGTTTATGGTGTTGACATTGTTTTATTGAAGAACAAGTTGCATACTATTGAAAATGAAATTTTTAAACTGAAAAGGAACCTCTATGAAAAATTCCATATAGAACTTTGTATTAAAGAAAGCATAGTTCCAAGAGGGCTCCATGTATTGAAAATGTCTTCTCATATAAACTGTGACCCTGATTTACTGACAGAATGGCAGAAAGTCAATCTTAACACCAGTATTTGTTACATGAATTTGTTAGTTGCAGCAACTGAAAAAGAAATAAAGTCCCTCACTGCTTCTATTAAAGATAAATATGATGATTTACTTAAATCTTTTTGGATTGCTATTTTAGACAATTACTTTGTAGAGACACTAGATTCTGTCTGTCTCTGCATATGAACGTAAATTAAGTAAGATAAAAATGAAAAAAGGTTGAGAGAGACCGTAATGATTTTTTACATGGCAACATGTTCTCTTGGCCTAGGTTTACTGGTACTGATGCTGCTGCAGTTAGTATGCCTGTGCATATTGAATTGACTACAGAAAGACAAGCACTCTCAGGTAATGAGAGACTGTCACAACAGAACACAGCTGAAGGAGAATGTGAAGTGGATTCAACTTTATTGCAGAACTCTGCGATTGATTCCACGTCCATTGAGGTATCGAACATTGGTTCGAAGGAGAACAATGAAGGATTCAATGGAACTGGGGCAGAAGAAAAACATTTCTGGTTTCAGCACAAGTGCATCATCCAGCAGCAGTGGAAGCAATAGTAAATGAAGAATGTACTGCTTCCCATATTCGCCCTTTAGTCCAACAGAAACTTTGTTTTCCTCTACCTGTAAGAGAGATGGATTTCAAAATCAGGGGCAGAAGTAGAAGTGGCCAGAAGAGGAAATATGAGGGACAGACTGTGGGCCCAGGCAGCTTCAAGAAAGCCTTTTTTCACAAGAAGGCAGTTTTGAACTTCTCTCACAGCACTCTTTCATCAGAAGAAATGAGTATCTTGCAAAAAGGACTTTCATTCATACCAAGTAAGTACTCTGACATTACTGAAGTTATTTTTGATATAAAAAAGTTTTGTAGAAATTTAACATTGAAAATGTTTGCTGAAAATAAAGATGGAGAAATTAACTTGTTTAGAAAACCTAGTTCATTTATACCACCAGTCAATCCATTAATATGCATTTGAGACAATGTGTATACAAGAAGTGTATAAAATACAGAGTGTTGAAGGCAACAGAAGTTATATGAAAAATAACTTAAATAAGAATGAAAGGAAGGTTCTAACAAACTTGCAGGAAAATGTTAGCATTGTAATCAGGCCTGCTGATAAGGGGGCCCTATTGTTGTCATGGACTCTCATATGTATACACAAGCTATGCAGACTGTGTTAGCAGACACCAGTTTTTATATTCAAATTACAAATGTTAAAATAAACAGAATGGATAATCAGATAAAAGAGAAGTTAAAAGCATTGTTAAATGAAGGTCTTATAACTAATGAGCTCTATAACTTTTTTCTTATAGAACATCCTGTTATTCCCTGTATACAGGGATTACCTAAAGTTCATAAAAGTAAAACTAATCCACCAATGAGACCTATAGTCTCAGGGAGAGGATGGTCCACTGAGCCTATTTCTATATACATAGAAAACAATTTAAGGCCATTTTTGAATGAAATACCACAGGTCCTAAGGGACACTGACCATTTTCAGAAAGATCTGTATGACCACATACAAACATTGAATGTTAAGGCTGATTACTTACTTGTTACCATGGATGTGGTCTCACGTTTTACGGTGATTCCGAATGAAATTGGAATTGAGAGCATAGAAATGTTTTTTATGACTTATTCTAACGTTGAAGTTAGGCAGATTTTACTTCTAAAGGCTTTACTTAAAATTGTCCTATGCTGTAATATTTTTGTATTTGGAAAAAACTTTTACAGGGAGAGCAATGGCATAGCTATGGGTACCTCGTGTGCTCATAGCTACGCCAATGCCGTTATGGTAGTTTGGGAAAATGAATATTTGTTAAAAGGTCCCTATAGCAAATATATTTCATTTTTTAGAAGATTTGTGGATGACCTTTTTATTTTATGGAATGGACCCAAGCAACAGTTATCTGAATTTGAGTGTTATGTTAATAGCAGTACCACATTTGTAAAATTCACTTCCATAAATTCTGTAGATTAAATCAACTTCCTTGATGTAGCAATATTGAGGGATGACACCAACAGACTGTACACAAAACAATACAAGAAACCATGCCATGTGAATACCTTGTTGTCACATGACAGCATGCACCCTCAGCACATTTTTAAAAATCCAATAAAAAAGAGTAAACAGAGGCAAGGCTCCAGATTATTCAGCTGATTTATTCACACAAACACAAGGGCTTTCACCAAATGCTTCTTCAGGTGTATATCAAGAGACATTCACACACTTGTACTTATATCAAACATTTAAAAATCACATGATCAAGAGGTTAAGAACATTTAAAGGTATACAGATACAATAAAAATGTAACCACAAAAAAATACATGGTATTTCCTATCTAAATAAAAAGAATGCACAAATTCAATATATAGTTTACAGAACACATAACATATTCTATCTATGTAAGGGTCTATTCTTCAGGATGGGTCTCATAGGTACATGGTTATTATGGCCAAGTCCTGCATTCACTCTTAATTTAACAATCCAGTTGCCCTCTAAATTCTCAATCTGAGACCTAATATCATCACCCCTATGCTTCTCATAGCATCTTCCTAACACCATAAATTTAAAAGTATGTTGGTCATGCGTCTCTTTAACATGTTTTGTTAGGGCATTAAATGGACTACCCTTCTTAATGTGATAACTGTGTTCCTTTATTCTATCTCTTAGCAATCTGTCAGTTTTGCCCACGTAGAATTTATACTTAACAAGTAGCGAGATAAACTACAAGTTTGGCACCTACCACATGGTCTGGTCCCAGATGTACCTATGGTCCTAATTTGATCTTTGAGTGTACATAATTGTCTCCTTAATGATTTTTTATTCTTGTAGGTGAACTGTGGATGTATTCCTACAAGATTACTCACTTGTTTATCAGATATTAAAATATTCCAGTGCTTACTTACGATGTCAGTATACTGTCTTATGTTCCTTGAGAAACTGAAACACATTCTAAGTGGCTGCTGGTTTTGCTTCTTATAATCCCCAGTCTCCTTCAGACTCGGAGAAGTAAAGCTTAGCTCTACAGTGTCTAAGGTTATTTACGGTTTCTATACTGTTATTAACAAGTTGTTGATCATAACCTCTCTATTAATTCTGTGCTTATCAATTCCATGTGTTCTTTAAAATCATCTTCCTTAGCATTCAATCTGGAAGTTCTATAAACCTGATTGTGTGTAACATTCCTAAATGTGTACTGAGGATGCATACTGTCCTTCCTTCCTTAATAGGCTATTCATATTCACATGGCATTCCTTCCTGAACATTTTGTTATTCAGTGTGCCATTAGATTCTTGCATGATGGAAACATCCAATAAATTGATTTCAGTATAGGACCAATTCACAGTAAACCTAAGGAATTGTGTGGAAGCATTAATGTAGTCCACAAAATTCATCAAATACTCTGGTGTTCCCCTCCATAAAAGGGAGAGGCCATCTACAAACCTTCAAAAGAATAATATGTCATTCTTAAATGCACCCTTGACCAATATATCTTGTTCCCATTTTGACATAACTGCGTTTGCTTAACTGTTAGCACATGATGTTCCCATGGCTACTCCGTTACATTGCCAAAAAACTTTATCCCTGAATACAAACACATTATTCTCTATCACCAACCTAAGTAGTAACCTTATCAAAGTTACCATGCCACTGTCATATTCTGTAGTTTCAAGCATCAATTCAACCACATTATTAATCCCAATATGATTTGGAATGACAGTAAAAAGTGACACCAAATCAAGAGTAACTAATAACATTTGTTGCTCTTGTGGTTGTTGTTCTCTTTTACAAGTAAACTTATACAAGTCTCTAATGAAGTGTTCAGTATCTTTTAGAATATAAGTTGACTGACCTATAAGCTTCCTAAGAAATTTATCTGTGTAAATAGATATTGATTCCGTACACCAATTACTTCCGGCCACAATGGGCCTCATGTGAGGATTCTCCCTATGTTTATGTATTTTGGGGAGTCCTTGAATCATAGGGGTGGTAGGATTAAATAGTACCTTAACAGATCTTCATCTATGAGACCCATCCTCGCTGTCTCTCTTAATTCATTGTGCACATGTTCAATCATTCTTTTAACTTGTGATGGTGTAATAATTTTATAAAATTTATCATCATTCAATAATGTAAACATTCTTCTATTGTAATCTTTTCTATCTAATATCACAATCTGTCCCCCCTTATCTGCAGGACGTATCATAATCGATGGGTTCACATGCAAGTTAGTTAATGCTGTAAATTCATTCTTGGTTAAATTATACCATTTACTATTATATGGATGAATTTTCTGTGCATGGTATACCCTATAAGCATCTTCTAGGCATAACTGCTCAAATGCATGAACTAAGGGATTTAATTTAGGTAAGAACAGACTGGGTTTCTTAAATACAAAATCTTCATTTTCATCATTGTTGGAATACATTATTTTCAACATTAAGTTTCGTGTGAACAATTTGATATCAAATACAACTTTAGTGATATCAGAATCAGCAACTGGAATGAAAGAAAGACCTCTTTCCAAAACATTACATTCATACTTAGATAAAACATATGTAGATAAGTTGATTATCAGTTTTTGTTGTTCATGAAGGCTTTCTTGATCATGTAAGGACTCACCATTTCTTCTGGGTGTTTCCTTTTGGTTCTGGTCATGCTTCTCCCCTTCTGTTGTCCTCGATTCAAACCTCCTCTCCCTCGGCTCATGGACCTGTCCCTGGTCGGAAAAGGAAAAGTTAATCCTGCAGGTCGCAGGGTTTCTAAAAAAGGGATGAGGCCTTCCCCAGCTCCCCGTCTGCTCGGAGCATTTCCATTCTCTTCCTGATGGAACTGTACTGTAGTAGTAATAGTTTTCCTTTTCTCTCCTGTTGCTTCAACCGTTGATGTAACACAACCTACGTTGGTGGTTGCTTGGGCCCTTCCTCCATCTATCTCCTGGATCGCATCAGCGTCTAGATTGGCGGTGGACTCTGCAACGGCTTCCTGATTGGTTGAAATGGTCGTCTCAGTTACAGGAGCATGGGTGTTGGTATTGATGCTATTGTTGACCACTCTCGGCCACATGAAGACATGACCTTGTGAAAAATCATGTCAGTCTCTATGTAGTTTCTTTAATTTAGTCTGTAATAACTTGTGAGAGTAAATGAATAAATTTTAAACATGTCATTCATCGGCTTCATTACTAAATCAGAGCCATAATTTCTGCACAAGTCAAGGTATTTGTTTTTAACTACGCACAATACCGTGGATTCTTCTCTTTCAGCTGAGGCAGATAGTAATTTAAGATAACCTGCACTGGTCTGTAAATTTAGTTTCTGCCATTCACTTAATAGTGAAGAACCACAGTCCATTTGATCAGGCATCTTAAGGATTCTTAGCCCAAGAGGTACAATGCCTTAAGCTATACAAGCTTGGAGATGAAACTTTTCAAACTGTGCTCTTTTTAGTTTGAACAGATCTTTTTCCAGTAGAAATAGTTCATTCTTCAGTACAACAACATCTACATTCATACATTCATCTCCTTCTGGAACAAAGTCAGTGTTCAATAAAGGATTAACATTTTCGCTCACCTTAAAAATAAACTGGTTGACATTAGATTCAGTCCATATAACATTAGTGACAGGGTTATATTCCAGTTCAATACTTTCATCTCCAGTAGCCATCTCCCTGGGTCTGTTGGAAAATGTAAAAGGTAAGAAACAAACCAAAAAGTCCAACAGTAACCAGGTACCTCTGTATAAAAACAGAACCAATCCAATAAAAAATAGTAAACAGAGGCAAGGCTCCAGATTCTTCAGCTGATTTATTCACACAGACACAAGCGCTTTCACCAAATGCTTCTTCAGGTGTATATCAAGAGACACTCACACACCTGTAAGTATATCAAACATTTAAAAATCACATAACCAAGAGGTTAAGAACATTTAAAGGTATATAGATACAATAAAAATGTAACCACAATAAAATATATGGTATTTCCTATCTAAATAAAAAGAATGCACAAAATCAGTATATAGTTTATAGACCACACGAACACATAACATATTCTATCTACATAAGGGTCTATTCTACAGGATGGGTCTCATAGGTACATGGTCATTAAAGCCATGTCCTGCATTCGCTTTTAATCTAACAATCCAGTTGGCCTCTAAATTCTCAGTCTGAGACCTAATATCACCACCCCTATGATAAACTACATGTGAACTATTGAACCTAGCACTAGTTCTTAGTTCATATATCACGCCTGTATCAGGATGTTTAAATTCCCTGTCCAGAGAGAGATGAAATTACAAACTTGGCACCTACCACACTGTCTGGTCCTTGATGTACCTATGGTCCTAATTTGACCTTTGGGTGTACATAATCGTCTCCTTAATGATTTTTTATTCTTGTAGGTGAACTGTGGATGTATTCCTACAAGATTACTCACTTGTTTATCAGATGTTAAAATATTCCAGTGATTACTTGAACTAGAATATAACGCTGTCACTAATGTTATATGGACTGAATCTAATGTCAACCAGTTTATTTTTAAGGTGAATGAAAATGTTAATCCTTTATTGAACACTGACTTTGTTCCATAAGGAGATGAATGTATGACTGTAGATATCATTGTACTGAAGAGTGAACTATTTCTACTGGAAAAAGATCTGTTCAAACTAAAATGAGCACAGTTTGAAAAGTTTCATCTCCAAGCATGTATAGCTGAAGGCATTGTACCTCGTGGGCTAAGAATCCTTAAGATGCCTGATCAAATGGACTGTGATTCTTCACAATTAAGTGAATGTCAGAAACTAAATTTACAGACCAATGCAGGTTATCTTAAATTACTATCTGCCTCAGCTGAAAGAGAAGAATCCATGGTGTTATACGTAGTTAAAAACAAATACCTTGACTTGTGCAGAAAGTATGGCTCTGATTTGGTAATGAAGCCGATGAATGACATGCCTGAAAATGTATTCATTTACTCTCGCAAGTTATTACAGACTAAATTAAAGAAACTACATATAGACCGAAATGATTTTTCACAAGGTCATGTCTTCATGTGGCTGAGAGTGGTCAACAATAGCATCAATACCAACACCATTGCTCTTGTAACTGAGATGACCGTTTCAACCAATCAAGAAGCCAATGCGATCCAGGAGATAGATGAAGGAAGGGCCCAAGCAAAAACCAACATAGGCTGAGTTATATCAACAGTTGAAGCAACAGGAGCGAAAAAGAAAACTATTACTACTACAGTACAGGTCCATCAGGAAGAGAATGGAAACACTCCAGGCAGACGGGAAGCTGGGGAAGGCCTCATCCCTTTTTTAGAAACCCTGCAACCTGCAGGATTAATTTTTCCTCTTCCGACCAGAGACAGGTTCATGAGCCAAGGGAGAGGAGGTTTGAATCGAGGGCAACAGAGGGGGAGAAGCATAACCAGAACCAAAATGAAACACCCAGAAGAAATGGTGAGTCCTTACACAATCAAGAAAGCCTTCATGAACAACAAAAACTGATAATCAACTTATCTACATATGTTTTATCTAAGTATGAATGTAATGTTTTGGAAAGAGGTCTTTCTTTCATTCCAGTCGCTGATTCTGATATCACTAAAGTTGTATTTGATATCAAATTGTTCACACTAAACTTAATGTTGAAAATAATGTATTCCAACAATGATGAAAATGAAGATTTTGTATTTAAGAAACCCAGTCGGTTCTTACCTAAATTAAATCCCTTAGTTCATGCATTTGAGCAGTTATGCCTAGAAGATGCTTATAGGGTATACCATATACAGAAAATTCATCCATATAATAGTAAATGGTATAATTTAACCAAGAATGAATTTACAGCATTAACTAACTTGCAAGTGAACCCATTGATTATGATACATCCTGCAGATAAGGGGGGACAGATTGTGATATTAGATAGAAAAGATTACAATAGAAGAATGTTTACATTATTGAATGATGATACATTTTATAAAATTATTACACCATCACAAGTTAAAAGAATGATTGAACATGTGCACAATGAATTAAGAGAGACAGCGAGGATGGGTCTCATAGATGAAGATCTGTTAAGGTACTTTCTTATATTTAATCCTACCACCCCTATGATTCAAGGACTCCCCAAAATACATAAACATAGGGAGAATCCTCACATGAGGCCCATTGTGGCCGGAAGTAATTGGTGTATGGAATCAATATCTATTTACACAGATACATTTCTTAGGAAGCTTATAGGTCGGTCAACTTATATTCTAAAAGATACTGAACACTTCATTAGAGACTTGTATAAGTTTACTTGTAAAAGAGAACAACAACCACAAGAGCAACAAATGTTATTAGTTACTCTTGATGTGGTGTCACTTTTTACTGTCATTCCAAATGATATTGGGATTAATAATGTGGTTGAATCGATGCTTGAAACTACAGAATATGACAGTGACAAGATAACTTTGATAGGGATACTACATAGGTTGGTGCTAGAGAATAATGTGTTTGTATTCAGGGATAAAGTTTTTTGGCAATGTAATAGAGTAGCCATGGGAACATCATGTGCTGACAGTTATGCAAATGCTGTTATGTCAAAATGGGAACAAGATATATTGGTCAAGGGTGCATTTAAGGATGACATATTATTCTTTCGAAGGTTTGTAGATGACCTCTTCCTTTTATGGAAGGGGTCACCGGAGTATTTGATGAATTTTGTGGACTACATTAATGCTTTCACACAATTTCTTAGGTTTACTGTGAATTGGTCCTATACTGAAATCAATTTCTTGGATGTTTCCATCATGCAAGAATCTAATGGCACACTGAATACCAAAATGTTCAGGAAGGAATGCCATGTGAATAGCCTATTAAGGAAGGACAGTATGCATCCTCAGTACACATTTAGGAATGTTACACACAATCAGGTTTATAGAACTTCCAGATTGAATGCTAAGGAAGATGATTTTAAAGAACACATGGAATTGATAAGCACAGAATTAATAGAGGAGGTTATGATCAACAACTTGTTAATAACAGTATAGAAACCATAAAGAACCTTAAACACAGTTGAGCTAAGCCTTACTTCTCCGAGTCTGAAGGAGACGTTATTCATAATGGGGATTATAAGAAGCAAAACCAGCTGCCACTTAGAATGTGTTTCAGTTTCTTGAGGAACATAAGACAGTATACTAACATCATAAGTAAGCACTGGAATATTTTAACATCTGATAAACAAGTGAGTAATCTTGTAGGAAGACACCCACAGTTCACCTACAAGAATAAAAAATCATTAAGGAGATGATTATGTACACCCAAAGATCAAATTTGGACTATAGGTACATCGGGATCAGGCTGTGTGGTAGGTGCCAAGTTTGTAATTTCATCTCTCTGGACAGGGAATTTAAATATCCTGATACAGGCGTGATATATGAACTAAGAGCTAGTGCTAGGTGTGATAGTTTGCATGTAGTTTATCTCGCTACTTGTCAAGTATGTAATAAATTCTACGTGGGCAAAACTGACTGATTGCTAAGAGATAGAATAAAGGAACACATTTATCACATTAAGAAGGGTAGTCCATTTAATGCCCTAGCATAACATGTTAAAAAGACGCATGACCAACATACTTTTAAATTTATGGTGTTAGTAAGATGCTATGAGAATCATAGGGGTGGTGATATTAGGTCTCAGACTGAGAATTTAGAGGCCAACTGGATTGATAGATTAAGAGCAAATGCAGGGCATGGCCTTAATAACCATGTACCTATGAGACCCATCCTGAAGAATAGACCTTTACATAGATAGAAGATGTTATGTGTTCGTGTGGTCTATAAACTATATATTGAATTTGTGCATTCTTTTTATTTAGATAGGAAATACCATGCATTTTATTGTGGTTACATTTTTATTGTATCTATACACCTTTAAATGTTCTTAACCTCTTGATCATATGATTGTTAAATGTTTGATATAAATACAGGTGTGTGAGTGTCTTTTGATATACACCTGAAGAAGCATTTGGTGAAAGCACTTGTGTTTGTGTGAATAAATCAGCTGAAGAATCTGGAGCCTTGCCTCTGTTTACTCTTTTTTATTGGATTGGTTCTATTTTTATACAGAGGTACCTGGTTACTGTTGGACTTTTTGGTTTGTTTCTTACATTTTTAAAAATGTTGTAAGAAATCAAGCTTTTAGAGCTTCTAGGCTCAATGGAAGGGAAGTAGACTTTATAGATTACACTGACAATGTTATTAAAAATTTAATAGAGAGAGGTTATGATGAGAAGATGGTAAAGAATAATGTACAGGAAGTGGCCAAACTTAGAGATTCAGTAGCAAAACTTATTCCTCAGACAGAAGTGCTTCTAGTAACATTAAAAATACTAATAATACAAGGAAACTTAAGATGCCCCTATACTACTCATCTGATGTATACAAATATATGGGCATAGTGAAGAGAAATTGGGGTATTTTAACCTCAGACAAAGACATTAGTAATGTTACTGACAATGAACCTAGGTTTTTGTTTAAAAATGGGCTGTCCCTTAAAAGGAAGCTATGTTTTCCAAGGAATTAATTTAAAGCTTTATAGTATAAAGGTTTAACTATGTGTGGATGGTGTAATTATTGTAGTTACTTGAACACCAGTACTAAATTTATGCACCCAGATGAAAAAAGAGGATACTCTTTTAAAATGTCTGCTACATGCAATACTAAACATGTGGTATATCTTGCACATTGTTTGAAATGTTTTAAATTCTATGTTGGTGAAACTGATAGGGCACTTAAAGATCGAATCAGAGAACATATATATCATATTAATAGAAGGGATAAAGTTAGTGCACTTTCTAAGCATGTCAGCGACAATGATGATGGACATATTTTTAAGTTTATTGTGATAGGAAGGGTTAATGAGAATATTAGAGGTGGTGATGTCCGCAATAAAACTGAGGCCTTAGAAGCCAAATGGACTGTTAATCTGAAGGTAGACTGTGGGCATGGTTTAAATGACCATATACCTCTGAAACCTATTTTAAAAAAGAGACCACTTTTTCGATGAAAAAGTTTTTCATATGTGTTTATACTTTAAGTATTAGCTTTTAATATATGCATTTTTTAATATATTTATTTTTTAATACTTTTAATAAAGTTTCATGTGTATTTTCAATATGTTATTATGTATGCTTTTATATTTATACCACTTTCTTTAAAGAAATGTGTTTATGTGGCTTTAAGTAAAAATATCATGTGACCAGTCACTGGCTGTTTTGCAGCACTTCTAGAGTATAAAATGATGCTTAAATGAAACATTGTCACACCTGACGAAGTGGGGTACACACCTCTGAAAGCACTAGTGTTTTGTGTTTGGATGTCATCTGTTCTGGAATAAACTACTTTGAAACTGGAATTTGCAGCCTGCTCCTGGTTCTTCTTTGGTTTGTTTACATTTGGACTATATTTGTTTTTTGGGCCTGGAGACTTGCATTTGGTGGTAGCTATTTTTCTGACATTTATGCATACCTGTTGATCATATACTCAAGTTGGTCTTTGGTAAACACTAATTGATACTGATATGTACACAGTGCTGGGACATTCTATGCCCATGTGTCTTGGATCCACTGGTCCAAGAGCTCCCTCTTCCTATGCTTCAGGTCAGCAAAATGGTGCTGGACCTGCTCACCAGTTTGAGGGATGCCAGTAGCACTGGTGAGATCATGTGCGAGATGGTCCTAGGCCTCTGCTTTATATTGTGAGCCCTGGTACTGGCCCTGCAGCAGTCTCTCCTCATGGTCTTTCACTAGGAATCCAACCATGACCCTGGACTCCTGGATGCCCCAGCACTGTGCGCAAAAATGCACACCCTCACCTACGACAGCCATAGTGCCTGCAAAGATCAGCTACAACTGGTTATGGCTGTAGTGCCACCTGTCCCATTTAAATAGTGCTATATTCCCACCCTTTGCTGTCATTGGACCATTTTGAAAAGATTAAGCTCCACTAAGCAGTGTGCAAATCCACTGAGCTGGTTTTAACACTGCTTAAAGGAAAAGTTGTTGAGCAGTGTTTAACTGTGTGGAAATACACTTAGCTGAGCTTCCTGCTGCTTAGCAATCATGTCTTAGCAATGGTTACACCTGCTAAGCATAGCTGAGCATTGCTAATCATTTCTCACTTTTATTTTTTTTAATATATCAGAGGACTGCTTTCATCATTTATTAAGTGTATATCATATACTTTACATGACATCCCTCTATGTGCTTTCCTTACATTGGCAAGCGGTGTGACTATACTGTATGGGGCACTTGTGTCTACATGGGTAGTTTCACATGTTATATGCACTCACTCTTACATTGTACACCAGCTACAATACCCTGGTTAGCAAAAAAAGTTGCTACATAATTTAAGTTTACAAACATGATTTTAACATTACTTTCCAATAGAAAAATAAGTTGCCTGTCTTGGTACCCGAACCATGAACATCAGCATGTAAAGCTGGGACTCTAACCACAACACTATCTTTTGTTGGAAATTTTGCCTGTATATTTGTATTTATCTCCTATGGGATGTTTAAGCTATGGTAAGCAGAGGGCCATAATGCGCACACCCACTTAGCTATGCTTAATCATTCCTTAGCCTAGAAAAAATATATAATATTATTGTTATATTATTATGTTATACATAAGTTAATCTTGTAGTGTTCTGACAAATCATTGAGGACTGCAATTGGAAAATAATGGCATTCATTTGGCTTTCAGGTGTCTATCCTTCAGGGAGTCATGCTAATACATATCCATTTTTTTATCAACTTTCTAAGTATGTGAGGGCAATTTTTCAGAGGTGTGTCTAATTTATTGTCCCCCCCATTATTTGTGCCTTTGTCCACATGGACTGCTGTCAGGGAATATTGGCATACATTTGCTTTCAGACCTCCTATCCTTTCGTAATTCATGCTAATGCATGACCTGTTTTCTATCAACTTTCTAAGCTTATGGGGCAATATGTACGTTGTGTCCCTTTTGAGGGATTTATCCCCCATTATTTTTACATTTGCACACATTTTCTGCTTTATCAGGCTGTGGAGGTGTCATACCGCACTTTTACAATGCAGGGGATGTGTCACAGAACCTGTCACACACCCCCTGCATTGCTTTCCTGATGCCATGTTTATTTCATTGTCTGCAGACACTGAAATGGTCATTTATTTCATTTCAGTGTCCGCGGACACTGAAATACTGGCATAATATTAGAGTAACTATTAGAAAGTGCCGTATTGCACTTTCTGAGTGAGAGGGTGTGTTCAATGTCTGTACACTACTTGAACACACCCCCTGCACTCATTCACAGTTCGTGTCCATATAAGTTGAACAGCAGCGTGCCTTCATGAATATGCAAGGCCCGCTGCTGTGCTATATGGATACAAACCATTCCATGCAAGAATAGTGCTATTCTCGCATGGAGTTTATTGAATCCCACAAATTGTCTGCAGTTACATAAAATGTGCAAACTTTGCCAGTCTGTAAGAAGATCTGTACAGAATTTTTAGGAGATAACTTGTGTCCACGAAACAATATTTTGTCAGTGCATATCTATCACAAAGGTATAGAGAACAACAATGAATGTCTCAACAGGTGACTTGCACACATTCACAAAACGGGCAAACATTACTATGCTTTGCATAATTACACATCGGTATTCACATTTCTGCATTGTGTTTGAAATGGTACACAGCAGAATGACATATAATGCTTAGACTACTGACGTTAGGAAAATATTACTAGTTAGTAATGCTTAGACTAGTGGTGTTAGGAAAATATTACTAGTTATTAGTATCATTTAGAATAAGATAGCAAAAATGTTCAGTCAACTACATGTCATTTTACTGCAACATCACTACTATCCTCTGCAACCCTTAAACTGTTTTCCACAGAATTTTAAAATGGCATTTAGAAGTATAGGCATTTTGCAAATACAAATAATTCCATAATAATGAGCTTTTGTAGATCCTGGGAAGCCTTCATAATGATGTCAATCTTACTACTACTTCCAAAAAAAAAAAAATCTTACGACAGTAACATTTCCTCAAACAGAGCTAAAGCTTAGACTGATGTGATTATGCCTTAAACCATTGTTTCTCACAGTATGTGAGGAGAAATAGGCAGGACTGAACTGATATTACACAGGAAACCATTAGACTTCAAAAAAATCTCATTTACTGAGCATTTTATTCCATGAAAACACTATTTAGCTACTCACTTTAGAGGAAGCTATGACATGTTTGGATGGCACATCCTTGAAAATAATCAACGGCAGGCAGAGGTTGTCTTGGCTTAGGTTCTGTGCAGCACATGCAGAAAATAAAGGGTAGCTGCTATATTTACAAAATAAAATCAAATTAATTAGGACAAAGCTGCTACATATAGCATTAAAAATGCATTTTGAAACAAATCGTTAAACAGTGTCAATGCAGACAAGCTTTAGCAAAAATATGTTAAACGCTGTAACCATAAGATGTAAGATTAAGAGTAAACTTTAATGTACACAGCATCATTGTGATGAAAAAACAAATTCAGTGGAAATGAAAAAGCAAGAAAGTAAAAAGGGCAAATCATGAAAACAAGAATGTGGAGAGTGAAAGAAATGGCTGCTTCACAATGTGTGTATGATTGGTGTAAAACAGGAACTGAAAATGGGAACAACTAAAAGCACAGGCAACCTCACAAGAAAAATAAGAAATGGTAAACAGGAAGAAAATGTGGGAATGCGTGCAATGATCATATAAAGGAAGAAAAATATAGAGATAAAAAGCACTAATTACATACTAGCAAGTGTGCACATGCAAAGGAGGGAGCAGAAGTCATGCCACCTACAGCAATACACACAAAGACACAGAGACAGATATGTATGCACACATGCACACACACGCGCACAGCAGCACATGCACTATTTGACCTCTTTTTTTTGCCTGCTTCTCATAACCCTGTAGCGCAGTTGCCAAAAATATGGGAATCTACCCCACTGTCTGCATTGCCTACTCTAACACAGAACTCAGGCAATGCATTGCAGGAGCTATGAGGGACAACTCCCTCTCCATTCCTGCATGTACAGGCCTGTTCATATCTGATGCAGCTGTATTATGGCCTTATCTCTACCTGTTACAGAGGCACTTTCAATGGCAGTAAAAGGAGAAGATATCACCAGTACAGCTGACATCAACAAAAGCTACTGACTCAAGTTTTAAGGTTCTCATTGTGACTGGACATTACATTTACATGAAAGAAGTCAGGAACTGATGCTAGGCTGGTTAGACCATTTCAAGTGTCATTTTTGTCAATTAGTGGACTATATAGTTATAATGCAAGCAAGGAACCAAGAATCATGTGAACAGCTAGGACTTAAATTATTGTAGGCATGTAGATGGAAAGTAATATCTGACCAATGCAGTGAGTGAGCCACTCACAACCACACTTGAGGCTGTGGGTGAAATTATTGATGCCATGGCTTGAAGAAAGGTATGAGGACTCTTGCATATAAATAAGGGGAGCAATCTGTATAATAAATGAAGAGATAGAGAAGTACTTGACAAGACAGCCGAAGAAAGCAACTCCACATATGGGCACAGGCAAGTTGTAAGCATCCTCTGATGGTACATTACAAGAAATATGTGATTGATAGGAACTGTGTAAGGCAATAAGATAATAGTGCAGCATACAGCAAGAGACTGGAACACTGTGTATAAAAAATAGAAACAGTAGCTTAAATGCAACGACTTGAGGGAAAACTGCAGCAAAATGTGGAAAACATGTAATCTGAAATATATAGGTCATGTGGGCTGGTATGTCATGTGACATTAAACAACAAATGAATCAGCATGTAGGAAACTGCAGCAGTAGCATAGTAAGATAAGAAATGCATTGAGGTCAACATGCGTGGTGTGTACCTTCTAGATCTTGCCCCAGAATAGCATTATCTATCCCCCAAGGTTGTATGCATCCCAAAAGCAGTATTATGTCCCTCCACGTATACCTACCAGAGAATCTTCAGAAAAGAAAATATGACACAGTAATCCATAATAACCATAGGTGTCACCAGTGCCCCCATAAAATGTTGCCATGTCGCATTCCGTGAGTATAGTTATATTGCAGCAGGTTAGCAAAACAGACCTGCTAACTGTACAGTGGAGAAATGCTATTCTACAAACAATGTAACAAGGTGTTTATATCTAACAGTCATCTAACTACCGAGTACAACAGGTGCTCCTTATCTTAGGCAAATACTCATAGGATTCACTTGGCATGTCCGATAAGAGTGATGAGCTATGGCACAGGAGCATGCCCTGCCAACACCATCATGGCTCCAGCAGCATCAAACATCTGTGGCACATGCCTGGTATGCACACTGAGAAACAAGCAGATAAATTCCTTGCATATGCAACCACAAGAGTGGCCCCCACTCATCCATCATAGGATATGATAACTGTACAAGTCCATAGACCTGGTGATATGCTGTAGCACATTCTGTATATGAATCGTGACCACCACCAAAGCAGTGCATGTGCCTGTATCAGTTGTACAGAGCTAGTCAATAGCAGCTCAGAAAACAATGTATAGGCTGTGTGACAGAAGTATGACATGGATAAGCACAATGCTGTCCATTATGGTCAAGCAATTAGGATTCCTGGTTTTCTCCAAGGTGGCCCAGGTTCAACTTCCAGTATGGGAAAGGGTTACTCTTTGGGGTTGGAGGTTGGCATAATGGTTAAGGTGTTGACCATACAGATAAAGGGTATAGGGATTGATTCTCACCTTGGAGGGAAATTGGCTAGGCTTAAAATGGCTTACAAGGGCAACTAGCCAGCCTACTACTTACCAATGAATGTATGAACATATGTAGGCTGCTGTAACTGCCATAAATAGTAAGATCCTCAGTATAGAACATGCCAGAAGGAGGGTTACTGCAGCAGCAGAAGCAGCAGCAGTACTGCCCATAGACAAGAATTGTGTATCAGACACACAGGCGCATACAAACACACAACCACAGGTACAGCATTCCCAAAAGACATTAATTTGTCCACAAAACTCTACTTGCAAATGGAAAGAGTGCAGAGGAAAGTATGGCAATGAGTCATATAACACACTCCTGTGCATCCATGAGGAGGTTGCAGGTAATAGCACATGAATTCTTAAAGTGCTTCTTTGGCATTCTGCAGATGCTACAAATGCTGAAGTAGTCCATGTGAAGAGGCATGTAGATAAATCAAACTGCATTTTATCTGCTATGTCATACTGTTAGAGTTCCATGTTGCCAGTACCTTCTCAAACGGCAGGTCCCTAATGTACCACTTGGCAGGTAGGAGTTAGGTACCTACCTCACAATCCTTCTAGTACTGCAGAATCAGTCCACAGCATTCTCAGTCTCTCTGAGCAGCAATGCCCACCATCATATGAAAGGCATCCTCCAAGGACAGGTGTGCTGAGGCAATGATGGGCCACAGGAAGGGTGCAGGTGCAGATGTCAGATCAGTACTAGACTACATATCATGGTCTCTGACTTGCATATGTTTTTCACAGTAAATGACCAACATGAGAACAGTAGCCTTTGTGCACGGTACCTGGAAACCTTATTTTCATGGCAGACTCTTACATTATTATTACACACTCTAGATGTAACTTCCACTATAGCATACTTACTTTTACATGCATATACTCAGCAAGAAGCAACTGTCAGTCGCAAGCCTCAAAATGAAACAATGTACCTGATGTACCTACCTGATATTACTGGTCATTGATAATGAGCAAATCACTATACAGAGTTGCATGAACTATAAGTAAAAAGTCATGGGCATTCAACAGTCATGTAGCTGAAACACTGCATGTTCTTAAGGAGCCATTTGCATATATATCCCATGGGTCTCTACTACGGAGGGGTTAAGATATTACACTGTGAAGACTTTAGTGTGGGACTTTCTGCAGTTTTTACTGAACAATTTGTCTGTGTGAACTTTTTACCCTTTGGCTTGAATATTGTTTGGGATATCTTGAGGGCTCCCTTATTCTCATGGACATCAGGTTTGATTTTATGCTTTATGCTTCAAAAGTGTAGTCAAGCCATCCACTTATGCTGTATTGATGAAATCATAAAAAGGCCACGACATAACATATCTACAGCTAGTGGTGTTTGGTTTAACTGACCTGAATGCACCTATAAAGACTTAAAAGTAAAAAGTCACAGGCATTCAGAAACTATGTAGCTGAAACACTGATATGCCCTTAGGGATCCTTTGCATATATCCCAGGGAACTCTACTGTCATTTGCATATATATCTTGTGGGACTCTAGTTTGGCTGAATTTAACTTATCGTTATAACATCTGTGTACTAGATTTGTGTAACAAATCAAACTGAATTTCTAATGCATCTCATCCTTCAATGCAATGAATAGTAAAAGAAATAATGATCAGAGAAAAGCAGTAAATAGTCTGCTACTGTATAACTATATACAGAGTTTTGTTGATGCAAAGCCTACACTTTAAGCTGGAACTGTAGAAAAAATACTTAATCCCATAACTGAAAATGATTCCTTGACCAATATCAGTAATGTAAGCAACTATAAGTGAGTTTTTTTGTGAGATGGGGCCTTTAATTTCCAGGACTGTTTGTGAAAGAAATTGTTATCAGGGGACTCTGTGGTCTGAAAATGCCAGCATATGGGCACAGTTGTATCGATTTATTGCAAGAGTAGAAATCATTCACTTTTAAACCGTCGCCATTGATATAAGAAACTCTTGTTGAAACATACTAAGCCAGAGCAAAGAAAGACGGAAACAGCTATTACTGAAAATGAAAATATTCTAAACAGATTTACTGCTTTATTTTTTTTCTGTATGAACAAGTACATCATATGCAATTAGAGAGAGTTTTGATCAAAGAACATCACAGCAGAATTATATTTTAAGATATGAAAAAATTGTGCAAATAAGTATGCATTTAACTAGTGAATGATTCAGAAAATGGTTGAGTTGATAGAAATTTGGGAAATGCTTCAACAACTGATGCTACCAGTACCACCCCGTTTAAGTATATTTTTATTGAAATAGCTTTTTTTTTCAGAAATGCAGACAGCATGTTAAAGTCATTTTGCAATGATTAATTATATGACAATAACAAGAAAAGCATAACAAATTTTGAAGGAGACAGAAGTGCAGTGTACAGTTTAACTATCAGGAAAACAATAACATCATGTGAAGACTCAATATAAGCAAGCTTGTAAGGGATACTTGGCTAGGCTTATAGTGGTCCCAGTGGTTGTTAGCTTAGTATGCACCTATGAACCTATGAAGCAAACATTTTCAGTTTTTCAACTGCTCCATAAGTAGCAACCCTTTCAATATGTTCAACTTTTATATTTATATGCCAATTTCCACAACATTGCAGAGATAGAACATTTAACTATCACTGAGACAAACTTATCAAGACATCATGTCCCTCAATCAACAAATCCATTATTCTCTAACATAATGCTTGCTCAATCAATATTTTCATTTACAGGAAATTAACCATTACAATTTAAAAGGGAAACAAATTACACAGATTATCTGCCACCTAACAAGAAAGTGAGGGGGGAGGCCACTAATGAAGATGATAAAACTTAGCTAACTGGCAGGAATGTTCTGTAAATAAAAATATATTTATTAAGTAAGTAAACCTTATGTGCGCAACATCCTTTTTCATGTGTGATCCAGGAGCAATGTTTGATTAAATGATTTACCCAGAGTCACACACTAGAAAATGCAGGCTATGGGCATTAAACTCAGTGCTGCTGAAGCATCTAACTCTAGCCTTGAACCTCTAGGTCAGACAGACACATCCTTTGATTGATATATATATATATATATATATATATATATATATATATATATATATATATGTGTGTGTGTGTGTCTACTATACATGATTGAAATTGCAGAAAGCCAAAACCCATATGATCGAGACCATATGTTCGACTTCCACAATTTTGAACATGTAAAAAGAAAAAAATACACAACATTAACTGAATTTCTAAGTGTTAGCAGGAGGACTATGCCTCCTGCACCCCCTGTGGGGTGCTATGCCCCCCATAACTTTAATATACCAACTCCGAGATCGCACTACAGTGCAGAAATGGAAATTTTTCCATTCCGGACTGCACGGAGATGTCCGTTACACATGGTCGGGATTCCAAAAGTCAAACATATGGTCTCAGCCATATAGGTTTCGACTTTGTGGCATTTCGACCATGTGTAGGGGACCCATAGATATATATAAATAAATATATATATATATATATATATATATGTACACACACACACACACATATACATAATGACACAACAAAAAATGCATAAAATTTTTGAAAATGGAATAACTGAAAAGAACCTATGCCAAATGTTATCCCAAATGCAACTAAGTACTACTGATCACAGTATATGACTCCCATACTTTGGAATGAATAAAATGTTAATTTGTTAAAAAATTAAGAATGCTTTATATGTTTGATGTGAGGTTTGAACAGGATATTTGTATTTATATTGGGTAATGTTTAAACAGGATATTTCAAAGTACTTCAAAATTATGCATTTCTGACAGTTTGGGTGCATCCATTGGATTTAATGGCAGGTTTGTTAATAATGTTTATCACTGAAGCTTTCACAATAGGAAACCAAGGATATCACATAAGGGGCTGCCAGAAAGTTCAGCACAGTGACAGCAGTTAATATCTATCAAGTTATCCAATAACTTACAATTAAGTGAGATTGATGACTTATTCAAAGATCTATTCATATTCAGCATTATTGGTTGAAAATGCAAATAAAATATCCTAGACTTTTAGGGTAATGAGAAGGTCCCAAAATGTTGTCACCACCCACCTCAAAACTGGAAGTGCATATGTTGCAGCCAGGTTCTCCCAAGCGAAAAATACCAGAACAAGTGTAAAGATGTTCACATACTAAAAATAGGTTCTGCATGTACACAAAAGAGTGGGAGAACAATCATTTTTATATTTCTGAGAAAAAAGATACTACAGATTGCAACCAATTTAACAGGTTTAGAGATCAAGTAATAAATATAAAAACTGGGAATTTTTAAGGCTTCATCTTGATTATAAAAGAATAGTTCAGAATAGGAAAGCTGCACATATTTAAGGAACCACAAGAACTTAAGCAATTATGAACATATATGAATACTGCTTTGAGTATCAAACTCAAAGCAGAATTTATAAATAAGAAAAGCCTTGAAAATATATTAATCTTGAGACAAGAAACATTTGGAAATAAATATAACTTATAACCCTTCCACCTTAAATTATTTCTTATGATAGTCTTAAATACATTAAATATATTACCATTTTTAAATGAGTTACGATAAAAAATAGACAATTCTACTAAGAAGAAAATATAATAGATTTGGATGTTGACAATTACTGTTCAAAAAAACCCAAAAGTGATTTCTCAAGATTTGGTTTATAACCAAAGATTTGTAAGAGCATTGTTCAGTAATTGAAAGTATACAAGGAATATCTAAATTAGGCATGGAAACTAAATAATGATATAATCTACAAAAGCTACAATTTTAATTGAAAATGCAAAACTCTTGAATAGTTTAGTTATATTCATAAAAATAAGGAAGATAAGATCTCTTCAATACTCTGATCAAGATAGTATGAGCTGCCCAGTCAAAAGGTTTAGAGCAGTGGTTCTCAAATGGCAAGGCCAGACAATCATAGGAATACCCAGATATAATGCAGGGGAGGTCCAATTAAGTCTGACAATGTTGTGTGCTTAGAATTAATCTCTTTAGTATTAATTGTAAATGTGTTCATGGTAAATCTACACTTGACTGTTACTGTTCAGTAATCTAGGCAAGTTTCCTTTCCGGTGAATACTTGTGATACTTTTGTTCACTTAATTGCAAGAGCATTTGTAGCAAATGCAAGGGCACCCTATCAGAATTTTGAGATTCTTCAATGTAAGTCTAAAAATTCCAAAAAAAGAATGTCTTGAGCATTAGAACATAACAATGAAGTATGAAACTGCTGTTACACCTAAAATGTGTGTTTTGTAGTACTTGCACCTCTCCTCCCAGTTACTTCTATATACTAACTCTGAGATCACTGTAATTCAGAGAAGAGGGAATACTCTGAGCTACAACAGTCTCAGAGATAGTATATATTTCCCTTCAATCACACAGTAATCCTCCTTGTTCTGAGGGTCACAAATATGGTCACACAATGGTCCTCAGACATACAATGGGAAACCTAGTGGCAGCAGAGACTTACGTAGGGTAGGAAAAGGGGTGGCTGCCCTGAGCACAGGCTGCTAGATGGCATGATAAGCAGGTGCCAGTGGGGCATACATGCAGGACTAACATTCACTTATGAAGCTGTGAGGGTATCATGGCTTCATATGCTGATACTGCATTCATGCTTACAGCTAGAAGTGCTGTTTGTGGAAGTAACTGTAAAAAGGTGCTTGTTATAGTCACAGCAAGCAGCTTACTACAGTTACAGAGCACCTTTTTTTGGTCCTCAACTTTAGGAATAATATTTTTTTTTTACCTAAAGTTCTGCTTGGGTGATTCCACTGGAGAACTGCCAATGCTGCCAGATGATTTAGCTATGGCTCTGTGTGGTAACATATTACTTCAGATGCAGTGAGGTAAAATATAAGCAAGTGACCATTCCACAAGTTCATTTCTAGGATGTGTGCTAACATTGCTAACTGAAAGAAAGACAACACAATGAAGTAATGCTGTTTCCAAAGTGAAACTTATTAAACAGCAAAGTGACGCTGCCTCAGTGCTATATGCCTCAGATTGGTTGCAATAGCCAGGGACCTTGAATTTCCATTTTTCTGGAAAAAATACAGTAAACTCAGCATTTCACAGTCTGTGTATTAAAAAACATGGGATTTTCATTGAAATTGGCATTTTAGGCCAAAGCACTCATCCACAGCAACCTTTATTTCTTCTCATATTTACTCCTCATAATACTGCCAACTTCCTTTACTGAGTGTTCTGCAATCAGACTCGACTTTAATTTTATGTGTGTGTGTGTGTGTGTGTGTGTGTGTGTGTGTGTGTGTGTGTGTGTGTGTGTGTGTACTCATGTATATAACTAAATATATGGTATATTTAAATGTATATAACAGACATTTTATCTAAACAAAACACACTGACAGTTTTATTGACAACTAATTTTATCTAAAACTCATACTGGCAAGTCATTTTTTGTAATGTTTAACAAAGGGAAAATGCACCTAAAGAAATTTTCCACACCCCATTTCCTTAAACATACTAACTCCAGGGTCACACTACCACAGAGAAAGGTAAATTTGAACAGCAATGCTTCACTATGTGTGGTGTTTTCGCATTTCTCTGTGGTGCAATTGTGGAGTAAGTATATTTATGTAACACAATGTGTGGTAGGAGCCCTGAATAAGGGGAGTGAATTTCTTTTTGGTACATTTTCTCTTTCTTAAATGTGTTAGATAAAATGGCTTGTAGATATAATGAGCTGCTGATAAAATGTTTCACCATTAAAACTGTTTCAATATACTCCCCTGGATTTACTAAACTTCCATGTAGGACTAATCTAGTCCTGCACGGGAGCGGCAGTTTAAGAGGAGGATGGCAGTGCGCTATGCATATTAATGAAGGCACTCTGCCTGAACTCCTAATTCTACATGGAGTGTGGACGAGTGCAGGGGGCGTGTCTGAGAGCAGAGCTCTCAGAATAAATACGCCTCTGCAAAGTAGAACAGAAGAATGTGTAAATAAATGAGCGAGACTGCTCATAAGTGCCCGCATATCCCCACCAACAGTCCTTATGTGTTCAGCAGCAACAGTACAGTATTTTTTATTTTTAAAACCCCGAGTACAGCTGACCGTAGGTGCACGGGTTTGCCCATTGCTTAGCTACGGTTAAAGCAGCTGAAAAGGCTGAAGAGGATAACAAGGAATATATATGCAAATTAAGTAGCACAGCAATAGTGTAGTGATTAGAGCATCCACCTAATGAACAGGCATTCCTGATTCGAGTCCCACTGCAGTCCATATCATTTTCCATGTGAAATCTGTATATGAACATATTTTTACATTCTTTTTCCTGTACAACCTACATAATAACATTTAAATGTGAACTGGAGTACTGCATTAAATGCACATGTGAAGTGTCAGTGTCATAATGAATAAGGCACTAGTAAGCAGGTATAAGCACAAATAAGCAGTAGCAAGCATGTTTAAGTGCGTTTGCGTGGGGGTAAGCATTGCCTACACAGATTAAGCAAAGTAGAAGCTAACTGAGTATAAGAAACTGTAATCAGAGGTTAACATTGCTTACCATCATGCAAACCCATGCACTCCTGCCTACAACTGCTTTAAAGTGCCTTAATCACTCTGTATCCAATGGCCCATGTTCTGTGCAGCAACAAAACAAACTGCCTCTGCAAGGCTCAAACTCAGGAACCTATACACTATAGTCACAGTAGTCAACCACTAAGCCATCATAGCAATAGATATGATGAGGTATCAGCAAACTAATCCTCACCACAGGAAAATCAAACCAAACATGTGAACTGAATCTATGTACAGTGTGAAGTGGTATAACCTGCTACATAACATAAATATGTTAACTGGAGTATTGCATAGATTTGAGGTGCTATTGCAATAAAGTGTAGAAGTCCCCAGGTCCCTCTTACAGTGTATGTACACATGAATCATGGATACCAGACACATATATAACCTGTAATGAAGAAGAAATCATTGCCAAATGGCAAATATAGTGATAATCAACTATAAAGCAATGCTAACCGCAGCACATCTCATGTTAGCAAGTGTAAGCAATGTGTAGGGTAGCCAATTCAATCTGCCTACTGGTATACCTCTTTAAACAGTGCCAACCTTATGTATGCAGGTGTGGCCATAGCTTAGCTTTTCAAAACTAGCCAATCACAGCAATGTGTGGGAAAATGGTCATATTTAAACCCCACAGGCTGGAATATGTCTCATAACTGGTTGTAGCTTCCGACTGCAGGCAGAATGGCTGGTGTGGGTGAAGGCACTCAATTCAGAGTGCAGCACTGGGGCATCCAGGAGTCAAAATTCATGGTATGGCTCCTGGTAAAACACCATGATCAGAGACAACTGCAGGGCCAGTACCAGGGCTCAGAGTACAAAATGAAGGCCTGGGACAGTCTCGCTCATGACCTCACCAGTGCCACAGGTATCCCCCGAACTGGTGAGCAGGTCAGGCACCGCCATGCTGACCTGAAGCGGTGGAGGGGGGAAGTCATGAAACAGTGGATCCAGGAGTCTCAGCAGATGGCCAATGCCCCAATACTGAGTAAGTACACATTCTACTAAGTAGTAAATAATTGCCTAGCTTATGTATACTATGGCTAGGTATAGCTAAATATCAATGCATTTCTTTGACAGCTGCAGATGAGCGGGCTGTGAACCAGCAAGCCCATGATGCTAGGCTGCAAAGGCTGCATCGCGAGGCAGGTTAGTAATCAGTCTGCATGTACTGTCATAACAAAGAATATAAGAACCTTAGAAAGTGTTGTACCAGTAGAAATAAATGTGTTAATAGTCTGTGAATAAAGGTATAACCTCTGGAGTGCTTCTGTTTACTCTTCTCTCATATGTTTGCGATCTGTTCCATACTATAAATAGTAGTACTGTTGTATCTTAAGCGGTGTCACCCACACCATGGTATGCAGATAAAATGGGCATGATGTCCTGCATAACAATGCTGGAAATGCCAAGAGGTCAGTCAGATCGATCTAGTTAGGGAGACTTATATAGAAAACAGTCAAAAGCTTTACATCAATTCCCTGATAGCACAGTGTACTGTGATGTTAGCAATATTTTTTTGTCACACACAACAGGGGTTCGACTCTTGGGAGTGCTACTAAGTTGTATGCATAATGGTACCCCACAACTGTACAGACTGTGATACAATGTTCAAATAGAAAGCTGTATGCATAATTACACCTAAGAAATGTACAGAGTTTGCTTGAATGTTCAAATTGTAGGTTGTATACATATATATCTATATATATCTATATATATATATATATATATATATATATATATATATATATATATATACCCCACAACTGTTCCAGTCTGTCCAGCATGTCCATATAAATGGCCCATATCACCAGCTTGGTATCCTGTTCCCCTGAAAATGTACTGTGATGATCCATGAAATGTAGGCAGCTGTCAATGACATATAACTGATAGTCAAACATGTACATAGTCAGAGAATGTATATGAAAACAAACCTGTCAGTCTAGCACCTCACCAAAAGTGTATGACAGTAATTCTCAACATATGTTGCATTAACACCTGCAGTTTGTCATGCCTGTATGTAAGACACAGGTCACATATATAATAATCAATAAACATACCAATGTACAATATAAGGCCATTGTGTAGTATAATAATACATGTAAGGGAAAGATCACTGCAGTGACTAAGAATGTTGTGAAAACTACAAGGATATATTAGTTGTTAATTGAACCGTCACTCTCACCCCTACCACATATGCATAATAACCCAATGACACTCCTTAACTGGTATGTGTACACTCCACACTTTTTGGGACATATGTCCTAATGGGTTATAAATATTCACATTTGTTTCTATGCATGTGCCATGTTAAAATACACCCATATTGGTGGCCTGTTGCCATCAATGAAACCTGCATACTCCTGTAATGGCCACTGTTGCTCCATATATGCATGTGTTCTGCTTGCTCTGCAACTGTGTTAAATCTGGTGTGTTGGGTAATGGGAATACCTATGCATGCTGTTATGACTAATCCTGAATGCTGTTGACTGTTACTAACCCATATCTGCCATAACCCTGCAACAACACAGCTAATATGGGAAGGCCGGTCCCAGCGGAGCCACCTCAGCTGGCCATGGCACTGGGCACCAGCACATCTGGGGCCCAGCCTGGGACCTCCTCCATGGGCCATGCACCACCTTCAGGAGGAACCACTGCAGGGGATGGGGCATGCCCCCCCCTTGGAGTGGGCGTGGAGGGGAACCTGTCACCCATCAACAGGTCCGGGACGTGGTGCGTAGGAAGTTTGATCTGGAGTATCTACAGTGGCTACACCAACTTGAGGGCCGAGTGGCGCTGTTAGAGGGTGAGCCTGCCCCTCCTACACAGCCCCCAGCACAGCCACCTTCGGGGCAGTGAAGGTGCAGTGGTGACTGCCCATGGGTGGGGACCTCAGTCCCACTGTTTCCAGCTGGGGGATCATGGGCTTGCGACTTCCAAACACCCCTCCTCATCCAAGGTGTTTGCCCCCCACATGTGTCATGTACCAGCCCTGTATGCGTCTTGTGTGTCTTGTCTGTTAACCTACCCAACCTATCTCCCCAAATATACCTACTACCACTCCCTAACATTCCACTCTCACCTGAAAAAAAAAAGGAACAATCTGTTCCCACAAAAAAATCTCGCCCCATACATAGCTGTCCATTTCGCACACGTGTCCACTGGACACATGTAATCTGGTCTAATTGGCATCACAATGAATATATGTTGTCCTCAACCCGAGGGTCCAAATGTAACTGCAAATATAGTGTATATGCACAGCTGTTGCTGTAGAAGAAATGGGCAGCTATGGACTTTTCCTATACCCTTTGTGCACATGCCTAGCTATTTTCCCTTCTGTCTTTCCCTCTTTTGCCCCATTTTTCACCACTTTCCTATCAACCCCTTTTTCTTTTCTTTTAAAAGAATTAGCACAGGGGTAAGCGGCAGTAAGCACTTTTAAGCAGCGGTAAGCAGGTTTGTGCAGGAGTAAGCTATGCCTACACAGGTTGAGAAATATGAAGCTAACAGAAAACATAAGTGGAGGTTGGCAGTGCTTACCGTCACGCATACTCACGCAAACCCGCTTACAACTGCTTAAAAGTGCCTTAATCACTCTGTAGCCAACGTCCCATGTTCTGCCCAGCAACAAAATAAGCAGCCTCTGCTAGTATTAAACCCAGGACCCTGCACACCCTAGCCAAAGTGATTTACCACTAAGCCATCTCAGATATACATACCATTGATGTATTCACACACATATCATCCAGCCCAGTTATTCAACAGTACAGAGAATGTATTCCAACATGTAGATGTATGTGTGTGAGTGAACATATTAATGTCTAAACAGGTACAACATATACATATATGTGTATATATATATATATATATATATATATATATATATATATATATATTATACACACACACACACACACACACACACACACACACACACACACACACACACACACACACACACACACACACACACACACACACACACACACACACATGAACATATAGACATGCAAATGCCTACATCTATAGATATATATGTCCACATCTACATGTCTAAATATATACGGCAGGTTTTATATATATATATATATATATATATATATATATATATATATATATATATATATATATATGTCAGCAGATATATATATATATATATATATATATATATATATATATATATATATATATATACACACACATACATAGATGTATACGGACATACATCTGTAGATAATAGGGAAATAAAACATATATATCCTCATGCAATGTTAATGGAGTTGAGAGGCCCCACACAATATACGTCTGGTATGAATAGGTATACCCCCCCCAGCCAAGCACGACCCCCTGTAATACAGTACCAAATGTTGCAGATCCCATAACCAGGACCAGACACGACATGGTCATCCCTAGGATACATATACACAGACACATATACGCAGATACAGGTATATATATATATATATATATATATATATATATATATATATATATATATATATATATATGTATGTGTAACTACACATACACACACAGAGATTTGTACAGTAATATACATAGGTAGTACCTGCACACAATAAGGAGCAGCCAGTATTCCTACAGTCACCACCTTACCAACTGGAAATTGTATGAGCCACCCATATGAATGACATTCATAGCCTGCAACATATACCTACAGAGATATCAAAGGGTATAACACCACACACAGGTGTGCATAAATGAATGTGAAAGCTTCATTTGTGTACTATGACAGTTGTATATGCCATGTCATATTCACTGACATCCATATGAACAGTGTAATGCAACTGTGAAACAGTTAGTCTAAGACAGTAGTCTGGAAACTTTGACATATGTGGCTGCCCAGGCCGAGGCCTTCAAGTACTACATCCGTAATGACAGACTGGGCCACAGCATACCAGACAATCAACAGTACGTAATGCAGATGTACAGGTCAGCAGCCTCTATCTACACTCTGTACACAATCCCCAGGGGGTACAGACCCCAGTTGACACAATGGGATGTATCTGTTACATAACAAGGTATACCTGACACCATCACAATCACACTGACAAACAGATCATCCAGTATGGCAGGAGGCATTAGGCCTGCATTTACCCAAGGTGGATTGTATGGTAAAGTACATCCAGATACCTTAAGGCAGCTTATTACAAATACCAACACATGTTGTAACAGCCTAGGTTAGTCATGATGCACCCTGCTTACACTCATTAATATTGGGCCATATACCACTGTTACATACACTGGCCTCTGGAGTGCATTAGGGCACACATGTATTGTGTAGGTGAAACCCACACATATATAGCCCCAACCCCCCAGTATGTGTGGGGGACACAACAGCAGTGGAGTGATGGCACGAATTACAGCATGTCATACACACAGCCCACTACATACAACCCCTGACAGCATGTCATATGTGCAAAGCCAGGTATGTAGGTGGAGGACAGAGGTTGGAGCACAGGCACATATGTGTACAACTGTTGTCAGACAGTAAGCAAGATATGTTTATGTGTACATATCTATATGGATATATGTATACTTATGTATACATATATGTTCACCATATGTCCTGCACATGGAGTGGAACCCTACCTCAGCCCCAATAGTCCCAACATCTCAGTGCAAGGGGATGTCATGTATGTAGTGCAGGTATATTTGTAGACTATTGCTATTGTAATTGGGAATGTCTTTACAGAAATAGTGTGTGTGGGAGGCCACATCGGCTGTTAACATGTGTGCCATTGGCTACTTACAGACATCCTAAGGTCATCATAGTACAGTACTACTGCTAGCACAGTAATGCCCCTGTGGACTACAGCTGCAATATGGCCAATATATGTGGACAGTCTGACACACTCGGGTCAGTCCAGGGGTATGCACAGAACCCCCTTCATGCAAGACATGTGGGCCAGGCCTGTCAATGTGGATGTTAACAGCCATGTAGAAGGGTATAACATGTACATACTGGTATCCCTTTCCCCCATAGGTTATGCATTCATGCACCCCTGTATGTCCTGATGCTTAATAACCGCTGGTACAGAGGTGCCATGGCCACATACTATCCACTAGTTACTGACATACATCTGAACAGCATCCCACTGTGTTGTCTGACATACATGACTGTTATGATGGCCAGGCAGTAGTACATCTGGCAAGTATCTGGACATGACATCTCACTGGATAAGTACAGTAGGCTGCTAGGCATGCAACAAAGCACAGTGCAGGCTACAGGCAGACTGACTCAACACTGGGCTACATCTCCTATGTGGGAATACACATGTACCTGCATAGATAGCAGGCTCTACAGGCCCTTCAACATCATCTCCCAGTCTGGAAACATAGATTAACATACTAATCCGGCCATACATCCCTATGGCACTTGATGGTTTGCCACATGGCTTATTGACAGAACCCAAAGTGTAGGTGTAACTGACTCCAAATCCATCCCCAGACACGTGACAAGTGGATTGCCTCAGGGTTCAGTCCTGGGACCACCATTGTTTAGCATCTGCATCTCTGAAGTACAAGCAAACAGTACGGGACTCTGGCTAACAAAGGTAACAGATGACTGCAAAATGGGAGTCATTATGAGCCTGACTGTGCTGCATGATATGTTACTGATACCAGCCTGACATCATACAGGTGGGATGGAGTACTGTTAACATCTTGTGTCCTTGCTGTGTAATGTCCTGGTTATGGGATCTGCAACAGTTGGTAGTCTATTGCAGGGCAGACGTGTTTGGCTGTGGGGGGGGTACCTATTCTTGCATGATGTATGTTGTTTGTGCCTGTCAACCCCATTAATGCTGCATGTGGACATATATGTTTCTGCTATGTTCCCACTTTATCTACAGATGTATGTATGTATATACCTATATAGATATAAATATCTGCTTACATATATGTGTGTATATATATATATAGATATATATATATATATATATATAGATATATACATGAATATGTTGTATCTGTTTAGACATTAATATATTTTCACACACACATACATCTACATGTTGGAATACATTCTCTGTATTGTTGAATGACTGGGCTGGATGTTATGTTTGTGAATACAGGAGGGTTATGTATATCTGAGATGCCTTAGAGGTAAATTACTTTGGCTATGGTATGCATGTTCCTGGGTTCTGGGCTAGCAGATGTTATTAATTTTGTTGCCAGGCAGAACAAGGGCCGATGCATACAGTGTGATTAAGGCACTCTAAAGCAGTTGTATGCGGGTTTGCACAGGTTTGCACGGAGGTAAGCACTGCTAAGGTCTGGTTGCAGTTTCTTATACTCAGTTAGCTGCTGAATTGCTTAACCTGTGTAGGCATTGCTTAGGTCCACACAAACCCATGCAAACTTGCTTACAACTGCTTAAAAGTGACTCAATCACTCTGTAGCCGATGTCCCTTGTTCTGCTCAGCAAGAAAATAAACTGCTTCTCCAAGGCTCGAACCCGTGACCCTGCACTCCATACACAAAGTGATTTCCTACTAAACCATGGCAGATATACGTAATTTGAAGTTTTCACAAACATATCATGCAGCACAATCAGTCAACAGTAAAGGACATGTATTATTATCACACCACATAGCCTGTTAATGCAAGAAGTCTGGACAAAGTATGCCACACTGTGGGTACAAATAGGGATATATGTCAACTAATGCTCCGATACACTTAAAATGTTGCTAGTTACACAGTTATATGTATTAGAACACATATGTAGAAGGAGATGAAGTCTGAAACACAAAAGTGTTACCAACAGTTACTGACTTCCATGCTGCAATCATCCATCCATGTAGGTTTCATGTACACCTACTGAAACCCGCCATTTTCAAATATCCGGAGTACCTAGACCCTGTCAGCAGCATTCTCATCTAGCTGGTATGTCTAATTCTGCTGTGTTTGCCTATTTTTACTTTTCCTAAACTGGTTTTGTAGGAAAACTTATATCTGTACTTAAGCATATCCTTTAAACACTAGCGACGTTGTCCTGTAATGATAGTTGTTGGTTACAATTTTTCTGTAAATTGGTCGTTGTGTGGTCATAGTGCTCTAAACAATGAAAGTGTTGTGTTAAATGCTAGCGGCTGTTGGAAGCGCTAGATGCTGATCGCTTTTGTCTGCCTATGATCTGTTTTATGGTCAAACTAGCCGTTTGTAATTTAGGGAAAGTGCATGTATGTTTCGGTTACATTCCTGCTGTTAGTATACTTGCTGGACCTATGCAGTTAGCTAATTGAACCAACTAATGTAAGAAATGATTATGCTATCCCCGGGGCTGAGTTGTACTACTAACAAATAACAGTTACAAGAGCGTACAATGTTATGCCCAAACAAACTTGTTTTTAGGTTTAAGTTTCTAGCACCCAAAAGCAATACAACTCACTGCTGCTTGTAGCTTACGGAACCTCTAGGGGACCGTAACTACCTTTGTAAAGTGTGAATCTTTAATCAACTGCACTGCTCTCTAGTCGGTTTTTCTGTATGGGTAATACAATGATTTTCCTGACCTGTGATGGTATTAATACAGCTACCGACCTTTAATTGTGCCTCTTTCCCTAACTTCTACCTGGTCGTACTCTATTTTTTCCTAGGTAGTTCCCTTGAGATTTAGTCCCTCTAAGCTCCCAGACCAAGGAAAGAATTACCACACCCTGCTGAAAATATAATACAGCAAGCAGCTTTCACCGAAGAGCCAAGGTGGTCACACAATATTGTACATTATCTTATGGAAGCTGCTGTCTAGGGTCTGAGGTACCTTTAGTTTGTCCCTCCTAAACACGGCTTCTCCCAACCCTGCTCAGGGATATTTACCCCTGGTTAATAACAATTAGAACAACTATTAAAACACCCCATATGTTTACAAGTTATAGCAAATTGCTGCAGAAAATTTTAGTTTAAACAGAAAATCCATAAAGGCTTATTCAAACCTACTGAATTTTACAATCCCAAAATAGTTTATGTAAAATCCTGGCATATAAGATAATATACTTACCTAGCTAAGCTAATGTCTAGCTGAGCTAAAGCTGATTGGTATTATCTGAGGATTGCTATAGCCCCGCTCCGTTCGCCCTCGCTACGCTCGGGCTCTCTCCGCTCCCCTCCCTGCCCCCAAATTTCACCCGCCCCCACTACCTCTAAATTTATTGCCACTAAGCCACACCCACATGTGCTAGCTCCTATCACCTTCTGCTAATTTAATTATTCCCCTTACCCCATCTCTTGCCTCCTTTGTAGTGGTACAAATCTGCTCCCAGCTGTTTCCCTCTATCTTCCATTATAGTTACCCTTTTCACACTATCAACTGATAGTGCACTTCTAGGTACTTAGTTCCTCATCTCTTTAGATATGTGGTACTCCATTCTACTACCTACCCTATTAGCCCCATACCTCCTAACCTTATATTAAACCCAACCTCTCTTAGTATTCCAAGCCTCAAAGGCCCACACTAACACTCCAGAAGCTAAACATCCTAACTTTTATCACACCCATAGTACTAAGATGCATCTAACATCATGCTCTCAATCCCCATACACCTACACCAGGAAAATTAGCCCTAAACTCAAACATTACTATAAACTTGTAGATAAATTCCTAAAACCTATCTCCAAGCTTAGACTTAGTCTATTACTTGATGGGGATATACACCCCAACCCTGACCCTGCCAACTCAGGCATGCACTCTCCCTCTACCACAAACCTAAGCCTCAACCCTACAATCTCCCGGCCACCCAATTCTCTCCTAACCTGTCATCTTAACATCAGAAGCATCAATAATAAGGTGTATGAACTTCATGCACTCATTGCTGATCTATCCCCTGAGATTCTGTGCCTATCTGAGACATGGTTAAAACCTACCACTACTGATAATGAAATACTACTCCCTGGGTATAATATACACAGGTGGGACCGTACTTCCAGAAAAGGGGGTGGGGTAGCCATACTCTACAAATCTGAGTTGATTATATCTATGGATGTCATGCAACCACCTCAGATTAACAACTTAGAGATTCTAACCACCAAACTGCAACTTAACAATAGTAAATGCATTTATATAATTTGTATGTACATTCCCCCAGGTAATAATATAGTTACACTTGAAGACACCCTACACTGGATATCTAGCCACTACCCTCAAGAAACCTTACTTCTCGGAGACTTTAATATAGATTGGACCACCTGTTCTTCAGAATCCACTACCACCCATATTAACTTGCACTCATTCACGCAAGTTATTAACACCCCAACTAGGACAGGCAAACCCAACCAGAAAGAAAGTATACTTGATTGGGTACTTATTAATAGTCACCCTAACCTGTATACATTTGGTACCCTCCCTGATAATCTAAGTAATCACCACCTCACATATATAATTAAGCACAAAGTAACTAATCCCAAACAACCCTTACTAAGAACTGTCAGAAATAAAAAAAAATTGACTCAACCAAATTCCAACTAGAATTAAATTCTTGCAATTGGTCTATACTAAAACATCTCCCCTTAGAAGAAGCAGTATTGTATTTTAACAAAACATTCCTTGAGATTCTTGACTTTCATGCCCCTACTTGCTCAAAGAAAACTAAGGCAATAGCTGCACCTTGGCTTTCAAAAGCGACCAGGCTCAAAATTAATCTCAGAAATAAAGCATGGGCTTTATGGCGAACTACTAAACTTCCTCATGATCAAATTAAATACAGGCAACTTAGGAATGAAACTAAAAAACATATACTACTTGACAAAAAACAATACTACTGCAAACTACAAACAGAAAATCAAAATCACCCTCAGAAGTTCTGGGCAGGGTTAAATAATCTTCTAAACCCTGGTCATTCTACTACCCCTGTCCCAGCTGCCTTCACTGATAAACCATCAGAAGCAGTCTCTGACAGTTTTAACCGATTCTTTACCGAGACAATCCAAGCCCTAGCCAACCAACTGCCTCTTATTTCCCACAGCCTAGATAGTTCCACCCTTATAAATCTACCCTCATTTAGCTTTCAACCTGTTGCTACATCACTTATCCGCACCTTAATCAGAAAACTAAAACCCACCACACTCTCAGCTGACCAACTTCCAGCTGAAAAACTACAAAAATCAGCTGACGCCATTTCCTACCCAGTGTCATTACTTATCAATCGCACTTTAGCAGAAGCAACAATTCCTGATATCTGGAAGATATCCTATGTAATCCCTCTTCATAAAGGAGGTAGTTCCACTGAGCTCTCCAATGACAGGCCTATAGCCATACTCTCTCCTCTAGCAAAGATAATGGAAAAATGTATTCAAAAACAGTTCATGCACCACCTAATTAACAACCACCTCATGGCAGATACCCAGCATGGCTTCAGACCTCACCATAGCACTACCTCAGCCCTACTAGTCTTCTCCAATACCATAAATTTCCATCGTAACAATAACCATATTTCTTCAGCTCTATTTTTGGATCTGTCCAAAGCTTTCGATATGGTGGATCACCAACTATTAATCAACACCCTACAATCACTTTGCCTAGATCCCAAAGTCCTTCAATGGTTTAATTCCTACCTAAGTGGTAGAAAACAGGCTGTACTATGGCAGACCAAACTCTCTACCCTGTTACCTAACACCCTGGGAGTACCACAAGGATCTATATTAGGCCCACTGTTATTCTCCATCTTCATTAATGATTTGAACACTGTCATACCTAATGTCAGCTGTATCCAATATGCAGATGACTCTACACTGATTTGCTCAGGAACATCCCCTACAGAGTTACAGTTAACTACCCAGACTACCTTTAACACAATAGAAAACTGGCTTTCCAATCGTCGCCTGATACTAAATCCCAAAAAGACTAAAATGCTGTTATTCCCACCAACACAAAGGTCTAGCGCCATTAACTTTACCATCAAAGCAAATGATGGCACAATAATCTCACCAGACCATTCTACAAAACTACTAGGTGTCACTATCGACAATAACTTAAAATTTGACCTACATGTCAACCAATTGATCAAAACCATCAATAAAAAACTAGGCTCATTGTATAGAATAAAAAGCTTCCTGACTCCCCCAGCCAAAGTTGCCATTGCTCAATCTCATCTTCTCTCTACTGTCCTGTACGCATCCCCTCTTCTACATAATACTAGTAAGACAGTCCTGAACAAAATCACTATCTGTTATAATCACATCGCCAGGTTTGCTACTGGGCTGCCTTTCAGGACACATCATTGCATCAATCTAATTCAGCTTGGATGGCTCGAACTACCTAGTCTAATACTATATAACCAACTAGTTATGACCCACAAAATTATATACAACCCTGAAAACACCCCTGCACTCAAAAATCTGGTCACCCTGTATAACAACCCTAGACCATTGCGTCCTTCCAGCAGACTCCTTATCCAGACATGTAAAACTAATAACTTAGCCGGCGACTCTCCCTTTACTAACTCTGTAGGCAGAACATGGAACTTACTGCCTCCTGAGATTACCTCACTCTCTTCTCTAGGTCATTTCAAAGCTAAACTCAAACTACACCTGGGGTCAAAATGGACTTGCTATTGTATCAAGCCTGGCTAATCCTTTCTCTAGATTATGTACAGATGCTATGTAACCCATTTTGTACTGCAACTCTAGATTTCCCTACTTTGAACTGTATCAACTGCTCTTTATGAAACTATTTAAATGGTAGTTCATTGATATAATGTAAAAAAAAAAAAAAAAAAAAAAATTTTTTTTAAAAATGTATGGATTGTCTTGATGTTCTTCTGTAAATATTCTATCATGCTATTCGAGATATGTGATATGTAATGATGTTTTTGTGATATGTAATGATGTTTTTGTTACTGTTGGGAGCTTTTCTCCCCGGGCCTCCGCTGAAAATGGATATATATCCAGTCGGACTATGCCAGTTAACAAATGTAAAATAAAAATAAAAATGGCAATTGCCAAGTGAATGAGGAACAGGCAAAAATATGAGCCGAACATGCATGGACATATGGAGAGATATATATCTGTAAATGTAGACAGATAAACAGCTATATGTAGATATA
This sequence comes from Protopterus annectens, assembly GCF_019279795.1. Lineage (NCBI taxonomy): Eukaryota > Metazoa > Chordata > Ceratodontiformes > Protopteridae > Protopterus > Protopterus annectens. Next base: position 575,112,533 of record NC_056727.1, on the reverse strand, counting down.
TAAATTAATGTATGACTCACAAATAATCATATAACAGCAATTGTATATAGATACATACATATGTTCATATGTATGTGTATATATGTATATATATATATATATATATATATATATATATATATATATATATATATATTTATATATATATCCATATGAGATGTATATAGGTACATACACATATACACACACAAAAGTTATCAGTAGTCATACATATGTAGAAGTAGTGTGGAAGTACTGGGTGCAATGTATATCCTTCAGCCACAAGCTCTTCAACTTGCACCTGTGAAATGTGTAGTGTGGCAACCATTCCCACAAATGAGAATACTGACATTAAACATATACCCAGCCACAATTCAAAGGACATGACATGACACACAGGTATGCATACATAGATAACCTTTATTCCTGTACTATACAATAATGCCAGTACTGACACCACATAAGGTTTGAAATATGTAAGCAGTCATGAATGCAAGGCCAACACAAAACAGTAGATGCAAGTAATGTGTATAAATACCTTACTATGCTGTCTAGGCCAAGGCCTTCAATTAGTACAACAGTAGAAACAGGTTTTGCCATCAGGATATGTAACAATCAACAATTACAGATGTAATTCAGCAGCCTCCAATTACACCTTGTAGTCAAGCCCTAGGGTGAAAAGTAGCACTTTAGTTAATATCACAGTATCTTGTACATAACATTGCTAAACTAACATCTCACTATCACACTGAATGACCCTCTTCTTAACAGTTATATCACTGAAAAGGTGCCATAGCCTAGGTTAATGGCATAGAACCCCCATAAAAGGCTGTACAAGGGCAAGGAACACTGTGTACCACACGGTTACCTCAGGAATGTACAAGGGCACATATGTGTTCTCCAGCTGTTGCCCCCATACATATGGACATGGCCCAACAGTTGGTGTGGGAGTCCATGACATGACTGGGATGATAGCAGTAATGCTAGCAGTAAATAATGATAGGCCATTAACTAACAACCCTTCCTGTATCACAGCAGGGCAAAGACTGGCATATATGTGGAGGACAGAGGCAGGAACATAGGGCCATATTTGCATTATTGCTGTTACACACCTGGAAATTGCTGGTGTTACAGGATTCATTGCAGCATACCCTTATGCAGGGATACAACATTGAAAAACAAGTAGATGTAGCCTTGTACTGATAGCACTCAACAGACAGAATGCCACAGATATATTTGGGACAATACCTGTGTGGTTCACAGACAAAACAGACAATCCCCCTGGTATCATACGGATAGGCCCACAGTTGAGAGGTATGCAGACAGACAACAGTCAATGAAAAAGTACCATGTACACAGAAACCCTGTAAGAACAGCAAGATACATTGCACACAACACTACTCATGCTGTCTGTATGTCTGGAACCTTACCCAAATGTGGATATGGCCTGTGTCTGCAGGTTCTGCTGTAAGAGGTATTGCTACCTGCTGTCTGTAACACTGATGTCCACACACAGGAAGGATGTAATTCATACTGTAAAGGTGAAGGGACAACACCCACAGAAGACAGCAATTTATAGTACAGGGTTGCCATGACAGTGGTTATCTGAAGTACTACACAGCAGGCTGCATGCAATTAGCAACTGGTGGACTCTGACTGGTGCAGAGGCCACCACCTGATCATGTGCAATACCAACAAAAGCATGCTGCAATCTATTCAAACCAGCTCAATCACTCTACTGGGGAGATTGAGAAAGAGAGAGAGAGAGAGAGAGAAAAAAACTTCAAGAAAGTTCACAAAGCTCAAGGTTGTGTTACAGTGGAAACAACATAACAGGTATGTGAAACAGATTTAATGGCATGTAGTATATGGCATAGAATAATAGGATATATACTGTGAAAGGATGTATATGTGCCATCAGTACTTGTTCCTGTAATGATATTGTGCTCAACAACTGCACTGGACAGTAGTATCTGTCCCTGTGGCCAGTGGGACATACCTGTCAAATGTGAAGACCAGCAGTGAATGGCAAAGATTTGACCTATGATATCTGTGTTCTGTAAATTACAGCGGCCAACAGCTGGTGGGGGTATTAATACCGCCATGATAGACACATGGGTGAGAGACCACACCACCCACAGGACAGTTATGTTAAAGTGTAGCATAGCATGCCCAACTGCCATAGAGGTATAATATGCTTATCTAAAGGTTGTCACCATATATACCCCCTAATGTTAATCTGTGTTTACATGTGACACCTGTCTGTGTTGCAGCAAGGCAGAACAGTTCAGCTGTGAAGTAAAGAGGGTACATGAGTGTGGTTCAGATGTTCGTATGCACCCCACATATACATATATGTGTGATACATATTCACAGCTGTGTATGTGTACAGCACCTCAGACAGTTATACATTTATATAGGTATATAAACAACACAAAATGATATCTACACATATATGCACGTATGTATATATACATACATATATCAGACAGATATATGTGTGTGCATGTCAACATATATATATATATATATATATATATATATATATATATATATATACATATATATATAGATATGTATGTATAGATATAAATATATATATATATATATATATATATATATATATATATATATACATGTCAATACATTTTCCCTGCCAAAACATGTGTGAGAGAACATCACACATCAATACACAACATACTTACACACCAGTACATGGCTGCAAGATGGACTGTGGAGTAAGGTGTGTAACCAATGTTAGGAACACATTGCAATTGTATGGGATGGTGGGATATATATGTTGGTGAAGGGTATTTAGCACATATTGGTATGTATGTCTGGTTGGGTGACAAACAAGACAGCATACAGGGCTGGTATATGACACATGTGGTGGTTAAACACTGTAGATGGGTAGTTACATTTGGAATGTGGAGGCCATTGAGACCCCACATGGGAACAAAGGGAACATGGTGCCCACCCATGGACAGTCACAACAGCATCTACATGGACATAAAGGTGCCTGGGCTGTGCACTGGGCAGGAGGGACATGCATGTTGAACCTTGTGTATGTGTACTGCATGCCTCCAGGTGATGTAGTACATACTCCATGTCACTGTGGACCTCCCTATGCCCAATACCCGCGACCTACCTAGGTGACAGATACATGTCTGTGTGTGCTCCATGGGGGGGACACCATCCCCTGAGGTGGTTCCACATGAAGGTAGTGATGGAACAGTAGATAATGAGGTTCCATGGTGGGCCATGGATGTGATGTGGACTGGTAACATGTGCACATTAGGTTGGAATGGTGTTCCTGCTGGCAAAAAACCCTACACATACTGATGTGTAACTGTCATGCAACATATGTGGGCTGTAATAGTCCACACAATCCCAGAACATGTCCAACAGCATGCATAGATATCCCCAATACTACAAAATGGCAGATGTGTAGTAATCATTTAGCATGTCTACCACATGCATATGTGGAAACATAGTGGCAGTGACAATGGCAAGCAGGTGAAATACCCTATAACAGCCATGCAGCTGTAGTGTCCCCACAGGGAGCATGTTTATAACCACATAGCAGAAAGTGTTGTACAATACAATATATGGCCCAATGGTACACATACCGGACACATACACTAGCGTAGTATGAACATTATGTTGGAGCTGATATGGTGGTAGGAGACTGATATGTGTATTGTATTATGGTAAACTTGACATATGAGTTGCTCAGACATATTTCCATCATTATGTCTTTCAGGGAGTATGGCACACCCGAGAACCCCACATACAGTGCCGCTAAGGAGGAGATCAGCATCACCACTCTGCTTTCCTTAAAAAAAACAAAAAAACAAAAAAATCTTGCTTTTTTCCCACTTTTCTGAGATTTAAAAAAGTTCAGTTACAGATTTGCTGCTCTGAACTGTTTGTAAGTTTCTTGGAGGCCATTGTTTGCTTGGGCTAAAGGGAAGTCTCTGTGTTCATCAGTGGCAGTGATAAACATTGAGCAGCCTGCCTGCCCCTGTGGGAGTGGTTACTGCCTTGAAACTGTAGTTTTATTGGCCATTTTGGGTCAATTCCTAATTCCTTGATCTCCCTCTCTTAAAACCCGATTGCCTCGTGGTTTTGGCATCTTTTCAGACTTGTTGGCTGTTGGTGAAGCACCCACAAAGAGGAGAAAACGCTGAGAGAAGAAAGGAGCCACTTTTGAGATTTTAAGTATTTTGCTTCAGATTATTTGTTATGTTTTTCTGCATTGCCGCCTACTTTTGAGCATTTTCTGGCTTGTTAAACTTGATTTCTGTGTTGGTAACTGTATTTAGAACACAACCTAGAGCTGATTACTGAATTTCCTCCCTGCACTTATTTTTAAAATCGTTTTTTCTTAAAACTTGCATTTTATCTGTCTCTGGCCTAGCACTCAAGTGTGTGGTAATTTACTGCACTGTTCTAACTTGTTGATACTTGTGAACCTCTGCTTTCCTTAAAAAAAAACAAAAAACAAAAAATCTTGCTTTTTTCCCACTTTTCTGAGATTTAAAAAAGTTCAGTTACAGATTTGCTGTTCTGAACTGTTTGTAAGTTTCTTGGAGGCCATTGTTTGCTTGGGCTAAAGGGATGTCTCTGTGTTCATCAGTGGCAGTGATAAACATTGAGCAGCCTGCCTGCCCCTGTGGGAGTGGTTACTGCCATGAAACTGTAGTTTTATTGGCCATTTTGGGTCAATTCCTAACTCCTTGATCTGCCTCTCTTAAAACCCTCTTTTGCATGGTTTTGCGGGTTTTTGCGCATAGCGCAACATCGGACAGCGCCACCTAATTGGGTTTAAACTATTCCTGGCTCCACGAAGTCTGCTCTTCACTTTTTCCCTTAGAACTGCTCTATCTCTCAAAGTAAACACCATATTCTCATTCCAAGGCCCCTCACTGGTCCAAATAAGTAATTTTACAAGTTAGTACTAATAAACCATAAGCACTACTTACTCTTATACTCTCTACGATTACCTTGTCCCCTATTGGTCCGTTTTAATTCAGTTCCCTATATTACTTTAGCATGTCCAAAGGTCAGTCAATGGTTTCCTCTCCAGTCCAGCTGGTGAATATGGGAATTTTGAGGCAATGTTACAACTGTCTCATGTACATGGACAACCCTCTCCTCCTCCAAACAGGTTTGAATATATGTGAGAGATGCAACCATATTGCCAAACTGGAGGGTGAGCTCTCTCATCTCAAAACTGGTGTAACCAGTCAGGAGGAGAAGGTAACCTCACACACCACAATTCCAGTATCACATAGTCCCACCACAACAGCGAACCAAACACATAAAAACACAAAAACATACTCGGAGGCTCTAAATAAAAATCTACTTAAGCAACAGAGACCTCCAAAGCAGACATCCAAGCAAACGCTGGCCCAAAACAAAACACGTACAACACATAGCACACAAAGTCAGTGTGCCAAGCAGTCACAGCCCTTAAGGCTGAATAACACACCTGATACTCTTGGAATAGGTGACTCTATTGTCAGACACACTGACGTCCCGCTCTCCAGGCTGAATAAAGAGAAGGTCACAGTGAGCTGCCTGTCGGGCGCTAGCATCCGCCACATAACGCAAGCACTCAGGTCACTCCAAAGCAAATACAAATATGACTCAGTCATTGTACATGCTGGCATGAATGACCTGAGATGTACCTCCCTCGACTACATGAAAAGAGACATAGAGGAGCTCTCTGATTATGTAGCCCAGGCCGGAATGACCCTGACCTTGAGCAGCATCTTACACTCACCTAGAATGATGCCACAGTATAAAGACAAAATGATCGATTTTAACAATTGGCTAAAATTTTGGTGTCATTCAAAGGGGATCCAGTGTCTGTCAGCCTGGGATAACATGCTCGACAAGCCACATTGATTCACTAGGGACGGCTTGCACCTGTCACCCCTGGGCTTTTGGATATTGGCAAAGGCTCTTGCCACCCCCATAGTGCCTTTTTTAGGCAAGGCTCAAAAGTCAAACCCACCTCCATAGACAGCACAAGGAACAAGAAACTAAGGGTAATGCTGCTAAATGCTAGAAGTCTTAACCTCAAGATGCATGCACTCGAAGCTCTCCTCAGTATGGAGAACATCGATATCTGTGCAGTGACAGAAACCTGGTTCAAGGCTCCAGAGAGTACCCCAGCACTACCAGGTTATACCTCATATCATGCTTTTCGGCCCCAAAACCCAGACCGAACCACAAAGGGAGGGGGAGTTTCCATATTTATCAAGGATATCCACACCTTCAGGTTAGTGGCATTGCACGAAGTATCGGAGACCATCCATGTGCAACTGACAGTAGGCAAGACTGCTTTTCAGTTTATAGCATCCTACAGACCACCCTCTCAAAGTCAGGAATCCCACTCGGCTTTCCTGAAAACATTGGAGAACATGAAGATCTCTCCGAACACCATTATATTGGGCGACTTCAACTACCCAAACATAGACTGGGAGCATTACTCAAGCCCCAGCACCTTAGCCCAAAGGTTCCTGGAATTTATAAACTCAAATGCTATGGAACAACTAGTCACCACTCCCACAAGAGGGGAAAACATACTAGACCTGATCATTACCAACATGGGGACTCTATGCTCCATATCAGAAGTTTATACCTCATTGGTAAGATCAGACCATAAATTAATTTCACTGGATATCCACATCCCGACCCCACCCCCAGCCCAGAAAACCACAGTGAAAAACTTCTCAAAAGCGAACTTCACACTTCTCAAAACCGAAGTGGAATCCTTCAAGGCCACAGAGCCAGTGGAAACTACGGCCCAAACTGCAGACTCTTATATAAATGCATTCTACGGACATCTCCAGGAATGCATGGATCATGCTATCCCAAACAAAATCAAGACCCAATCATCCAAAGGCAGGCGTCCAGTCTGGTGGACCCCAGTCATAAATAAACTGTACAACAGAAGGAGGAAGCTACTACATGATAGAGCAAAATCCCTAAAAGGGAAGGCATCTCTGATCAGTACTAGCAAAAAATTACGATCCCTCATAAAATCCTCCAAGGCCAGCTTTGAGAGAAAAATTGCACAGGACACTAAAGACAATCATAAGGCTTTTTTCAGTTATGTTAGGAACCTGGGATGCAACTCCCAGACTTGTTCTGAGTTGATTCTAAACGACAAAAATACACTGCACCCACAGACATCACCAATATCCTGGCAGACAGGTTCAGTGCAAACTTCTCCACCCTCCCCAAAGAGCAAGTATCTATCCCGCAGAGTGCAGCCTCCCAAACATCTCTGATGCTCAGGTGAAGCCGCCTCTCCAAAGCAAAAACACTGCTTCCATGGGACCAGATGGCGTCCGGTTGTCCTACATGAACTCCAAGAAGAACTAATCCCTCAAGTAAAACTGCTGTACAATCTCAGCCTCACTACAGGATATGTGCCCAAAGAATGGCATACAGCAACAGTGGTCCCACTCCACAAAGGTGGCGCCTCTGCGGACCCTGGAAACTATCGCCCCACAAGCCTGACTAGCCTAGTCTGCAAGGCTATGGAGAGGATCATCATGGTACTCATAAACAAAGACATTGGGGACCTACAGACACTAGATCCTACCCAATTTGGCTTTGTCAAGGGCAGATCCTGCCTTTTGAATCTGGTCAACTTCTTCGAAACAGTCACCAAAGCCATAGATGAAGGGAAGGTAGTCCACACAGCCTATCTGGACCTCGCAAAGGCATTTGACACAATACCACACTCGGGCATCATAGATAAGCTATCCAGCCTAAATATAAACCCCTATGTCACAAGATGGGTCGCAAACTGGCTCAAAGACAGAACCCACAGAGTCAGAGTTGCTGGGGCCATGTCAGACTCGAAACCGGTCACAAGTGGTGTCCCACAAGGTTCTGTCCTGGGACCTCTCTTGTTTGGTATTTACTTTTCTGAGGTACAGGCCAACGTGGGAGGACTGTAGCTCACCTAGTTCGCAGATGACTGCAAACTGGGCACCATAATTGACTCTCCAGCTGACACAAACATTCTTCAAAAAGGTCTCGCAGAGACGGATAACTGGTGCCAGAGCCATGGTCTAAAGCTAAATGCCAAAAAGTGTATAGTCATACCCTTTGGCAAAAACAATGTGCCCACAAATTACCACATAGGTGGTAACCCATTAAGTACAGAGAAAGTAATTAGGGATCTGGGGACCCAAGTTGATAGCAATCTCTCCTTTAACAACCACATTGCCAAAGTGGTTAGAAAGACCTTCTACATAGCCCACCTCATCATGAAAGGATTCACATCTAGATCAAGAGAGGCAATCGTGCCCCTTTATTCATCCCTCATCAGGCCCATCATAGAATACAATGCCCCCTTTGGGATGTACCTTACCCGACACCTGCAGCAATTAGAAAGACCCCAAAAGTACCTCACCAGGAGGATCAAGGGACTCAAACAGATGCCATATGCTGCTCGGTTAAAAAAACTCCAGCTCTACTCAGTTGCATACTGCCTACTTCGAGGCGATCTATGCCTGACATATAAAGCTATGTCCAACCCAGAATTAATGGACATGCTCCACCTCAGTAACTCTAAATCCCTTAGAGCCACGTGCTCGAGGGACTTGAACTTCAGCACAGAAATAAATAGAACATGCTGGAGGGACAGATTCATAACCCAGAGGCTCCCTTCGCTCTGGAATAGAATTCCAATACATGTTAGGCAGAGCACCTCACTGACTCTCTTCAAGAAGAATCTTGATGAGTGGATGGGGGATCATAGGTTTGTCCCGGGGATTACTTCCGTGTCACTATTAGACAGAGGCACAGTAAACTAAACTTTAAAAAGGGCACAGTATACTCAAATCAAGGGGTGGCGTAAGCCAAACACAATCAGGCTAGGCTTATAAATGCCCCAGGGCAGATAGCCTAGCATGAACCTATGAACCTATGAACCAGCATCATCTACAACTATCAGCTGCTCTCTCACTGACAAGCATGGACCAGCAGGATAAAACAGCCATGTGGACTGATGTGGTCCATAGGGTGAATGAGGTGGGGTTGCACAGCCGAACTTATGAACAGGTCTGCCACCATTGTAGTGACCTGCTCCCGCAAGTACGACGTTGTGCTGCTACCATGCAGGGTGACCACCTTGCAATGGGGGGGTCATAACATCCACCTCCCCCTCACGAGAGTGAAGGACCTGCTCATCAGCCTGGTAGCACCTGTCTGCCCACAAGAGCTCCATACCTATATGGTCATGGAGGTGGATGCTATTCACACACCACACATTGAGCATGCAGGTAAGGTTCCAGGGCATATCAGTAGACTACTGTAGTGTATGCATCTGTACAGGTAGACCGTGCATGTGTGAGATGTGGGGTATGTTGCTTTGTAATACTGATAAGCAGTAATGCATAAAATGTAGTACTGCAGACTTCAGCTGTTGTTATACTGTAATATTGCAGCCACTCTGTAGTAATGCCACAGCTGTGGCCACTGACATCAACTCTATCCCATGTCAATGTAGGTACCTCTGGGATACCAGCAAGGTAGTGGCCGGATGCCGGTGAATATGGTTTAAGGTTAAGTTTGGCAATTCACTGTGCATGTCATAGCTAAGGTGTTGGCCATGTATACATCTAACACACCTACCCATAATGCATGCTGTACATGTGCACTGACACAGCAGACACCTCACTAATGGTATTACCAGCCTCAAACACATGCAATACACAGTCCATCTCAGACAACTGTGGCCACACTCCAGTGCACATTGCCCAGGCACAGTTGACTTCTGCCCAACATACACAGCTATGTCATACACAGAGCAGTTGAACATGCTACATATAATAACATCCCACTCTGCTAACACATGCTCCAGGGTCCTAAACCTAATAAACACATTACACAAAACATACTGGAGGGATAGGGCCTTGTCCTGGGGAATCACCACACTCTAGAACGGACTACCCATACATGTCAGGCAATGCTACTCATTGGCTCTCTTGACAGAACACTTGGCAATTGGATGGGGAATGGGGAATACACCCTGGGTAGCATGTGTGTGCCACAGCCTGACAGGGGCACAGGGGAATAACATTAGTGGGTGGTGCATGGCAGGGAACCCCTGTGGCTAGGCTTATGTAGACCCCAGGACCAATAGACCAGTACTCACCTATGAACCTATGTGTACCACAGGCAACATCAGCCAGGGACCAATCATGGTCAATAATGGTCTCTACACTCACCATAGGTACAGTACAATGTCTCTGTGGTTGGTCTAATTATAATCTACCACTCATACATGCCCCACTGATGATGACATATGCTAATACACATCAAGCAATCATTAAACACATGTGTCCACACGTGATCCAGGAACACACAGAGGCTGTGAGCAGCAGCGGAAACACACCTGACGCACAGAGACACATCCTGAAATGGTGTGTACACCCGTGTGGTATGGTGCACAGTACATGCTAGGGTGATGAACAGATGCACAGCAATGCTGTGGACATGGGTGCAGTGGGTTCCAGGGGGATGGCCATCACTTACAAACAGAAGCCATGCATCACAGCCATGAATACTGTTGGTAACGGGGATTGACTACAGTTGCACTGCATGCTGTTCAGTCCACATGTCCTGCATGCTGACATGTGTGTAATTACAGGTATGTGTGTGATACTGTACTGCAACATTGCCTGCTATTGTGTGTGTTATGGGTTGCAGGAGCTGTCTGTAGGTGCTGTCTGGTGTAGTGTATGGGTTGTCATGTATGTCGACTGCATGTGTGTATGTCTGTGTGTGTGGCCATGTCTGCACACGTGTGTGTGTGTGTGTGTGTGTGTGTGTGTGTGTGTGTGTGTGTGTGTGTGTGTGTGTGTGTGTGAGTATTTACTGTTTAGCAGTGTTGTACAGGTCTTACAGTCTTTTCCCTGTTTTTCCCTCACAGGTGGTGAGGTGGGGCTGGGTCCCACCCGCAGGGAATCGGATGTCACTGATACAGACAGTGACCATGAAGATAGGTGTGTTGAGGCACAGGAAGGGTCATCAGGGGCTGCAGCTGGGCCACCAATTGACAACCCACACATAACCACACCATCCACGCACACAGTCACACTGCCTCTACACACATCATCATCATTGGCCCTAGCTGAGGGACAGCCTATGGTTGGCATGGGCCAGGACAGTGTGGTATCTATGGCACATGCTCAGGACACAGCAGCCATAGCCAGATGTCTGGCAGGGTATCACATAGGCAGATGTGCAGGGGTGCTCATAGGAGCACTGCTGGTCATTATGCACCTGGGAGACATGCAACATCTATTTCAACCGCACGCATGTTCCAGACTGTCCTGGAGGCACAGGCATGAATGGAACGGTACACCAAGCAGAGTCTAAGGGCGCAGAGGGCTTATCACACCTCTGTAACTGACAGCATCTGTGACCTAGCAGGTGCCACCCATAATTACACAGAGGTCATGGATAGACGTGGGGTGAGACATTGGAACTCATCCAAAATGTCATGTCCATGCGGCAGGACAGGGCGGGACAGTTGTGACAGCCATGTGGATGTATACCAGCAACACCAGCAGCTGGAGGTCACCGTGGATGTCCAAACAGTCACAGCCTCTCCCGTAGTGGCAGTACCAGCCCCAGCACTGTGGGGGGAGGCTTTCCACAACCCTTCATAGCAGACCACGTGCACTTGGCCCTGGCCAGTCCTAGGAGAGACCGAGATCCAGTTGATGTCTGTCAAACTCGGGGGACAGTACTCGGTCTGGCTCTGTACCTGATACTGCCTGTAGCACCCCTGCCAGGCACAGGTCCCATGTCCGTGGCCAGAGACGGTGAACTGCAAACCCTGCCAGGTAAAGTCTGCAGCTGTCCCACAATTCCCTGTATAGGGCAGCCATATGGAGGAACTGTGTGCATGCAGACGCACACACATAAACAATGAACCTAGGCAACCACATACCTGCCCACACGACATCACCAGTGGCCCATAACAATACTCAGCCCCCTCACACACACACACACACACACACACACACACACACACACACACACACACACGCACACACACATGTTGTCAATTGTATGGCTCAGCCTAGGGCCTCTGGCAAACCAACAACATACCCTGTGCATATGATGATACCTGTGCCACTGCCTGACATCCGTAACATTGATGAAGGGACAGGCTAACATGGTTCTGATGCACAGGGTGACTATACAACAGTGTAGCAATGGAATGATGTGTAGCATGTTGTCAGCAGTAAAGTGAAATGCTAATATCTTAAAAGGTGTAGCTGTGCAGCCATGATGCATCATAACTTTAATTAGCAATGTTGTATTGTTGTCACCAGTATCTGTTCAGATTGTGCTGTGTTTGTCCATGTGCCACATGGCTGATGGGTATAATGGTGTCAGCAGGCCTTCTACAGTGGACATCAGTAAGTGTAGTGGGTGGTACACATGCCATGGCTGGATACAACACACAGTGGCTTTGGTTAGGATGCCGTACAGGTATAGGTCTGTACACATGGAGGTATGTCCCCATGCAGGTAAGACATCTGTTTTACATGTATTCCCACCAAGACAGGATAGGCACAACCACACAGTGCTATATATGCAGTCTGCAATGTGGATGACATTGAACATGCTAACAGCAGGGTGTATGTCCTTCTCCCCACTCTACTGCGAGCCTTACCTAAGTAACATGTGTGTGCCAATGCCGGTGGCATAGCCATACCCTTAGGAGGGTGTGAGGTGCTCAACTACTGTGAATGGTGTAGACAACAATTAACAACCTGATTACATACACTGTACAGTATTACAGACAGCTATGTGTGGAATTAGATGCAACAGTAACTGCAATTATGGCAGTCGTGTCCACAACAGCCACATCCAGTGATTTATAGCAACCCCAGTAGTGCTGCACACCTCAACAGTGTGCAGGAGGGCATTGACACATCTATGACCTGTGAAGGACTGTATGCCCATGGGATAGCACCTGTGGTATGTTGGCATATGCCAAGCAGTCCTGGTGGAAACATATCCTGTGAACAGAGGTAGATCCCGTAACAACTACACACATTCCTACAAGCGGGATGGTGTACAAAAGCCTGCTATGATCTACATAGTCATTGTGCACCTCCTAACCCTCATCTACACCTGTCATGATTGGGTTAAGGAGGTATACCAGGTTCAGGTTGTATTCTCTGCCTTTGACAAGTCCAACATTGGTGGGGTCCCATGTGTTGAGATAACCAGTGACATTGGCCATGGGTTCATTGTTGGTATGTTCCAGGTCCCTGCAGACCACGGTAATCAGGCTACCAGGAGGTAGTTCCCAGCTGACATGGTGGGTTTGTGAATGTCCTTGCCTACACTGGTGAAACCATTGTCAGGTGTAGGGCTATTGGATTGTATGAGGGATTCCAGCTACTTACTGCATCTGCCCCCGGGGTTCCCCCAAGCATGACATGTCACTTGACTGTATTGCATGATATGTTAGTAATGCCAGCCTTACATCCTACAGGTGGTATAGAGTACTGTTAACATGTACTGCCCTTGTCATGTAGGGTCCTGCCTATGGGATCTGCTAAGGTTGGTATTGTATTGCAGGCCATACCTATTTGGCTAGGGGGGGGAATACCTATTCATGCCAGATGTATGTTGTTTGGGTCTCTCAAACCCATCAATGGTGCATGTGGACATATATGTTGTGGTTACGTTCCCAGTTCCATCTACAGATGTATGTCCATATATACCTATATTGATATATATGTGTTCACCTTTGACAGGGGGACAATCATTCCTACCAATATCCCTTTCTGCAAACTGAAAGGACTAACCCATCATTTCTTACTGCACCACAGTTAAGAGAACTGCACCTTCGCTGACACTCAAACTGCAAGTTGGAATACATATCATAATGGCGGAGGCATGACTCCCTGCACCTCCCTCTGTGGGGCTGGGCCCCCCACAACCTCCTACTGTGATATACGAACTCCTAGTGTGCACTACAGTGGGGATAGGCAATTATTCCCCATCCCCACTATAGTGGCATCCGCAACCAAATTGCCTAATCTGCAATGAGCGAATGCATACTGACATTCGCACATTGCATATTCGATTCATGTATTGCAGGATTGTGCAATGTTGAGAATATACTTTAGGCTTACCAGCTTCCGGACACATGGATTTCTCCCTTTGAAAGGTGCGCCATATATATGCTGACATATATGCATTCCTAGTGCTGCCTATATGTGGACATGTGGATATATACATATATATCGATGGTGGTATGCATATCTATGTATATATTGGCTTATATATATCTGTATATGTATATAGAGATGTCTATACCTATATCTACATATATAGATATGTTATATCCATTCAATGATGAATATATATACACACACAAATACATCTACATGGTGGAATACATTCTCTGTAGTGTTGTATACCTGGGCTGGATGATATGTATGTGGAAACATCCTGATTATGCATATCTGCTATGGCTTAGTGGTAAATCACTTTGTGTATGATGTACAGGGTCCTGGTTACGAGCCTTGCCAGACCTATTTATTTTGTTGCTGAGCAGAACACACAAACCTGCTTACAACTGCTTTACAGTACCTTAATCATTCTCTATCCAATGGGCCATGTTCTGGCCAGCAACAAATTAAACAACTCTGGCAAGGTACAAACCAAGGACCCTGCACACCCTAGACAAACCAATGTACCACTAAGCTATGACAGGTACACAGATATTCAATGTTTCAGAAACATATCAGCCAGTCCTGTCATGCAACAGTGCAGAGAATGTATACCAACATCTAGATGTCTGCATGTGTAACTATAGTGCAACCTTAACAGATACAACATACCCATATATGTATAGATACACATGTATTCAAATATATATGTTGTTTTACTAACTCTATATACATATATATCGCCATCTATGCACATATACTAACATATCTGTTAGCAGATAAATATAGCTATATAAGTATATGTGTCCATACATCTGTAGATAGCAATTGCAGATTAACAAATACACCTGTATCCACATGCACCGTTAATAGGGTTGGGAGGTTCCACACACTATACGTCTTGTATGATTAGGCATCCCTCCACAGCCAAACACCTGCACCCTGCAATACATTACCAAGTACAGTCTGCCTCCCACAGGACATGTAATATGTGGGAGCCATCAATGTCCCCAGGATACAGATACACATACACATATATACAGATATACATATATATATATATATATATATATATATATATATATATATATATATATATATATATATATATATATATATATATATATATATATATACATTTGACTACACATGCACATGCAGATATATGTACAGTAGGATATGTATATAGGAGGTGCACACAATATGGAGCAGCCAGTATGCCTACAGTTAACACCTGAACAACTGGACACTGTGTTAAATAAAATGAAGAGATCAATACACTGGAGGTTCAGGTTCAAGAGTTTACTAGTGTACACCAGGAGGCAAAAAACTTACAAGTACAGAATTTTGTCTGACATGAAACAGGAAGTATAGAATTTTTATAGTCTTTTACATTCAAGTTGTGCCCACCTTACTGACGTGGTATGTCACAGGGCATCTACATCACTTTAGCTTACAGTGTTATATTCATTAAATTATGCTGATGCTGTATATTTAAAAAATGTTTTCCTCTGGTAACAATACGGCCTTGCTTACCACCTGGTCAGACATAATGTCTTTCTGTAAAGTTACTTCTTCAAGGTTTCAACCTAGTCCGAATACAATAGCAGATTCAGTCTTCTAATACATTTCTTTGTTCCCCTGTAACACTTTCCCAACAGCTGCGTGTTATCTAGTAACACATACACAAGGCCAAATCATCCCAGCAGGAAAGAGCAGAATATTTCATTATTTCACATATTTAATTTCCTGACCCAGCAGATAATCACTTGTGAAAGGCATAAACATTAAAACTTGCTAAGCTAGCAACTGCCAGGGTCAGAGATCAACTTGCTACAAGCCACACTGCAGTTTCAAAACTTCTTGTAATTACACATGAATTCATCCTTTTTGTTATATCATTAATAGAATAAAATGCATTACATACTACTTTGCTTTTAAACTAGCACTTCACATATATTCAAATACATATTTTTCTAACATTTTCCCTCCTATTAATACTTTTTATTCTATTTTGAAGTATGCATAATGTCATTTCATCTCCTAACCTCTTCCACTAAGGATTTTCAGCTAGGTGAGTCATTTGATCTATACTTCAGAAAAAGTTTTCGTCTGAGATCAATTTTTCAATCTCAATATCTTGGTACAAAGTTTCAGTAACAGATACATCAATAAAATCTTTGATTAATCTTTTCATGCAGGGAATTCCACAACAAACACATGCTCCTATCAGGAGTATACCCACACAAATAGCAATCAGAATATTCATTAGGATGGAACCCCACCCCCCAAACAGATTCTGAAAAAAGTCCGTCAGTGGGTTTGGGCCTGGTTCAGTCATGGCTGATACTTGCTGAATTACCTCTAGGTGGTTGTTAATTTCATGCCTATTGTCTGGTATGTATGCACAGCATTCTTCTTTGATAAGCGCGCACGTACCACCTCTTGCCGCTAGGGTGAAGTCAAGAGCCATCCGATTTTGTAGCACAACAGTTCTCATTGCATTCAGTTCATCAGTCACCAGTTCTAGGGCAGAGAAAGTTGCATTACTCATTACTTTGAGAAGTTTCGACAGTTTCCTCAACTCCCAGATTGATTTGACTGCTCCATATGCTGGGAATATTCTTGCCCAAGATATAACACTGTCACTCAAGTCCATATGAGTCAATTTACTTTTGTCCTTTACGTTATTATGGTCTTTCCAACCAGCTTCGATCCATCCTACTGGATTTACAGGTTTCTCGACTGGACCTTCAGGTTTCCAAGCTGCTTCTCTCACGTTTCGTATCTTACCCAAAGATAATTCTGCAGTATGTCTTATAGCCGGAACCAGATAACCCAAAAAACAACTGCCAGACCAATTCTCAGGTAGCCATTTATATGCTTTTTTCCCACAAATAAAATAACAATTTTCTACTTTAGTACTAATACGCATTAACCTTGCATGAAACATTTTCTGGTCTATAACTGACAATTGTTTAAATAAAACAGGATTCTTGTGAATTTCATTCATGGTTGTTTTCACTGAGTTCAAATATGAGTCATAATTAGTATTGCAAAATGTATTGCCATTACTAGTCTTAATATAACACCGATAAGATATTGTTATATTACAATTTCTCCGGCCCACCTGGAGAGTATCATTTTTATAAAAACATACAATTCCCTTTTGAGTGATAGGTAAAAATAAAGCTATTTTGTCCTGTGACCTCACAGTTCCTGTATCAAAAAGTAAATTCTCCCAAGTCTCATTTATCCCCAGAGGGACAGTGGACATTATCAGTCCTCCATATGCTGTTGGTATAGCTGTACAAACCCAGCAATTTGAAATGTTCATAGTCTCTGCATATACATGCTTCATGGCTAGGTATGTGTTAAAATTTGGATGCCAGTCTATAGATGTTTCATCACGCCTTCCCACTTTCACTTGTGTGGTTGAGTGTAGGAAAAACCACAACAAGAGGAAAATTGTCACAATTATAGTCAATAAATGTATACTGGGGCGGCCACAGTGGTGCAGTGGTTAGCATTGCTGCCTCACAGCAAGAGGTTCTCCGGGTTCTCCCTCGCTGGGGGTGCCTTCTCACGGAGTCTGCATGTCCCTCTGTGTGGTGGGTGGCCTTTCTCTCCGGTGTCTCCTCCCCACCTCCCAAAATGCTGCAGGTGGTGGGATGGATGGAATTATTGGGCCTGGGTGTGTGTGCCTGTGTGTGTGTGTGGAAGGTTGGGCTGGCGGCCAAGCAAGCAACCACTCAAAAACTCCACTGCCATTCATGTAATGACAAGGATCCGCTGTGGCGCGAAGAAAAAAAAGAAAAAAAAAGAGAAGAAGAAGAAGATAGTCAATAAATGTATACTCAACAAAATGATTATGCAACGTCTCTGGGGTTGATCTACATTTCTATTCGCTTTGTTCTTGGCCATCTTGCCCTTGTTGTATATCAGTCACAAAGTTTTATCAAGTTGAAAGTTCTTTACCGGTTTGCAGTGTGTCAAATAGACCCAGGACGTCCTCTCAGCCACTCTGACTGCAGTAGGCATTACCAACAGTACCTGGTACGGTCCTTCCCACTTTGGACTAGCCCAATTCTTCCTCTTCGTCACTTTTATCCACACCCACGTTCCAGGGGCCAAAACTGCTTCCACCGGTCTGGTCTGTTCCTTATCTGAAAAAGAGTTAAACTGCAAAACAGATTTATTTGTTAACAGTTTCCTCATATAACTAGCTAATGAGCTGTCAGCCTCTTGCTCTGCAGGCATGAGAGCTTTCCACTGAGGCACATAATATGCTCTCCCAAAACCATTTCAAGGAGTCAAACCCTTCACATTTGGAACCGTTCTCATACTCAGCAGCGCTAAAGGCAAACAGTATATCCAATTCTTCTGAGTCTCATCAACTAAATTCCTAAGTTTACTTTTAAGGGTTCCATTGTACCTTTCCACCAGTCCTGCTGACTGTGGGTGGTAGGCACAATGTTTTTTCAAGGAGATTCCAAAAAATCTCCCAAGTTGTTGGATTGCCTGATTAACGAAATGTGTGCCATTGTCACTATAAATCCTTTTCAGAATGCCAAACCTAGGGATTACTTCTTTTATCAGGGCTTTCGCCACTGTTGCTGCATCCAGATTTTTGGTTGGAAAAGCTTCTACCCATTTAGAAAACATATCTACAATGACTAGACAATATTTTTTCCCTTCACACTTATTCAATTCTATGAAATCCATACAGATAGTATGGAACGGATACGGTGGTATAGGAAAACTTCCTTGCTTAGGTTTAAATGCCCCTTGTGCATGGTGCTTGTTACAAGTATGACAAGCTGCACAAAATTTTTTTGTGTAGTTTGTGAATCCGTATGTTTGGAATATTCGGTTTACTAACTGTACCATCCCCCCTGTTGAGACATGGCACTGCCCATGGCTCAACAAAGCTGCATATCTAAATAAATTAGATGGCAATATAGTTTTTTTCTCTTTGGAAATGTACAGTCCATTTTCAAGAATTGCACCTTGTTTTTCCCATTTTTGTTTTTCTGCTTTTGTAGTAAGCGTCTGCATTGTTTTCAACATGTCTAAATCTAAAATCTCAGAGGGTTGTAATTCCTCATTCAAAAGTAAAGTTTCTGAGTCTGAGGCCGCTTGCTTTGCAGCTGCATCAGCTCTCGCATTGCCTTTCGAAATTTTATCCTGTTGTTTTGTATGAGCTACACATTTACAAATAGCTACTTTGGTAGGTAACTGAATAGATTCTAATAATTCCAAAATAAATTGCGCATGATTAATTGGTTTGCCACTAGATGTTATCATTCCCCTATTCTTCCATTGTTGCGCAAATACATGTACTGTAGAGAAAGCATACTGACTATCAATATATATGTTTACACATTTGTCTTTTGCTAAAGTACATGCTCGTGTTAAAGCTATCAATTCTGCTGCTTGTGCAGACAAGTTATGTGGTAAGGGCTGGGCTTCTAAAATTTCAGTGTCTGTAACTACTGCATACCCCACTAGATTCTTTCCTGTAGGGCCCCTTCTGCATGAGCCGTCCACGTAATATGTCACCTCGGCATTATCCAAGGGCATATATATCTGTGAGATCTTGTCTAGGCAAGGCTAACTGTTCAATTTCCTGCAGGCAACTGTGCGGTGTGCCATCCGCAGGAGTTGGGAGTAATGTTGATGGATTTAATGTCATACATCGTTCAATTGTCATATGAGGTTGGCTCAGCAGTATAGTCATACATGAAAGATGTCTAGCAGGAGAGAGGTATGCTACTTTTTCTTGCAGTAAAATTATTGCGACTGCATGAGGCACTCTCAATGTGAGAGGGTGGAATAATACCACTGAGGCCGAAGCCTGTACTGCCATTGCAGCTGCAACTACTGCTTGTACACAGTGAGGCAAAGATCGCACCACTGGATCCAACTGTGATGAATAATAGGCTATGGGGCGTTGCTTATCCCCATGTTGTTGCGTCAGCACTGACGTCATATATCCTTGCTTGCAATCTACGGTCTGAAAGAACCATTTGTGATAATTTGGGAGTCCTAAAACTAATGAAGAAGCTATCAACTGCTTCAACCTGCAGAAAGCTGTTTCCGCTTCGGGTGTCCACTGTAATAAATCTTGTGCTGCAATTGGTGTTTTATATATCAAGTCAGTCAGTGGAGCAGATTCCAAAGCATAATTTGGTATCCAACTCTGACAAAAATTAGTTGTCCCCAAGAAGGACATCATTTCCTTCTTGGTTGCTGGTTTGGGTGCTTGTAAAATTGCTGTCTTTCTATCCTCGTCTAATATCCTACCTTCATTGGATATCACATATACTAGGTATCTAGCTTGCTTTTTCCAGAGTTGTAACTTACTTTTGTTCACTTTGTGTCCTTGTGTTGCTAAAAATTTCAGTAGCGCTACAGTATCCTCCCTGCATTGCTGCTGGGTGGGGGCTGCTAGCAAGATGTCATCTACGTAAAGTAGAATTTGACTACCTCCTGGTGGGGTAAACCCTGCCAGGTTGCTAGCCATTTCTTGTGCGAATATTGTTGGGCTCTCACAATATCCCTGTGGTAGTCGAGTATAGGTATACCTTTTACCCTGAAATGTAAATGCAAACCAGTATTGACTATCAGGATGTATAGGTATTGAAAAGAAAGCATTACTAATATCTACCACAGAGAAATATTTTTGTTGCGGTTTCAAGTCATTTAACAAAGTATGTGGTTCTGGCACCATGGGTGCTCTGGGTATCACTGCATTGTTTACAGCTTGTAAATCTTGAAGCATCCGCCATTCCCCATTTGCTTTTTTAACAGGAAATAGGGGTGTATTACATGGTGAATCAGGAGATTCTACCAGTACTCCTTCCCTGAGTAATGCTGCTATTATAGGCCTGATTCCTATTTCTGCATCTTTTCTCAAAGGGTATTGTCTTTTCTGTGGTCTAAATTCTGACTTTGGTGTAATTATAACTGGTCCTGCTGTTCGAATAAGTCCTACATCTGACTTGCCTGTTGACCAAAGAGTCACTGGTACTTCACATAAAGCTTTCTCTTCTTCTTCTTCTAATAAAAATGCTAATCAGCTGTCCTCGCTAGATTGCAAGTGTACAGCCGGGTGTGTTTGCATCAACCAATTCAACTTTTGTTTCTGTATTCCCTGTTCGGACAATTCTAAGTCAGTCTGTTTCTCCCATCTTGTTACCTTCTCTCCTAATTCTGCCCATTTTACATTCTTATTCTTTGTCAAGCTGACATGTGGTAATCGATTTGATCTATATAATGCAAGGAATTCTTGAGGTAATGAACAGCTAACTACACTGTTCCCCTCAGTATCCCAATACAAAGTACGTAATACTAATCTAGTTGCACGATTTCTGAACAATTCTTGCTCATACTCTCTATCAGGTCCTGGTGTATTACAGTAGTATAGAGTACAGTGTAACAAATGCTGTTGATCAGTGTCAAGGGAGGGGGCTTTAATGATGGCTACATTCATCAGTTCCTCAGTTACTGCCCCTGGACCAGTCGTAACTAGGTTCTGGCTGTACCAGTAAAACGTTTCACCCTCCGATCGCACTACAAAAGTATCCATTTGTCTCTGTGCCTCCATACCCTGCACAGTTGGAACTACTGCTATTCCAAATATCTGCATAAGGTCCCTACCCAATAGGTTCACTGGACACTTTGCAGAAACAACAATCTTACTTCTTTGGGTCATTCCTGAAACAGGGTCAGTTATTGCTATATCATGGGAGAGTGGTTCCCTGTATAGCTGTCCATTTGCAGCTTTCACTAATATATAATCAGGTGATTCAGAATGTTCTGGTAACTTGGAGGGGTGTATCAGGGTCCGTGACGCTCCTGGGTCACACAGGAATTTGACTTCCCTTCCCTCCACCAGAAGTGTAACTTCCGGTTTTGTGTCTGCTAAGTAGAGCTCTAGGCTCAATAATGCTAAATCCAAAATTTCACTTTCTTCATCCTCCATATCTACTTGCACTTCCTCTATTCCTTCTATCACATTTACATTTGTTTTCTGTTTATTAACTTCTCCTGATGATTTCTGACTTCTGCATGATGTATCTTCACTATCATATAGTCAGTCCTCATCTCCCTTATCTTCTGTGATTACCTTTTTGTTCTGTTTATAATCCCTTGCTAGATGTCCCTTCTTCCCGCACTTAAAACATTCACCTCTCTTTTTCCTTTCCTCAAAATCTTCTGACCATTTGTCAGACTGTTTATTTCCCTGGGCATTTTTCTTTCCCTTTTTACCTGACTGTAACACAAATACTTCAGCTCCGTCTTCAGCAGTGAAGACTTGCGCCTTCTTTTTCTTTTTGCTATTAAAATGTCTTTCAGCATGTCTAGCATATTCGAGTAAGGCTTGTAGCCTACCTGTTCGATGGTCTATCATATGCTTCATAATGAAGCTACTAATAGGTGCAATGCAACCTTTTAGAAATGCATTTTTTAATTGTTGTTCATACGGGGAATCATTCGTTTGGTTTTCAGGAACCGTCATACCGCTATGATTATTAAAACATTCCAATAATCTAGCATAGTACCCATCTATTGTCTAATTTTCCTGTTGTATGCATTGATTAATGCAAGTCCAGTCTGCTCTAGGTTTCCATTTCTCAGAGATTCGGTCTGTAAGACCTTTCACTCTGTTGTCTAATTCTGCGTCACTATGTGGGAGTGGTTTAAGCTCTGTATTACGAGGATTCCAGGTGCCACAAATCATGTGCCAATCTGGGCCTATAATTTGTCTTACTACTTTTTCTACTTCTTCCCCATTTAACCTCATGCCTTGCAAATCTTCTAAAAATTTCGTAAAATTAACTTTCGGATGGGGAATTCCCTCAGTAGCTTTCCGGATATCCTCCGGTGTCCATGGTCTGTATACCAAGAGTGTTGGGGCCTGCCCTGCCTGTCCTGCCTGAGGATTTGGGACCTCTATAAGTGGACATATTTCTTCTTCACTCTCATCCTGTAGGTTTCTCTCTATTTGATATGATTCTGCATTCCCATGTATTTTACGTGCTCAGGACCTAGTTTCAATAGGATCTCTAACAAACGGTTGTGGTCTCGCTGAGACCTCAGGATAACACGGAGGTGGACCAGCCTGTCCACTTGCTTCATACCCTGAAAAAGGCAACAGAGGGGGCAGGGGAGGAGGAGCTGTTGCTATTACTATGTTATTATCTTCTTTGTCTAAAAATAATGTTTTTGAATTTTTAGTCTTCTGTTCCCTACGGTTTACTTCCTCAATCCACCTGTGTGCCTGAGGAATGCCTAACTGGCGTTGCTTTTTTGCCTGACCTCCCACATCAGATTTAAGTTGCTTAAGGAGTTTAACCAGCGAAGTTTTATCTAATTTACCATCAAATTCATATTTGTTAACCCATTTCGTATAATACCTAACATTATCAGAACGTTGTGATTGCATATATTTTGCGTCTTCAGTTAGGGGCGGATCTCACGATGTTTTAGTGCACTGATTTCCCATGGTAAAAGAAAATGTTACGTAACCCTTCTTATCACGTGATATCAAAATTTCAATTCCTTTTCACAGTTTATCTAGAATAACTGCCTACCTTATTCTGTTACCCTGATCTATGACCAAATATACAATAATTCCTTTTGTCCCTGATCTGCATAACAAATCTTGACAACAATATTTACTGTAACCTAGTCCCTGATCTAAAACAGAAAAAAAGGCAAAATCTTCCTACCTGAGCCTCCAGTATTGAGCCGTCCAGGATCCGCTCTTCGGCCACAGATCAGAAAGTGGTCAGCCTCTTTAAACGACAATTCAGTCGGAGGTCTTTTCACCCAAGAAGAACCGTTTCGGTAACTTCTCCTGCGCAGTATTCGACCACCGGTAGACTCTGATCTGCAGCTGTCTGAGGGATTTTCGGCTAAAGAAGGACCAAACTGTTAAATAAAATCAAGAGATCAATACACTGGAGGTTCAGGTTCAAGAGTTTACTAGTGTACATCAGGAGGCAAAAAACGTACAAGTACAGAATTTTGTCTGACATGAAACAGGAAGTATACAATTTTTATAGTCTTTTACATTCAAGTTGTGCCCACCTTACTGACGTGGTATGTCACAGGGCATCTACATCACTTTAGCTTACAGTGTTCTATTCATTAAATTATGCTGATGCTGTATATTTAAAAAAAGTTTTCCTCTGGTAACAATATGGCCTTGCTTACCACCTGGTCAGACATAATGTCTTTCTGTAAAGTTATTTCTTCAAGGTTTCAACCTAGTCCGAATACAATAGCAGATTCAGTCTTCTAATACATTTCTTTGTTCCCCTGTAACACTTTCCCAACAGCTGGGTGTTATCTAATAACACATACACAAGGCCAAATCATCCCAGCAGGAAAGAGCAGAAGATTTCATTATTTCACATATTTAATTTCCTGACCCAGCAGATAATCACTTGTGAAAAGCATAAACATTAAAACTTGCTAAGCTAGCAACTGCCAGGGTCAGAGATCAACTTGCTACAAGCCACACTGCAGTTTCAAAACTTCTTGTAATTACACATGAATTCATCCTTTTTGTTATATCATTAATAGAATAAAATGCATTACATACTACTTTGCTTTTAAACTAGCACTTCACATATATTCAAATACATATTTTTCTAACACACTGTATGGGCAAAACATACTAATGTCAATCATTGCCTGCAACATATACCGATAGAAAGGTCATAGGAAAGACACCACACACAGGTTTGCAGAAATGGGACTCCTTTAATTGTGTACCATAACAGTCCTGTATGCCATATCATATAGCTGTTCAAATACTGACAACCATATAAAAGGAGTACTGCAACTGTGAAACAGTTACACTTATACAGTTGTCTGGAAAGATTCACAACTGTTGCAGTCCAAGCCAAGCCCTTCAGAATGTACAATAGTGCTGACAGACTGGGCCACAGGGTACCACACAATCAACAGTATGCACTTCAGGTGTGTAGTTCAGCAGTCTCTATCTACACTCTGTACAAACTCCGTAGGAGGTAAAGACGTTTTGTGATCATATGGGTTGTACCCGGAACATAACAAGGCATAATGCACAGAACAGTCTGTATTGCAGGAGGCAGTAGGCTTGCAGTACCTCAAGTCATATAAGTAATTGCAATATAGGTGGAGTATACAGTACTGTACATCCACATACCTTGTGGCAGCCCACCCCTGATACCCCCACATTTGTAACAGCCTAGGTCATTTATGGTGCTCAGCACCTGGACTCTATAATACAAGACCATATACCACTGTTACATACACTGGCCTCTGCAGTGCATAAGGGCACACATGTGTTGTGTAGGTGACACCCACACGCATATATGGCCCCAGCCCAAGTCTAGGTGCAGGGGATACAACAGCAGTGTACTAATGGCAGCAATGGCAATGTGATATACTCACAGCCCACTACAGAACAACCCCCAACAGCATGACAAATGTGCACAGCTTGGTATGTAGATGGGGGACAGAGGCTAGAACACAGGCATATATGTGGAACACTGTTGCCATACACTAAGCAAGGTGCTGGTGTTACAGGATAGTCTGCAACATACCCTTAGTCAGGGAACTGAAGTTAGATATAGACATGGATGTAGCCATTTACTGGTAGCATGCAACACACACACTGCCACTGTCATATCTGACACAGGGCTTGTGTGGTGGATGAACAACACATGATAGGCATACCTCTTCCCAGCAAGAGGTTAGGCCCACAGTAGTGAGCTATGCAGACAGACTGCATTCCAAGGTACACTAGTATGTACACACACACACACACACACACACACACACACACACACACACACACACCCTGTAACACCAGTACTATGCAAAACATTGCACAACTCTACCCACAGTCTGTCTGTAGTTCCTGAACCTCCTACAAATATGTGTCCGATCTGAGTCTGCAAGTTCTCCTGTAAGAGGTATTGCTACCTGCTGCCTGTATCACTGATGCCCACACACAGGATGGATGTCCATCAAACAGGAAATGTAAAGGGATCACGGCCACATGCTGTAGGGATGCATAGTGGGTGATTGTCATGACAGTGGTAATTCAATGTAGCACACGTGTCATTATATTTATATGTGGCTATCTGGATAGGTATATATACATATATTTCCACCATATGTCCTGGACATGGAGTGTAGCCGTACCCCAGCCCGTACAGTCCCAATGTCGTAGTGCAAGGGGATATCAGGTATGGATAGCAGGTATATTATTAGACTGTTGCTACTGTCATTGGGATTGTCTTCACAGACATGGTGTGTGTGGATGCTGAAATTCACTACTTATAACATGTGTGCCACTGGCTACTGACAGACATCCTAAGAAAATCATTGTAAAGTACCACTGCTATTATGTAATGCCCCTGTGGAGTGCAGCAGAGATTTTGGCCACTATATATGGAATTTCAGACACATCCTGTTCAGTCCAGAGGTATACACATATTCCCTTAGTGCACCACATGTACCAGGCCTGACAATATGGATGTAGACAGCCATGTAAATGGGTATAATACATAACGACAGGTATACATTTGGCGCCATAGATGTTGGATTCACACACTCCTGTCTGGCCTGACACATAATGACTGCTGGTACAGGGGTGCCATGGACACATACTACCCACTAGATATTGACATACAACTGTACAGCATCCCACTGACCTGTCTGACATACAAGATGTTTAAGGGAGGTCTGGCAGAGTACATCTGGCAAATATCTGCACATTACATCCAACTGGTTAAGTACACTAAGCTACTAGGCATGTAACAATGCACTGTGCAGGCTACAGGCAGACTGGCTCAACACTGGCCTACATCTCGTATGGGGGAATGCACATGTGTCTGCATATATAGCAGTCTCAACAGCCATGTCACAGCACAGGGTAAGATACACCTGTGTGACAGTGCATACACACACACACACAGATTCACACACAGTTGTCAGGTCTGGGGTTAGAACACCTACTTCACTACTTTATCACACTACAGCAGTATGCTGTTACAAGACGTGCTACAGAGATTAATGGGCTATGATTTCCCCAGAGGTGTATTTCTAGGTGAGTGACATGAGCAGCCTTGCTAAAGATGAGTATGTGTATTGTATGGGGTGTGAGTGGCCTAAAAAGCATTGCTCTCTACTCAGTCAGACACACACAGTTGCTAGCTCTGGGGTTAGAACATCTACCTCACTACTTTATCACACTACAGCAGTACGCAGTTACAAGACACCCTACAGAGATTACTGAGCTATGATTTCCCCAAAGGTATATTTCTAGGTGTGTGACATCTGCAGCCTTGACAATGTTGTGTATATGAACTGTACTGAGTGTAAGTAGCCTAGAAAGCATTTCTCTCTACACAGGCAGAGACCAAGATATGCACACATACACACACTCACACAGTTGCCAACTCTGGGGTTAGGACTACTACCTAACTAGTTTATACAATACAGCAGTACACAGTTATGGGACACGCCATGGGGATTACTGAGCTACAGCTCCCTCAAAGGTGTATTTCACATTGGATGACCTCAGCAGGCTTATCATGATACTGCTATGGGGAGGGCAGTGTGTGCATGGGCCGTAACCCATTCATGTAGTGGTTGACATGCCACATGCGGGCACACACAGGGTCATATGCCACAGGTACATGTATACAGCTACTAGGTGACAACTTCCTTGTACAGTCATGTTGCACAGCTGGCACATGCAACACACTGTCATGCTGACAGATACTGGTGCCTAGTATCTACAGTGAGTGACACCTGCACCTCATGTGTTTGGGGCCCTTTGGCTGTGTGCTGGATGGGACAGGCCCAGATGGATCCTTGTCATGGTCACCCTCTTCAACACATCTATGTCTGTCTACCTTTGGCTTATTATAGTGTGTTGTCCTTACATATATGTCTTTATTCCTATCCACTGTGTGTGCAAGGCAGGAGTGGTGCATACTGACATATGTCTGCACTGAGAACTGCACCTGCCAGATGTGTCTGGTCCACTGTTGTTTGCTGACATGGCCTTCTTGTGTTTAAGTGTGTGAGCATGCCCATGATGGGCTTTGACTGACATTGCCTTCATTCCTCTAAGTGTGTGAGCATGCCCAGTATGGCCATCTATATTGCATGTGTGGATCAAGTCCAGGTGGTTTGTACTGCGGTGCTGGCCTTTGTGTTGTACACCGACAGGTAGCATGCTGTGACTGCAGGGTATACATCAGTCATTTGGCATTGACTGTTGCTACATTTCTGCATAGCTGGGGGGGGGGACACCTGACTGTTATAAGTGTACATAGGATGGTGGGGCACACCTTACACTTTACACAGTTGCTAGGACTGTACTGGTATGTCAGGTACACCATTTCAGTCTGTAGTCTTACCTATTGTGCTGGCTAGAGGCATACCAGTGTCCCACAGATCGCAGCTTTCACTACCTACATATTTGTTTCTGACTTCCTAGCCTTCACAACTTACATCCAATTGGCTGGCCTGCTGTACTCTGTCTGTGTAGGGCTGGGGTAGGGGTAACCCATGGGGCTCATTCAGAGGCCATAGTACAGCATTTGTTTGTGTTTGTCTAAACCTATCCTGCTGGCTGTGACTGTTGTTTGGTATGTGCCCCCCCGACTGGCATGTGTAAGTCACTCACCTTGTGGATGTCCCAGTATTGAGGGTGGTGCTGCAGGGCTGCCTATGTTGGATGCCAATAGTACACTCCCTATACATGGCTGAGCACAGGTAGTGTCATGTTTGGCATCCCTTTTACTGTATGTGCGAGTTGGAGAGAGGTGTCATTCCCTGGGTCCCTACTGTGTCAGTGCATGTGCTATGCATTGCCTCTTTGCCAAGGCCAGGGCATACTAGGCATGCCTCCTTCTGCCTACTGGGGCAGGCTCAGGTTGTTCCTCCTCCAAGTCACTCTGTGCCTGTACAGGCCTTGGCACTGGTGGGGGGCTGTGTGGCCCTGCACCATGCTTTTCCTGTTGCAGCTGTTTCCACAGGATCATATTGTGTAGCATGGCACATACAAGGACAATTTGGGTACATGTAGTTGGTGAGTACTGCAAGGCTCCACTGGATGTGTCCAGGCACTGGAACCATGACTTGAGCATCCCAAACACACGCTCTATTATGATTCATGTTTGTGCGTGTGCGTCATTATGGAGTTGTTGTTTGGGTGTGTGTGCATTTCTGAT
The DNA here is from genome assembly GCF_019279795.1 of Protopterus annectens. Classification (NCBI taxonomy): domain Eukaryota; kingdom Metazoa; phylum Chordata; order Ceratodontiformes; family Protopteridae; genus Protopterus; species Protopterus annectens. Next base: position 575,083,066 of record NC_056727.1, on the reverse strand, counting down.
GGGTGTCATCAGCCATGGCTCCAGTGCATATCCAGCATTCCCCACTAGGTGACCATGTGGGATGTCCCCATTGGCAAATGTCTGGTACAGCTGTGTCAGATGCCAGATGTAGGAATCGTGGTAGCTTCCAGGGTGGCTAGCACACACATTCATTATTATGCCCTGGGCATAGAACACGACCAGGCAGTTGATGGAGGGGAAGACCCTATCCCACTCACCTGGTGGCACTTTAATGCATATGTGTGTGCAGTCTATTGCACCCACTACCACAGGGTATTCTGCTATTTGGTGGAAGAGACGCATATTGCTGGCCAACATCTCACAGGTGATGGGGAAATATACATGCTCACCGACATGTGCTGACATGACATCCAGGAACTGGTGGAGTACCCTGGATGCTGATGCCTGTCAAATCCCCATCATATCCTCAGTTGGCCTTTGGAAGGTACCTGTAGCTAGTATTCGTAGGACTACACATACCTTGGTATCCACTGGGATGGGTTCCCCACTGTTAGTTCTGTATGTGAGGCATGGCCGGCACAGCTCCACAATTTGCTGTAGGAGGTCCCTGTCCACCCTATAGCACTCCACTATCTCCAGCTCATGTAGCCCTTGGTAGGTTACCCTGGGTCTGTACACTCTTCTCCATCTCCTCACTGTGGGTTGCTCAGCAGCATTCACATCCTCACCACCCTCAGCCTCTTGCACATGCTGGTTTATAATAGCAAAAGCAGCCCCTAACATTTTTTCTCTTGTTTTCGTTTTGTAAAATTTCTCCGTCTTCATAAACCGGTGGTGCAGAGTTTTTGGGAAAAACAAGGGGAAAGGTGTTTGCATAGTTTATAGTGGTGTGCTGGGCTTGTCTGCTGCCTGTGTAATTGTCTGATTCTGATACATTTCACCTGTCAGCTAAGCTAGTTCTCCTTGATTATCTTCCTACTTCTGTTTTCCCTTCCCATTACCTCCCTGTTTAAGCCCGTGTGCACTCCGCACAAATGGAGTGCTCAAATGTGCACAGAGCTGCTATTTCCTGGTTTAACTTCCTTTTTCTTCCTGTAAAACCCACTGCATGGCATGCACACCCACTTACAATTTGTAAAGAGTGCTAGGCAGGTTTAGACACACCTCTAGCTTAGCTGTGCTACGCTAGGAGCAATCCTGAGCCACAGGTCTCCAGTCTGCTTACAGTATGCCTGACACACCCCTCCATGATGTCACCTATATCCTAGTCTAGCACCCAGCTATTTCTGCTCTTACACACTTGGAAACTGCCTCACACCCTGAGAAAATCTGTGATTCACTAACCTTTCCCTCATTTGCATAGGATTGCCTGCTAATGCATAGTTACATGTCCCACACTGAGCCTCCCCCTTAGCAACTACTACTCACTGGCCAGGTTGTCTTTTGCCTGCCATTGACTTGCATGGCAGAATACTGATTTTTGTTAGAATGCTCATTTTCAGTTTATTTTCTTGTTTTCCCTCCGATCCCGTTTGCGCGCCGCTGCCCAATGCTTAAACAGCCGAGTTCGGTGAAAAAAATAAATAAAAGTTGTTTTATTTATTTTATAAACAGTTTGCAATGCCAATGGCCTTCTACTTGGCCATTGGCATGCTTTCTCAATAATATGCAGCCTTTATTTGGAGCTGTCATAGCTCTGTTTTGGAATTTGCAGAAATGTATTCGGTTACTAACCGTGTACATTTCTGCAGATTGCACTTGTCTTGCACGGACTAGTGCAAGCTTCCTGGATTGCAATATCACCTCACTTGCATGGATTTCTCCAGCAAATTAGGTGATTTGCATACCAGGGCTTAGTCCGTGCAAGATTAGTGCTGGAGCTCTTGTGCACACCCCTGCTGGCTGTTCCTGGATCGCACGGCAGACATATTGCCTGCATGAGCCACTGCACTCATCTTGCACTCCATGCAGGCTTTTGAGAATCTGGGGGACTGTGTTTAGGTAAAATGTGCATTACTTAAACTTAAATATATGCACATATATATCTATATATATATCTATATCTATATATATATATATATATATATATATATATATATATATATATATATATAAAACTATAACTATATATATATATATATATATATATATATATATATATATATGTGTGTGTGTGTGTGTGTGTGTGTGAGTCTACTTCAGTGTCTTTCTGATAATATATTCTTAGACTGACAACAATGTTCCCAATTGGTTTCCAGTCCACAGTTAGCAATTAACTTGACTTAGAAACATAGACAAATCATTTTCATAGATAGAAATATGAGAACTGCATCAAGAGAGAAAATTGAGATGACCGCCCTGCAGAATTTGCCAGACATTACCTTTCAAACAAACTGGCCTTCATCTGTTCTTCTACCTCATACCATTGTTAAATGCTCATCTTTGATCACTGCTACTAGACCCCAGTTTCAATGCATGCCAGCATTTAGCTTTAATTAATTCACAATTAGATGCATGCACTTCTGAATATAAACAGCACATTGCTCAAAGAAGCCAGTTATTCAGGTCAAGGTACAAATGACAATGCACACAGTGGCAACACTCTTTTTTACAGAAACATAACACTCACTGTTCTATCACACACTGCAAATTGTTTTCTAGAATTTGTGATCCGTGTACCATGAACACTAAGACAAATACAGGGAATTGTGCAAAATATTTGAATTCCAAGATTTATACCAAGATCCATCCTATGTGTGATTAGGAATGTATCAGCCAAAATTACCTCCATTGAACAATCTGGCTTTATAACACTCAGACAAACGTGTGATAATACACTAACACTAAATACACTAATCTCATATGCTAACCAAAACAACTTAAATATATATGCACTCGTTATTGATGCTCATAAAGCCTTTGATAGAGTAAACATGACATTTCTATTCCATATTCTACCCTACTTTAACATACCTCAAAAATGTATCCAAACTTTACAAATACTATACAATAACCCCTATACATCGTTATATATAAACAAAACCTGGTCTAAAAGTATCCAGATCAAAAATGGAACCCGTCAAGGATGCGCTCTATCCCCGCTACTATTCAACTTATATCTAAAACCTCTCTTCTTAAAGATAAAACAAAAAATATACCATAACCCCCAATAATCTATGACACCAAAATCTTCTTATCTGCATTTGCAGATGATCTTAATATTTACTGTACCACACCAATTTCGGATATAAAGAAAATACTATCTGCTATTGAGTGCTTCTCGACAATATCGAACTACAAAATGAACCTCAAAAAAACTAACATCTTCCCCTTAAAAACCCCTAAACCATTCTCTCTTCTACCACTGGTAGAAAAAATAAAAACTGAAGAAATAATTAAATACTTAGGTATTACATTCTCCACAGATAACAAGGATTTTTACTCAAATAATATAAAACAAAAATGGACTGACATCCTACTAGACTTGAATAGATGGAAAAATCTAAGACTACCATTCTTGGCCAAAGTGTCAATAATAAAAATGAATGTCTTATCTAGATTATTATATATCTTCATGTCCTCCCAGATAACCATACCCAACAAATTTTTCAAGCAGATGTACTGAATTTGCTAAATTTATCTGGGAACCTAAAAAATGCAGAATTTCATATAATAAATGAATGACCCCTAAAAACAAAGTTGGCCTAGACCTTCCAAACTTTGAAACATACTACTTAATTATAAACACCAATAGAATTTTGAGAATTGTGGAATACAAACCAATGGACAAAACCTGGTACCCACACTGGTTAAGAATATACCATAACCATGCCAAAAGCCTGGATATAAATCCCAAAGCATTACCATTCCTAAACTCCAACCTAATGAAATCCTACAATTTAATAGAACCTCTCAAATACTCCATCATACTAACACAAAAACTATTTAAATCATTAAACCTGATACAAGCCATGATGATATTACAACACTTACACAAAAACCCTAACCTTAAAATAAATAATCAGACGTTAGATCTAAAACACTTCCCTTGCCTAATAAATACAACCATACAAGACATATACCCATACTTAAACTGCCCGGTCCAAGAATTAAGAAACCAACTGAACCTACCCAAATCATATTTGCTGATCCTGAGACAGATTAAAGAATTGTGTATGAGTTATCTCCATGACACTATCATTAATAATGAAGACATAACAACATGTAACTTACTTTGGAAGACTCTCCTCCTAAACAAAAAATATACTTCATATACTTACAAAATGATTAAAGACATTAAATTCCAGAAATACATACTCATATCTGACTATTGGAGGAAAAACCTTCCATCCACTGATGATCATAAATTGATTCAAGCAATCAATTTAACAATAAAATCTATATCCCTTCAAAAATTGGCTTTTACTCAATTCATGATAAATAATAATGCATACTACACACCTACTATCTTGCACAAATTTAACTCTAATAATTCCCCAACCTGCCCACATTGCAAAGATAAAACTGCTGACCTATTCCATATGTTCTGGAGCTGTAAATGTGTATTCAAACTTTGGAACTCCCTGAAAGTGCAACTGCAAAAGACAGGCTATCAAACATCTACACTCACCTGGGAATTTATGATATTACACATCATTCCAAATAACATATCCAAAAAACAAGCAATTATTCTGATCAATATTTTCCTCTTAATGAAACTTTATATAGCCACCAACTGGCTTAATCCAACCAAGAACTCTTGGGAGAGCTTTAGAGTACTGGCGATTAAACATATACTAGCCCATAAAATAACAATTAACAAAGGAGCCCAAAATATTAAATCTTACAAAGTTTGGGAACAGATTTTTAATATCATACTTGCATAAATTACCAAATATAAACATATTCCATCATAATTAAGAAGTCCCACATCATCTTGCATTCATAAACTACAGAAATAGTTTTTTGCGTATAAGATTTTACCTAGAGTAAGCATTCTGAGATAATTTGTTTTATTCTGTTGAATTGTGGAAGCATCTATGTACATAGTGTAAATAGGATTATTTGTTTGATTAACCTTCTTTTGTTTTAACCTGAATGCAGAACATTTGTGTAACATTCACTTATCTCTGTATGTATAAGCAACATCTCAATTTCTCATCTGTTATATTTGAAAAATAAATAAACATTACTGAAAAAAAAGGAATGTATCAGCCTTGCTTCAAAGTTGTACCATACCCACCCCCTAAATAAGTAGCAATTAAAAATCCTTTCCTGAAAGTATTTCAAATGAATTTATCAACAATGTACAACTAGAAAAGTTTCACAGAGCTTGCATTTATAGCATTCTCACTACTAAGCAGCTATCAGGGATGGTCATTCTAGATTAGATGACTTGGTTAACAAATATGACAGCTGAGATCCTCCTTATAAACATTATTATTTTTAATTTACTTGTCCTAGTGATGCTCATGGTTGTACCAAGCTAAGCAGGGTAAATTGTACTTGTCTTTCCCTAGAAACTGCCTTGGGCTACAGTTCATCCTAGGGGATCCTGAGATTTTCATAAGGAATATAAGAGATATGATACCTCTCTACTGTACAGATTTTCACAGAATGTCCAGATTTTTGCCTCATATATTTAATCTGTTTCTAATAAAACTCTGTTTTCCTATTAAATCGTAGGCAAATCATTGAGGTTGAAGTCAGAAAATAAAGAAGATGTGAGTTTCAGACTTAATAGCCTTCAGAAAATTCATGCTAATACAAAACCTGTTATGCTGTCAACTTTCTAAGTTTGTAAGAGCAATATTTAAAACATGTCCCTATTTTGGGGCATTTGATCCCCCATTATTTACAGCTTTGTCCAGATTTCTTGTGCTAAGAGGTTAAGAGATATGGAGATATGATATCTCCAACATATCCTAGGTCTGGTCCAGAGCTTCCTCCCAGTACCTAATATACCTCCTAAGGCAGCATTCAGAGGCATCCTCACAAAGCACCTCAATCATCAAAACTGAGTCTTCCCAACATGGTGGAGAAACACCTGTGCTACAAGGTCCACCTAGATTGTTAAACTCCTCAATCATTCATCACTGAGCTTCAGCATAACTACTCTGCAAAGGAACCCAATTTTAGCCATTAGTATCTATGACGTCATTCTTGCTGTCATTAATCAGAGTTCATGACCATGGGAGAGAAGGGGGGCAGAGCATGACTAGCATGGTAAGAGTGCTATCCCATGACTCAGGGGGTGGGCATAGAGTGGCTAGCACAGTAAGAACACTGTCTCATGACTCGGGAAGGAGCTCAGGGAGACTAGCACAGTAAGAGCGCTATCCCATGAGTCGGGAGGGCATAGAGTGGCTAGCACAGTAAGAGTGCTGTGTCATGACGCAGGGGGCATAGAGTGACTAGCACAGTAAGAGTGCTGTCCCATGATCTGGGGAGGGTCATAGAGTGACTAGCACAGTAAGAGCACTGCCCCATGGCTCGGGAAAGAGCCCAGAGTGACTAGCACAGTGAGAGTGCTGTCCCATGACTCAGGGGGCATAGAGTGACTAGCACAGTAAGAGCACTGCCCCATGACTTAGGAAGGAGCTCAGGGTGACTAGCACAGTAAGAGTGCTGTCCCATGACTCAGGGGGCATAGAGTGACTAGCACAGTAAGAGAGCTGTCCCATGAGTTGGGAGGGCATAGAGTGACTAGCACAGTAAGAGTGCTGTCCCATGACTCGGGGAGAGCATACAGTGACTAGCACAGCAAGAGCTCTTTTGCTTGACTCGAGGGGGGGTAGAGTGACTAGCACAGTAAGAGTGATGTCTCATAATTCGGAGGGGGGCAGAGAATGACTAGCACAGTAAGAGCACTGTCCCATGACTCAGCTCTAACTTCACCACCACAGTTAGTATGATACCTGCAGTACCAGCCTGTGGGTCTATCTCCTGATGCCCTCTACCCTTACTCAGGACCAAAACACCAGGATACTTAACATTCTCCATCTGAGGTAATTGAGCCCTCTCACCTGGAGATGGCAATCTCCTGTTTTTCTGAGAAAGACCCATAACTTCATTAGTGGTATTGATTTTCATACTAACTGCTTAATACTCAGGTGTGAATTGCTCCAGAACATTCTAGAGGTCATGGTCAATTAAAGGTAGGAAGAAAACACCATCTGTAAACAAAAAAATGCAACTCTCACATCCTTAGACTGGACCTTCTCCAATGAACCTAAAATAAGTACACATATCCCATCTAAATATCCCATAATATGGTAAAAACAATATAATGTAATGTACTCACTACTTGATTTTCTAGTAACATTTTAATGTTAGACGCCTTCTTATTTACAAAGCTGGAACAGTCACCAGCTGGTTTAAATAGTTCTGTATCACCTTGTAATATTCATCATTTGTTACATAAAACTGCCTTAATGTCACTATTATCAACACGATATAGATAAAACACATAAAGTGCTTCTCTCTCTACTTGCATCAGCTATGTAGGTGCTGGTAAACAATCTTGTCCATTATTTCTCCAAATTGATTGGAGAATGTGTTCCATATCTCTCAGTATATATTTTACTTGCCACTGAATAAAAACTGTAACTATGACCTCTGCCTTTAAACATGCCTCTCAATTTATTTATCTCTAAATTACAAATATTGTCATCAGAAGTAAATCTTGAAGCTCAAAACTCAGAATTTTGACAATATTTGTTTTTCATATAAACTGGGTACTGACCTTCAAAATATAAATAATTATTTACATGCATAAGTTTTCTGCACATAAAAAAGTCAAACTTCTTATTCACTTTATCACCATCCTGTATGTCTAGTTATAATTTAGTCAATAAAAGTGTACATGGAAAAACAAAAATATTCCTGTTATTTATTTCTACTATATTTCCTTTTAATGTGCCTAAGCCCTTAACTCAAATGAAAAAGAGGTCATCTATAAAACACTCATAAGACTTCACATATTTAAAAAACATAAATTGTACAGTGAATTTATCTTCCATTAAGCAAACACAAGATATCCAAAAGCTACTGCTATTACTTCACCCACTGTAGTTCCAGATCCAGCCACTTGACAGTGTAAATATGGGCTCTAGATGATAGTCCCCGTTGATATGACACCTCACCTCATGTGCAAAATTGGGGAAAAGTGGGTTATGGATGGATTAGCTTTATAGGCTCATAGGAGATTATTAGGCGAATGGCTTAAGAGCCCTTACAGGTCTAGCCATTATTACCCGAATTTTACCCAATTTTCAATTTCTAAGGGCTAGAGGATGGCTTAGGTTTGTGCCTATGCCTTTGAGCATTTTACAGACTGCCCCTGTCCATAAGGGAAGTAGGCATCACCACAGGAATGAATTTGTGATTCTCCATCCAATAATCAAAACTGAGTTTCAAGAGGGTCAGGGAGGGGCTCTACTTTACATGAATAGGAATCCTGTTCTAGAGAAGGGGTAATCTCTGAGACACATATCTGTCTCTCCAGCATGTTTTGTTTGTGTCACCGAAAAGGTTTACATCCCTAGATCAGGTGACTCTCATGCAGTTTGTCTTCCAGTTCTGTAACAGTACCATCAGGGCTGGATTTGTAAGTGCCTCGTAAGTTAGGCATAATTCATCTCTTAATAGTCAGCAGGAGACAGAGTAATGGGATAGGGTGTTTAGTCTGTCTGCATAGGACATGTTTACACTCTGTATTTATTTATTTATTTTTTGTAAGGAACTTCTGAGGTCACTCCAGCTGTTTCAAGTGCTTGGTTAAGTACATGCCAAAAGGTGCATTGTTCTCAATTATTGGTCTGATGATGGCCAAGAAGAGTGGTACTATAACTTCCTTGGATCTGGATGCCATACCTTTACTTGTAAGCTGTGCCATATTGAAGGTCTCCTTCACCACCGTGGACACATGGCTTTCCAAGTTCAGGTTATTATCTATCTGTGTACCTCTCACTTTGAGCCCAGTCTTAGGGGTATGCTATTAAAGTTGTAATTTGCAGGGGTATATGACTTCCCAAAGGGTATGACTATGTATTTTCTGGCCTTTAGTTTTTAAACCATGGCTCAGGCACCAATCATTTGTCTGAGTCTGACCCTTCTGAAGGATATTTACATTGCTGGAGGATTCAGTGGTTGCACTCACCTTGCAGTCATCAGCAAACTTAGTCAGCCAAAGGTCTTCTACATTAGCCTTGACTTCAGAGAAGAATTTTCAATACAGAAGAGGTCCCAGCAATGAGCCTTATGGCACACCACTAGTAAATGACCTCTTGCTTGCTCTGGATTCACCCACTATAACAACATGTGTTCTGTCTGTGAGTCATTTGGCTATCTGGTGACAGGGATTATTGCTTAGTTTTGTGAGTTTATCTATAATAACTGAATGAGGAAGTGTGCCAAATGCCTTAACCAGGTCAGGGTAGGCAGTATGCACTGTTTTACCCTCATCCATGGCCTTAATAACGTTCTCAAATAAGTCCAGCAGATTGAGCAGGCATGACCTACCCTTGACAAAGCCAAACTGGGTTGGATCCAGTGTTTGGATGTTTCTCTATGTTGTTATTTATCAGGTCCATGATTTTTCTTTCCATGGCCTTGCATATATGATAGATAGATGCTAAAAAGAATCATTGCAAAACACAGATGTTTGCTAAAAATAATCATTACAAAACACAAAAAAGTTTTTCAAAATAAGCTCAAAATAGAAAAATATGACATTAATCATACACTACGCATGCTTTAAAGATAGACAAATAATTCTAGAATATTCAATACCAGAATTTTGAGGAACACAAATATATAATGATTTACCATCAGCTGTTGCAAAAAGAGACTTCAGGCAATTTACATCGATCTCCCTCAACTGCCTGAAAACAATGCTATGAGTCTTTGATATAAGAATCTTTATTTGGCATGTAACTATTTAAAATGTTCTCCACATAAATGGGCTGTGGCCCAGTTTTAGCGCCACATGCGCTCACAACTGGAAGGGAAGTTGGTGGTGTTATTCTGAACTTTAGGAAAATCAAAATAATGCTGATTTGTGGATGTAGTATATATACAATGATCAGGCAAGCAACCTACTAATACATTCCCCCGGATTCTCAAAGACTTGCACGGCGTGCATGATTAGTGTTAGATGAAATTTTGCCAATATGGCGGCTGAGCGATCCACGTACGTGCACGTCTGACCTGCACGAGCGCTGCAGCACTAGTGCTGTACATCCCCAGCCCCCGTATGCAAACAATGCCAAATGTACAAAATACAACTTTTATGATATGTCCACCAATCACATCTGTTGAAGCATAGGGCAGCGGCGCGCAAATGGTACAGGTGGGGAAATAAGAAAATAAGCCTAAAAAAACCAGTCTAACTAAAATCAGTATTCTGCCATGCAAGTCAATGGCAGGCAAAAGACAACCTGGCCAGTGAGTAGTGGTTGCTGAGGAGGTAGGCACAGTGTGACACATGTAACTATGCATTAGCAGGCAATTCTATGCAAATGAGAGGAAGTTTAGTGAATCCCAGTTTCCCCAGCATGTGAGACAGGTCCCAACAGTATATGAGTATGAACAGCTGAGTGCAAGACTAGGAGGTAGGTGACATTATGTGTGGGAGTGTCAGGCATACTGTCGGTGGACTGGAGCCCTATGGCTTGGGGTTGCATCCAGCTTAGCACAGCAAAGCCAGGAGGTGTGTCTAAACCTGCCCAGCATGTATGACACAGTGTATACGGGTGTGTGCACCACGCAACGGGATTTACAGGAAGATAATGGAAGTGAACCCAAGAAATAGCAGCAGTGTGTACATTGCAGTACACCGATTGTGCGGCGAGCCCCTGGGATGAATCAGAAGGGCAATGGGAAGGGAAAGCAGTAGTAGGAAGTTAATCAAGGGGTACTAGGTTCGCTGCTAAGTGAAATGGATCTGGACCAGCCAATTACACAGGAAGCAGACTAGCCCAGAACACCACTATAAACTATGCAAACACCTACCCCTCCAGTTTTTCCCACAACTTACACCACCGGTGTAAACAAGCGGGGAACTTTTAACACAACAGCAAAATGTTAGGGGCTGCAATAGCTATCATACAACTAGTGGAAGAGGCTGAGGGTGGTGAGGATGGGAATGCTGTCGATCAACCCACAGTGAGGAGATGAAGAAGAATGTACAGACCCAGGGTCACCTACCAAGGGCTACATGAGCTGGAGATAGTGGAGTGCTATAGGGTGGACAGGGAACTCCTACAGCAGATTGTTGAGCTGTGCTGGCCATGCCTGACACACAGAACTAACAGAGGGGAACTTAATCCAGTGGAAATGAAGGTATGTGTAGGCCTAAGAATACTAGCTACAGGTACCTTCCAAAGGCCAACTGGGGATATGATGGGGATCTCACAGGCATCAGCATCCAAGGTACTCCACCAGTTCCTGGATGCCATGGCAGCACATGTCGATGAGTATGTATATTTCCCCCTCACCTGTGAGGCTTTGGCCAACAGTATGCATCTCTTCCACCAAATAGTGGAATACCCTGAGGTAGTGGGTGCAATAGACTGCATGCACATATGCATCAAAGCACCACATGGTGAGCAGCGTAGGGTCTACATCAACCACAAGGGCTTCCCCTCCATCAACTGCCAGGTCATGTGTGATGCCCAGAGCATAATACTTAACGTGTGTGCTGGCTTCACTGGATGTTATCACAATTCCCATATCTGGCATCTGATGCAGCTGTACCAGAAATTTGCCAATGGGGACATCCCACATGGTCACCTAGTGGGGGATGCTGGCTACCCACTGGAGCTGTAGTTGATGACACCCAACAGAAATGCACACACACCCGAACAAGAACTCCATAATGAGGCACATGCACAAACAAGAATCATAATAGAGCATGTGTTTGGGATGCTCAAGTCACAGGTCCAGTGCCTGGACACATCTGGTGGAGCCTTGCAGTACTCACCAACTACATGTACCCAAATTGTCCTTGTATGTGCCATGCTACACAATATGATCCTGCGGAAACAGCTGCAGCAGGAGCAGCAAGGGGCAGGGCCATATAGCCCCCCACCAATGCCAAGGCCTTCACAGTTACAGAGTGACTTGGAGGAGGAACAATCTGAGCCTGCCCCAGTTGGCAGAAGGAGGCATGCCCAGTATGCCCTGGCCCTGGCAAATAGGCAATGCATAGCACATACACTGACATGGGAGGGACACAGGGAATAGCACCTCTCTCTGACTCTCACGTACAGTAAAAGGGATGCCAAACATTACACTACCTGTGCCTAACCATGCATAGGTAGTGTACCACGTGCATCTGACATAGGCAGCCCTGCAGCACCACCCGCAGTACTGGGACACCCACAGGATAAGTGACTCACACATGCCAGTCAAGAGGGGGGTGTCACATACCCAACAACAGTCACAGCCAGCAGGACAGGTGTAGACAAACACAAACAAATGCCTTACTATGGCCTCTGAATGAGGGGTATGGGTGACCCCCACCCAGGCCTACAGGGACAGACCACAGCAGGCTAGGTAGTGGGATGTCAGTTGTGACAGCTAGGAAGTCAGAAACAAATGTGTATGCAATCAAAAGATAAGAATGGAAGTACACCGGTTTGGCATTGCCAGCATGATGGGCAAGACCACTGACAGAATCGGACTACAGGACATACCAGTACAGTTCTAGCAAATGTGCACAATTGAAATGTCCAAGAAGAATATGATCCGAAGCCAAAAAAGAATTTATTGGATAAAAACACCACAGAGAAATTGATTGACCTAGGTTTTGTCTTTACTAAAGACTTCTTCAGAATGCCAGCACATATCCAAACCATCCTATTTATATCCCCTATTCACAAACAATCCAATCATATAATTCAACTCATCCACAAATTCTTGATTATCACTGACCATCTGAGCAGCTCTGACCATTTGGCCTTTTATTATTCCTCTTTTTTGGTGATTAGGATGTCAACTATTGTATTGCAGATATGAATTGGAAAAGGTAGCCTTCCTATAACTACTAGACTTTTTGTGTGCCTTTGGGTTCATTATATGCATACAGTTTTTCAGGTTTATAATTATTAAACACAGTTTTATTGTTTTTTTGTGTTAATTCATATTAAATATTTTTATGTAATTTATTTATGATTGATGATGTAATTTTTAAAGTTAATCAATTAAATCTATTTTATTAGGGGGTGTGGCTTGTGTTAGTATAAATAGGATGGCGACTGGAGTTGTGCCTATCATGTCTTGTCTGTCCACCACATAGGTCTAGTATCAGATAATACACTGGCAGTGTGTGTGTTGCGTGTTACCGGTTCATGGCTACATACATGGCCATTCATACCAGCAATTCCCTGACTAAGGGTATGTTACAGACTAACCTGTAACACCTGCACCTTGTGTAGTGTATGGCAATAGTTGTCCACATATGTGCCGGTATTCCAGCCTCTGTCCATCACTTACATACCAAGCTGTGCACATATGTCATGTTGTCTGTGGTTGATCCATAGTGGGATGGGAGTATAACATACTGCCATGTCTGCCATCAGTCCACTGCCGTTGTAACCCCCACACATATGGTGGGGTTGGGCCAAATATGTGTGGGCGCCACCTACACTATACATGTGTGCCCTCATGCACTGCAAAGCCCAGTGTATGTAAAAATGGTATATGGCCCTGTTTAATTGGGTCTAGGGGTGGAGCACCAGAAAAGACCTAGGCTGCTACAAAATGTGGGGTTATCAGGGCTGATCTGCCTTAAGGTATCTGAATGTACAGTACCACATACTTCACCTATATACACATTACTGTCATGGATCTGGGTACTGCAGGACTATTGCCCCCTGCCATACAAACTGCTCTGTGTGTTGGTGTGCATGTGATGGTGTCAGTTACACCAAGTTATGTAGCAGTTACAACCCATGTGGTCATAAGACGTCTATACCACCTACTGTGTTTGTACAGTGTGTAGATAGAGGCTGCTGAACTACACACCTGGAGTACATACTGTCGATTGTTAGGTATCCTGTGGCTCAGTATGTCTTTCCTATTGTACAATGTGAATGGCTTGGCCTGGACAGCAACAGCTGTGAACCTTTCCAACCTACTGTATGAGTGTAACTGGTCCACTGTAGCATCACTCCATTGATATAGTTGTCAGTGTCTGAACAGCTATATGGCATGGCATGTAGAACTGTAATAGTACACGATGACAGGTTACCATGTCAGCAAACCTGTGGGTGTTGTTTCGCCTATGATCTCTCTATGAGTGTATATTACAGGCAATAATTGTCATTTGTATGGGTGGCACATACAGTGTCCAGTCATTCAGGGGTCAACTGTAGGCATAATGGCTGTTCCATATTGTGTTCACCTACCACTCATGTTTCGTACTGTACATATAACTGCATGTGTATGTGTAGTCACATGTATATGTACATGTATATATGTGTGTATATATATATATATATATATATATATATATATATATATATATATATATAAAAAATTATGTATATGTATACCTGTATCTGCATATCTATGTCTGTGTATCTGAAGCCTGGTAATGATGACATCCACATAATACATTCCCCATGGGAGGCAGAACGTACTGAATGATATGTTACCAATAACAGCCTGACATCATACAGGTGGGATGTAGTACAGGTAACATTATGTGCCCGTGTTGCCACTGGCCCTGGTTATGGGATCACCAGTACTTGGTAGTGTATTGCAGGGTGAATGTGTTTGGCTGGGGGGGTTCCTATTCATACGATTCGTATAGTGTGTGGTGCCTCTCAACCCCATTAATGTAACATGTAGCCTGTTACACTCCACTCCCTAACAGCTACATGTGCCTTGCAGTACCAGCACAACAGTGTTGCACCAATGGGTCGGTAGGCATGAGAATCCCATTGAGGTCTGCTGCGTGTTTGTATATGTGCATGTGTGCATATCTGTAGGGTACACCGTCCAAGTCCACATATTCCTAATATAATACACATTGCCACACCGTAATACGGATATTGTTGTTGTTGCCCATAGGTGTGGCAATGCAATGCAACACCCTACTATGCCTGTGGCATGTGCATCACATGCATAGCCCTGTGGTACCACTGTTGTGATATGCAATGGTTTGTTTTTGCACTGTGGCCACTGTGTGATAGTGGGTGTGTCAGAGTATCTAGATGGGTTCTAGTGTGTACAATATCCAGTGGGGTATGTGGGTGCTGTGTACACTGTCTTTACACCATGGTACATCTGGTATATGGCCCACGTACCACTCTCAGGTGGCCAAAGTCACCATCACCCATACAGGTAACAGATAACAGGATACGGCCCAGTTACACATGTGCTGTGTGCAGCCTACCTGTAACACATTGGAGACATGGACTAGTTAGTTAGCAACTATGCAACCAGGTCTCTAAGATGTGCATCTACCCGTTGTGTCGGTCAATGTGTATATGATGGTATGACACACTATGTATTCACCATATACAAAATTGGGTCTAGGTTAGAAGATCGACAGCCGACATCACCGACAACGGAATAGCGGGCGCCAGATGATCGACATTCGGAAGACCGACGCTACGGATGAAAACACCGACGCCAGGGATAGTGACTTGGAAAGAAGGCTGTGTGAGTATGCGGTGGTGACGGACGTTAGGGTGCGAGTAAGGTAAGTGTGGATAGTGACAGTCTGTGGGGATAGGGGTGGGTTAAGTGAGTTAGGGTTAGGGCACGGGTTAGGTAAGTGTGCGGTAGTGGTATGTTTTGGGTTAGGGGCGGGTTAAGTGAGGTAGGGTTAGGGGGCGGGTTAGGTAAGTGTCTTGATAGTGGTATTTTTGGGTTAGGGGCGGGTTAAGTGAGTTAGGGTTAGGGCGCGGGTTAGGTAAGTGTCTTGGTAGTACTATTTTTTTTTAGGGGCGGTTAAGTGAGTTAGGTTAGGGCATGGGTTAGCTGAGTGTGCGATAGTGACGGACCTTAGGGTAAGGGTTGGGTTAGGGTTGTACATAGTTGTGTGTGTGAGGTTTAGTGTGGGTTTTTGAGGATTTTGGTGTGCTTGTGCTCTGTGTGTGGTTTTTGGATAGGGGATGTGTTTTGTTAGTTGATTGTTGTTATTGTGGTGTGTGCAGTGTATGGGGTTTCGTGTTTGTGGACTGTCGGTTACTTGTTTGTCGGGCATGTGAGGTGTCGTGGTTATGGTTTGTTGATTATGTGGTGTCGATGTTTCTGTTGTCGGTGAAAGTAGCTGTCGATGTTATAACCTAGAACCACAAAATTATATCCCCCATTACCATATTGTACGTGTTTGTGGAGGTCTGCATGTAGCACGTGACCTGGTACACACCTCACCCTACAGATGGTGTCGTGTGTACAATGACAGCCACACAGTTCAGTAGCACTACATACCCGGGTTGGGGTCTAGACACACTGTTACCAAGTCAGGATGTGTGTGCATGTGGATGGGTCGACATAAGGGTGCAGATTATACCTGTACCAGCAGGCCACTGGTCACATTTGCACAGCCAATAGCTGTTATACATGCCTGTGGCATGTGTGCAACTGTACACCACATATGTCATGGCCATGGTGTCACCACACTGACATACCCTTGTGGAATATGACTGAGGACCATCCTCCTGCTGACACATGTATGCCTACATCACAAATGGATGACAGTATGGGGATATCAATTAGTCTTACCAACAACTGAGATGCATCCTAGCTACATGGCTACACTACCTGACATGTATGTAGTACACATTACCCCTGACTACATACTACACTGCAGTATATTGTGGCACTCTATCACAGTCACTGTGTGCATCAGAACCATGTTAGCCTGTCCCTGCATTGATGTTATGGATGGCAGGTATGTGGCACAGGTATCATAAGCACAGGGTGTGTGAATGTCATCCTAGCTGCATGGCTACACTACCTGACATGTATGCTGTAAACATTACCCCTGACTACATTCTACACTGCGGTACATTGCGGCACCCCATTACAGTCACCATGTGCATCAGAACCATGTTAGCCTGTCCCTGCATCAATTTTATGGATGACAGGGATATGGCACAGGTATCATCATATGCACAGGGTGTGTTGTAGGTGTGCCAGAGGCCGAGGGTGGTCCAAACATGTGTCACCATGTGTGTGGGTGAGGGGTGTGGTTCCTTGATTTGAGCATGGTGTTGTGGTGTGTGCCGGTATGGGGACGCCCTAGGTGTGGTTGCATAGTGTATGGGTGTGCATGCACACAGTTCTGCCATGTGACTGTCCCACACGGGTAATGTTGGCAGCTACAGACCATACCTGGCAGGGTGTGCAGTTCAGTGCCTCCGGCCAAAGATACGCCAACTGTGCCTGCTAGGGGTTCCATTGGCATGTGCAGGTACAGACCTTGAGGTGCTACTCTCCCCTGATGATGACATATGTCCTCTGGAACCATGTCCCACCTGGGCCTGGCCAGGGCCATGTGCATGTGGCCTGCTGTGGTGTGGTGTGGACAGCAGCCCTGTGGTGTGCTGGGGCTGGTACTGCCACTACGAGAGCAGCTGTGTGTCCTGGCATGTCTGCATTGACTGCCAGCTGCTGGTGTCTCTGGCATACATCCATGCAGACATTGCACCACTCCCACCACACATTCTAGCACAGACATACCACGGTCGAGGAGGCCAACCATCTCACCCCACCGTCTATCCATGACCTCAGTATATTCACAGAAGGCAACAGCGAGTTCATGGAGGTTGTCACTTACAGCTTCAAAAGCAGACCTCTGCAGCCTCAGGACCTGTCTGGAGTGCATTTCCATATGTGCCTGTGCCTCCATTATGGCCTGAAACATGCTCCTGGTGGTAGCAGTTGTGGTACCTCTGCCAGGGGCAGGATGACCTGCTTTCCTCCCATGAGCACCACTGTACATCTGCCAATGTGGTGGCCTTCTGGACATCCAGCTATGCTGACTATGACCCGACACAGTTGGCATGGACACCACACTTTCCTGGCCATTGCTACCAAGCGTCAACTGTCCCTCTGTGATGGAGTTTGTAGGGGCATCGTAACTGTGTGTGGGCTTGGGGTGACTAGGAGGGTAATGACACATGTTGGCACAGTGTCAGCCTCTGACAACCCCACCTGTGCCTCACCTGTACCTTCATCATCATCGGTATCTGTAGGGACACCTACCTCAGTATGCGTGCAGGAGGGACCCTGACCCACCTCATCACCTGTGGGGGAAACAAATACACACATTAAGACCTGTACAGCAGTGCATAACAGTACACACACTCACACACACTCACACTGACAACCACCTTACTAACTCAACTTCCAAGAGTTTGCAGACAGTCCCACAGTCAGATACATATGTTCCACTTCCTGCATGGCACTTGCTAATATAAATGCATCACAACAGCCCATTAACATATCATCCCTCTCCATGCCTACACGTGTGGTTACCACAACTGACCTGTTACTCCATCGCCTCCCTGACCTGGGTGGAGTAGGTTGTAAATGGCCTCACAGCTGTCACCCTGTATTACCCTGTGTATGGGCAGTAATGGTATACGAGGCCCCTATATGGTTGGGGCTGCTGCATTCACTAATATGTCACACACCAGAGCCTCATACTACAGTCTTTCTCAGTCCATGCCACATCTACTGCACAAACGACCCATCATGCGGACGACAGTACTACCTGGATACACTCACTGATGTGCTGTGGTAATTCCCCATTGCATTTGTAATGCTGCATATGTGGGTAGCCAGTTAACTAGCTGCTGCTGGCAATATGATGTGTATACCTGGTATGTACTGCACCTCCCAATGCATGCTCCATGTTACAGACCTTGTTATGCTATCAGCTGTCCTGAGTTCACATGCCTGACAGGTTGTCCTGGTGTCTCATGTCTCATTCCATGTACGGCACAATCCCAAGGAGACGTACCGCCATGTGGTCAATCCCACTATCACCTGTGCTGACATGGACACACACACACACACACACACACACACACACACACACACACACACACACACACATACACACATCTGACTTGCATTGTCCACACTCCACTAGATTGCACTTACGAACACAACTGAGTCACGCACACACACACACACACACACACACACACACACACACACATACACACACCCCACACTCCTACATGTGGTGTTGCACAGCATTTGTATACACAGTCCTCCCATTAGCCTTCTGTCAACATGCATTACACATGGAGCTCAACAGCATGCAGTGCAACTATAGTGACATCATGCTAGAGGCAGTATACATCTGTGTGAGGCATGGGCTTTGTTGGTAGGTGATGGCCCCTCCCTGTGTTAACACTGCACCCATGTACAAAGTGTTACTGTGGCCTGTTTCTCACCCTGCCTTGTACTGTGCACCATACCTCACAGGTGTAAAAACCATTGATGCATCTGTAGTACTGTGTTGATTATGTCAGCTCTAATGCTCACAGCCCCTGTGTGCTGTAGCAACACATACCTGGGATGGTATGCGAACAGCTATCAGTTGTGGATGCCTGATGTCTGCGTTACAGATCACAACATCAGCAGTGCATGTATGACCAGTACATGACTATTACACTGACAACCAGTGGACCTTACCATGGCTGTGAGGGGTGTCCTACACATGTCCCAGACCTCTGCATGGCTGCAAGTTCTACTCATGTGCACATCCCTTGGAGTGCACACACTGCTGTGATGAGTGCTGTGGGGTCAGAGTTACATCTGCCATGTTTACTTAACCTGCCTGTGTGCAGCTGCAGCCATGGTGGTGTTGAGTCACACATGTCCCTATTGTAGGCCGTGTGTCCTGCCACATGTCACATCCCTGTGGATACTTTGCACATTGACAGGATGTTAGTTACCTTGCATGAGTCTGTTGTACCCTTGCAATACCCCAGCATGGTCTCTACTGTGATGCAGTGCATTTCTCAGCAACAAAACGTGAACATGTACAGCATGCAGTATGGGTAGGTGTGTTAGACATGTGCATGGAGGATAGCCCATAGCTATTATATGCCCAGTTTATCATCATGCATGAGCACAAATCATACTCAACGGCTTCAGGCTGCTGCTGTGGTTGTATCCTGGAGGGACCTACATAGGAGTGTGAGAAAGCTGATGTCAGTGGCCACAGCTGTGTAATTCATAACAGGTGAGTGCAGCATTATGTTACATCAACAGTAGAATTACACAATATTACAGTTTCCTACACAACAGTTTATTACTACTACACAGCAGCAGACAAAGTATATGACATCTCAGTTTTGCATGATGTACCTGTACAGCTGCAGATGCATACACATGAGTGGTGTACCCATGTGCCCCAGGGTCTTACCTGCACGCTCCTCAGCTCGTGTGTCTTTGGCACTCACCTCTAAGATTTGCCCTGCCAGGTGTTGATGTTGTGGGCAGACAGGTGCCACTAGGCTGCTGAGAAACTCCTCCAAACAAGTGAGGGGTGTATGCACCCCATTGCGAGGTGGTCCCCCTTACGGCAGCTGCACGCCGACGTACATGGCGAAGCAGGTCGGTGCAATGATGCCGGACCTGCTCATAGCTGTGGTTATGCAGTTCGACATCATTGACCCTGTGGACTAGCTCGTTTCACAGGGCGGTCCTCCCCTACTGGTCATGGGCTGTATGGCCAAAAAGAAGTACGTAGTGCTGTACCAGGTGGTCGATGATGATAGCTGTTTCTGCGGCGCTGTACGCGAAAAGGTGACTATGCAACATGATTCCCGGAAGACATAAAGATGGAAGCAGGTCTGAGCCACCCATACAGCAGGGTTACCATAGTTCTTATTACACATATATGTCTCCCCCCACCATATCAGGTACAACAACATGTTCACAGACTGCAATTGTTATGTCAGCTGCTTACCTACCATTAGGACATGTGTTCTATTGTACCAAGATTTGTTCTATGTGTATGTGCCATGCTTTGTGCTATGTGTTTGTAGCCATGCTCCCTGTGGGGATGCTTATCTTTGCTGGCCTGTTACAGACTATTCCACCTGCATGCCATTGTCAGTGCCACTATATATATGTGTATAAATATACATCTATGTACATATATGTGTAGATATATGTTGTACGTTGTTGATATACCTATGTCTATATGAGTGCATGTATCTGTACACATACACATCACGGTCCATATCACACAGATATGTGGCGTACATACAGACATCCGGTCTGCATTCTGTAACTGTCTTTCATTCACAGCTGCACTGTTCTGCCTTGCTGCAACACAGACAGGTGCCACATGTGAACACAGCCTAACATTAAGGTGGTAACTATGGTGTGAGATTGCTGGTACGCCTATTACACACCTATGACATTTGTGCATGCTACATTACACATTCACATGACTGTCCTGAAAGTGCTGTGCACAGACACACATGTGTCTATCATGACGGCAGTACATCCACCAACAGCTGTTCTCCACACTAGCATAACATACACAGATATTTTGGCTGACATCTTTGTCATTCACTGCTGATCTGCACAGTTGGCAGGTATGTCCCACTGCTTACATGGACAGACAGTATTGTCCATAGCAGTTGTTCAGCGGGACAACATTACAGGGACAACAACAGATGGCACATATCAAACATTCTACATCATACATCCTATTATTCTATACTACATCCTACATTAAATTACATACAGTTGTGTTTTACATGCCTTTTAGTGTTTGGACAGGTATGACGCCTTCCCGGTTGTGGTCTATAGTACTGTGTTCCCCACTGTGTAAGTTTTGTGGTGTACGTTTGTTTTCTATTTCCTTTTTTTTTTTGTTGATTTCCTCGTTTCCTTTTTTTCTCTCTCTCTGTCTCTCTCTCCCTCTCCAGTAGAGCAAATGAGTTGGTTTGAATGGATTTCTGCATGGCTATTGTAGGTGATGCACATGATCAGGTGATGGGCTCTGCACCAATCAGTGTGCAACAGTTGCTGACTGTGTGCAGCCTGCTGTGTAGTGAGTCTGTTAACCATCGTCATGGCAACCCAGTACTATAAAATGCTTACTCATGTGGGCGTTGTCCCTTCACCTTTCCAGTATGTAGGACATCCTTCCTGTATGTGGGTAGCAGTGTGGCAGATGGCAGGTTGCAGTACCTATTACAGTGGGGCTTGCAGACATAGGACAACTACACAATCTTAGGTTGTTCCAGACCTACAGACAGAGTGAGTAGTGTTGTTATGTGCTTTGTATATTGCTGGTCATGCAGTGATTGCATGTACCTAGTAGTTTAGGATGGAATGCAGTCTGTCTGCATAGCTCTCAACAGTGGGCCTATCCGCATGATAGCCAGTGGATTGTCTGTTTGCTTTTGCTTGTGCAGGACACAGGGCTTGTCCTAGATATATCCCCGGCAATCTGTCTGTTGTGTGCTATCAGTACATGGCTACTTCCAGTTCTGTTTCTGATGTGTTATTCCTACATAAGGGTATGTTGCATTGAATTCTGTAACACCAGCAATGTGCAGGGTGTTTAACAGCAATATTACGAGTATGGCCCTGTGTTCCTGCCTCTGTCCTCCACATATATGTCTGGCTTTGTCCTGCTGTGATACGGTTAGGGGTTGTTCAGTATTGGTCTATCATAATATACTGTTGGCATTCCTGCTATCATCAAAGTCATTTTGTGTACTCCCACGACATTTGTTGGACAGGGTCCATACATGTAACAGATACATAGACATTATCACAGGTAATAATTGTCCCCCCAGGCTTTGACTATGGGGTGTAACTGGCGGCTGCTGAACTACATCTGTTATTGTTTATTGTTACCTATCTTGATGGCAAATCCTTTGTCCCCAGTTGCACGAATTGATGAGCCTGTCCTGGACAGCATAGTATGTTATATATCCACACTGTCTGCATCTACTTTTCTGTGTGGGCCTTGCATTCCACACTGATTA
Source organism: Protopterus annectens (assembly GCF_019279795.1). Classification (NCBI taxonomy): domain Eukaryota; kingdom Metazoa; phylum Chordata; order Ceratodontiformes; family Protopteridae; genus Protopterus; species Protopterus annectens. Next base: position 575,060,111 of record NC_056727.1, on the reverse strand, counting down.
CATAAGTGCAGATCTGTCAGTAATGGCATACATTATTGTAAAATGCACCATTACAAGTTGTCTGTGTATACATATCTGTGTGTCATCTCATGTCCTTTGAATAGTGAGTGGGCTATGTGTAATTCCGTAATCCTGTTCAAGTGTGAATGTCATTTAGTAGGTTATACAGCAAAACGATTTTGCTATACCGATTTCACATGGGAAATAGAATGGGCTGCAGTGGGACCCGAACCGAGAATGTGTGGATGGTAGGCGGATGCTCTGTCCACTATACTATTGCAGCTCTGCGTAATTTGCATATTTCTACCTTAATGTCATACCCATGCTCCCTTTCCCCGACCCCCAAGCTCCACGTACACAGCATCCATCCATTCTGCAGTTGCTAGCCCTGCCATACCACACCTCCACACATTTCCCTCACTGCACGTCTCGGTATTCTTCCATATTACTGTTTCAATGCAACCTTCTGCAAGCTCTTCATCAGTTTGGTCCATGTACATTCGAGCCTTCATCCACCTCCGATACTGGTGGAAACATTATTGTGACCCATAACGTCTGATGCGTCCCGGAAGGGACGGACCTGTTGTTGTGTCACGAGTACACTTTGCTGGTCTACACTGTTTCTCCCACTGGTAGTATCCTGCCGGGGTTTTCAGATACAGTGGTTTGCTCACACACCAGACCAGCCTCATCTCCCGCTTCCGCGGATGAAACACGCCCCCATGCTGTGGCTTGTTTTCCATTCCTCTCTTCAGTATTATACGAGACTACTGTTCTCACAGTATGCGTGGACAGGCACTGTTCACTGGTACTCATAGACTGCTCGGAATACTGTGACTGAGCACTGTGCACATGTCTGCTGGTATTAATGTACATACTTACATACATTTCCTATACTGTTGACTGACTGTGCCGGATGATATGTTTGTGATAACAGCAGCTGATTGTATATCTTGGACTATAGTGTGCAGGGGGGGACCTGGAAGTGTTGATTATATTGTTACTGGCCACAATGAGGGCTGTGAGCTACAGCATGCCTAAGGCACTGCGGGGGAAGTGTAGGTGGGTATGCGCTGGTATGCGCTAGGCTCAGACCTGCTGACCTGCGGTTACGGTGTCTTACACTGAATCGGCCTCCACATTGCTTAACCAGTGTGGGCATTGCTTACCGCCGCCCACACAGGTGTACTCCTGCTTGCTGCCACATACCCAGGCGCTACTTCATGTACATTTCGGTATTATACATGCTTAAGTCAGGTGTATAGGTCAAGTATGACTGTTCATGAAGGTCAGTGTAAGGTTAAGTGGAATCCCAGTTTAGCATTTTTGGTTAGGCTACACTCAGGTATTCGGGTTAGGTTTTTGTTATGCCATACCTGTGTTGTAGAGTAGATGTGAATAGTGGAGGTGTAGGTGGGTAGGTGGAGCGGGGGACATTTTAACTGTATAGTAGGCCATTTGACGGATTGGAGGGGAGCGGTAGTGCAGGTTTGCAGGGTGTTGGAATATGTATGTGAGGCAGCACAGGAGGTGTCAGTGTCAGTAGTTTCTGTAGGGGTCTGGAGTGTTGGGGAGTGGTGGACTTTACCAGGTGGTGATCCAAGTGTGCTTGGGATTTCCCTTCATGTGTTATTTACATGTGTAGTCCAGGACAGCTGCGGTAATACACCTGGGTTGGGGGTTCCAGATTCTGCCAATATAGTTGTGTCGAGGGTGTCACCTACCTGTGACTGTGAACATTACTATAAATGCAAAAAGGGGTCGATAGGTAAGTGGTGTTATTGGGCCACTCAGAGGGGCTGATAGTGAAGACATATCTAGGGATGTGCAGGACAGCTGATGGGAAGGTTCACAGCTGGTCATTTCTTCTACAGCGACAGCTGTGTATATACCCTGCATTCGGGGGTTGGTCTGAACAATCATACCCCGGGGTGGGGATGAAGACAGCATCAATAATTCCTTGTGATGCCAATTAGTTTGGCTTACATGCCTACAGAGTGTTGTGACCATGTGTTCTTCTGTGTCATTTAGTGGGTTTGAAACAACACATCTGGTTATACCATCCTTTGCCATGTAAACTAGACTTTGCTGCAGTGGGACTTGTACCTGGCATGTCTGCTTGTTAGGTGTCGACTCTGCCCAATGCACACTATTGCTTACATCCCTGGGGCGGTCCACATAGAACTGCTCCAGCCAATACCTGCACAGCTAGGTCCATAATTTCATACCCATAGTTCCTAAACTCCACATCCTCTTCAGCAGTCTTCCTTACTCCGGGTGCAGGTCGGGTCTAAACACACCACTACAAACTGCCCACCTTCCACTTCTCGGGACCCATCATGTACGTTGTCTCACCCCATGGGTCATCAGGCTTTCCCACCCTTGTAGTCTGGGTATGTAAATGCCCCGCCTTGATAGTTCATTGCACGGGCTTCCTCCTATAACAAGACAATTTTTGGGGTGTCCCGCAAGGGACGCTCCTGTCTCTGTTCCAAGATTAGACTTCTCTGGTTCACTTTGTCCCCCCCCCAGTTGTATCCTGCCTGTGGTCTGGGAAGCAGTAGGTTGTTTACATTGTTTGTGGGTTTGTTTGTATGCTTCCCCTGTCTGGCTGGGGGGGGGGGGTCATGCTGCGTGTTACACATTTCTTGCTTGGGTCCCTCACCTCCATTGGCATGGCCTGTGAACATATGTCATTCTTAAGTGCTGTATCTTATCATAGCTATATAGCTGTGTATATCTACACACACACACACACACACACACATATATATATATATATATATATATATATATATATCTGCTGTATATATATTGATATATATATATATATATATATATATATATATATATATATATATATATATATATATATTGCTGTATATATATCTAACAATGTGGATGTATAGGTGCCTGCATATGTTTATATGTATATGTGGGTATTTATTTATATGTCTATCTATGTATGTATACATTGTACTACAGAGAAGGGGATGTATATATCTATTTAGTTATGGGTATTTATACTAACACATATAACTCTAAAGCATTAGCTACATATCCAATAATGTTGACTGGTATTGCTGGATACTATGTTTCGTGTGCATACCAGGCAACCTTGTGTGCCACGTATGCTTTGCGATACCTACAACTAAATCCGTTGGTGTACACAGAGTCACACATGACATCTACTGTTAGTACCAGGAATACATTCATCCCATGTGGGACAATCCAAACATTGGGTATTCAACCTTCATCAACACCCAGGGTTATACAGGTACCCCTGGCTATGTGCATGGTCACCAGCATGTGCCACGCCTAGGATACTTGGGTTGGGACATCATATAGGATGGGTCCCAAGGGGGGGCAATGTGTGGTGGTGTGGTAGCTACGGGCTGGTAACCAGTGTAGAGGTGGTGGCTGCATGTGTGCTGTGGGTGGGGGTAGCAGAACTGTGGGTTATGCATGTATGGGTTGGGGATGGCCAGGGTTGGATGGGCCTGTACTGCTCGGCCCGCCTAGTGGGTGGGGGAGAGGAGTATGTGATGTCGACATGTGACACATAACAGGGGGCTGATTTCATTCCCTAGTTCAATGACAGATGTATAATACTATGAGCTTGGTAGTGTATTGCAGGGTGGACATGTTTGGCTAGGTGTGCGATATGAAAATTCGTACGTGACGTATATTGTTTGGGTTCTCTCAGGCCCATTGATGGTGCATGTGGACATATATGTTTCTGTTCATCTACCATTGTTATCTACAGACGTCTGTCCATATATACCTCTGTGGGTATATATATATATTTGCTTACATATGTCTAACTATGTCAGAATATACCTACGGAGACATATATCTGCGTACATATGTCACTTGATGTGTATATGTGGACATATAGATGTTGACATATATATGTGTAGTTGTCAGCATTTGCATGTATATCTGTTCATATATTTGTATATATATGTATATATCACTGGATATTTATATATATGTATATATATGTGACTACACCTATAGATATGTTGTATCCATTTAGTTAGTGATATATTTGCACACACACGCCCATCTAGCTGTAGGTATACATTCTCTGTACTGTTGCATGACTGGGCTGGGGTTATGTTTCTGAGAACATACAATTTTGGCATGCCTGGCATGGCTTAGTGGTAAATCGTTCCATATATGGTGTGCATAGTCCTGGGTTCTGTTCTTGCAGAGGCTGTTTGTTTTGTTGCTGGGCAGAACACCGGCCATTGGATATGGTGTGCTTAAGGCACTTTCAAGCAGTTGTAAGCAGGTTTGCGCAGAGGTAAGCACTGCTGACTTCTGGTCACAGTGTCTAAGATGCAGTTAGCTTCTCTTTTGCTTAATCTGTGTCAGTGGTGCTTTATCCCACCCAAACGCACTTGCACATGTTTACTAGTGCTTACATATGCTTACTACTGCTTATCTGTGCTTACGCTTGCTTACTGCTGACTTATTCATTATGGTACTGACTCTTCACATGTGCATTTAATGCAGTACTCCAGTTCACATTTAAATGTTATTTAGTGGGTTATACAGCAATAAAATGTAAATAAATGTTCATATACAGATTTCACGTGGAAAATGGTGCTTGCTGCAGTGGGATTCAAACTGGGAATGCCTTCTCATTAGGCAGATGCTCTGACCACTACACTATTGCTGTGCTGCTTTATTTGCATATGTCTTCCTTGTTATCCTCTTCAGCCTTTTAAGCTGCTTTAACGATAGTTAAGCGATGGGCACACCCACGCACCTACAGTTAGCTGTACTCAGAGTTTTAAAAATAAATAAGGGGGTTACTTTTTTTATTTTTATGTCCTGCTGCTGTTGTACACATGGAGGACTGTTGGTGGGGATATGCGGACACCTATGAGTGGTCTCGCTCATTTATTTACAGTTTCTGCTGTTCTACTTTGCAGGGTCATGTTTATTCTAAGAGCTCTGCTCTCAGACACATCCCCTGCACTTGTCCATGCTCCGTGTAGGATTAGGAGGTCAGGCAGCATGCCTTCATTAATATGCTTGGCACACTGCCATCCTCCTCTTAAATGGCCACTTCCGTGCAGGACTAGACTAGTCCTGCACGGAAGATTAGTGAATCCGGAGGATTGTCTAAATGGTCTCCAGAATTTCCTGGACATTCCTAAGAATTGTATATAGTGTTTTACTTTGCTTTTTGTCATTGTTCTCTTTGTAACATATTTTTGGTATATCTCTATGCCTTACAATATTGTTGATTATTTTTGAAATGCATAATTTTCAAGTATTTTTATGTAATGCCTTTGACATTTTTTTTTATTTTTATCTGTTAAATAGAGCTTTTCTCCCTGGCCCTCTGCTGAAAATGGGCTTTTATGATCCAGTTGGACTTTCCTAGTAAACAAATGCTAATAAATAAATAAATAACTAAAATGTTTGCATGCAGTGTTAACTGTTTTTAATATACACATTTTTGTAAAACAATTTTTTGCTTATTAAATTATTCATTGCCTCATTATGAGCATAATAATTTGTAAGGACCAATCTCCCATCCTTATCTGCTTTCATGTATCTTGTCTTTTTATCACAGTTTAGTGTTACTAGTATTCTTCTTTCATTATTACTTAAATTATAAAATATTTTTGCAGAGGAGCAGCCAATACATTTCTAACTTACTTGGCACAGACATTTTCAAATGTGCTAACAGTACCAGCCAATAGACAGATGAATGTACTCTTCTTCACTTCTCTAGCATAACATTTAAACCTACACTGATTGAACTGTAACTCTGATTTAACTTCTGGGTATAGAGTTTTAGATCTAGTAACATTTTAATAATAGAACACCTGTTAATAGGAAAAAAGATTTTAAAAAAGTTTACAAACACTGCAAGCTCATGTCTTAGATCCTAAATTAATTATGGTGCCCTTTTTCAATAGGAACTTTTTGTGACCATCTAAAATATTTTCAGAACAGTCACTAGAGTTAAAGCTCACCATCTCGACTGACAATAGTGTCCCTTTTGCACCTTTCTCTGTCCACATTTCCTGTGTACATTAACAAATTATTGAAAATCCATTCAAATCCTCATCTGGCCCAAGATTTTTAAGGTCAATCAGCTTTCCAATTTGAAAGGGATGAGATTCAGATCTGTTGCCAGGAAGCCAATCGGGATGAACATGTTCACAGTTACAGCATTATTTGCTGATAGGACAAAACTGATTGAGGATAGGCTAAAATGCCTGTAGTTGCATCAATCTGATTGGCAGTATTTTTCTTGATTCTGGTTGACTGATGATATAATAGCAGGATATGCTGTACCCATCATAATAATCCTGTTTGTCCGCATTCAGCTTATTCTGTTTCCCTTATTTAATTGTGATTTCCTCTTTCTTTATTTTTCATATTGAAGCATCAGTGCTCTGTGTTAATGTTAGGAAATAATCAATGTCCCTTTTGAAAGTCATTAATTTTACTTCATTCTGTTTAACCAAGATGGGCATTATCGCAAACCCAATGTCATCATAAAGGTACTAGATCTCCATATAAAGTATTACCAACTGTAATGTTATCTGGAAACTTATTCAAGCTTAAACCTTTGGAAATGCATTTTGTACTAATTATTCCTCCTTTTCATTTTTCATTTATTGTGTTTCTTTATCGGTGACATCAATAAGATAAGTCTTTCTGGTTTTACTTAATAGCAAGATCATTTCTTTTTACTTGCCTTTTTGTATTTTAATATGAAATTTCACCCTTTTCAGTAACTTTCTATGTGATACAGCATTTTCTCCAATAAATATTACAAGTAAATAAATTATCATTGCTATTAGTCAAAATCATTTGTTTTTATAAAGTAGTATATTTCATAATTGTTTTTTCATAGGTTTATTTCAACTTTCAGGTACTCGGTTATTATTTTAGCTCATGTGGGTGACAGTTTTAATGGTTGCTTGTTTCTGTTCCTGATGTTTGTCTCAGCATTTATGAAACAGAAGGGTGTCCCAACAGCATGCAAGATTAATAGACAAGATATCAAGCACCTGCTATTGTGGATCTTGTGTTACAAGCTATTCATAAAATGGTATTATTATTTTTAATTAAAATCTAATAAAAAGAAAGAAAGAAATGTAATGCAAATCAACTGAATGTTGGGGGTGAATGTGGTTATTGCATATATTTAGTAGTTTAGAAGGTGTCTTTACTTGTTAGGATCCCCATTGTAGCTTTCCTTATGTTTGACTGATAGTTATAGGTGCAAGAAATATACTGTATCCCAACTTTGTGGTTGCATGGTAATGAATTGTATCTGCCTGTTGGCTACTTTATCTGATATTCAGGGGAATACTCAGTGGTCACTAACCTGACAGATTTTCTGTGATTACGTAAGCATTCTGAATGCAAAGCACACACACACAGTAATCATTACCAGATTATCCTATTTGGGAGACACACAGTACTTTGAAATAGATAACTTGTACCAGATAAATGGCTTCTTGGACTCCTAAACTTCAAGTATATATATGCATCTGACTGAAGTGATTTTCGTTAATATTGGAATAGTCACCTTCTTGCTGTTGCTGTGATTTGTTACTTGATGAATAATTGTTCTCTTTATACTTTTTATATAACACTAAATATCATAATCTCTTTACTGTATACCGTAACACTCAAATCTCTCGAACAAAATCTGCAGTTTTATCTTTTGAACTATATCAGGAACACATCTTGTGCAGTGAAAATGGAAATCAACAAGGTTTAGTTTAGTTATTTGCATAATTTTGATACTACAATAAGAAATCTGGGATGCAGCTCTATTCAGCCATGTAATCCAATGAGAATAATTCCAACTGCATTTAAAATAAAGCAATATAAATGAATAGTTGTCTATTAAAAGGGTCCTATGGCTATAGGATTCAGAATAATGAGCATTACAGAGATATTCATTAAAACAAAGCAGGTACAATATATGCAGGTTAATGACATCAGTACAACATTTAGCATGACATTTGTTTGTGAGCAAATTCTCTTCCATCTAATTAATGGTCAGAAAAAGGAGTGTGTGTAAGTTATTGATGATTTCATTTTCACTTGAAAACTATTCCTGCTAATGCATCTATGGTTAATGTGAGCAAGAATTTCTCAGTGCATATGAGCAGATATCCCAAATGCTTTACCAAAGGACACATTTTTCACCTTATGCTGCTATAGACTACAGGAAAGTGAAAGCACTCTTGATGGTATACATTTATTTACAATGTAAGACAGATGCCTACAACTATCATGATGCATTAGTCCATAAAGGAGATGAAGCTGTAAATATTGTATGAGGTGCAGTAAGGAGAACTGACCTGTGGTTTGTGCATCATGCAATGGTCTTTCATGAAAAGGGAGAATAATGCCAAATTTAGCAGAAGGTGATAAGTCTTTTTTATGGTACAGGAGTGAATATTATGGAAGCACAACACAGAATAGTTAGGAGAGGTATTCAAGCAAAATGAGTCTAAAAGCTTTTAACACAGAGTGCCTAAGTATGCAGAGATTACATATTCTACCATTTTAACAATGTTACAGTATTACAAGTAGGCCAGGGACCTCATTTGAGATCATTGCAGGCCATTTTGCAAGTGGACCTAGGCAAGTGTACCAAATTTCTAAACTACAAGTCCAAATTCTCTTTGAGGAATTCTAGCCCATGTTCCCAAATAATCTCACCCAGCCGACAACTTTTTCATCTACTTTTTGCTCTGAAATAAAAAAAATCCTACCCAAAGTTGTTTTCAAGACGTCACATTTAACAAATATATTGTTATTTCTAGTGCATTTCTCATGAAGTAAGAACACGGTTCCCAATGTACTAGATTTTTTATTATTCATGCGTTTGAACATCCAGATGCAATCTCATCGAGACTGCCTATAAAATACTGAATAAAATTTAAGTCTTTTCAGTCCTTCTTGACAGCATAAATTGCTAAAACCCTGGATTCTCCTTGTGAGAACTTTTGCATTTGTTTCCTTTTTATTAATGTCTAAACTAGAGTACACACAAAACCCAGTTCATATTCTAATACTGGACAAATAACGGATTTGTATATTGGAATCATAACCTACTCATCTGTGAGAATATTATTCTAAATAGTGTTCTTATTATTGAATAACAATTTTGCAAGTTTGTTTTCCTTCTTGTCATGCAAACTTAATTTATTTTATCCATTGTAATAGTCAAGACCTCATGCTGTTCACACTTATTTATAGTATATAGGTAATTAATATTGCCTTTATCCAAATGTGTAACTTTACTATTACTGTGATTAAACAGAGCTCCATTTGTAAGGGCCATTCACACAATCTATGTAAGTTACCATGTATTTAATTCTGATCTTCCACAAATGTCACAATTCCTGTGATTATAACAGCATATTCAAACTTTCTATCTCAGCATTTAGTCATTGCAGGAAAACTAGTCATAAATACACTGAATAAAAAGGAACCCAAAAGCAATCCTTAAGGGATTCCTCTTTTGGTTTCATATTCTTTGCATTGTATTCCCTGTATACATGCCCAAGACTTATGATTACTAAACCAAATTTGTTATCTACCTTGTCACATACTTATTAAATGTCCATTTGTCCAAGGCTTACAAAATAAACTTTTTGTGGTACTGAGTAAAGTTCCTTTACCAAATCAAGATAAACAACATCTACTGCTAAATTATTATCCTGCACCTTAATCACATTATGTGTGATGTTTGACACTGAACCACATTTAGGCATCTTACACTCTGCCAGCTAAATGTAAACCTTTTAACAAACTGGATAGCAGACTGAACCCAGGAAATTGGGCAAGCAGGTCTACCTTCGACAAAATGCCTGTCAAGTAGTTTAGTCCTTGGACCACTTCTCTTCTGAATTTACTTTTCAGAAGTCAGAGCAAATGTTAAAGGTTTATGGCTGAATAAGTTTTCAAATGACTGCAAACATGGTGTCATAAATAACTCACAGAGGACACCAAGATCCTCCAAGAGGGCCTTTCACAAACAAAGCTCTGGTGTCAAAACCATGGAATAAAACTACTCTCTGGTGTCAAAACCATGGAATAAAACAAAGTACCAAGAAATGTGTAATAGTATCCTTCAGTATGACCACCCTAGTAACCCTCTCATTGACAACATCCCCCTGAAAATTGAACCTGTAATCAAGGATCTGGAAACCTATGCTGACAATAAACTGCCCTTTAATCAACAAACATCCACTATTGTAAGAAAATCATTTTTCATTGTGCAACTTTTATCTAAAGGTATGATATCAAGGTCCAGGGAAGTAATAATTTCACTGTACTCATCTGCATTAGACCAATCACTGAATATAATTTTCTTTTCAGTATGTATCTTTCCAATTTGTACAACTAGAATGATCACAGCACTTTCTCACTAGAAAATTCAAAGGTCTAAATCATAAAAACTATGTGGACCATCTCAAAGCTTTGTCTCTCTTCTCAGTATCATATAGACTACTATGAGGTGACCCCTGCCTCACATATAGAAGCTCAACAGACCCTATCCTGTCAGGCCAATTACATAGTTGCAATTCCAATGCTAGTGTAAACACCTGATTCATGCATCTCAATCTCTTTTGCAACAAAGCAGGACATATTGAAATGAGTGATATGAATCTCAGAGAATACCACTCTTATGAAAATGTCTTTCACTCAACATAAAACAAAGTACTTCTGTTACTATATTCAAATGAAATTTGGAAGACTGGATGGGAACCTATAAATTCATGGCTCCGTACCCATGTCCCTTATTGAAAGGGGCAACAAGTAAATGTCCCACCATATCCTTGTTCTGCCTGCCTCTAGGTTATTCATACACAAAATATAAGGATTAAAAAGCTTCTGTAGGAATGTAAAGACTAGACTTCTTAAGATCCACACAAATCAATAGCTTAGCAAGTACCTGTAAGCATATAAAAACAATTACGTTTGTAATAGTGGATCTTCCTGCAGCAAACCCATGTTGATGAATATCATAGTAGCCAAGTTCCTCTGTTTTTCATTACACTTATCAAAACATGCTGAAAACCTTTCCTTATAATAGTCATCAGACTTTTGGCCCTAAAGTTATCAGTATTGAAACAAAATCCAACTTATAAATGGGGAGGATAATGGCACATTTTGAATAGTCTTAGTCCCATGTGTTATGTTTTATTCGAAAAGCCAAGTTAGTATCGCTCACTTTAAGTTCTCTCAGTCTTTTAGGTTTCTAATAGCATGATAGGAACAGACCCTATTCCTGAGTCAGGGTATGTTTAGAATTCATGAAATTACTGTTGTTTCAATCTTTGATTTTAGCCAAAAGTGATCTTATCTTACCTTCTGTAATTCATATGGAATTACATGTATCGATAACATATCTAAATATGACTGTAAATTCTTTTTGAGATCCAGTGCTCTTGCTACTATTGGAATTGTCTGAGTATCTTTCTTCCACATTGTTCTTCTTTCTTCCTGAAAATCTTAATACTTTATGACTTTTTGTTTCTATGTGCATAACACTGAAACCACTGAGTATAGCAATTTCAATGACTAATACTGCTTTTGTCTTTTTTTCATGGGCAACTATATCTGGTTTTCTTGCATCTATTTTTTGAACTGTTGATAATAAGAGATCCCATGTGAAATAAACTTCATTGTTCTTTATAATGCTTGGTGGTTCATGTTTCCAGTACTTCTCAGCTGCTTCTATATTGAAGTGTTTGCACAATCCTTGGTGCAACAGTCTTGCCACATTATTGTGTGTTTCAGTGTATAGGCCCTCTGCCATGAGTGAATCTCACCAAAAAATAATATCTGTGACTGCTTCCAATTCTTTCTTACAGAAACTGAATTTGTATAATTCTCCCACATGTTCAATGGACTTTGTAAACCAAAGTGTACATAGTACTCTATCCTGAGCCACCTTTATTAACCTTTCACCTTTTGGTTTCAATTCATCTCTCCTTAACCATTCCTGCATCACATCTTGTTCAAAATGAGGTTATTCCAGGAAATCTCTGTATTTGCTGCTATATTTGTGATATTTTCCACTTTTTCCTTTTCATCCAATCCTTCTCCTTATATTCTTTCCTTTGTTTTTAACACATTCAAATGCTGTCTGATTTTTGTCTACTTCTGGTTTGATTTCCATTCCCAATTGACACCAAAATGCTTCAGCTAAACTAAGCAAAGATGTGATCTTAAACTTCTTCTCCTCATGTTTTAAAAGTTTCCCTCTATCTGGATATGGGAAGGTCAGCAGATATGTGTGAAGTCCCATAACTGCAGGTCTACACATGTAATCAGTTTTGAAGAGGTCCATCCCTCCTTCAAAGTGAGGAATATATAATCTTGCTCTACACTGATTTTTATATATCATTTTATAAACATGAAGCATTTTTTTTCTTGTTGTCATGTCCAATCTGTCTCCAGTATACCATCCTTTATGTTCTCCAGATGCACTGTGTTGATCCTGTCAGGTCCAGGAGATGTGTGTTGACTTATTTTATTTAATACTTCCACAACCATCCTTTCCATTATTATTAGGATTGTACTATCACCTGAAAACTAGCAATAACTTACTTCTAAAGATATTTGTTTTCCTCCTAGCTGCTCAGTGAAAATAATCTGCAAAGCCATCCACCATGAGAAAGAAATCAATAACTGCTTTCCTTCTGCTGAGATCCATAAATTTCCACCAGAGGATTTTCCTACACTGCCTTACATACTTTTAAAATTATTTTTAATTATCTGACATGTGTGCCCAAGGAGATCTCATACTTCTTCTTGGCTTTCTGAATCATTCTCATTCTTCCATTATCATATTTGTATACATTTGATTTTTCATATTTAGATCCCGCTTCATTTTAAAGCAGTTTTTATTTTTATTATTTAATACACATTTATTGTGTTTGTTTAACTATGCTACACTTTTTGCTTCACTCCAAATAAATTATTTCCTAGCAGGGATATAAATATCTATGGCTGTAAACATTTTTCCATTGAGTAAGTTCCACGTGCCCTATATAGTTATGTCTCTTACTTCATCTTTCCAATTCCAGTTCTTAATATATTCTTTCAGTGAGGTGTGGTCATTGCTTTTCTGTATTTTACTGTGTAGATTACACTCAGCTACACAATTAATAAGCCAAAGAAGAACACAAACTAATAAAAAACAAAAAAACAAAGAAACACACCAAGCCAGCAGGAATTATAGATAGCGCTTTTGTTTACTTCATAAGCAAACTTCATCTGACCTGATGAAGTTTGCTTATGAAGTAAACAAAAGCACTATCTATAATTCCTGCTGGCTTGGTGTGTTTCTTTGTTTTTTTGTTTTTTATCAGCTACACAATTCTCTGAGTTGTCTAATGGCCGTTTTACCAAAACATCCAATATCATGGTTTCGCTGGAAGCCAAGTCGACATCCAGAAAATGATCCCCCATATTTGGACGCTGTATAAACTGAATCACATCAATTTCATATAATTCAGATAAGACCATATTTTGCATTTACTGAGTAACTGACATAGTAAAGGATTGTTTCTGGTCCAAAATGAAGCCAAGATTCTTTAAACATGAGAGATTAATTTCATATCTATTTTCTCACAAGGAGTTTATATTCATTTACAATGTACATGTAAGTTTATAGTCATACATTATGATTACTGTGAAATATTCTGCATATGTACTGCTAACATTAAAGGAAATAATGCTGACTGAGAAATGGGCTTGTCACTGGCTCTGGAGATGAGTTTAATATATTTATAATAAGCTGTCGCAGCATTCCTTGTGACCATGTTTACATGTAAAATTAGAGTATATTTTTTATTAAATTTATCACAACATGTATTAATGTAATGATGATAAGTTCTATCATTTTTAGACTGACTTACCATATGCAAAACATATTAATAATAAATAAGGAAAAGATTCTATGATTTTAGTTATTAACGTAATGTTTCTTTATATACAGGAGAGGTTTTGCATTATGGTGAAGATTTTGTAGTTATTACCATGACACTTGAAATCTAAGTGATATCTTAGTGAAGTGGATTTTATAATGCAAAATAACAAGTCTTCTAACTACATTAATTAAATACATTAAAAGGGAATAGAGGAAGGGTAACAAAAATAAATACGCTGTTTTATCATTATACAGTGCATAACAGCAAGATGAAACTGGGGAGAAGTTTGAAAAGGCTGTTCTCAGTGTTGCTCAAATACAAGAAAAAATCTGTATGTGTTGTGTGTGTAAGCACAAGGTACACATTTGTGTACACATATTTAAAGATGTTAGACTAGTAGTAAAATATATATGGGGGAATCAAATATGGTCAAATCTAGTTTTGGATGAAACCTATTTAGTCACCACAATTTGGTCAGCTAAGAAAATGGTTAACAGATGTGCTAGATCATGCAGTTTCAACAGATGTGCCAGATTATACAGTTTCAACAGATGTGCCAGATTATACAGTTTCAACAGATGTGCCAGATTATACAGTTTCAACAGATGTGCCAGATCATGCAGTTTCAACAGATGTGCCAGATTTTACAGTTTTCGGGGCTGAGGAATACTGCCTTTCCCTGATACTGTGTGATCCCGGAGTTAATAAACATATTTAGCAGGGGATGTGGAGATGGGTTTTTTTTCTGAAAGCACTAACTTTAGTGCACAAAATATGCATAATAACATGTCAACATTTCCATTGTCAATGCTTTGTGTTTGACATCAATCAATTTAGATAGACCCATATATATAAGGCTTTGTATACATACTGAAGTCCTTTTCTTCTGTATGCATATTTTACATTGTAGCTCTACGCATCACTTTTAGTTTGTGCATCCTTAGTGCTGAATTTGTAGGTATCATTTTCTTTTTCTCTATGGAGATAACATACTTTTCTCAGTAAATACATATTTTACTTGTTCAAAAACAAGCTTTAATATTGGGCTGAATCTATGTACAAGGTAAGGAAACTTTTGTACTCTAACTTTATTGGCATCATTGGCAAGTATTAAAAGGTTTTTTTGGTTGTGATTTGTTCTTATATTATGCAATATACATTGTATAAAGAAGATTAAAATGAGGGTCAATGATTTATAGAGCAAGTTTTATTATCATTTTAAAAATATTTTATAAATATGAATTTGAAACTTTGCTAAAAAGCAGAAAGAACAATGGCTGGATATGTATGTATAAACAGAATACTTTCAGAACATTAAACACTCTGAATGTCAAAGTACAAGTCATCAACCATGAAAGGCTGACTCATACAACATCAAAAGGAAACAAAAGCAACACATAACGTGTGCTCTGCAGGGGGACAAGATCTCCTGCACCCCACACCCCTCTGCTACTTATATATAGGAACTCTGAGATCACACTATAGTGGGGAGGGGGCAAAAGCCCAATCTCTGCTGTACCATGTTCTCAGGAAACAGCTGCTGCTGAGGGCCATTGATGTGTGAATCAACTTTTTGGGATCAATCATTTGTACTTTGACATTCAGAGCATTTGAAATTCTGAATGTACCCATATAAATACATACAAATTAATGTTATGAGAGTTCTGCTATTCTCCCCCCTTTTTTTCCTCTTTCTTACGTTTTTAATAATTAATAAGATATGGCTCATATTTAAACTATGGAAGAATGAAGTGATCCAATATCTTTTTATTTTTGAATAAATATCTTGCAATGGAATCATTTACTTCTTGAAATAGCATGGACTAGTTAGATGGATTAGTTTAGTTAGGATTTGCTAAATGAAATATGAATTTTAAGATTCCACATGGGAGTTAGGTAATCTGCCATTGACAGTACTTTATTTAGATGTTGTTTCACATCAGGTTACAACAATATATACAGTTCTTTGTTAGTAGATATTATAATGTATACAAGTAATGTATTTATATTTTTTTCTATTTTATAACACAGTTTAGCTGAATGCCTGTTAAACTTAGCATCTATCATATATCAAAGAGTATTCAAAATTACTGAAATTACTGTATAAAAATATAATGACAACACAAGGTTATATCTCTGAATATAATTTGATTTAATAGTGATTATAAAAGAGTAGGATTTGTAAAGTATTTTCAGGTGCCCATCTTAAGTAAAGAACAGTTACTAAAGTTATTCTACTAAACAAAAAATATATAATCTGTGGGGTATGATAATATGCTCCATTGCTCAATTAACAGTTCAAAGGACATCCTAGTAGACCCACTCCTACAGCTCTTCACTCTGAGCTTTGCCACTGTTTTTGTCCCTTAAGTATGTTGCACAGTTGGTGTGATGCCATCTCACAAAGGTGGACTCACCACTGACCCCTGAATCTGCAGACACATTATCCTAACTAGCAGCCTCATCTGCAAAGCCATGCAACATATCTTAACTGACCTAATTAACCACAACATCAGAACTCTTATAATGCTTGATCCTTCACAATTTGGCTTTGTTAAGGGTAGATTCTATCTAATGAATATGGTCAACTTCTTTGAGAAAATAACTGAAGCTGTGGAGAGTGGGCATGCTATCCATACGGCATGACTTTGCCTGGTGAAGGCTTTTGATGCCAGACAATATGCTAACATAATAAACAAGCTGAATGATCTCCACACTGGCACATATGTAGTTTGGTGGATAGCAAATTGGTTGAGGGATAGAAAGCTGCACTGAAGGTGGCACTTGCATCCTCAGAACACATGAAGGTGATCAATGGTGTTTCTCAGGGCTCTGTGCTGGGACCTTTACTATTTGACACATTAGAAATAGGGATATCTGGATAACCAAGTATGCAGATAACTGCAAACGTAGTATCATCCTTAAGCTCCCCTCCGATAAGCAGAAGGTCCAATTGGAGCTCACACAAGTTAACAACTCAAAAATGGGTTAAAACTAAATACTAAAAAGTGAAAAGTCATCACATTGGTGAACAATCCCTTCATCTATCTTATAGCATTAGACAACATCCTACTTTAAACTGGAGATGTAGTTACAGATCTTGAAACATGGGTAGGTAATTCCCTTGTCTTTCACCAGGTTCCTAGCTAAAAAATCACAGGCTTAAAAGACAAGAGCTTCCAAAATAGGCTGGAAGCACTGTTCCTTTAGGAAGTGTCCAATTACCTCCATCCAATAAGTCTGTGGGAAGCCTCTCTGGCCATTAGGGATTGAGTAGTCCAAGACCTCTTATATCTCCACAAATTACATAGTCCCACCAACACTAGAGCCAGGGCTCTAAACTTGTTTCATCAAATAAACAAAGCATGGTGGAGCGATAGATTTGCCAAACAATGTGTTCCCATTCTGGAACAAATTTCCACTCCAAATGAAGTAATGTGATACATTTTCTTCCATCACAAAGGAGTCATATAATTAGATTGGTATTTGCAAATTCACCCCGAGTATGACTGACCTTTTGCATCTTGAAAAAGGAAGTAAGGTCTATGGGTAGGCATTGGCAAGGTATAAATGGACACTCAGTCTATTTCTCTTGTATACTCTATGATTCTATGATTCGATGAATACAGCTAATATAGGCTGGGATGTAGAAAGACTCCTGGTAAGTTAATGGAGAATAAAGATGCAAAGTTGGTTGCATGTGATACAGAAAACGATTTTAGTCAGTAACTCATGAGGTAGTATAGGACGTTTTAGAGGATTATGTGTTTGGAGAAAAAATAATAACAATGTTAAAGAAGTTTTATGAGATCTTTGGGGTGAAAGACAGGATAAATGGTTGGTTAGTAAAGAAAATAAAAATTGAAAAAAAAATGGGGGAAACAGTAGTGTCCAATGAGTATGTATTTATTTGTGCTAGTAATGAATGCCACAGTACAGTCGTTTACTGGTGAAATGAGAGGGAAGCAGGATGGGGAATTGGAGAAAGGTGTAGTAATACCTGTATACTTTCAGACAAAGATGTTCTTGTTATTGTAACAGTAATATAGGATGAATGAGGGCAAACTGTGGTAAGGATGGAAAAGAGATAAGTAAAGCACGATTAAGAGTAAATAGGTAAAAAAGTCAAGGATTTTGTGAAATAAGAAAGATAAATGAAATATATTATATTAGAAATTAAATAAATATATCGAGTATCATGTTTGCTGAAAGTAAGAAAATAATAGAACAATGGAAAAAAATTCTGGATGAAAAAAAAGTTAGTTGGTGGAAAACATTATTTTATATATATATATATATATATATATATATATATATATATATATATATATGTGTGTGTATATATATATATATATATATATATATATATATATATATATATATTGGAAAAATGGGATATTTGGGGAGTGTACACATGCTGCCTGGAAAAAAATGGAAAAAAAGAACTGTTAGATATTTCTTTCAGTTTTATTTGGGTTCAAAACTCGGTCCAGTTAGACATGGAATCATATATAATAAGAAAGAAGAAGAAGGCGTGAACTTACATCCAGTTATATATGTGGCATCTATGCATGTTTTGGGGTATTAAAATAGAAAGAAGCAGGAAGGTAGTTTGATAGAGAAAATACTGTATGTGAAATATGCAGAAATAGAAAAAAATGAAAAAGGAAGGAAAACAAGTCAAAAGGAAGAGATGTTGGAAACAATAATATGAGTATAAGATGACGTCATGAAAAATAAAAATTGAGGAAGTTAAAAAAGATAGAAAATAATGGTATAAGATGTTAAGTGAAAATATCATTTAATATATCCATGGAATGAACTTAAGGATGAGATTTAAAAAAAAGCAATAAAAATAGAAGGGAAAGAGTTGAAGATTTTTATGAGGCTGGAGATTTATTGTTGAGATTATTAAGTTGCCTGCAGAAAGTTGTATGAAATATGAAGCAGTGGAGGAGAGAAATGTAAATTTCAATGAAGAAGAAGTGACAAAGCATTATTTTGGATTGTAAAAAGAAGTGAAGACTTTTGGAAGAATTTTCAAAATGATTATAAGTGGGAATGTTTTTGAAATATAAACATGGATGTAATATTGCATGGGAAATATGAGAAACAAAAAATAAGTGAGGTTGATAGGGGAGATAGGATGTTGATGATAAGAGTATGGGTGCTGTGGAGAAGAAGATGTGATGAAATGCTCTTTAATAAAAGTAGGAATGAGGAAGATGCATTGTTGAAATAAAATTTGGTTGTGAAGAAAAGGATGGGTGTAACATGAAATCTGTTAAAGTTTGTGAAACTGAAGATGATTAATATTGAGAATAATGAATAAATTGTGACTAATGTTGGTAAATATTGTAGAAACATAAATACGATGGAAGGGGTGTAATGTACTTAGATTATATATATATATATATATATATATATATATATATATATATATATATATATATATATATATATATATATATATATATATATATATATATATATATATATATCCCTACTCTTTTCAATAGATGCAGTGTGATAGTTTATGTTCATCTGAGCTGCCACCAACTCAGACAGATGTGACTGGTTTAATGTCTCATCCATCTGAAGGATGGCACACTCATGAGTGCATAGCTCCCATTATGCTGCATTGCAGTGTCAGTATATAGAGTTAATTTGTGCACCTGATGTGGGGATTTGTATACATGAGAATATTATTGCTAGTCATCATTTGATATAATGTAGAAGGGAAATGTTTGAAAAAGTTGTAATTTCATTTTAGTGACTGGGTGATAAAATACTGGAACATTTTGTAGTATTTTAGGAAATACATAACTTCTTCTTCTTCTTTCAGCTGCTCTCATTAGGGGTCACCACAGCAGATCAACTGTTTCCATTTCTTCCTGTCCTCTGCATCTTGCTCTGTCACACCAACCACCTGCATGTCCTCTCTCACCACATCCATAAACCTTATCTTAGGCCTTCCTCTTTTCCTGTTACCTTGCAACTTCATCCTTAGCATCTTTTTCCCAATATACTCTTCATCCCTCCTCAGCACATATCCAAACCAGCATAATCTTGCCTTTGTCTCAAAACCTTCCAATCTGGGCTGACCCTCTAATATACTTATTCCTAATCCTGTTCATCCTCATCACACCCAGTGCAAATCTTAACATCAGTCACTCTGCCACGTCAAGCTCTGACTCCTGCCTTTTTGTCAATGCCACTGTCGCCAACCCATATAACACAGCTGGTCTCACTACCCTCTTGTAGACCTTCCCTTTCACTCTTACTGGTGCTCGTCTGTCACAAATCATTCCTGACACTCTTTTCCACCCACTCCTTCCTGCCTGTACTCTCTTCTTCACCTCTCTTCCACACTCACCATTACTCTGAACTGTTGATCCCAAGTATTTAAACTCATCCACCTTCACCACCTCTACTCCCTGCATCCTCACCATTCCTCTATCCTCCCTCTCATTCACACACATATATTTTCTCTTAGTCCTGCTGACCTTCATTCCTCTTCTCTTTAGAACATATCTCCACTTCTCCAGGGTCTCTTCCACCTGTTTCCTACTCTCACTACAGATCACAATGTCATCTGCAAACATCATAGTCCATGTGGACTCCTGTCTGATCTCGTCTGTCAACCTGTCCATCACCATTGCAAATAAGAAAGGGCTCAGAGCTGATCCTTGATGCAATCCCACCTCCACCTTAAACGCATCCGTCACTCCCACCACAGACCTCACCGCTGTCACACTACCCTTGTACATATCCTGTACCACTCTTACATACTTCTCTGACACTCCCATCTTCCTCATACAATACCACAACTCCTCTCTAGGCACCCTGTCATATGCTTTCTCTAAGTCCACAAAGACACAATGCAACTCCTTCTGACCTTCTCTGTATTTCTCCATCAATACTCTCAGAGCAAACATCGCATCTGTAGTGCTCTTTCCTGGCATGAAACCATACTGCTGATCACTAATCATCACCTCCCTTCTTAACCTAGCTTCCACTACTCTTTCAAATAACTTCATGCTGTGACTGATCAATTTAATCCCTCTGTAATTACTACAACTCTGCACATCACTCTTACTCTTAAAACTCGGTACCAAAACACTTTTTCTCCATTCCTCAGGCATCCTCTCACTTTCCAAGATTTCATTAAATAATCTAGTTAAAAACTCCACTGCCATTTAACCTAAACACCTCCATGCTTCCACAGGTATGTTATCTGGACCAAGAGCCTTTCCATTCTTCATCCTCTTCATAGCTATCCTTACTTCCTCCTTGCTAATCCACTGCACTTCATGATTCACTATCCACACATCGTCCAACCTTCTCTCCCTCTCATTCTCTTCATTCATCAGCCCCTCAAAGTACTCTTTCCATCTGCTCAACACACTCTCCTCACTTGTGAGTACATTTCCCCCATTATCCTTTATCACCCTTACCTGCTGTGCATCTTTACTAGCTCGGTCCCTCTGTCTAGCCAATTGGTACAGGTCCTTTTCTCCCTCCTTAGTGTCCAACCTTTCATACAACTCTTCATACTCTTTATCCTTAGCCTTCGCCACCTCTCTCTTTTCCATGCACCTCATCTCCTTATACTCTTGTCTACTTTCTTCATTTCTCTGACAATCCCACTTCTTCTTTGCCAACCTCTTTCTCTGTATACTCTCCTGTACTTCTTCATTCCACCACCAGGTCTCCTTGCCCTCCTTCCTCTTTCCAGATGTCACACCAAGCACCCTTCTAGCCATCTCTCTTACTAGCTCTGCTGCAGTTACCCAGCTATTCGATAACTCTTCACTGACACCCAGTGCCTGTCTTAACTCTTCCCTGAACTCCACCTCACAATTACCCTTTTTCAATTTCCACCATTTGATCCTTGTTGCTGCCCTCACACTCATCCTCCTCTTCTTGATCACCAATGTAATCCTACAAACCACCACCCTATGCTGCCTAACTACACTTTCCCCTGCCACCATTTTACAGTCTCCAATCTCCTTCAGACTGGCTCTTTTACATAAGATATAGTCCACCTGTGTGCATCTTCCTCCACTCTTGTCTGTCACTCTATGCTCCTCCCTCTTGTTAAAATATGTATTCATCACAGCCATGTCCATCCCTTTTTCAAAATCCACTACCATCTGACCTTCCTCATTCCTTTGCTTAACACCATACCTACCCATCACTTCCTCATCTCCTCTGTTCCCTTCACCAACATGCCCATTGAAATCTGCTCCAATCACCAGTCTCTCACCCTTGGGTACAATCATCACCACTTCATCCAACTCACTCCAAAAATTTTCTTTCACATCCATCGCACACCCAACTTGTGGAGCATATGCACTAACAACATTCATCATTACACCATCAATTTCCAGCTTAATAAACATCACTTTATCCAACTCTCTTAGGAAATACATAACTATCTGTATGTAACAAGTCATAAAACTATTCGGAGTCAGGAAACCAAGGGCCATAAAATGCAATTAAAATATTATTCAAATAAAGCAAGTGAAACCAAGGTGATAAAAAAAACAATAGTGGTTTCGAATAAAACCTAGGAATTTGCTTGAACTTGTTTCCTGGTTTTATCCTGCCTACTTGGATTTATTATTCAAATAAAGCAACTGACAAAAGCTGAGAAAGCAAATTCATTATTTTGTGAATGTGGACAATCGTTTTTTGGTTTCTTATGTGTGTTAGAACCAGTGTAATTACTTTTGGTTTATGAGGGAAAGGAGTAATAAGATAAACTACATATCTGGAGCTTAATCTGGTATTAGTTAGTCTTGCTGGCTGATACTGAAGTGACCACATCTGTGTAACTTTGCTGCTCTGTAACCTGCCTATATATTACTTTAGTGCAAATAAGGGTTCCATATTGTATCAAAGACAGCCATGATATTATCTAGCTTAGATAGAGGTTTTCCTTTAAACATCTCGACGGTGCACTTGAGTATTATTTTCTCTTCATTCTGCAGCTATAGTTACCTCTGCATATTTCATTTGCTGCATCAGCAGTCTTAACTTCTTCATGCTCTAACCCAGTTAACAAACTGAAAATAAGATAAATAAAACTGGCTAAGTAACATTTTTATTTATTCACTTTTAAGATCTTGTGGCTGCTGTATATTTATGAATTATTTATTATCTGAAGAGAGGGCATTGTTTAGGTTGTCTTGCTGCTGGTATCTATCTCTAACTGCCCAGATCGTTTAGAACTTCACCTTTTTGTGTTATTATTTTAAGTGGCTATAGATCAAGAGTATCACGGTCAGCAAAACTGGTACCACTGGTGGGATTCAAATTCCATTAAAGCCAGATTAGTCCCCACAATTTGTGGCTGTGGTAATGGTATCTAAATTGAATTTATGTAGCCTAAAGCAGCTTTGTCAGCAGTGGTATACAGTATACTCAGCTATAAGGTAAATGCACAGAGGTTTAGATTTGCATAGGAGTTATTTTACTTTTATTTAGATTTGTGTCGGAAGAGATAGAAATAAGTTTTTCTGATAACTATGTTAAGATGTTAGTGTCACAACTGAGTAAGGAGTGCAAAGCAAAAGGAATCATGCATGCTAATATGTCCAAAAAACAGATTGCGGTAATTTTGTGTGCCGCTGAAACACAGCCCACTAACTCTGAAGAGATTACCTTTCAAATCCCGAATCCCATAGCACTGAATGCCAGAATGCTAAGATGAGAATGTCAAAGGCTCACAATCATGAATGGACGATTTATCTCAGGGAAAGGAAACACTTGTCCAGCATGTGGAAATATACCCTTTCCCCCACTGTAGTGCAACCCTGGAGATGGCATATATAGTTAGGGGTGGTGTGAAGGGCATAGCCCCCACCTAGGTGGTCTTTACATAGGTCGGTGTGTTTAACTTACATGATGGACAAGTGTTTCCTTTCCCTGAGAAAAATTGGCCATTTGTGATTGTAAGCCTTTGACATTCTCGTCTTGACATTCTGGTGTCCAGTGTTATGGGATTCTGGATTTGAAAGGTAATCCCCCTGAAGACAGCCATGTAAGTGCTGTGAGTGTGCAGGAGGCAGATAAAGGACAATCTATTCCACCCCCAGAAGACCTGTACCCCAAAATGGAATTACAGAGACGGGTACTGGAAAAGAAGCATCTCAACCCCCAATGGAATTACAGAGAAAGGTACTGGAAATGAAGCATCTCAACCCCAAAATGGAATTACAGAGATGGGTACTAGAAATGAAACACTTGCAACTCAATGCAGCTGAGAAAATTCAGGCAGGAGAGAGGGAGAGAGAGACAGAGAGACAGAGAGAGAGAGAGAATCAGCACCAGGATGGCTGAGAAATAAGCATTCTGCACCATCTTTGCCAGAGGCACATGAGTTATGGGGAGAGGGAAGCCATACCATAGATGCCCAGGTCAGTGCAAACCTTTTCTCTTATCATAAAGAGGGGGAATGTCCTTTACAGTTTTATACATGTATTTGAAAAGGTGTGTAACCAGCAAGCAAGTTAGCCAAAGAGAGTTTTAACTGTTTTGCTTATGGGTAAAACAACATATGCAATTCCAAACTTGGAGATATGGATTGCTGAAATTATATTAAAGCTAAAGAGTGCTTGCTTTCATGTTTAAACAGCTTCCTGAGATTTGTAAAGAAACAATGCATAGAAAGAACTTCAAAAAGCACAGAAAAAAAGCAGATGGCAATGTGAGAGAAGATATTGCAGAAATTAGCATTTTCACTATCAGGTGAATGAATGAAAGATCAACACATTTAAAATGCTTGCAGATCAGTGGTGAGGGAACAAGTCTTCAATGTTCTGCTTGAGGACATGAGGATTTGGCTGGCAAATGGAGAGTGTAACATTATTGAGAAGATGGTGAGAAAGGGGGGACCTGTATCTAGCTAAAGGTTGCAGCTAAAGAGAAAGGGGTTCCCATTGCTGCACATGTTTATCAAAGCAGGTTTGCAGGAAAAAAAGGATGGGTTCGGCTACTTGTCCAAGTTTTGTGATTAATTGTAAGTGTAACCAGAGGAGCCATGAACAATCTCCCTGCCCACTGAGACAGGGTGAGGAACAAAGTTTTCAGGAAGCAGCAAACAGTGCAACCACCACAGCATCTCAGCAATGGGGGTGGTAGTTATTGTGAAGGAAACGGCTGCAGTTAACTACCACAACATTCTATAAATCTTATTTGGTAGCGGGGAAGAGACCAGTGCAAAGAAGAATACAACCTCAGACATAGCCATTGCTAAGCCTGTACAGGTTACAATGGAGCAATACCTGTCTGACCAGTGAACTCTAGTTAGGACCTAGGCTGGAACACCTTTTTAAGTACCATTGGCCAAAGTGTAGCTGTATTGGGAAGGGAAGCAAGGGAGAAAGCAGGTGGTTATATCTGAGGATATCTCTGCAGATGTCCTGATAGGAATAGCTTTGACAATAAGGTGCCTTGTGTGCATACATTTACATGCAATCAGGCATGGAAGAAAATTGGTGTGGATGGCAGGAAGTGAAGACTCAGCTGGGACCCACACCTTCATCTATGACTGATGATGTCACTATTTCCAAGAGAGAGCTAAACAGTTGCAACCAATTGACAAGTGAGCCAGATCAGTTGGAGCATAATGGGAGCAGGTTATTTCAAAGGGAGATGTACATAGTAATTTCCAGAACCATTAGCAGAATGCACCAGTCTTCCCTTGGAAGTGGAGCTGGGGAGGGTCATCAAGAAAGAGTTTTGGCAGACTGAGATTTCAGACCCTACTTTGCAGAACTTGGGAGAGGTATCCCAGGAGGATCCTGATACTTAAGGACAGTGGGAGTCCATATATTATTACAAAGGATTGTTGTACAGAGAATTAATCAATGAAAGACGTCTAGAGGAAGATGTAATACAGCAACTGGTAGTACTTAAAGCATGTGGAGAGGCACTTCTGGCCATAGCCCGTGATTTTCTTTTTTCAAGTTATGGGGGGTGTAAAGCATTAAAGCTGTTTTTTGCAGTCTTTTCACTCACCAGATATTGCAAAGGATGTAATGCAGTACTGCAAGATTTGTGAGCACTGTCAAACGATTTGCAAGGTAGAAGACAAAGCTAAGGCAAAAGGTTTGCAAGGCAAAAGACAAAGCTTAGGCTGCCTTGATACCTTTGCATGTTATTGAGAAACCATTTCAGAGGGTAGTTAAGAAAAGTATGGGAGTCCGTAGTACCCCAAGCTCCAAAGATAATAAGTATACCTTGGTGATGATAGATTATGCCACTAGATAGTCAGAGGTAGTAGCTGTGTCTTCCATTGAAGCAAAGACTGAGACAAATGCTGTCCTAGACATTTTAATAGAGTAGGCTTTCTTAGAGAAATAATGACAGACAGAGAGGCTAACTTCATGTCATACCAGTTGTTCTGTTTTTGGAAGATAGTGGGTAAAAACACATAATGACTACTCCCTACACTCCAAAGGCAATTAGTTTGGTAGAGAGTTATCTATGCTGAATACCATGTTGATGGCATTTGCAGACAACTTTAGGAGGGAGTGAAACAAATTCCTGCCCTATCTTCTCTTTACATCCAGAGAGGTGCCCCAGAATTCCACAGGTTGTTCACCTTTGAGTTACGGTGTAGTCACAAGGTCAGGAAATTTCTTTACTTAATTTCTGATGAGTGGGATGATGAATGTGGTTCCCACAGGAAGTCTGTTATAGAGTATGTTCTATATTTCAGGACTAGGTTTAGGGAGCTCATGGAAATGGTCCAGGAGCATCTGGCACAAGCACAATGGCAACAAAAGGTCTGGTATGACAGGACAGCCAGTGCATAAACATATTATGCTGGGCAAGTTACCTATGCTAGACAGAATGAGCGTCAGGCATTCTAAGAAGGTCCTGCCACTGCTTTGAGAAGATGAGTGCTGGTAGAGCTGCCAGGCAAGACACAGAAGCACAGCATTTACCATGTTATCATGCTACAGCCTTAGCATGATGGAGAGGTTATCATATTCAGTATCTACAGGGGGGTGCAGAAGGGACTAGAGAGGGATCTGTTGGCAAAGTTCCTCTGTGTATAAGGAAGCCTTGCTATCTCCTGCCCTGGTTCAGGAAGTCTGAACAGACATTTGAGGATATATTTACCAAGGTATACTCACCTGGGGGAACAACATGTGGATATGGGACCACAGTGGCTCATAACAAGCCTTTTACATTGTGTCTGAAAGAGTTACTCAAACCCTAGGAGAGAAAATGCAGGGCATGCTGGAAATGGAGGCTATCTAGAGTTCAAGACTCATTGAGTCTCATTAGTGGTGCAAGTTTCAAAGAAAGATGGCAGCAACAGAGTCTGAAAGGAATATCAAAAACTGACCAGTCACTCAGAGTCAGATACTTACCCCATTCCTTGGACAGATTAAGCCTTAGCAACTGGGTGGGTCTAAGTATCTAACCCCTATTGACATGATCAAGGATTACTGGCAGGTACAGGTGATACCTGTAGCCACTGAAAAGTGAGCAACTGTGATCCCTTATGGGTCTTGTGTATTTATTAAAATGTCCTTTGGAATGAAGAATGTCCCAACAACTTTCCAAAGGCTGATATATGGCATCTTAGCAAGGGCAGGATATCACACCTTTGCTTAACCTGGATGATGTTGCCATCTACAGTGTCATCTACAGCTTGTCTTGAGGAGAACATATTCAATATGTCAGGGAATTGTTGGGATGATTGCAAAAATAGGGCTGACTATCAAGGCAAAAGTGTCAGGTGAGTATGGCAGAGATATCTGGATCATAGTCAGATAGTGTTAAACACTTAAAGAGGCTTTGACTCGACTCACTGTACTAGTCAATCCTGACTTCAGTCAAAAATTCAACGTTCAATTAAATACTTCCAACCATGATACAGGGGACTGTACTTCGTGGAGTTTCTTTGCAGGAGAAGAGCACCCTATCATGTTGAACCACAGAACAACCCAGGGGGAATCCTAAGCAGCCATAAATTGTAATGGAGTCACCTATACTGAGCCAGAAAATACAGCAAACCTATTGGCTGACAAATTCAGTTCCAACTTTACCCCTGTCTTCTCCTCAACCTTCCCTCAGGAAATACCATCAAATATAACTCCCCCTGCTATCAGCTATTACTAGAGAATAGGTCTTTAATATTCTTTTTAAGGCCAAGAACACTGCATCAATGGGCCCAGACAATGTTCCAGGATGCCTTCTAAATTGCATGAAACATGACTTATCAGGGCCTCTGGAATTGCTACTTAACTGTAGCCTCCAAACAGGAGACAAATGGTCCAGGAGCATCTGGCACAAGCACAATGGCAACAAAAGATCTGGTATGACAGGACAGCCAGTGCATAAACATATTATGCTGGGCAAGTTACCTATGCTAGACAGAATGAGCGTCAGGCATTCTAAGAAGGTCCTGCCACTGCTTTGAGAAGATGAGTGCTGGTAGAGCTGCCAGGCAAGACACAGAAGCACAGCATTTACCATGTTATCATGCTACAGCCTTAGCATGATGGAGAGGTTATCATATTCAGTATCTACAGGGGGGTGCAGAAGGGACTAGAGAGGGATCTGTTGGCAAAGTTCCTCTGTGTATAAGGAAGCCTTGCTATCTCCTGCCCTGGTTCAGGAAGTCTGAACAGACATTTGAGGATATATTTACCAAGGTATACTCACCTGGGGGAACAGCATGTGGATATGGGACCACAGTGGCTCATAACAAGCCTTTTACATTGTGTCTGAAAGAGTTACTCAAACCCTAGGAGAGAAAATGCAGGGCATGCTGGAAATGGAGGCTATCTAGAGTTCAAGACTCATTGAGTCTCATTAGTGGTGCAAGTTTCAAAGAAAGATGGCAGCAACAGAGTCTGAAAGGAATATCAAAAATTGACCAGTCACTCAGAGTCAGATACTTACCCCATTCCTTGGACAGATTAAGCCTTAGCAACTGGGTGGGTCTAAGTATCTAACCCCTATTGACATGATCAAGGATTACTGGCAGGTACAGGTGATACCTGTAGCCACTGAAAAGTGAGCAACTGTGATCCCTTATGGGTCTTGTGTATTTATTAAAATGTCCTTTGGAATGAAGAATGTCCCAACAACTTTCCAAAGGCTGATATATGGCATCTTAGCAAGGGCAGGATATCACACCTTTGCTTAACCTGGATGATGTTGCCATCTACAGTGTCATCTACAGCTTGTCTTGAGGAGAACATATTCAATATGTCAGGGAATTGTTGGGATGATTGCAAAAATAGGGCTGACTATCAAGGCAAAAGTGTCAGGTGAGTATGGCAGAGATATCTGGATCATAGTCAGATAGTGTTAAACACTTAAAGAGGCTTTGACTCGACTCACTGTACTAGTCAATCCTGACTTCAGTCAAAAATTCAACGTTCAATTAAATACTTCCAACCATGATACAGGGGACTGTACTTCGTGGAGTTTCTTTGCAGGGAGAAGAGCACCCTATCATGTTGAACCACAGAACAACCCAGGGGGAATCCTAAGCAGCCATAAATTGTAATGGAGTCACCTATACTGAGCCAGAAAATACAGCAAACCTATTGGCTGACAAATTCAGTTCCAACTTTACCCCTGTCTTCTCCTCAACCTTCCCTCAGGAAATACCATCAAATATAACTCCCCCTGCTATCAGCTATTACTAGAGAATAGGTCTTTAATGTTCTTTTTAAGGCCAAGAACACTGCATCAATGGGCCCAGACAATGTTCCAGGATGCCTTCTAAATTGCATGAAACATGACTTATCAGGGCCTCTGGAATTGCTACTTAACTGTAGCCTCCAAACAGGAGACAAATGGTCCAGGAGCATCTGGCACAAGCACAATGGCAACAAAAGATCTGGTATGACAGGACAGCCAGTGCATAAACATATTATGCTGGGCAAGTTACCTATGCTATACAGAATGAGCGTCAGGCATTCTAAGAAGGTCCTGCCACTGCTTTGAGAAGATGAGTGCTGGTAGAGCTGCCAGGCAAGACACAGAAGCACAGCATTTACCATGTTATCATGCTACAGCCTTAGCATGATGGAGAGGTTATCATATTCAGTATCTACAGGGGTGCAGAAGGGACTAGAGAGGATCTGTTGGCAAAGTTCCTCTGTGTATAAGGAAGCCTTGCTATCTCCTGCCCTGGTTCAGGAAGTCTGAACAGACATTTGAGGATATATTTACCAAGGTATACTCACCTGGGGGAACAACATGTGGATATGGGACCACAGTGGCTCATAACAAGCCTTTTACATTGTGTCTGAAAGAGTTACTCAAACCCTAGGAGAGAAAATGCAGGGCATGCTGGAAATGGAGGCTATCTAGAGTTCAAGACTCATTGAGTCTCATTAGTGGTGCAAGTTTCAAAGAAAGATGGCAGCAACAGAGTCTGAAAGGAATATCAAAAACTGACCAGTCACTCAGAGTCAGATACTTACCCCATTCCTTGGACAGATTAAGCCTTAGCAACTGGGTGGGTCTAAGTATCTAACCCCTATTGACATGATCAAGGATTACTGGCAGGTACAGGTGATACCTGTAGCCACTGAAAAGTGAGCAACTGTGATCCCTTATGGGTCTTGTGTATTTATTAAAATGTCCTTTGGAATGAAGAATGTCCCAACAACTTTCCAAAGGCTGATATATGGCATCTTAGCAAGGGCAGGATATCACACCTTTGCTTAACCTGGATGATGTTGCCATCTACAGTGTCATCTACAGCTTGTCTTGAGGAGAACATATTCAATATGTCAGGGAATTGTTGGGATGATTGCAAAAATAGGGCTGACTATCAAGGCAAAAGTGTCAGGTGAGTATGGCAGAGATATCTGGATCATAGTCAGATAGTGTTAAACACTTAAAGAGGCTTTGACTCGACTCACTGTACTAGTCAATCCTGACTTCAGTCAAAATTCAACGTTCAATTAAATACTTCCAACCATGATACAAGGGTCTGTACTTCGTGGAGTTTCTTTGCAGGAGAAGAGCACCCTATCATGTTGAACCACAGAACAACCCAGGGGGAATCCTAAGCAGCCATAAATTGTAATGGAGTCACCTATACTGAGCCAGAAAATACAGCAAACCTATTGGCTGACAAATTCAGTTCCAACTTTACCCCTGTCTTCTCCTCAACCTTCCCTCAGGAAATACCATCAAATATAACTCCCCCTGCTATCAGCTATTACTAGAGAATAGGTCTTTAATATTCTTTTTAAGGCCAAGAACACTGCATCAATGGGCCCAGACAATGTTCCAGGATGCCTTCTAAATTGCATGAAACATGACTTATCAGGGCCTCTGGAATTGCTACTTAACTGTAGCCTCCAAACAGGAGACAAATGGTCCAGGAGCATCTGGCACAAGCACAATGGCAACAAAAGATCTGGTATGACAGGACAGCCAGTGCATAAACATATTATGCTGGGCAAGTTACCTATGCTAGACAGAATGAGCGTCAGGCATTCTAAGAAGGTCCTGCCACTGCTTTGAGAAGATGAGTGCTGGTAGAGCTGCCAGGCAAGACACAGAAGCACAGCATTTACCATGTTATCATGCTACAGCCTTAGCATGATGGAGAGGTTATCATATTCAGTATCTACAGGGGGGTGCAGAAGGGACTAGAGAGGGATCTGTTGGCAAAGTTCCTCTGTGTATAAGGAAGCCTTGCTATCTCCTGCCCTGGTTCAGGAAGTCTGAACAGACATTTGAGGATATATTTACCAAGGTATACTCACCTGGGGGAACAACATGTGGATATGGGACCACAGTGGCTCATAACAAGCCTTTTACATTGTGTCTGAAAGAGTTACTCAAACCCTAGGAGAGAAAATGCAGGGCATGCTGGAAATGGAGGCTATCTAGAGTTCAAGACTCATTGAGTCTCATTAGTGGTGCAAGTTTCAAAGAAAGATGGCAGCAACAGAGTCTGAAAGGAATATCAAAACTGACCAGTCACTCAGAGTCAGATACTTACCCCATTCCTTGGACAGATTAAGCCTTAGCAACTGGGTGGGTCTAAGTATCTAACCCCTATTGACATGATCAAGGATTACTGGCAGGTACAGGTGATACCTGTAGCCACTGAAAAGTGAGCAACTGTGATCCCTTATGGGTCTTGTGTATTTATTAAAATGTCCTTTGGAATGAAGAATGTCCCAACAACTTTCCAAAGGCTGATATATGGCATCTTAGCAAGGGCAGGATATCACACCTTTGCTTAACCTGGATGATGTTGCCATCTACAGTGTCATCTACAGCTTGTCTTGAGGAGAACATATTCAATATGTCAGGGAATTGTTGGGATGATTGCAAAATAGGGCTGACTATCAAGGCAAAAGTGTCAGGTGAGTATGGCAGAGATATCTGGATCATAGTCAGATAGTGTTAAACACTTAAAGAGGCTTTGACTCGACTCACTGTACTAGTCAATCCTGACTTCAGTCAAAAATTCAACGTTCAATTAAATACTTCCAACCATGATACAGGGACTGTACTGTGGAGTTTCTTTGCAGGAGAAGAGCACCCTATCATGTTGAACCACAGAACAACCCAGGGGGAATCCTAAGCAGCCATAAATTGTAATGGAGTCACCTATACTGAGCCAGAAAATACAGCAAACCTATTGGCTGACAAATTCAGTTCCAACTTTACCCCTGTCTTCTCCTCAACCTTCCCTCAGGAAATACCATCAAATATAACTCCCCCTGCTATCAGCTATTACTAGAGAATAGGTCTTTAATATTCTTTTTAAGGCCAAGAACACTGCATCAATGGGCCCAGACAATGTTCCAGGATGCCTTCTAAATTGCATGAAACATGACTTATCAGGGCCTCTGGAATTGCTACTTAACTGTAGCCTCCAAACAGGCTTTGTGCCTAATGAGTGGAGCACTGCAACAGTCATCCCTTTGCACAAATGTGGGCTGTCTACAGACTCTAGAACTACAGACCGATATGTCTCACAAGTCTCATATGCAAAGCCATAGCAAGAATTATCATGGAAATGATCAATAATGACACAGAAAACCTCCAGTCACTGGACCCAACCCAGTTTGGTTTCATCAAGGGTAGGTCATGCATACTCAACCTGGTGGACTTCTTTGAGAAGGTCACCAAAGCAATGGATGAGGGCAAAATGGTTCACACTGCCTACATTGACCTAGCCAAGGCATTTGACACAATACCTCATTCAGGTATTGTTGACAAACTAAGAAGGTTATATACAAACCCTTATGTCACTCAGTGGCTAGCCAGCTGGCTCACAGACAGGATCCAGGAAGTTAGAAAGTAGGAGTCCACCTCTACAAAAAGGCCAAACACAAGAGGAGTCCCTCAAGAATTGGTTCTGGGACTACTCCTTTTTGCATTTACTTCTCTGAATTCAAGGCCAATGTCAATTGCCTCTAGCTAACTAAATTTGCAGATGATTGCAAATTAAGAGCTGTCATTGAATTTCCCACTGACACAAATGTTCTCCAAGAAGGGCTGACAGAGACAAATAACTGGTGTCAGAGCCATGTACTAAAACAAAATGCCAAGAAATACATAATAGTATCCTTTGGGAAGTCATCACCCCTAGGACCTATCATATTGACAACACAACCGTAAGAGTTGACCCAGTAGTCAGGGTACGTCAGGACACACATAGACAGTATTCTAGCCTTTGACCATCATGTGCCAGCAGTAGTGAGGAAATCATTCTATGCTGTGCAACTTGCCAACAAAGGTATGGCATCTAGGTCCAAGGAAGTCATTGTTTCACTGTATTTGGCATTCATCAGACCTATCATTGAATACAGTGCCCCCTTTGGTATGTACCTAACTAGGCATACCCAACAATTTTAATGTCTATAGAGGTTCTTCATTAAAAGAATACAGGCCATAAGTAACATGTCCTATGTAGACTGCCTCAAGGCCAAATTCTGTTTTTCTGTCTCCTACAGGATGTTGGGGGGGGAGATCTATTCCTGGCATAAAAGGCATTCTCAGACCCCATTCTGATGGACCTTCTGCATATCTGTAAAACAAACAGCACCAGAATTAACTGTTCTAAAGACTTACACTTTATCTGTGATATAAATAGGACATCCTGGAGAGACAGGTAGGTATCCCAGAAACTACCCCTTCTCTGGAATAGGTTCCCCATCCATGTGAAGCAGAGTTCCTTCCTAACACAATTCAAGTGTAACTTGGACAATTGGATGGGGAACAGGAAATTCATTCCTGGCTATTCCTGGCTTGACACCTATGTCTCTAATGGGAACAGGCAGCCTGTAAATGGTATGTCTCCCAGGCTCTTGCTTGTAAATGTTTCATCTCCCAAGCCCCTGTTTACACTTATCAAAGATACCAGAACTTGTTAGAGATTTGGGATGCCTGGCTAGGCTTAAAAAGGCCCTTGTGGTCATTATCCCAGTAAACACCTACAAACTTATGAACCTATAAAGAAGACGTGTCTAGGTATAGTTTGGGGTCTGCAAAAGCTGAACCCTACCTGTATGACAGAAAATTCACAATGGTTCCAGACCACAACCCTTTAAAGTAGTTACTTATGAAGGTTGCCAGAATGGAAACTTTCATAGATGGAGTTTGGGTCTTGCAGTCCTATACTAAGAATCTGCAGTGGAGTACAGGACAAACTGGAAGGGGAGATAGTAGCAAATCTGCTCAGTGAGGCTTAGTTTAACTCCTCAGTGGATGAGGTACTTCCATCATAGGCATGCAGCTGCTAATACTAATGCAGATCATGTGACCAAAAAGGAAATTAGTGTACCAAAAAGGTTCACCCTTTTCTCAAACTGTACTTCTTGATGGATGCCTCCAAAGACTTGTCTGATTCTTATTAGGGAAAATTGTCATACCAGGGTAGAGAAAACTGATGTCTATACATTTCATCTCTCTTTTTTTAATTTAGGTAGTAACATGTTTAAGTTGTATTTAAGCTTTTTAAAATATGTACCAGAAAATTGCACTGTGAAATTGCATTTATAAAATGTAACTGTGACAAGAGAATTCTATTTGAATTTTTTTCTTTGATGTACTATAGAAGGAAAATATGAAAAAGTTGTAGCTTTATTCTGCTTTAGTCGAGTTATTAAATGTAGGAAAGTTTCAGTTTCTTAGGAAAAACATAATTGTTTGTATAAAATACTTTGGAGTCAGGAAGCCAAGGCCATTAACAGTTAAGTTAAAATACTCTTTAAAGGGGACAGTTGGGCAGAGCTGGGAAAGCCAAGTCATTGGTTTGTGAATTTGGAAAAACATGTACGGTTACTTCTCAGTGAAAGATAGAGCCGATGCAATTACTTCTGGTTTCTGTGGAAAAGCAGAGATAAGCTAATATATATTTTTTGTAGCTGAAACCTATGTTAGCTTGTCTTGCTGAATGAAGCTGAGCAGACCACACCTATGTATATTTGTTGCTTTACAATCTGTCTGTATAATAGTCTAATACTTTGGGCAGCTCTGGATTCAGTATTCAATCAGTTAGAGACAGCTAGAGAGTTTATCTACATCAGAAGTTTTTTCATTAAATATTATTTATGTGCAACTGATTATTGGTTTCTGTTCATTGCGCAACTGTCTTTACCTCTGCATATTTAATTTGTATCAGCACTCATATCTCTCAACCTCTTAGAGCAAGAATCTGGATAAAGCCATAAATAAAAGTGGGATAAAGGCCCAAAAATAGGGACGATTTTTAAATATTGCTCTTTCAAACTTAGAAAGTTGATAGCATAACAGGTTTTGCATGAGCATGAATTTTTTGAATGGTATGAAGTCTGAAACTCAAATGTCTGTTATTATTTTCTAACTTCAATCTTTAATGATTTGCCACTAATTTGCCAGAAAAATACAATTTTATGAAAAGCAGACCAAAAATATGAGGTAAAAATCTGGACATTCTGCAAATATTTGTACAGTTGAGGGGTACGATCAGCAGTGTTTTGGCTTCTTTGCTGCGTAAGCAAAGTTTTTATTTGTTCACATTTAAGAAAGTGGTTGGTAGTTTTTTATACATTATTTATTATCAAAGGAGAGGGTACTATTTAGCAGTGTAGGTTGTGCAACTGCTAGCACTTTGCTCTAATTGATCAGGTTATTTAACACATTATCAATATTGTATTTATTACTATTATATCTGACTCTAAATCAAGAACAGCACAGTCATCATGGCAGTGGTTGGTAGTAATAAAATATTATAATTCAACATCAGTCATTAAATTTAATACTTAAAATGTTATGAATTGTGAATAATTACAATATTCTATTTTTGACAACAAAATCCTGTTATGTTATCTCTATATTTAAATGTATTTATTTATTTATAAGTAACTGAATTTTTAAAAATATGGGCTTTCCCAAAATCAACCTTTTAGCTTCATAGGTGATTGCTGGGCTAATGACCTGATACGCCATATTATATAGGATTATGATCAGGTCTCTGGTCATAACCAACTTATTATTAGGGTTGCTACCTTTTCAAATGTCCAAAGTGCGATATATTTTGTAGAAACCCGAGATTTTACAGGACAAAAGATACCCACAGACAGTGCAAAGGACAGAGCTTCACTTTTTTTTGCCAAAATAAAAACTTTTTCTTGTAGCATTTCATGAGTTCATATGTGTTTACTAGGCTAACAACCACAAGGACCTTTTTAGGACTAGCCATGCATCCCAAATCTCTGACAAGTTCTGGTACCCTTGATAAGCGTTGAGTTGCTCATGCTATTTCATAAACGTGTAGGTGGTCTCAGATACAAAATAACTGTTTTATGCAAATATTAGAGAAAAGTTATGAAATATATTTTGTCCTGAAACAGTTCGCCCAACACAACCGCCCAAAGAGGAACGGTCCCTCGTAAACAGTGACAGGTGGTAACCCTACTTATGTGCTCCAGAAGTAGATACCACAAAAATCACCTGGAGATCCAAGTTCAAGGAGTAAGTCTTGGCATCTATCTGGACAACACATGACTTAGAGTCGATCATAATTCTTAGTATAGCATGGTGCTTCATCTGCTCCATTTATTGCCAGTTACAGAAAAAAGGTGTATGAGTTCAAAGTGTTCAAACTGAGAGCAGGCAGAAAAGGGAAAGGTCCCTGTAAAGAACAAATTGCTTTTTCCTTTTGCCAGACTTTATTTATAAGTGTGGCAGAGTGAAATATCAAATAGCTTCTAACAGCTTTGAAAGCTGGTTTATGATTTAACGCCCAATCATAATACTCTATCTCAGTCTATAGACTGTGACGTTTGAATGGGGAATATTTTAACTATAAGGAACACTGCGTTACAGTTTTAACTGTAAAAGAAGCACACATTTGTAATAATCGATGGGCATGGAAATGCAACTATCAAAGCATTAATGCATTGCATTTCTTGGGAGTTTTCATTTCCAGTCTCAACTCCGAATATGCGTCATATATCGTAGCAACTTGCTGCTCACCACCACGTATTTTACTGACGAAATGTTGTGAAATATGTATATCGCATGTAGATTGACCCCCCCCCCCCTTATCCTCAGCAAGAATATTGTTCTAGATGTAAATTATGATCCAGTAAAAAAAAAATACAGGTGGTTTATTTTTCCTCAAGCGTCAAGTGCCAGAGACACAAGATATGTTACACTTCAGTAGACTACATTAAAGTTACTATTGTTTAATCGAGATTAGAAACACAAATGTGTGCTTGTTAAAAAAAAAAACAGAATTCTTTTTCATGATCTGAAAATTCATAGATTTTATCCATGACTATGAGGAAATGTTCGGTCAATACCATTATTTTATTATATTTTACTGTGCGGTGTGTGTGTGTGTGTGTGTGTGTGTGTGTGTGCGCGCGCGCACTTTTTTACAAATAGTAGCTAAGATTAAATACTAATAACTGTGAAACAATTACTTGTGCTGTAGCCGTAAATGCCCAATTCCAAATTCCATGAAATCTTTCATTCTTTCATTACTCAGACAAGCCATACTCCGCATACATTTCAACCGTCCAGATTTTGGCAGAATGTCTATATTTTTGACTAATATATTTATTCTGTTTCTGATATATATTGGCAAATCATGCTGGAATTAAGTCAGTAATGTCAGTCATTTCAATTTCAAACTTCATATCCTTCAGAAACTGCATGCTAACACAAAAACGTTTAATCCGACAACTTTCTAAGTTTATAAGAACAATACTTAAAAGGTGTCCCTATTTTGGGCCTTTGCCTTCCCATTAAGTTTCAGTTGAGAGGTAAGATACTCTGCAATTTTTCAGTATCTTACTAGGAAGAACAGTAAAACGATGTCCTTGATAAGGATATCAGGAGTTGAGATGTGTGTTCTGCGCACCCATACAACTGACAAATCAAACAAAAACAGACCTAACACTCCAAGTTGCTGACGAAGATGGTCGCCTGTCTGGTTAAGCGGGCGTGTCACCTGTTTAACAATGCCAGACTCCTATACCCCCCCAACACACACACACAAAATCTCAGATGTCATCATGCTTGGTTACTATTGAAAGTTTAACTTTCGCTAAATAAGGGGATAACATTGCCTTAATGGTAATATCAAATCAAACAACATAAGACAATAACAGTACAGACTAAACTTCAAAACTGTGTGTCAAGACAAAATAAAAAAAAAACGTAGCAGCCTGCTGCAGTACGAGTTTAAAACGAGAATGTTATGCCATATACAGATTTTGAAACTTAAGACCTGGAAAAACTGGATAAAAGACAATATCTTGCTAGTCAGTGATGATTGCATTTCAGTGAAGACTGCGTCTTGCGGCAGAAATGATCTCTAATACACACACACGGGCGTTTATATGACGTATACCTCTCAACCTCTTAGCACAAAACAGCTGGACAAACAATAAATTAATGGGGACAAAGGCCCCAAAATAGGGACATATGTTAAATATTGTTCTTAAACTGCGAAAGTTGCTAGAATTGCAGGATTTGCAGTAGCATGCATTTTTCTGAAGGATATGAAGTCTGAAACTCAAATGCATGGCAGTATTTACTAACTTCAATCCTCAGTGATTTGACACAAAACCAACTAAATAAATAAATAAATACACAAATAAATGAAAATAAAAAATATGGGAACTACACCAAAATAGGAGACAAAAATCTGGGCATTCTGCTATAATCTGGACAGTTGCAAAGTATGGTATAGTCTACAGTGACATAGGAAAGGCTCTCTTCTGCGTTAAATTTTGAGACCTAGTAGTAACTCTGCAAATCAAAAATCAAGGATTAACACCAGTAAGCATACCTTTAGGCACTTCTTAGCTAACAAGAGATCAGAATTTCATATTATCCTTCCATGCTACAAGAATTATTGAACTAGGTAAACCAATACACCGTGTTGGCTGATGAAGAAAACGATGAATTCACAGATTGGCAGGTTCTGCAACAATCCTCCAGCTTTCTACAAACTATGCTGGACATTTTGACGTGGTCTGGTTTGCATGTTGTGGTATGTAGCTACATATCTGTTACCATTTTTTTGCTTTTTGCTTTGTTTATGTCTGTAGTGCAGACAAAAAAAATCCCATTGACTGTTCTCCCATGTCACCTCATGAAGCAGCAGCTAGTATTAATCTAATGGCATGTTTTTCAGTTCATCCTTAGGAGCAGGAAGCTTGCAGCTCAATCAGCTTTGCTCATCCTGTTTTTGATGGGCTATAGCGAAGACTAAATGAGCGGATATGCCTGCTAGATTTGTCCCAAAATAGAATCTGCTTAAGTATTTTAGGATACAGCAGAAATCCTTATTTCTTCCGGAGAAAACCTTATAATGACCGTTAAAGCTTCCTTTTTCAATATTTGTGTAAGTTTATCTTCACCAGCAAGTAGCCCAGTGACGCAAATCCGTTATAGGACCACAAAAATACATGCAAGGAAATGAGGTCCTTTAGAGCATTGGTTAGAACATCAATATGCTACTGGAATGTAACCAG
The DNA here is from genome assembly GCF_019279795.1 of Protopterus annectens. NCBI lineage: Eukaryota > Metazoa > Chordata > Ceratodontiformes > Protopteridae > Protopterus > Protopterus annectens. The sequence continues at coordinate 575,020,171 of NC_056727.1, read as the reverse complement.
CAATTTTAAAAGATCAAAGTAAAGTAAACATTTTAATGAAAATGCAACACTGAAACTATTATTTGGTGTTATTTTAAAAAACCCATTAAATTGTTTCCATGTAAACAATTTCCCTTCATGCAGTGCTGAACATCAGTGTTTTCAGAATTCATTCAGCAAGCACAAATGACCGTAGCAAATATTTTAGAAAATTCAGCAGCACTGAAAGTTATTTATTGTTATTTTAAGAAAGTCAAGAAACTGCATCCAGCTGATTGCTGTTGGGAATAAATATACGCAACAGTTGGGCTTGTCTAGATGGTGCGCTTAATAATAGTCCCTGCAAATTATATAGCTCCTTGACAGAAGGCAATCTCCATAAAATAACTGTAAGCCTTTTTTTACATAACATCTCGAGTTTGCCGTTTTGTATAAACTTTAAATGTTCATTATGTATACATACACGCAGACGTACACACAGACACGGATATAAATAAGTAAATGCATGAATACACACACACACACACACACACACACACACACACACACACACACACACACACACACCTTTTTATGTATGTTCCACTCATACATTTTATTGATCCAAAATATAGATAACAGCTAACAGTAAGCACTTAAGACATCGTTGGCTTTAAAAGTTCGCTATAAACTGCTTCCTTCCTTTTCTTGTTGCCAAAACTTGAAAATTATTTGGCGTTATGCAGAAGCTATTTACAGCTGCTGATTAGTTATGCCGCTGGCTGGTAATGAATCATATTTATTTTCTTCCAGGAGCTCTTCTCTCTGTTTTGTTCTGCTTTCCCCGGTTCTCTACTTCATTAACTTTGCATTGGCACTAATAAAGGACCGGGAAAGAGTTGATGACCTTGCAGGCTTTCAACAATCACAGTATTCCTTTCTAAGATATATCAGTTCCTCATTCTAAAAATACATGTTAAATGACATCCTTAATGGTAGAATACACAACAGGCAGGATATGGTTTTGAGGACAGACGCTTAAAAATATCAGTGGCTACAGTCATAGGATCATAGGATCATAGGAAGTTACTAGGCTACTGGCCCTGATGCCCTTACAAGCCTAGCCAAGAATTTAGACTATGTTCCAGCAAGTCAGTCCCCTATGCCACTGTCCAGCAGGGACACGTGGAATCCCAGGGGTGTATTTTTCTGTTTTCCATCCAGTTATCCAGGTAGTGCTCAAAAAGTTTAATGAGGTACTCTGCTTTACATGGAGAGGGAGTCTATTCCACAAAAGGAGAGTCTCTGGGACGCAAATCTGTCCTGCCAACAAGTCCTATTGATGTCACAGACAAGGCTGAGGTCACACGCGTGGGTTACTCAAGTGGAGCTTGACTTGTGGATATGCAGCAGTCCATTCAGGGTGGGATCTGAGATTGCTCCATATGCTGGACAGAGGTCACCTCTGAGGAGTCTGTAGGAGACTGAGTAATGGGACAGGGCTTTTAGCCTATCTGTGTAGGGTAGATGATTGGGGCCCTGGATTCTCTAAGTGAGGAACCTCTGTGGTCTCTCCAGCTGCTGCATGTAAAAAATAAATAAATAAATAACCACCGCTGCCAAGTCTCAAACTCAAGACCAGGTGAATTATGGTACAGTGCATTTGACCACTAGGCCAACTCAGCTTTTGTGCTAGCCTTTCTTTTGGGAGATTAGATACTTAATTTTGTAACTCCCTTGCCATTCCTTCTTAAATGTCTGTTTACTTGAATTAATTTAAGACAGTTTGATCTTTTTTCCTGCCAATAATGGAAGAGGAGAAAGAAAATCTCTTAGACAATTTCAAAAAGAAGAACTGAAACATTTTAGAGATTTCCTGGATCAGCTTGCTCCTTTCATCACACTTTTAGATCACCTCTGCAATAGAGAAGCCAAACACTAAATCCATCCATGCCAAAAAGAACACAAATCCTGAATCCTTTGTTATTAGTTCCAGGAAGAAGAGCAAAAGCTCTGGAAAAAAAAAAAAAAAAAAACAATGATACCTGCATGGCTTTAACATTTTCCATGGACTTTCACATGATCATCAGCATTGTGAAGGATAACTGGGTCATCAACAACAATGTTCTCACAATCAAGTCCATCCTCCCTTGACATGAAGTTTCAACATAGGATAGAACAAAAACATCTGTGACTATGTTGAGAGAGCTGACAGACTGAGTGAAAAACCAAAGCATGGCCCCTTTGGTTGTTTTGCCTATGGAGAAACTGCAGCTACTGTAGATTCATGAGTAACAGCCCAGGATTACATAACCCGCAGACAACCGGTACTTCCATAGTAAAGGGCACTATGACTGCAACACCATCAGCGTCGTCTACAGAGCACAGTGTATTCAGCTTTCTACATTGGCAAGACCCTGAACAAAAAAAAGACCAGAATCGCACACCACCTCACAGACATATGGTGTGGTAACCTGAACAATGCCCTAGCCAAACATCAAAAAAGCCAACATGAACACAACAGTTTCATTTTTCACATTTTGGATCATCTACCCAAGGAAGAGCTACAAGGACAACACAACGACTACATAGAAAAAAGAGTGCTGGAATGTCAAATAAGTCACTAATCCCAAAGACCTCTGGGACTAAACACACAGGTCTCCATAAACAGCATCCTAAACCTCAAGAAACTCTCAAATTGCATAATGAATAGTCCATAAATCTTCTCATCTCTAGTAGGATTCTGTGATACTATTGAGAAGCCCAAATTTAAAAACTGAGAGTGATAAAACTGATGCAAAAATGTAAGCATGTTATCAAAGACACATTGTAAAATCATAATGAAGCAAATATACCTTACAAAGTCATATAACCTTCTGTGAAGAACCTGTGTTTACTTTTCCTTAGTGGGGTTGCCATTGTGTTTGAAAGGACTTTTTACTGTGTTTTTTCTGTCAAAAAAAATAACTTTGGTGCACTAGTAGTTTTACTGGCATTTGGTGCTTGTCTTCCCTGGGAAAGAACCACCATTTTCAGCTTGACCATGAAACAGATTACAGTTCCCAAGGTTGATCCTTCTTCCAAACACACAAAAAAAAAAGTTAAGGGAACAGTCTTTGCCACCACAGCAGGCTTGCAATTTGCCTCAGCCACAGGTGTGTGACTCTGCTGTGGCCATTTGTTGTACCTTAGACCACTCATCTTTTATCCCAGATCCCTTTGGTGTACCACCTATAGGCACTATGGACTGGGGGTAACCACATCCTCTGTGGCTGTTGGAGTCATATATATATATATATATATATATATATATATATATATATATATATATATATATACATCCTCAACCCCTTTTTCCCATATTTTACACATGGGTCAGGGAGTCACTTCAACAGTGGCAATCATCTTGAGCCAAGGTTTACACCACTGAGTGGCTAGCCCTGCAGTGGTAGTTCATCCGTGCCACTCACTTGCACATGCAGTCACACATACAACAAATTTAGAGTGTCCAATCCACCTACTGCATGTCTTTGAAGAGTAGGAGGAAACTGCAACACCCAGAGGGACCCCATAATATGTATCTTAATATGTCAGTTGATCTAAAGATAGAATATCTAAACTCAAATGATGTAGCACAACTGGTCTGAACATGTCATATAACCCAGCATAACCGAAAATAAAACATAAAAAAATAAATACTCCACAGTCACACTGCCATGGAAGACAAAGGAAAAACACGAAGCCTATCATCATCAAACAGCATTATTGCTTATAAATCTATAAGAAAACTAATACTAGTTATCAAAAAATAATAAACTTTGGGTATTATCAGAGTTATAACTAGTAAAATGCAACAGTTGGAGTGGAGGATGACATAATGGTAACGGTGCTTACCTTAAAGACACAAAGTGCAGGGTTTGATTCTCACATGGGGTAAACTGGCTAGGCTTTAAATGGCCCAAAAGGGCAGTTAGCCTAGTACTAATCTATGTACTGGAGACTATCGTTGGATCAGCTCTGATTAGCACACTTGTGAATAGATGAAGTGATAATTAGACCACCTGAATAGATCCCATACATCTGTCTATATATATATATATATATATATATACATACACAGGCTCCCTTCACATAATCAACTTTTCACAAAGTTGAAATTTATATGGCCAAGACCATATGATCGAATATTGAAAAGCCGACCACGGGGAACCTCTATCTCCATATAGTGCGGAATGGGAAAATGTATCTCTTCCGCACTGTAGTGCAATCTCAGAGTTGGTATAGTTAAGTTATGGGGGTGGAGGGCAGAGCCCACCTGCTAACAGCTTTTAGGTCAGTGTTCATTGTGTTTTTGTGTTTACTTTATATGTTCGGCTTTTCAAAAGTCGATCATATGGTCTCAGCCATATGAATTTCGACTTTGTGAAAAGTCGATCATGTAAAGTAGACCCATATATATATTTGTGCTTTGCAGGTAGCAAATCCCCTTGCACCTTCCATACCCCCCTGCAAATTATATATACCATCTCTGAGGTTGCACTACAATGGAGAAAAGGGAACATTTCCTGATCCCCACTGTAGTGATCTTAGGACAACCACTTCAAATTTGGAGAAAGTTAAAGATACAGTCTCAACTATATGATGTTCAACTTTCTGATCACTCAGTAATCTGATAAAATCATATCTATCTATCTATATATATATATATATATATATATATATATATATATATATATATATATATATATATATATATAGAGAGAGAGAGAGACAGAGAGAGAGATTTGTAATTCATAATAGCAAATGTTTAAAAGAATGAATATTCTTTTTTTCTTGCTCTGATAACTTAAGAGACTGAATTGTGTTAATGCTGGTTCTGTATGTATGAGATTGTGGCACTGCAGGAACTGGGAATTTGTCTTTTCCCTGCAATTGTGCAATATCAGAGTTAGTATATATAATTAGCATGGGGTGGTGGGGTTGAAGGGGGCTCGCCTCATTACATAAAACAGTGTTCTTTTTTATTATTTTGTTGTTTTGTACTTCACTCTTTTGAGATTGATATTTTCTTGTTTACTCATATGAGCATTCAGGTTTTCATAATGTAATGATGTGCATATGTGTGTGTGTCTCTATCTATATCTATACATTTATATATATATATATATATATATATATATATATAGATATATATATATATACACATTTAGATAGAGATACACAGACACACACACACACACACACACACGCACGCACACGCACACACACACACACACACACACACACACACACACACACACACACACACACACACACACACACACACACACACACATTACAAATAACCTGAATAGCTTTCATACCTAAGGAAAACCAGAAGGGAACTGTTGAGAAGCTCACAGACACCTCTTTATATATATATATATATATATATATATATATATATATATATATATATATATATATATATATATATGGGTCCCCTTCAAAACATGTAAAACCCATAACATCTAATTTCATAACACTAGAACATATAAAACCCATAACATCTAAAACTCATAACATCGAATTTCACATCTAAAATGTATAATATGTAATAGTGCATTAGCACATATGTAAATGTTATAGTTTGATCTGTTAATCTTGTGGTATCACTATGAGATGTTGTAGTTTTTATTTTTATAGTTATTATTTATATAGTGTAGGAATTAATACTCTTTATGTAGTATTTATTTTGCTATTCTGTGTGTGTTTTTTAGGTCATACAGGTAAGTGATATAGACATTATGTGTACATTCTTTATGGTAATCTTGATACAATGGGGTTAGGAAATTAACTTTTTTCCCACTGTAGTGCAATTTTGGAGTTGGTATATTTAAATTACGGGTGATGTGGGGGGGTGGAGCCCCCACATAGGGGTTGCAGGGGGGGATTGCCCCCTGCAGAAATGTAGTAAAAAGTGTGTTTGGTAGTTTGGTGTTGTTATATGTGGAGGGGATGTTATTTTTATGTGATTTGTAGTGTTTGATGTTCTGATGCACATTTTCGATGTTAAGAAATTCAGTGTTGGTTTTAGATGTTTTGGGTTTTAGATGTTCTGGTCTCAATGTTATGAAATTAGATGTTATGGGTTTTAGTTGTTTTGAAGTAGACCCATATATATAATCAATATAAACTGATTACACATGTTACAGATAAGACATGTCTGCAAAAGAACTTGACTAAACTGACCATTTGGACACAGGAGAATAATATGCTGATAAATACATCAAAAACTAAGCATATGAGATTTGGTGGACATAAATTGAAAGATGAATAATTAATACAACACAGTGATTGAAACTGTAGGCTCATTTAAGGACCTGGCTATATGGGTAGATCCAGCTATGAGTTTTTCTAATCATATCTACCAATTGGTTAATGATAGTTATAGAACTATAGGTTGTATAAAAAGATTTATAAAGTCTAGGAAATCAGGAATGATGAAGTAATTGCTGTTAGTTATAATAGACCCAAACTTGAGTATGGAATAACAATATGGAAACCTTATAAGAAAAACAAGCACGAGTAAACTGGAAAGAGTGCAGTGGAAATCTACCAAGGGCATCCATGGATGTGAAAATCTAAGTCATTATGAAAGACTAAAATATCTGAACTTGCAAAGTGTCTCTTATAGATATCAAGGAGATCTTATTCAGGCATACAGGGCATCTACAGACAACTACCTCTGGGAATGTTTGGGGTTATCAAAAAGCACTAGAGAAGCATCAGACAGCCTATGTAGAAGATTCTGTAGGAATGAGAAGTGCACTAATTGGTTCTCTGAAACAGCAGCTGATGCATGGATCTTACTACCAAATTACATTAATACAAGTACTCATTTAGATATTTTAAGAACAGCCTGGACACTTATTATGGGAACAAGTGTTTTGGTATATCGGCACTAATGCTCATGCTACAAATATGTGCATGTATGTATATATAAGTACATATATATATATATATATAGATATGGTTTACACTGAAAACCTTGAAACTGCATCGGCATATGATCAACTTGCAGTTTTCAAATCGGCAGAATGTCAAACCCAAATCGATCAACTACGCTACAGCAAATGAGTAGTGTAATTTGAGCATTTGGTTTCAACATTGTGCAGGGGGATCATGGTTCAGTGAGGAACAGGGAAGTATTCAATTTCCTCACTGAAGTGAGATCTCAGAGTTGGTATATTTAATGTGCAGGGGGTCATATGGGGAGTGCAGGGGGGCATAGCAGTATCATTGACTTTACAGTTTAATGGTATATTAATGTGCATAGCAGGAGGTGAGTGATGTCACCTCCTGCTATGTCGAATACATCAAACCATGGTTGTCGATGTATTTACTTTTGCTTTGGTTTACTTTTTGGCATTCTGAATTCCACACTTGGAGTCAACATTTTAAATTTTTAACGGTCATCCAAAGCGGATTTGAAATGCCAGTAGTAAACTGATATATATATATATATATATATATATATATATATATATATATATATATATATATGACTTGTATTTGTGTGGAGTGTAAAATGCAGCGAAGACTATTGGCCTACAAAATAATATGGTTTTATTAAGCACAAACAGAAAAAAAAGTAAGAAAAATGTAGTGTCTTCCCAATTAATCGTGGATTTAATAAAACAACTTTAGCATACTCTTGTGGGAATGTTCTCTAACTGCTCAAGCAATATTCTTGACTTCCTTTATTGAATTGTTCTATTTAAACTAATTGTTTTAGTTACAAAATTTATCACAGTAGTTTTATACATAATAATAACACCAGCATTATAGAATCAGAGAATTATAGAAAATACAAAGCGTGTGCCATTTACCACTTGCCAGTAACTTCGACCTTGCCTACTCTTTCAAGGAATGAGAGGCCAGTCACCTGGGGATGAACTGGTGAATACCCATCTATTTGTCTAATTTCTTTTTAAAGGAAGATAGTGTGTCATTTTGTTTGGTCTGGCATGAATGCTTGTTCCAGAGAAGGGTATTCATTGACTCTGTGGCAGCAGGTGTAAATGCATTGACACATTTCTTTTTAACCTTCTTGTGGCAACTAGTGTAAGTGTAGGACTGCCATACACATGGTCCAAGGTTTGAATACAGCATATTTCATACACTCTTGAGAGATTGGCATGATGGTTAAGGTGATTACGTTATAGACAGAAGATGTGTGATTTGATTCTCACATGGAGTAACTGACTATGCTTAAGATGGTCCATAAGGGCAATTAGCATAGTACTAACTAACCCATAAGAAATCTGTCTCTCCACTGTAATTTGTTTGTTTGCGGAAACAGGTTCAGATCGCTGGTGTTAACATTTTCTGGATTGTTTGATTTATGGAGATATAAGAGGTGTTGGAATACCAGATCCCTAATAGCTATGAAGACAAGGCACAAATCACTGCTAAGGAGTCTGTAGGGTACCAAATACATAGACAAACTCCCCAGCCTCTATTGGTAACTCAGGTCTTTTAGGTCTGAGATTTTCGTTTTGTCAGGAAGTTTTGGGGTCCCTCCACCTACTTGATATGTCTAGTAAAATACCCCAAAGGGGGCATTGCATTCAGTGATAGTCCTGATAAATGTAGAATATACAGGGGTAAGTATGTCTCTGGCTCTAGAAGAGTTACTTAGTGTGATTAGCTGTGCCAGATAGAAGGATTTCCTAAACACAATTGCTACATGATGATCAAAGCAGAGGGAATAATTTACTCATCTTTCTCGGTGTCTTCATCTGCATTTTGGAGTGGTATGTTTTCTATACTGTAAGCTGGATGCAGAATTTGATTACCGAATTTAACAATATTGCACTTTTTTTTCATTAAGTTTTAACCCATTTTCTGAGCTTCAGCTATTAACATGCATACATTCAAATAATAGCTTCTCATATCAGGAGAGTATTTGAGTACATCACTCATTTTACAATCATCTGCAAACCAGTTTAACCAGAGATCCCTCTTTTGATTTATAGATCACATGAAGTATTTCCTGAATTGATGAGGTCCTAGCACTGATCCCTGAGGGGACCCCAATGGTTATCGTACATGCTTTCTGACGTCACATCTGCCAGCCTCTCTGTATGGTCAGCCATTTTGCTACCCACCTAACTACATAGGGATCAGTTTGGAGTCCATTTAGGTTGTTAATGATGTTAGCATATAGTATGGTATTGAATGCCTTGGCCCACTTTGCTATCCACCTAACTACATAGGGATCAGTTTGGAGTCCATTTAGGCTGTCAAGTATGTTAGCATATGGTATGGTATGGTATCTAATGCTTTGGCAAGATGAAGATATGCCATATGGCAGCTTGACTACAGACCATGATGATGCTATTCCTAGCATTTACCAGATTCATTAGATGCGATCTACCCTTAACAAAGCCAAACTGCTGGGATCGGATCTTACAAAGTTTTTAATATCAGAGCTTTTCAGGACATTTATGACCCATTCTATGGCCTTGCAGATAAGCCTCATTTGACTGATGAGTATGTAACTTTCAGGGTCTTTTTGGGGTATCCTTGTGAATGGGCATTACAACTTTGGTGCACCATACCTCAGGGACAAAACTGGTGGATTAGCTCAAGAGTCAACAGTTGTAGGAGTGAGCCCACCAGTGCATGTTTAGTTATATTTAGCAGACAACTTTGCATGTTATCTGGTCCCATAGAGAATGTATTTTTGTTTCCTGAAGCATACTTTAGTAACTGTTCTTTAGTGATGAAAGAGAGTTTGAGATTTTTAGGGATAGGTGTTTTTTTATACATGTCTCTAAGATGAAATTTGCATTGAATCTCTTTGTTAATATATTTGGGATATCCACTGGATCTGAAAATGTAGTACCATTATGACAAAGTTCAGAACAATTTTAGATGCTATTCAGTAACTTCCTCACACATATAAAAAATGATTTGTAATTGTCTTTAGCTTGCAATGCCAGCGTAAACTCACGGGATGCCTTTGTTTTCCTGTTGGTATTTTCAGTACCTTAGATAACTTATTATTTACATGTTTTTACAAAACATTGGAATTATATAGCAACATTTAAGGCAACTAAGTCTTGTGCCCTTTATCCCTTATTAGTACTCACCCTTAGACTGTACCTCACCCCTAACAAATATGGATATGCACCACAGATGCCATCACATCTGAAAATATGACAGGCACAAAGCCCGGGTATAGAGGGAGGGCCTTTTTCTTCTGGCTTTTCCCGGTTAGGGGTCACCACAGCAGACTACCTGTCTGCTCATGACTGGCAGTAGAGTTTTACAGTGTCAAGTTGCCAGCCTGGTGCCCAGCCTTCCACAGAAGGCACACACACACACACACACACACACACACACACACACACACACACACACACACACACACACACACACACATACATACACATACACACACACACACACACACACACACACACACACACACACACACACACACACACACACACACACGCACACACACACACACATACCTAGGACCAATTTAGAGTGTCCAATCCACCTATGGCATGTCTTTGGGAGGAAAGTGGAGTACCTGGAGGAAACCCACACTACCACAGGGAGGACATGCAGACTCCACACAGAAGGCATCCCAGCCAAGGATTGAACCAGAGAATCTCTTGCTGTGAGGTGACAAGACTATCCACTGCACCACAGTGGCCACCCTAGAAGGAGTGCCTTCTAAACATTTAAATTAAATTTCTGTGATTCAAAATGCAGGAGAGCTTCAACATCAGGCAGCAATGGGATAAACTACCCTTCCAAGTGCACTTAGTATTTCTTCTTGAGTAATAGAATACCATTTCTTATCATCATGAATACAGACTAATTCAACTTCTTTTTAGTAATAGTCTTTGTACATATATACATACATACTATGACTTTATAAGTCTAGCTATACTCCCTATCATCAGTTAAGGTACTGTACTTAACTAACTTTGCAGGGGCATAGTAACAAGAGGCTGCCTCAGCTTCTCTGACAGACAATTCATCACATTTCACAGGCACGTCATTATTAGTGGCACTTTTTTTTTTCAGTGCTTATAGTTTTCACATGCATAACAGTGTTACTATTAGCACAACATTTAGATATGCAGTCCCTTATTCCATATTTAGGTTCATAGGTTCATAGGTTCATAGGTAGGTACTAGGCTATCTGCCCGAGGGCATTTATAAGCCTAGCCATAGTGTGTCAGCTTTCGCTGCCCCATTGATTAATTAACTGATCCTCTGTCAAGCAGAGCCAATGAAGTGATCCCAGAGGTGTATTTTCTGTTACCCATCCACTCGTCAAGGTTTCTCTTGAAGAGTGTTAGTGAGGGGCTCTGCCTGATGTAACTTGGAATTTTGTTCCAAAGCATGGGGAGTCTCTGTGGCAGGAATCTATCCCTCCGGCATGTTCTATTTATTGTTGTGGCGAGGTTTGGCTCATTAGAGTGCATGGCTCACAGTGACTTGGATTTCTTTAGGTGGAGTATGTCCATCAATTCTGAGTTGGACATGGCTTTGTAAGTCAGGCAGAGATCACCTCTGAGTAAGTGATATGCCACTGAGTACAGCCAGAGTTTTTTCAGTCAGGCTGCATAGGACATATGTTTGAGGCCAGTAATCCTCTTGGTGAGGTACTTTTGTGGCCTTTCCAGCTGTTGGAAGTGTCTTGTGAGGTACATCCCAAATGGGGCATTGTACTCTATGATGGGTCTGATGAGTGATGAGTAGAGGGGCACTATAACCTCTTTATTTCTAGATGTGAACCCTTTAGTAATTAGATGGGCCACATAGAAGGATTTCCTAACTACTTTGGCAATATGATTGTCAAAGGAGAGATTACTATCTACCAGGGTCCCCAGATCTCTTATTACCTCTTCTGTATTAAGGAAGCTGCCACCTATGTGATAATTCGTGGGTGTTTTGTTTTTCCCAAATGGGATGACTATGCATTTTTTGGCATTTAGCTTGAGGCCATGACTTTGACACCAGGTGTCCGTCTCAGTAAGGCCCTTTTGGAGGATGTCTGTGTCAGCTGGAGAGTCAATTATGGCTCCCAGTTTGCAGTCATCAGCAAACTTGGTTAGCCATAGTCCTCCTGTGTTTGCCTGTACTTCTGAGAAGTATATGCCGAACTGTAGGGGTGCCAGGACCGAGCCTTGTGGGACACCACTTGTGACTGGTTTAGAGTCAGACCTGGAGCCCGCTATTCTTACCGTGTGAGTTCTGTCTATAAGTTAGTTGGCAACCCATCTCATGATGTAGGGATTTATGTTCAGGCTGGTGAGTTTTTCTGTAATACCGAGTGGAGAATGGTGTCAAAAGCCTTGGTGAGGTCAAGGTAGGCTGTGTGAACCACCTTTCCCTTGTCTATGGCCTTGGTGACTGTCTCAAAGAAGTCAACCAGGTTTAGTAGGCAGGATCTGCCCTTAACAAAGCTGAACTGGGTCGGGTCAAGTGTTTGGAGGTTCCCAATGTCTTTGTTAAAGAGTTCCATGATGATGTGCTCCATAGCTTTGCAGACCAGGTTAGTCAGGCTTATGGGGCTATAGTGACCAGGGTCAGTTGTGGCCCCTCCTTTGTGGAGAGGAATAACCATTGCTGTGCACCATTCTATGGGCACATAGCCTGTGGAGAGACTGAGGTTGGACAGCATGTTTAGGTGGGGGGTTAGTTCATTCTGTAGTTCTTGCAAGATGCAGCCTGGGACACCATCTGGTCCCATTGACGCTGGGTTTTTGGCTTTTGAAAGGGCTGTTTTCACCTGTGCGTCTGTGATTTTTGGGACACTACACTTTTTTGGTATTGTTGTGGGCCCTTTTGTTGGTGAGAGGGGGGGGGTGAAGTTTGCACTGAATCTATCTGCCAGGAAGTTGGCAATATCAGTAGGTTCAGTATATTTTGTGCTATTTTGCACTAGTTCAGTGCAGATCTGCGAGTTGCCACTTAGATTCTTAACATAGCTAAAGAAGGCTTTGTGGTTATCTTTTGAATCCTTGGCTATTTTTCTTTCAAAGTTAGCCTTGGATTATTTCATGAGGGACCTTAGTTTCTTACTGATACTGATCAGGGATGTCTTTCCTTCTTGGGATTTGCTTTTTCCTGAACTAGTTTCTGCCTTCTATTGTATAGCCTGTTTATTGCAGGGGTCCACCAAACTGGTTTCCTTCTCTTAGAGGAGTGAGTCTTGGTTTTGCTAGGGATGGCATGATCCATGCATCCTTGCAGGTGCTCATAGAGTGCATTTGTAAAGGTTTCTGCATCTTGGGCAGTGTTATACTTTAGCGTGGGGGCTGTGAAACTTACCACCTTTGTCTTAAGTAAGGTGAAGTTTGCTTTAGAAAAGTTGTTTACTGTGGTTTCCTTAGTTGGGGGTTGTGGTGGGGTGTGGACATCCAGAGTGATTAACTTATGGTCTGATCTAACCAGTGACAGGTTGACCTCTGGTGTGGAACACCTGTCGCCCATGTTGGTGATGACCAGGTCCAATATGTTTTCACCTCTGGTAGGGGAGTTTACCAGCTGATCCAGGGCATTTGAGTTGATGAATTCCAGGAAGCGCTGGGCCTGGTAATTTGCAGTCGAGTAGTTTTCCCAGTGAATGGTAGGGTAATTGAAATTGCCCAATATCAGGGTGTTCGGTAGGACCTTCATGTTTTCCAGTGTCTCCAGAAAGGCAAAGTGGTGGTCCTGGGCCATGGAGGGTGATCTGTAGCAGGCCACAATTTGCACTGCAGATTTGCCCGATGTTGGCTGCACATGGATGATCTCAGAGGTATCATGCTACACCACTTTATCCTTGATGAATATGGATACACCCCCTCCTTTTGTGTTTCGGTCCATGTTCTGTGGCCGAAACGTGTGGTATGAGTTGTAGCCCGGTAGTGTTGGGGTGCTCTCTGTTGCCTTAAACCAGGTTTCAGTTACTGCACAGATGTCAACATTCTCCATACTGAGGAGTGCTTTGAGCGCGTGCATTTTGAGATTTAAACTCCTGGCATTGAGTAGTATAACCCTCAGTTTTTTGTTAATTGTGCTGTTTACAGAGATGGGTTTGACTTTTGAGCCTTGCCTAAAAAAGGCACTATGGAGGCAGCAAGAGCCTTGGTCAGTATTCAAAAGCCTAGGGGTGATAGGTGCAAGCCGTCTCTTGCGAAGCAACGCGGCTTGTCAACCATGTTGTCCCAGGCTGACAGATACTGGATCTCCTTTGAATGATATCAGAAACTTAGCCAATTGTTGAAATTTATCATTTTTTCTTTATATTGAGGTTTCATTCTTGGTGAGGACAGGATGCTACTCAGGGTCAGGGTCATACCAGCCTGGGCTGCATGATCAGAGAGCTCTTCCGTGTCACTTTTCATGTAGTCCAGGGAGGTACATTTCAGGTCATTCACACCAACATGAACAATGACAGAGTCATATTTGTACTTGTTCTGGAGTGACTGGAGTGCTTGTGTTATGTGGCGGATTCTGGCTCCCGACAGGCAGCTAACAGTAACCTTCTGCTTGTCCAGCCTAGTGAGTGGGACATCAGTGTGCCTGACTATATAGAGCCACCTATTACTAGTGTGTTAGGTATGTTATTTCGCCTTAAGGGCTGTGATTGTGCGGCACACTGATTTTGTGTTTTATGTGTTGTCTGGTTTGTGATGGGAAGTGCAAGTTGTTTGGGTGTCTGCTCTGGAGGTCTCTGATGCTTTTGCAGGTTTTTATTTAGAGCCTCCGAGTATGATTTTGTGTATTTATGTGTATTTTTTGCCAAAACATTTTAGTAGGTCTGTGTGCAGCTGGAGGTGTGGTGCAAGTGTTAACCTTCTCCTCTTGACTGTCTGTTCCAGTCTTGGGTGGAGACAGCTTAGCTTCCAGTTTGGCTAAATAATTGCATCTCTCGCATATGTTAGTGTTTTGTGGTAGGAGGAGAGGGTTGTTTGTGTACATAAGGCAGTTGTAACATTGCCTCAGGATACCCAGATTCACCAGCTGGACTGAAGAGTACACCTGAAGTTGCCCTTTGGTCATGCCTGAATAGAAGGGTGAGCTGCTTTGTCGCTTGGTTGGTGAGGGGTGAATAAAGAGCCTTGTGGGAAATAAGCGCAAGTGCGGCTTTTAAACCAGAACATTGAAAGAGATGGGAAAAAAAAAACTACCCAAAAGGCCAATAGCTACAATTTCTGGGCCAGGAACCACTTCACTTGTGGTAGATAGGCTACCTAATGCTTACCACTCCCACTGATAAGCTGGAAGGCTTCTCTCCAACACAGAAATTCTTGGTGGGCTCAGAAGCTTACAAAGAGTCCTGGATACAGCAAATCTGTGCCTGGACTAGACTAGTTACTGGAAAGGTTGAGAACAAGTACAAGCATAGGCTTTTAAGCCAGCAAGTTGAAAGAGATGGAAAATTGCCCAAACGGCAAAATAAACTACAATTTCTGGGCCAAAACTCACTCTTCCCGTGGAAGATAGGCTACCTAGTGATTACCACTTCCACTGATAAGCTAGAAGGCTTCCCTCCAACACAGAAAGGCTTGGGGGGGGGCTAAGAAGCATACTAACAATCCTCGATACAGCAACTTTGTAACCGGACTAGGCTAGTTATAGGAAAGGTGGGAAACAGGCACAAGTGCGGCTTTCAAACCAGAAAGTTGAAAGAGATGGAAAAAAACTGCTCAGACAGCCAATAGCTACAATTTCTGAGCCAGGGACCACTCCTCTTGTGGTAGATAGCCTACCTTATGCTTACCACTCCCACTGATAAGCTAGAAGGCTTCTTTCCAACACAGAAAGGTTTGGGGGATCAGAAGCTTACAAAGAGTCCTGGATACAGCAAATCTGTACCTGGACTAGACTAGTAACAGGAAAGGCAGGAAACAAGTGCAAACACAGACTTTTAAATCAGAAGGTTGAAAGAGATGGAAAAGCTTCCCAAACGGCCAATAAACTATCATTTCTGGGTCAGAAACCACTCCTCCTCTAGTAGATAGGTTACCTAGTGCTTACCACTCCCACTGATAAGTTAGAAGGCTTCTCTCCAACACAGAAGGGCTTGAGGGGGCTCAGAAGCTTACCAACAGTCCTGGATACAGCAAATCTGTACCTGGACTACACTAGTTATAGGAAAGGTGGGGACCAAACGCAAAACGGGCTTTTAACCAGAAAGTAGAAAGAGATGGAAAAACTGCCCAAATGGCCAATGAACTACAATTTCTGGGCTAAAACCCACTCTTCCCATGGTAGATAGGCTACCTAGTGCTTACCACTCCCACTGATAAGCTAGAAGGCTTCCCTCCAACACAGAAGGGCTTGGGGGGCTCAGAAGCTTACCAACAGTCCTGGATACATCAAGTCTGTATCTGGACTTGACTAGTTACAGGAAAGGCAGGAAACAAGTTTAGAATTTTTTATTTTTTTTTTGTTACAGAAAAGCAGCTAAAACAGCAGTAAATACAATTCAAATTGTAGTGCAGGCTAGCACACCCGAGTGTGTAACAACACATCAGCAAATACAGTTCAAATAAATGCAATTAAATTAACAAATGACTAAAAAACAAGTGCAGAAGGCAGTAAATTAGAAGGTTACTAACAAGCAGTAATAAGTGCAGAGTAAGAGGGACTGAACAGATAACAGCAAGCAGAAGAGCAACTAAGACAGTTACAGTAAGAGCAGATGAATAAGATATATATATATTTTTAATCTATTTAATTATTAGACTATACTTAGAGTTATTTAATTATTTTATTATTCAAAATTATTTAAAATAAACTAAGTCTACAGTTGATAGTTTCTGTTTGTTACCTAAATTGTTTCATTACACAGTAATCTCTCAAGTAATAAGAGCAGCGTGACAACATTTTCAGCGCCATTAGGGTCACTTTAAAACACTCACTTTCTTAAAACAGCAGGCAATGCACTTTTACATTTACAATTCCTAACATATTTTACTTTTGGTATGTAGAACCTCAGGATCTAAGCATAAATTAAGTACATATTTTAAATCATAAAACAGAGATACTATCATTTTGTTAAGAAAAATACCCAGATTAGATATGAAACTGTTAAACTTGTCTGTCAAAGGTAACACCAGCCCAAGCTAACAGGGCCATTTTATTTTTTGCCTAGTACTGATATTTGGTTTCTTCCACGCCCATGAAGGCTTTTAAAGGCTCCCAGTTAGCTGGGCAGAGAGGATTTTAGCCCATTCACCCCTGTACCATCCCTACTAGTACACATGACTATCAAAGCCTACCAGATGCACCTTGGGGTTTACCTCCTTGGTAATTTTGTTTCTTTAATGGAACTCTCCTTGGCAATGCCATGGATTGGACAATGCGTTCCATAACCTCAGATGCTAAAGCAATGGTCTGTAGCAGCTGATCCACATTAATCATCTTCATAAAAAAGACAAACTAGTGATGCACTCTTACAAAATCTGTTATCACACAACACAGGACTGTTTTCCCTTCAGGTGAGACAGATTTGCTCCAACAGTTCCTCTCACAGTGCATGACACAGAAATGCTGTCTCTCTACCTGGGGAAATATATTCAAACAAAGGGCTTTGTTGTAGACAGTGAAAGGTATAACTCAGGACTTTTGACATGTAAAATATGCAAAGATATGCCTGTTGTACCCAACAATATGGAATAAGAAATGTAAGAGAGACCATCATTCATTTTATGGCTTTATCAAACAGAAACATAATAAATGCATGGTCTTCTCATTCTAAATCGATATAAAGTGTCTGTAGCATAGTCCCATACAGCTGGGTTACACTTTGTCTTGACAAGTCTCTCTCAGCATCTCACCATCTATATTTTTTCTGTTTTTTCTTAGGTAGGAAAGATGTCGAGGTTCCTTCTGGTATTTTCCTCCCGGTCTGTCTTTACTACTGCAGTGTTTCACCCAGAACTGCTGCTCCAGGCATAAAATCCTTCTCCAGGAATGCCCAGCTACTCTGAACTGGCTGACTTTATCCTTCCCTTGTTATATCTAACTGATTGCCTTCATCAACCAAAACATCTGTGGGAACCTTCTGTAACTAATATAACAAGGCTCCTTTCTTAAAGGAATAGCTCTATTTAATGTAATAGTTTTTATTTACAAAATTTATCACAAAAGTTGTATATCTGATATTTACAGCAGCACTATTTATATCAGTTTCACTTCAGTTTGAAAGATCTCTGGCATTAAACGAAACACCCTTTTCATTAAAATCACAAATCGGTTCCCTATTAGAAGACCGAAGATGCATTCCTTCGAATGCGTCTTGGTCGAACTCAAAAGCCTGAAATTGCAAAATATCGAAGCGGCTTTTAAGCAAATTCTTTCCCAGGGAAAGAATTTGCTTGGCCACTTCATTACTTTGCCATTTTTGGCACTGTAGTGCGGTCTCAGAGTTGGTATATTTAAGTAGGGGGTGTGGGGGGCACAGCCCCTCACATTTAGGGGTGTGGTGGGCCAAGTCCCCCACTTAATGTAATGTTTAAAGTGTTTTTTTTTTTTTTTTTGGAACAGTGATTTTTTTCCCTAGGAAAAAAAATCGCTGTTCTGACAGTTCAAAATTGTTAGCGTTCGCTTACATAGGGTCGATTAATCACCATTCACTTTTTTAAGCATTTGGTGATCTAATATACACCCTCACAAATCATAGAATCCAAATGGTTGAACATCCATTTAGCTGAATAACCATTTGGTTGAATGTCCATTTCATTGAATATGGTAACACATACTTCAATAATACAGAAGTAGAAATATGCAGAAGTATATGAAGAAGCTTTATCCAGTGCTTGTGGTTACATATACACAATCTCTGATGATGTGGTTAATATTTGAAAACTGGTTGTGATTTCCTTTGTATGTGTGTGGTATTTTAGTGTTTCTTTGCAGCAGAGTGACCAAGGAGTTCATATATTCAATTAAGGGGGATGTCAGAGGCAAAGTCCTCCACAAAGGGGTTGCAAGCGGCTTGCACTCCTGAAAAATCTCTTTCTGAAAAATATACCCTTGAGTGATTTTGGTTGTATAATGTTTGAGTTATTTAGAATTTGATTGTTGTATTTCAGTAATATGGGCTGTCATGCATTTAGATTCAGTGATTTGTCTTGCAGTAAAATGGATATTCAAAATGTTATCCTAGGAATATATGTCTATATCTATCTATCTATCTATCTATCTATCTATCTATCTATCTATCTATCTATCTATCTGTTAATAGATATAGATGTAGATATAGATATAGATATAGATATAGATATATAGATGCACTCCTGGAGTCCATGAAGACTTTGCATCTTATCACAAAGTAACTTATTCTCCTGTACCAAAACTTATTTCACTATTTTTATCACCCTTGACACATGTAAATTTATCCTATAGGCTTGAAATATTCTCTGAAAGCAACTTTTTGTATATATTCAGTTAGTAATGTAAAAGCTAGTAGATTGACCACACTTTATTCAGCAAACATGACTAATTATTAAAAATGAACTTACCTTGTACATGTCCCATATTATATCTATATTGTTAGTTACACCATGCTCCTATATCTAGTGCAGGTAATCAAATAGTTAGTGCAGAGCATATCAAAATATGGGAAAGCCTGACCTGTTCTTGTTTGCAGTATATTAAGCATTCCATTAATCCATCCATTTTCCATTAACCTGTTTTATTCTTTACAGGGTCATAGGGATGCTGGAGCCTCTCCCAGCAAGCAGTTTGTGGAAGGCATTGAAACCTGTTCCAAACAGGGCATCTGTCTGTTGCAGAATGCACATTAGTATTCACTCACACATTTCAAACACATATATAGTCAATTTTAAGAATGCCAATTTACCTACAGGATGTCTTTTGGGAGGTGAGAAGAAACCGAAGCATCCAGGTAAAACTCAAGTATATGCAGGGACAACATTTGGTCTCCATACAGAAGGCACCCCAGCTTAGAATCAAACTGTAGAATTTATTTTTGTGAGGAGGCAATGCCTCTCACTCAACCACTGCACTGAGTTGTACCAACATTGTATTAAATGCTGTACATGACTGCATTGTACTACATTTTTAACCTATTTGCACCATGCTACATCATGGATTTGTCTGCAATAGCTCACTGATTTCGGGTAGTAGAGCACAGTGAAAAATGTTCAGTTTCAGAGCTGGAAAACCATTTGCTCCCCCATACTCCATCACTTAACTACAATATGCTGTTGGGATATCACAAAACATATGGAATCTGCATCTCAGCAGGCAATTCCCGGTCATCTGTTATCAAACATAACCTACACAGAACTACATATGCACCTTTCTACACTGCGTATCTCTCTTTACATTGCACATTATATAACTGTGCTGTGCTGCACAGTTTAACTGCTAAGCTGCACTATAGATTGTGCCCTTTACTTAATGCACAATATCACAAAGTGTGGTAGTTCATTTTGCACCTTACTGTCTACATTGCACTTATTCATTGACTGTCTGTGATTATGTTTAGTGTATTATTTCAGTGTCCTAGGCACCTGTGTATGTTTGTATAGCCAGTGCAGACAGAACTGTAATGCACATGGCACCTAACTTCACTGTACCAGACACATAGCTCCCTGTACTGTGTTACAATGTCTGTCTCATTTGTACTGTTCTGATTACATTGTAGAACAGAATGTACAATAATGCCCAGTACCAAATACAGTGAGATACATACTGTAAAATTCTGTACTGTGTTACAATGTCCTTCTGATTTGTACTGTTCTGATTACATTCTAGAGTAGAATGTACAATAATGCCCAGTACCAAATGCAGTGAGATACATACTGTACAATTCTGTACTGTGTTACAATGTCTGTCTGAGTTGTACTTTTCTGATTACATTCTAGAGTAGAATGTACAATAATGCCCAGTACCAAATGCAGTGAGATACATACTGTACAATTCTGTGCTGTGTTACAATGTTTGTCTGATTTGTACTGTTCTGATTACATTCTAGAGTAGAATGTACAATAATGCCCAGTACCAAATGCAGTGAGATACATACTGTACAATCCTGTACTGTGTTACATTTGTCTGATTTGTACTGTTCTGATTACATTCTAGAGTAGAATGTACAATAATGCCCAGTACCAAATGCAGTGAGATGCATACTGTACAATTCTGCACTGTGTTACAATGTCTGTCTAATTTGTACTGTTCTGATTACATTCTAGAGTAGAATGTACAATAATGCCCAGTACCAAATGCAGTGGGATACATACTGTACACATCTGTACTGTGCTCAGTACTGCTTTCTGTGCTTTGTCTTTCTGCAATGACAGTTTAGTACTGAAGGTTTCATCTACCATTTTATCTCAGGGGTTAAGGCTTAGAGCTGGTAATGGATCACACCTTGTAGTACTGGGTTTGATTCCCTCAATTTCCAAGGTTCACTTAACCACCCTGTTTCTTTAGGGGTGTTAAACTTTCTTTCACCTGAGAGCTGGAAAAACTTAAGTCTGGTTTAATTCAGAGCATGAGTTTTTTATTATTGTCTGAGCCTCTTGGTAAGTGAACAACAAACTCCCCCTTTCTGAAAATTTTTGTGTGTAATCATTATCCTTCTGATAATGTTGGAACCCTCTTTAATAGGGTGTTTTCTTCAACCTGATCCTAACATCAGTTCTTTATTGAGGAAAGACATACTTTTTGCCATTATTTATTTATTTTTATTTTACTGACATCTGATTACCAAGAAAGTCTGACTGGGTAGGAGTCCATTTTCAGCAAAGGCCCAGGGAGCAAACTTCAAAGCATTACAAAACATTTTAAGAATAATAATTTTACAGTCTTTAAAAATAATACAAAAAACAAATACCATTTAAATAATTATACCAAATTACATGCAATATGAAAACATTGGTTAAAAGTAGATATAAGTTATATGAAAATGATTTAATAGAGACATTTACTCCAGTCTATATTGAAGTTAAATGTACATTAGTATAATACAAACAAGAATTGTAATATGAAGTGAAAGAAAGGCAAGCTTATGATATATTTATAGAGAAAGCCAGGGGAGATAAACTGACAGAAATAAAGAAGGGAGTGAAGAACAGAGAGTAAGGACATGTAAGGTGTGAGTATTTATTTGTCCACATTTAGAGATATAGTTTATCCCAGTGTTGAGCAAGAAGAGAGACAGCTTTTGGCTTGGAAATCTTTCAGGATGGTTTTGAAGGATGGGTAGGAGTGTATAGAGATAAGGAGTTCTAGGCCTTAGCTACATGGTGCAAGTACAGACAATGCCAGAAGATTTGTTAGTTTTGTAGACAGACAGGAGTTCTTGGTTCTTGGATTGTAATGGCCAACTATGAACACAGTTGTGTAGAATGTTATTTAGTGCTGGACAAGCAGATGCATTCTGGATTATTTTTTAGGTGGTAAGAAGCTGTATATATGTTAGTTGATGGGGTAGTTCTATTTAATTTAGTTTTTTTAGTGCTATACAGTGGTGGGTTCTGAAAGGGGGATTTGCTGTTAATTTAGCAACTTTCTTATAGCACTGTTCATATTTGATTTTTGTGATGCCTGAAAGTTAGTAAAGACAGGAGCACCATAAAGAAGTGAGGAGAGGAGATAAGTAGTGGCAAGTGTAGTTTTAGTTGCATCGGTGAGAAAGTACACCTTGGCTCTATAAAGCATCGCTAGTTTTTGATGAGTTTTTCTTATGCAATTTTGTATATGCAGGTCAAATTTAAGATTATCATTTGCTATCATCCCTAACAATTTACTATGAAAAGTGAGTTCAATGGTTGTATTATCAAGAGAGAGAGGACTTTAAGTTTTGTTTTTTCATGGGAGAGAGATTTGGGGGAAACGAGTAGTAGTAGTTTTTTTTTCTAGGGCTGAGCATAAGTTCTGAGTTACAAAGCCATGTTTCAGTTGCTATTAAAGCTTCCTGAGTAATTTTTTGGAGGTGTGCCAAGTTGTCAAATGTGCAAATGAGTATGGAGTCATCTGTATAATTTATTAGAGAGGCCTGCTGTGTGGATGTGTGTGCGTGGGGTGTTGGTGAGAAAGTTAAAGAGGAGGGGACCAAAGATAGAGCCTTAAGATACACTGGTGGTGACAGGGAGGCATTATGGATCTAGGAAAAGAGTTTTGGATTAGTCATTGGATTCTTCAGTGTTCTGTATCCTGTTTCTATAACATAAGAGAGATATTCGTATAAGTTAAGAACCCTGGGTATCCAGGTAGTAAGAGATATTATTGTCCCTAACCATTTTCTGAAATAAACAAAAAATCCTTAGTTATTTCTTCTCAATCTTAATTTATTCATGTTTTTTTACTGCTTCCTTAAAATTCAGTTTTTGTTTCTGTTTCATTTTCCTTCCAGTCTACATCAGTCAGACAAAATTCAATGGCTTTGATCCATTAATCATGTTGGTGCACCCTGTCTTTTAGAATACCTATTTGTTATGACAAATGCTCTTCCATATAATACACTTTGTTATGGAATTCATCCACTTTGGTAGCTAGTTTGGTAGCTAGGTCTTGTAAGGATGAGCTAATCTGTTGGTCGGTTATCCTTCCTGAAAGAGAAATCTTAATAGGGCCACATTAAAGAAATTCATTTTCACTCTAGCTGGAGAGCTAACAGCCAGTAATGAAGAGAAAAGATCATTCACAAAATCCAGAAAATCACAGTAAAATTATAAAGTACCCTTTATTGCTTGCATTGGAGATCAAACACATTCACTTAAAATAAAAATTCTTGTAAAAGGAGCAAACTTTCATATCAGAAGGAAAGTGTTTAGAGAAACATCTGAACAGAGCTGCTTCTGTCAGTTACTGTGGGTAGAGTACCAGGTCTGATGCATGTTTAAGGTAACAGCCATGTTACTTGAGAGAAGATCTTATTTATTTATTTCAGTTTGATTACTGGGGAAGTCCACTGGGCCAGAACATGCCCATTTTCAGTGGAGGGCGGGGAGAAAAGCTCCGTAAGCAAATACAATACAATAAAGGTTACATAATGTTAAAAGTAGAATACATGTATAAAATTCATACAGTCAGGAAATGCAAAATGCATAAAATGTACATCATAAAAACTCAGTTAACAGATAATAGAGAACACAGTTTACAGGTATTTCCATTCAGTGCAGCATGATCAACTGTCAAATAAAAAGATCTGAGGTTTCTTATGTTTTTAAATTAGAAGGGAGGGCAGTTGGCATGCATATGTTTTAGTTAAATAAGGTAAAAAACTTGCTGTGCAAACAATAGAAGTACTGTGATATTTACAATATTTACATACTTGGAGTCATGTGAGAGAAATTGCTTAATCAGTGACTGTCAGCTTAAGTCTATTTTAGGAGAATAGAAATAATAGTTCGAGGGTAGAGTGGAGCAAGGAGTATGGAGAGCTCATAAGGGAAATTCGCTTGATTTTAGGTAGGGTGTAAGCAGGAACATTTCCGTTTGGATGACAGAAATGAGAAAAGTTGGGTCTTGAAGGTTTCAGAGTTTGGTATAGTCCTAAGTGAAGGAGGGAGAGAGTTCTATTTCTTACCTAGAGAGAAAGAGAGTAGAAACTGGCCAGCAGGATGTATGGGTTTGTGGCTAGAGATTACATTTTGATGTTCAGATCTCAGAGATCTGTTTGGGATGTATGGGGGAAGGATGTTTGTTAAGGCTGGGCATTTATCTGGGTAGAATATTAATTTGTGAGCAGTGGTTAGTTGAAGATAGTCTAGGTGGTTAGAGAGTTCTAGCCAGTTGAGTGATTGTAGGGTAAGGCAGTGGTGAGTAGAGGTTTTGTATTTAGTTGCAAATTTAGAGATCTTATTATAGCAAGTTTCAAGTTTTGAGGTGTTGGAAGAAGACAGATTAGTTAGAAGAGGGGCTCCATATAGTAAGGAAGGTAGAAGGTAGGTAGTTGCCAAGGTATGCCTAGAGGAGTTGGAGAGAAAGAGGTTATTCCTGTAGAGCATACCTAATTTTTGGTGGGTTTTCTTTATGTTTTATTGTATGTGAATATCAAATTTAAGGTGTTCATCTATGGTAATGCCAAGAAGTTTTGCAGAAGGGACCACTTCTATAGCAGTGTTGGTTTGGCTTAGGACTTTGAAAGCATTTTTGTCGTAACAGAAAGCCCTGGCAGGAGGGAAAAGTAGTATTTTAGATTTATTTGAGTTGAGAGAGAGAGAGATGGTTTTGTTGCATCCAGTTCTCAGTAGTAGAAAATGCTATTTGGGTTTTAGTAAGTAGTTCAGGAAGGTTAGAGGCGGCACAGACTAATGTTGAGTCGTCAGTGTATTGGATAACTGTTGTGTCAGGGATGACAGTGTGAAGGTTATTAATGAAGATGTTGAAAAGCATGGGTCCGAGGCTGGACCCCTGGGGAATGCCGGTGGGTGTTGGCAAGAAGGAAGAGGTAGAGTTCTTCCATCTGACAGCTTGAGATCTGTCTGATAGGTAACTAGAGAACCAGGAGAGAGTATTAGGGGAGAGATTAAGGTTGGCGAGATGAAAGAGAAGGTGTTTATGGGAAATGGTAGAAGGTCTAGCAGAACAGTGGATACAAGTAGTCCAGAATCTCGGGCTTGATTGACTGTTTCTAGGAAGGATAGTAAGGCAGTTATGGTGCTGTGGCTGGGGCAGAAGCCGGGTTGGGTGGGTGTTAGGAGTTGATTCTGGGTTAAAAAAGGCATAAGTTGGTGGTGGACACATTTTTCTAGAATTTTTGATATTGGAGAGAGTAGGGCAATGGGGTGGAAATTGGAAATATTGGTGTTTTTGCCTCCTTTGTGAAGAGGAAGAATGTAAACAAAACTGGAAAGCAGAACCAAGCTGGATAAAAACGGCACGGACTGTTTTATTCAAGGTAAGCGCTTTCAGCTAAGCAAATGCCCAGCCTTCATCAGACAAAAGTCACTCCACACAGCTCTATTTTTATATAAAAAAAGTAGTTCACATTCATTAAACGTCAATAAACCAATCACTGTCATGAATCAATTTAAAATGGTTACACCTATAATCATCATATTATAAAACCTTCATTTCTTAATCTTTTTAGTTAGTGTCAAACAAATGTTTACTCAAGAAGCACCTATTCATACAAAAAAACAAATATAAAGTGTACATAATGCAACAAAGTTACAAGCTACATTAAAAAAACACTCAATAGCATAAAAAACTGAATGCTTAAGGATAGTAAAATAATTAAATATATTATTCAAAGAGAAGCTGTCTCTCATTAAAGTCACTATAAAATGCTATACAAATTGCCAAATAGCATTTACCTAAGAAGAGCTTTAAGTTTAAGCACACACTTTATGGATGCAAAATCATTTAACCATGGGGGGAGATGAGCACATGTTCTAATTTGCCAGAATAACTCTTAAGAGGAAGAATGTAGGCTGAATGCCAGAGTTTGGGTACATTTGAATCTTGTAAGGCTCTGTTAATTAGGATACTGACTGGGAGTGCAATACCATCAGCAGCACATTTGAGGAAGGAGGAGGGTATGTTGTCAGGGGCATTAGAGCATAGCTTTAATTTGGATATGAGCCTTTTTATAATAATGGTTGAAACTGGTTTGAGCTGGAAATTAAGGGAACAGTTATTAGGGTTGCTGAGTGTTGAAGAATGATAGTTGAGTGGATTGTTGTTTGGGAAAGTTTTGGTTAGGTTAGCTATGGATTCTGTAAAGAAAGAGTTGAAATGAGAGCTCAGTTCAGTGTCAGTTATACTTGGATCAGGGCAGGAATTATTCCTAGACCCTGGATGGAGAAGGCAATTAACTGATTTCCAGAATTGTTTTGGGTTCTTATTATTGTTGGACTGAAGCTTATTGTAGTAGTTTTTTTGTCCATGGTGATTAGTTTTTTACATGGTTATGGAGTTGGGTGTATTGGAGCAAGGTAGTAGGCATTTTATTTTTCTGGTAAAGCTTCCAGGATTTGTCCCTATGGTGCATGATTTGTTTTGTTTCTTTGGACAGCCAAGAAGCAGAATTAGCTTTGACTCATTTGTTTCTTAGAGGGGCTATGGAGTTAAGAGTATTTAGGAAGACAGAGTTGAAATGTTCTACAGCTTTGTCAAGGGGAAGAGTATTTAGGATTTGCCAATTAATTTGTTTAAAAATGTTTGAGAAAGTAGTGGGGTTGAAGTTGTTAACATTACGAGTGGGAATGTAAAGGTGTTGATATTGGGTGGAGTTAGCTGAGTAGTGAATGAAAGCAGGGAGATGGTCACGAAAGGTATCTGGGATAGTGCCAGAGAGAATTATTTTGTTTGGATGGGAGACTAGGATCCAGTCTATGTTGGATCCTGGGGGGTGATTTTTATTAGAATGGGTGGTTGAGTGCATTACTTGGGTGAAGCTGTAGAGGTTAATGGATAGGGAGGGAGTAGGCATTTTGATTTTATTCCAATCAATATTAACGTTGCCTAGTATATAAGTTTCATACTTTATTTCAGTTGAGGCCCAATAAAGAATATTTTCAAGGGTAGAGATGTTGTCGCCTGGGGAGATCTATAGGGAAATAATGCAGATATTCTTATATTTATTCAATCGTAGGAGACTTGCTGTTAGTTCAGAATTTTTGAATTGTGGAGTTAGGATTTGAAGAGGTATAAAGGAAAGAAGGTTAGAGTAGATAAGAGCAGAGCCTCCACCTTTTTTATTTAATCAGTCACTTCTGTGGATATGGAAACCAGGAGGTAAGATTTCAGAGTCAGCAATATGGGGTTTTAGCCAGGTTTCAGAGATGGCTAAGATGTCAGGTTAGTTGTGGTTAATCCAAGCTTGTACTTGGTATACTTTGTTATTAAGGTTCTGAGCACTGATAGTGAAGAATTTAAGAGTGTTGAGAGAGAGAGAAGGCAGAGGAAGAAGGGAAAGGGGAAAGGGTTAAATGTAGTGGGAGAAGTTGGGGGAGGGGAGAAGGAGTTGTTTGTAATGAGACTAGGGCCAGGGTTGGGATGGATATCTCCAGATAAGGCTAGGACATTACAGGAAGTAACTTTTAGCCTTTTGGGTTTGTATAGTAGGGACCTGTTTGGGGCTAGCAGGAGTTTATAAGTAAAAGTGTTTGTTGTGGTGGGAAGTGTTTGGGATGGAATAGGTACAGTGGGTTAGGAGGAATAAGAGAGGAGGATATGGAGTGGAAGTGAGTGCATAAAGGAGGTTGCAGGTGAGTGTAGGGGATAGTTTGAGAAGAAGATAGGCATGGGGGTACTTTGGAAGAATAAGAAGTAGCATAATAAAACTGAATTAGTAGTACAAAAAGAGACCAAGGGGGCCGGACAGTATAGAGGATTGGGGAGGGCATGTTTAGAATGGGGGGTATTGAAGGGAGTATTATGGTGGAAGTGAACTGGCTTATTGAGGAGGAGAGGTATAGAAACAGATGAGGTTATATTAATTTACTGCAGGAGAGGAGGAGACTAAGAGAAGAGAGGAGTATAGGGTAGTGGAGTGGGAGGAGTAAGAGTGGGAAGGGGTAATAAGGAGAGGACTATGATTCGTTAATTGATATGGGTGGGAGGAGTATGTGAAGAATAAATGCAGAGGTGCTGGGGGGTGGAATTTGGGAGTAGGGTAGGGGAGTGGAGTGAGCCTGCATGGCGAATGGAGTGGGTTGAGCCAAAGAAAGGAGAATGTGAGGAAAACAATCAGCAGAGTGTGAAAGCCTGAAGGAAAGTTTGTAGTGATTTATAGGAAGGTAAGAGACTTACATAGAAATAGAGTAGAAGGTAGATATATAGATGAAAAACAGTAGAAGAAGGTAAGAGGCTTACGAAGGATAGAGATGGGGTGTTAGTAGAGTGACTGTGGATAAGTAATCCTGGGACAATAGTGAGGGAGTGAACAGTAAAAGAGATGTCTAGGAACTGTGTAGGGGAGATAAGGGAAAGAGTAGGTAAAGCAATAGAGACAGCAAGATGGTAGAGGTGTGCCACCTAGTGGGCAGTCAGTTTGTTGCAGCAAAGTACCTGAGGGGGATATCAGGTTTAAGGGAAGGAGGGAGTTATCGTAGTTCAGGATAGGGGCTATGATATAATAGGGAGAGTAGGGGTTATTTAAGTGAGAAAAAGGGAGTTTGGCTGCTGG
Organism: Protopterus annectens; assembly: GCF_019279795.1. Classification (NCBI taxonomy): domain Eukaryota; kingdom Metazoa; phylum Chordata; order Ceratodontiformes; family Protopteridae; genus Protopterus; species Protopterus annectens. The sequence continues at coordinate 574,991,094 of NC_056727.1, read as the reverse complement.
CTATCCTGGCAGGGAAGCATGTTTCAACCTAGTAGAAATTATGTGCTACCTTAATTGTTACAAAATGGTTAAAGCAGTACACATACTTTCACTGAAATTCCTTACTGGGAGTGCTCTCAGGGAGCAGATGGGATTTTAGTTTTTGTTTCTATTTTCCTTGTTTGTGGGTTCTTATCATCGACTTCCAGTAGGGCACATTCAGGTGGTTAGAGCAGGACAGGCAGGAACACAAGCTGGAACATGCAAGGAGAGAGAAAAATGTAATAAGTCAGGCAGTACAGGAGTCAAGAGTTCACAAGCAAACAGTTTTAAACATACCAGTTAAGTCTGCAAATGATAGATATAGCAGCTAAGATGAAATTAAAGTAAAACATTATCAAAATACCATAATATCACAGACAAAGCACAGATAGGTAAAACTGTGGTATGAGCAGCTATAAAATTAATTAGCAGACTAAATTTAAGCAGCTGGGATATATTGCATTGAATGAACATTGTCTAATGATTATATTAATATTCAGACAGTAAAAGTAGGTGCTCCACGTGTACAATGCTATGATAGTTTGAGCGTATTCAGTAAACACAGCACATATTTAGTTAAGCGACTGAGACAAATTATTTAGTTATAATCCTTGTTAGAACAAATACATTAGGATTCAGGCAAGAAAAAAAGTTACAGTTTATAAAACTAGCACAGATTCAGTTAAAATGACTAAGACTAGCCCCAAACAGCTGATTCAAGATCTGCGTGCAAAGCACTGTATTAGTTGAGCATTTGCATTGCATTGGATACAGGCAGAAAAGTTACGGCCCGGGATTCATGAAACTCGGTGCAAGGCCGGCGTTAGGCTTGCGCCGACCATGCGGCGTGTAGATGGCACAGTAGTGCCGAATGCATATTAATGAAGGTGCCCTGTCGCCACAGCCACGTGCATAGGAAACTAGCGTGAGTGCATCGGGCGTGTCGAAGTGCCGCACGGAGGCGTGGAAATGTCGGCTGTTGACGTGCAACCTAAAATGCTTGAATATAACAATTTGCCTGCAATAGTAATCACACCTGTCAGTGTCCATGGATACTGAAACGTATGCAAAGCATGCAAGACAGTTCTTGAGAACACAAAATTAAGAAGCAAACACAAATGCACGGTAGGGAATATCGAGTCTCCATCCCTCGAACAAATGACATTGAAAACCGTGCCCGTATTCTAACGCAGTGTAGATAGTTATACCAAGTGGAAGTGAAACGCATCATGTTAGTGCGCTGCCAATAGTTACGTCTAGCCCAATGGTCAGGGTTACCAGCTGTCCCACATTGTGAGGGATAGTACACAGCTGGGCAGTTGTGTCCATACCAAAACCATTATAAATGTAAATATCCAGCGACCATATGACAGAAATATATCCCACATCGCATGTAATAGTCACATACAATAGGTATGTCCATACGTAATATACCACATGTGACAAGAAATAGAATAAGCAAGAAAATGAAACAGAAGGAGCATATAAACTGCTACAACAATAAGCTAACATGTAGGCAGAAAACAAAAGTATTATCTGTGGGTATGTGTTGTGCTGTAAAATCTGATTTGTGTCCGGAATATATCCCATCCTGGACATATGAAAAGGTGGCAACCCTACCAATGGTCAGAGCAGTTGGCCAAAATCCACCCTTATGCGGTCCAAGCCGTTCTTGTCAGGATGTGTCACAGTTGAATGGGTATTTCCCGGGTGTACCAATCATGTCATGAAAGTTAAGTATGGGCGTGTACCTATGTGTGTGATGTACAGCATGTGGAAGGTGAAACATGCCAGGGTAGTCCACACAACCATACAAGTACCTGACATATGCAGTGTATGCAATGTGTTCCCTTGACCGTGTCATGGGCCATCAACCAAAGAAGGGATGGATGGAGTGTCAGGAATATGTGTGTGGGGGGGTGGGTAATGGTATAATCCACAAAGGTGAGACTGTGTTGGATGCAGAATAGATGAACTGGAGGTGTATGAGGGAGCAGCGGGTGAATCAGAAAGAAACACAAAGAACAAGTATACACATCTGCAATACAACCTGACAGCCATACTGTAGAACACAATCACACAAACATATGAATATTAAAATGTGTAATACACATGTACAGAAATGTCATCGGCACATACCCACAGAATGGTCTGGATGGAACTGGCCCATTCAAATGCAACACACTCAGATGCATAATTGAATACCCATCATCCCCTCCACAGCGCACAACCCGCCCCCATACCTGAATGTCCACCAAATCCAGCCATACTCGGCCTACTAGCTTGGCGCAGCCATATCTACACATACTGACCACTACTCATATGTAGTAGGCAGTGTCACCCTAGGCAGTGTCAGGATTGCAAACTATGTATCTCTTGCATGTAAAACCCTAACACATTTTCGTAAATCCAAAAGAATGGACGGTATTGGTCTTGTTCAATTTTTGGATATCCCTCATGGGATAAGTAACCTGTGTAAACATCAGACTTGGTATCACAACACGATGCCAGTCCTGTAGATATCTGGACACAAGTTGAATGTGCAGTAGTGATGCATGAGACTGTTCAGCCCTAGATGGTCATGCAGAACCTAGTACCCAGGATCAAACACCTGCCCGTGATGCACGTCTCCCCACATGAATAATTGAGAGAATATATTGTACACATTCGCATAGTGGCACTTGGAAATAGGGTGTTTAAGGCGCTGACATAAGCAGGGTACCTCCTCACCCACTGTGTGAGGGACAGTCACTGTTTGGGTAGGTGTGTCCTGACCAAGAATGGTACAATGGCAAATGTCCTGTGATTGTAGGAAATAACTATGTACCATACTTCATGTAACAGTTGCCTAAAGCAGTCATGTCTGTATATAAAATACATAATTCATACAAGAAACAGAATAAGCAACTAAAGTGCTAAAGGAATAGGCTCTCAGCTAGGAAAATATTGAATGTTCTAAACTCTGCACTGACCGTGGGTATGTGTTGGCCTAAACAATCTGGTGTCTCCAGAATATATCCCATCCTATACATATGAAAATGTGGCAACCCTACCAATGGTCAGAGCATTCGCACAATAACTGGCCAGCCTCTTAATCACTCACAAAGCCAGTGACCTTTGGAGGAAAGGTGTTGAATGAGAATGACTAATGACAAGAATTAAGAGTAATAGACGCATTTAACTGCAGAAAATAAATAGTAATACATATGTCTCTGAATCTGTCAACACATTCCAAGTTAATAGTACTAATATTGTAGAATTGTCCGTGATTGTCCCTGATTTGTCACTGCCTTGTCCCTGTCACTGTTGAAATTAGTCCCTGAGTATATTTTCATGGTTAGGATACAATTGTGGTTATGAGTAACATATAATGGTGGCTTGTTTATACTAAGCGCCACTTTGGGGATCCTTAATATATACTTTTTCCTCCATTAACTAACCGTTTGATACTTTGGAAGTAGTTGCACATGGTCTACAGTTTTTGGGCACCATCTAGAAAGATGAATTGAACTAGGAACTTTTATTTCATTGGAACAAGGTTTACAACTTTTGGGCACCATGTAGAAGATCAAATTGAACTAGGAACTTTAATTTTGTTTTGGACTTATGGTTCACCCCTGTGAAATTATTGCTATCTCTACGGCGTGGATATATGGTCTTTTGTAACTGTTACTTAACCTTTTATTTGGGGTTTGAATCTTATTTCCATCAGATTTTTTTACGTCATTTTTTACATATTATGCAATTTTGATACATTAATATAGCTGTGGGTTGTGATTTGGATAATATTGATATACACAAGTTTTGAACTGAAGAATATAATATGAAGCATAAGGTTATACCATTTAAATAGTTTTGGTTTGTTTCACTGAAATTTTAGGCTGTTCCTTTATTATAAGGGATTTTGACCCAGTTTCTAACAACAAATTAGATCTAACCAAGGCTTCTACCACAATTTTTTACTTTTGCAATTTTCTTAAGGGAACGCTTGGGCCAGCTATTTATATTTATATTTATATCTACATGCCTCTATTTGAACTATAAAAAACATTCCAACCAGTGGGTTCATTCTATACAGGACTTCTGACACAATCTTGACCATCTATATATGCAATTTATATATATGCATATCTATTAATTTATTTGATAATTTCCGACCAAATAACATATGCAAACCTTTTTGAATTAATATATATTTTCACATTATCTATATTTAGACCACATTGTGTGCAATAGGGCCCACTTATCGTTGTTTTAAAAGACTTTTCTGTTTATATTTCAGTTATAATTATCCATTCATTTGAATACCACCAGGATTGGCATATCTGATGAATACCAACACTGGACAAGTTGGTCCTTTTAATTAGACTTGTCTTTTGTGATACAAGATACTGGCTGAGACGTAGGTTGGTCAGCAGTTTTTATTTTATAAAAAGGATGGATGAGACGAAGGTCTGCCAATAGCCATATACTAAGTTATACATCAATATATGCAGGAAATTCATCCACATCATAGTAGTGGAGACGAAGGTCAACTACTTACAATACAATTGCTGTTAAAGTGAGTCCTTACAACCTTTTTTCCAATTCAGGTTCTGAATATTATTATAAATAGGTGGACCTTTTTGCTACACCTCATATACTTACTAACACGTAACAGGTTATATTTGGGTATGCACATGTGTTTTGGTCTTTAATGTACAGTCAATTTTTAACTTTTAACTCAGTTGGCAAGTGAAATATACAATAATACCTGGTACAAATGTATATATACACATAACGTTTTGGTCCATTTTGTGCTAGAATATCTTGCAGAAATGAACAGCGCTGGGGATTTAAAAGGCATCTTACAAGGGTTATCGGCAGATAAAGACAATCTGGAAGCCTTTGGCTTTAATCTAGCTGGCCCCAGTGATTCAAATATTAACAATGGAGATGCCAAATATTGTTGTGGCATATTATTTCTAAAGATAACTAGAAATATGAAAACGCTAAGAGCCAATATCTGGCATCTGAAGCTATTCAAGGCATATAAATTGAAAATTATTACATCCCGGGGGTTAAGGATTCGTATTCAACCCCCAGTGGGTCTGATCGATTCCCAACTTTCCAAAGATTGGGCAGATGCCCAACATCAAGCTTCTATGCTATTTGTTGACACTTTGATCTCTTATTATGATTGCATAATTGAATCACAGATTGTTGAGATCCACAACAATTGTCTTGAGGCTCAAATTTTTGAGTCAGAGGATTTTTATAACAATTATTTAGCACATTTGGCTAAAGATCTAGCAACACTTGAACAGCAACTAATTAAAAAGAAAACATATAAGTTTCAGCGGGATATTAATGATTACGAAAAAGGGAAACCATTTGTCACACAGAAAAATGTCAGATTTTTCGATTCTAATAATAAAACTAGCAGTAGGAGAAAAAGACCTAGGTGTATTTTAAGAAAGAATAATCAAACAACAAGTGGCACTTCTGATGATGACACATCTTCGGCCACAGACTATGATTGCCCTTCCAACCAGGCATCCCCAATGGCTTAAGAGGAAACCATCAGACCCTTTAGACCCAGGACACGCAGAGGTGGTAGAAAACACAAACAAGCACACAGAGTTTACAACTGCTACTACAGAAAATTGTGAGTTAATAAACAATGTGCACAACATACCCTCTTTTGAATTGTCCTATGTTCACAATAAATTGTTAAACAAGGGTCTAAACTTTGTACCGACTTCATTTGTTCCTGAACATACATTGGTTAATGAAATAAATTACTTTTGTAGATTGATTAACCTCAAAATATTTTTTTCAGATGGTGACAACTCTCAAAGATCCACTGGGTTTAAATTTGGTAAATCTGATTTTCAACCACCAATGGACAAGCATGTAGCTATATTCAAAGAATGTGTGATTAAAGATCTACACTTTTCTTTAGGCTACCAACCTGTTAAACACAATTTAACCTTGGAGGAACAACAAGCGCTACAGGAACTTTGTTCCAATCATGATATAGTGATTACACCAGCTGACAAGGGAGGAGGGATTGTAGTTATGGATTATTCCATGTACCAAGCTGAAGCCCATAAACAATTGTCTGATGCCCGGTTCTATATCAACATGGTCCTTGATCCAACACCTAACTTTAAAACACACATTGATTCTTTTTTTGGATTTAGCTACACAGGAAGGGATTATTGATAAACAAACATGCAAACAACTAAAAGTTGTTGAACCTATTGCTCAATATGTATACCTGCTTCCTAAGATTAATAAACATCCTACAAATCCCCCCGGTAGGCCGATTGTTTCTGGGAGAGGTTCCCTTATGGAACCCCTATCGGCTTTTCTTGCATACTATCTTAAACCTCTATTACCTATGGTGAGATCGAGGTTACAGGACACTACAGAATTTTTAAATATAATTCAGGATACGCAAAGTACAGTTGTGTACACCTACCATAAATGTAGATGTTCGAGTGTCTTCACTGTTGCAGTCATGACTGTAGGGTTCTCCCCTGCTGGCAGGCAGCCCCAGGTCGGCCAGAATCCCAAAGTCTGGGTCCGGCGTCGGCTGTTCAACCATGCTCCCTGACGTCAGAGCACCAGGAGTTAAAAGCTGACAGCCGACGCCATCTTCTCCAGTTTTTCTTGCCCCAGATGTCAGGAGTCCCAAAATGAAAAAGGTCCCATAACCTTTGCAAATACACCTCAGAAGAATGGTGAAAAAAGGAAATACACAGAAGTAAAAACAAGAGGGGACAGGAGGGAGGAACAGACTGCAACAGTGAAGACACTCGAACATCTACATTTATGGTAGGTGTACACAACTGTACTATGTTCATCGTGTTTCACTGTTGCAGTCATGACTGTAGGGTAGAATCCCAAAGCTGAAAGAAAGGGAGGTGGTCATAAAGAGGAAGGGCTAAAAGGCCCTGCAAGACTGCAGAGGCAAAGCCTGCCCTAGACTTAGAGTAGAGAGGTAGATTGTAGTGCTTAGAAAAAGAATGCACTGAACTCCAAGTTGCAGCTTCCAAAATGTCCTTGGTAGGAACTCCCCTGAGGAAGGCCGCAGAAGTGGCAGCAGCTCTGGTGGAATGAGTCCATATACTCCCTGGGATTTGCTTTCCATGGTGAGAATAACAAAATCTGATTCCATGAGCAATCCATTTAGAAATGGTCTGTTTTGAAATGGCTTTACCTTGGGAACTTGAAGCATAAGAAACAAACAATTGTTCTGATTTTCTGAAGTCCTTGGTTCTGTTCAGGTAAAAATGTAGTTGTCTGTGTACATCCAAGGAATGTAAGATCCTTTCCCCTTTATTTTGAGGAGTGGGGAAAAAGGTTGGCAAGTGGATAGTATGATTTAAAGCCACTTTGGAAACCACCTTAGGCATGAAGGTAGGATTAGTCCTCAAAGATACCCTGTCCTGATGAAAAATAATATAAGGTTCCACAGCCATAAGAGCTTGTAACTCTGAAACTCTCCTGGCAGAGGTTAGGGCTAACAGGATAGCTGTCTTCCAAGATAAAAACTTGATGTCAGAAGAGGCAGCAGGCTCAAAAGGAGGCAAGGTTAGTTTTTCCAAAACATAGTTGAGATCCCAAGCAGGAATGGGAGGAGATCTAGGAGGTCTTAAGTTCTTAGCTCCTCTGAGAAACTGTCTCATGAGCTGGTGGGAAAAGATGGGAGGGTCTGTATTATAATGAGCAGAAATAGCAGAGGCATGTATCTTAATGGAAGAGAAAGAGAGACCCTTATGTAAGAGATCTGTCAAGTAAAGTAAAATTAAAATAATATTAGGAAGAAGAGGATCAGAATCCTGAACCTGCATCCAGGAACAAAATCTTTTCCATTTTCCTGCATAAGATTTTCTAGTGCTTGGACGTCTGGCTTCTAAAATGCCATCCATAACCTGCTTGGGCAGTAAAGAAAAAAATCAAAGGCCCTGGATTAATCAGGCCGCCAGGCTGAGAGTTCTGTCATGAGAGTGTAAAACCTGACCCTGATGTTGGGACAGAAGGTTCGGAGACTGAGGTAAAACCCAAGGGGGCTCCAGGCATAGGATTTTTAGAGTTGGAAACCAAAACTGCCGAGGCCAATTTGGAGCCAGCAAGATTATCATCTTGGGCTTGTCCTGTTTTATCTTCAATAAAACCCGTGGAAGAAGAGGTAGAGGTGGAAAGGCATATCCCGGGAGGTTCCTCCAACTGAATGACAGGGCGTCCACTTTCCAAGCTTCTCTGTGGAAAGTCCTGGTGCAAAAATTCTGTAGTTGATGATTGAGATGGGATGCAAAGAGGTCTATGTGAGGACATCCCCAGACTGCTGTTATCATCCTGAATATGTTGGTGTCCAGCATCCACTTGTGTGGATCCGAAAGGTTTCTGCTCAGACTGTCTGCCAGGAAGTTTTGTTTCCCTGGTAGAAACTGAGCTTGAAGATCCAGATTGCAAGCTAGAGCTGTGTTCCATAGATCCATGGCTAGCCTGCAAAGGGGGTAGGAATGAGATCCCCCTTGCTTGTTTATGTACCACATAACTGTGGTGTTGTCTGTCCGTATTAGCAGTTGTTCTGGTTGTAAAAGATTCCTGAAGGCCAATAGAGCTTTCTGAATGGCTAACATTTCCTTTAAATTGATATGCAGGTGCTTCTGATCCTTTGTCCAAAGGCCCTGCAAACAATTGCCCTGAAAATGGGCTCCCCAAGCATAATCTGAGGCGTCCGTGGTTAGAATCTCAGTGGCAGGAGGCAGACGGAAGGGTTTCCCTTTGTTTAGAGCACATGCCCTGGACCACCAAAGAAATTCCTTTTGAAGGCAAGGAAGGACGGAGATCAGTATGTCTAAACTGTGGCAATGCTGAGACCATACACTTTTTAGGTACCACTGTATTTTCCTCATGTGTAGTCTTGCATATGGTACGAGAAGGATGCAGGAGGCCATGTAACCCAAAGCCTGCAGGAATTTCCTTGCAGATAGTTGAGTTAGAGTTGCCAAGGTTCTGAAAGTTGAAGCCAGCTGTAATTGTTTTTTTGGATGTCAGAAATGCCATCTGGGTTGTGGTGTTTAGAAGTGCACCCAGAAAAGTTATCTGTTGTGATGGTGTCAAATTTGACTTTTTTATGTTTACAGAGAATCCCAGGAACTTGAGGAGGTTCTGTACAAATTCTAGATGCTGGAGTAAGACATCCTTGCTGTCTGCCTGAATTAGACAATCATCCAGATAAGGGTAAATTTGAATTCCCTTGAGTCTGCAGTAAGCTACTACTGGAGCCAGGCATTTGGTGAAGACCCTCGGCGCAGTAGACAATCCAAAGGGCAGCGCAGAGAATTGAAAGTGCCTCGATCCAGCCTTGAACCTGAGGTATTTTCTGCGATCCTGCCTGATGGGAATGTGTAAATATGCCTCCTTTAAATACAAAGTTACCATCCATGCATCTTTGGACAGCATTGGAAGTAGCTGCTGTAGAGTAAGCATCTTGAATTTTGGAATCTCTAGAAAGGTGTTCAAGACCGACAGATCCAGAATGGGTCTCCATAAGTTTTGCTTCCTTGGGACTAGAAAAAGCCTTGAGTAAAAACCTTTTCCCATCTCTGAAAGAGGAACCAGTTCTATGGCATTCATAGCCAAAAGAGCTTCCACCTGGTTTAAGGCCTCCGTCCATTGATGTTTTGGAAGGTCTGGCCATCCGCTTGGCCTTGGCAAGGTATGAAAATGGAATTTGTAACCTCTTAAAACCACATCCAAAACCCAATTGTCTTGGGTTATTTGAGTCCAATTTTGATAAAAAAAGAGTTTTCCTCCGAGAGGGGCTTCCAGGCAAGAAGTTCCTGTAGCCCAACAGAGGGAGTCATTGAGTTTGTTTCCTTTGAGATTGTGACCTGTCCTCTCCTCCCCTAGGGCTGAAAGCAGTCCACTGTCTTGGTCTATAAGCAGCTTGTGTTTGAGGCCTACATCTGGAGCATCTATATCTACCCCTCTGAGGCCTGTCTGAAGTGGGAAAGGACCAATTTTTTGAAGGCCAATTCCTGCTAAATCTAGGTGGCTGTACTTGTAAGAAATCGTTAACTGTTTGCATGGAGTTTGCCTTATCCTCCATCTTTTTAATCACCTCTTCAGCTTTTGATCCAAACAAAACATTATGCTGAACAGGAGCATCCAATAATTTAGCCTTTACTTGTTCAGGTAAATTTTGTTCCTTTAGCCATGCATGCCTTCTAAGGACTGTGCCAGAGGCCGCAGCCCTACAAGAAGCCTCCAAGGCATCAAATCCACAGTGTAAACCATGCTTCCCAACCTGTTCAGTGGCATGCAATAAGTCATGTAATTCCTTATCATCTGCACAGGCAGAAATGGAAGTAAGTTTTTGTTTTAAGACAGACAAGAGAAATTGCTGGTATTTAAGCATATGAAACTGACAGTTTAAAGCCCTAATGGACAAAGTAGCAGAAGTGCACACCTTTTTGCCCCATCTTTCTAAGGATCGAGAATCCTTTTCAGTAGGAATGGGATTTTTGGCAGAAGCGGCCTTAACTCCCTTAGGACCCTGAGAAATGGTTTCAGGGTCAGCAGCAGGGTTCTTGTATAAAAACTGATGGGAATCAGGAACCCTGTAATATCTATCAGGCTTAACAGGAGCAGGAGGAAAAGAGTCAGGGGTTAAGTTAGCCTCCGAAAAGGCATCATCCACAATATCTAAAACAGGAGGAATAGTCAGGGATCTATGTTGGGGAAGAAGAAGAAAATCCCTCAGTCTTTTCTTGGATTCCGAATACTCCTGTCCTTCCCAGTGGAAATGTTCCTTCATTTCATGCAAAGTTTCTCCAAAAGAGAAATCCTCAGGGGGAGAAGCTGAAGGAATGGATTCTTCAGCATCAGAATCCTCATAAGGAGGGAAAGAATATTCCTGATCAGAAGAAGAAACTGAGGAAACAGAAGCCTGATCAGAGGAATCATAATAAACATCCTGCCTTGGCCTTTTGTCTGGAGGGGGATGTGAACCCCTAATCATAGTAAGTAAATCCTCCGCCATCTTGAGTAACTGTTTCTGTGACTTGGGAGCCAGTTCAGAAGAGGCCTGTGTTGAAGTCTTTGATGTAGAAGGAGTCTTTGCCTTTGTCTTTGGCTTTGCCTTTACTAATAGCTGAGTAGGCCTGAAAACCCCTTCGGAAGCCAGTACCTGCACAGCGGCTCCGGACCCATCCAAAGGAGCATTGTCCAAAGGTCCTGCAACAGAAATATTTAAAGGCCTGGTTGGCTCCTCATGAGAGTCTGTTTCGGCCATCGGTTCTGAAATGGCCAACGACAGGGGCTGCAAAAGTGCCTCACTGATGACGGCCGAACCTGAAGCTGGCTCCGCTTGTGCGCTATCATCAGATTTGGACCTCAGAGGCCTGTCTTTATCCTTGCGACGTTTGTGAACTCCGGTAGCCGGGACCGTATCTGACGACATTTTGTAGTTAAAGCACCTACCGAAGTAATGAAAAGCAAAATCTACCTTCGCTTAATAGCACGTTGATTGAATCTAGCACAAAACCGACAACTAGCTACGTCGTGGTCAGGGCCTAAGCAAGGAATACAGTAAGAATGAAAATCCTTATGAGGTATTTGCTTCCCACATGAAATACAATTATTAACTTTTTCTGACATCGGAGTGGAGCAAGAAAAAGTTTCCAATGGGGTACTTAGCTTTGAGTGGAGAAGAAAGTCTTCGGACCGAAGTATATAGAAAAATTCGTCAGGAGTCAGCCGACCGGTACTTGCGAACTGCTATCACCGCACGGCAAGAAAGACTGGAGAAGATGGCGTCGGTTGTCAGCTTTGCACTCCTGGTGCTCTGACATCAGGGAGCATGGTTGAACAGCCGACGCCGGACCCAGACTTTGGGATTCTGGCCGACCTGGGGCTGCCTGCCGGCAGGGGCGAACCCTACAGTCATGACTGCAACAGTGAAACACGATGAACATCTGGAATCAGATTGGTGGCTATGCACATTGGATGTCTCTTCCCTTTATACCAGCATCCCACATGATGCAGGTATATCAGCCATTTCATATTGGTTAGACAGATCCCAATTGTACACCACGGGTTTTAACAATTTTCTCATCAGACTAACAGAATATGTGTTAACTAAGAACATTTTCTATTTTGAGGGACAGGCATATTGGCAGGTTAGAGGTACTGCTATGGGAGCATCCTTTGCTCCCACATATGCAAACTTATTTATGGGATTTTTTGAACAACAATTCATATATGATTCTCACAACAATCCATATATAGAACATTTAGACATCTGGAGAAGATATCTGGATGATTGTTGGATGGTGTGGCGGGGTGACAGTATACGAGTACAAGATTTTGTAAAATATTTGAACAACAATCCATGGGATATTCAGTTTACTTTAAACCTACAACACCAAGAAATTGTATTCTTGGATGTGATAGTTTCTCGACAGGCTGACCATACATTGGCAACCAGGGTACATAGGAAATTTCCACAATACAATACACTTTTACATGCATCTAGCTATCATCCCCGCCACATCATCTACAACATCCCTAAATCTCAATTTTTATGGATGAAACGTATTTGTTCATCCCAGGAATATCATTCAGAATGTGAACAGGACCTGTCTAGTAGACTCATAAGCAGAGGATATCAGAAACATTGCATTACTCAAACAATTAATCAGATTAAAGATGTACCCCGATCCACATTATTACAATATAAACACTCACAAGATGAAGATAAACCAATTATATCTCAGCCTATTAGGTTTGTCACTACATTTGGTAGCAATACACCCTTGTTCAGAGATATTATCAACAACCATTGGGATATTTTGAAGGCCCATGAACATTTGAATGAAATATTACCTGACAAATGTGCTTTTTCATACTGCAGGGGCAGAACTATTCAGTCTCACTTTACACACTATAAAAGACACAAGCCATCTACATTAATTCAAACCACTCTATTTGGTGACCCTTTGATAGGATGTTTTCCCTGTAATCACTGTAGTGCTTGTAGACATATTTCTAAGACCAAAGAATTTTCTAGTAGTAATACCTCTAAGGTATACCAGATAAGAATTTTTGGCAACTGCAGTATGGATTGGATGATTTATCTGGCCACCTGTACATGTTCCTCCTTTTATGTGGGCCAAACATCCAGACCACTGAGACACAGGATAAGTGAGCATCTTAGCGCCATTAGAAATCATAAAATTTCTAATGCTCTATATAAACATACCATAACTCACCAAACTGCGCAGTTCAAATTTGTGATTATTGATAAAATTGATTTGCATAGAAACCTTAAAGGAGGCTGGCATGACAAATTAATATATGGAATCCTCATGGATTACCAGGTTAGGGGCTCTTTTCAAACCTGGTTTGAATTAAATTGAGTAGTTTTTGTCAGCTTTTTATTTCATGCATCTTTATATTTGTTAAGATTGATGATATTCCTTTCAGATCAAATGAATGAACTCCCAACAAGTGTAAAAAGTTTTTTGGTGTATATACACCTTTAAATGATTTGGTATATAAGCATTTACCAGGATGTGCTGTTAACATTCTTCTTTTTCTTTTTGCACTGAAGAAGGCTAAACATAGCCAAAACCGGTTTGCAATACATGGATTATATAGATTGAACTTTGCCACGAATAAATAATATTTTAGCACTTTTCACCATTGTGTTGGTTCGCTTTTTGGTTCTATTGTAACCCTACCAATGGTCAGAGCATTCCCACTATAACTGGCCAGCCTCTTAATCACTCACAAAGCCAGTAACCTTTGGAGGAAAGGTGTTGAATGAGAATGACTAATGACAAGAATTAAGAGTAATAGATGCATTTAACTGCAGAAAATAAATAGTAATACATATGTCTCTGAATCTGTCAACACGTTCCAAGTTAATAGTACTAATATTGTAGAAGTGTCCGTGATTGTCCCTGATTTGTCACTGCCTTGTCCCTGTCACTGTTGAAATTAGTCCCCGAGTATCACAGAGGTCCGTACACATATGTACACCAACCAACTGTCACATTTGTTGACAGGACTATTGCATACCTGTAGTGAATTCATAAGTGATGTCCAGAATAATATTCATCGTATATATGAATGAATGAATGAATGAATGAATGAATGAATGAATTAATGAAATAGTCAAATGTGAAGGGAAACACCAGTGGAAACCCCCTTACCCTGTATCATGTAGTGGAACCACCCCCCCCACCATATATTATGTAGTGCTGACCTAATAATGTGGTCAGAGGTGCCCAAACCCCTGCGTCTGTAAACACAGGTAGAATGTTAAAATAGGGACCAACTCTGTCCATGTGCTATGTCTGACATTTGAACAGGTACAGGGCAGTTCCAGTCACCAGTTGGACAAGCCTAAACCCAGACCAGCACATGAACACCCTAACAATCAAACACACGTATGTGCCAGGACTATAAGCGTTGGAGTTCTGAATATCCTTGGAGTGAGTAAACATGCAGCACGGGTCCAGAGCAGTAGGGAATAGGGAATGTCGCAAGTGTAGTACTGCGGTTTTCCCAGCAGGAGAATGGATGCCTGCTGTGTAAGTGAAGGAGTGAGGGGTATGTTAGGGTAGCTACGAACCATGGGTATACATATAAATGAGGCAGAGCACCAATAGTGTAGTGGTTAGAGCATCCGCCTAACGTAAAGGCATTCCTGGTTCAAGTACGACTATAGCACATATCAATTTTTTGTGTAATGAATGCCTCTGTGCTGTAAAGCCAACATTTAAACATGTAAAGGTGAATGTGTGTTTCGCATGGTGCCGTTAACCGGATTCCATCAATCAAAGTGGTACTGTCATAAGCAATAAGGCACATGTAAGCACAAAGAAGTGGCAGTAAACATATGCAACTCACAATAAGGAGATGCAAGTGCACCTGTGCGGGTGTAAGCAGCTTTTAGCATAGCAAATGTATGTTGTTTTGTACAGATGTAATATATATATATATATATATATATATATATAGATAGATAGATATGTGTGTATAGATAAATATCCACAGACATAAAAGAAATATGCAATTATATATATAGAATGAACACCGAAAGATGAAAGCATACATAAGGGTTATACACAGATGGAATGTAGTTCATGTTGTGTCCACCTACACTTGTAACCCGCAAATTGTTTGTAATCCATAACACCAGGAAATAATAATTATAATAATAATAATAAATAATGATAATAATAATTGTATGTGCAATTATAAATGGAGGGAGACCCTGTGAATACATGAGGTGGTACAAAATGTCTGTAGGGCCCCAACGCTCTGGAGAGGGCAATGTGTAAAGGTATGTCATGGCTGAGATATCAGGTGGATAATGGCTGTTATGCATGGAAACTTAACACAGGTGGGCTGGAGAAACTATGGCTATGCGAATATGGACACAGGAGTGCCAGGGTTGGTGGCACTGGTTGCAATGGAGCGGCCCGTGTAGGTCAGCTAGTACGTAGGTGCAATTCCCAGCTAGAGTGTCTTCTGTGTGGAGACATGCGTGAATGGGCGTACCGTCGTTGGATGTTGTGCGTCAGGGCTGGCATCTCAGCACGTAAAACCTATCTGCCAACCATTAGCGGACCAGAGTCCTGCTGTGGCGACCCCAAACCGGGAAAAGCCAAAAGACACAACTACATGCAGACATCAATATGCTGACGTACATTCTCTGTAACACAAGCACTCCATTTATTAACATAAATAATATGAATGTGCACAGAAACAAATACAGTAGCAGGAATAATAGGCTGTGTAGATGAGAAATAGGTCAAATGACACTGTATCACATCACACTTATCAGCGGTACTCCAGACATGAAAAAAGTACAATATCTGTCCGCTGTATAACGTGCTGTATACTGATTACAAGTTAACCGGAGTGAAGTGTAAGTGTAATAATGACTAAGGCTCTAGTATGCTGTTGAAACAGAGATAAAACCCAATACGCATGTGTAAGTGGGTATGTCCGGGAAATGTATTGGTTAACGGACACACAGATGTATGTATGTATATATATATATATATATATATATATATATATATATATATATATATATATATATATATACCCACACACACACACACACACACACATATATATATATATATATATATATACACACACAAAAATATATATATATATATATATATATATATATATATATATACATATATATATAGATATAGATATATATACACATACAACAGTTATTGATATATTGATATATATATACACATACACACAAAACAAATATATATATCATTGTAGATATACACATGTACATAACTAGGTTACTTTACAGCAATTATGGGTAACATATGTTCAGACCAGGCATATGTTACTGGGAGGTCCAATAAACAAACGTTTACCTCCCACACCACCCAGCTAGGGCGGTCAGACATACAGACAGGCAATAAAGGTAAATACACTGCTGCTGTCCAAAACACCGGCAGGAAAGTGCCAGTGGGAGAGATCTGCATGGTCTACACTTTAAACATGTATTACGGGGTCCCTTGCGGGACACCAAAAATTCACTCTAAGTGTGAACCCCTGGTTACTGATGTGAGCAGGATGTAGGTGTACATGGAACAGTAGGTTGTGCAAGTGTAATAACACATGGGTTGACAAAACATACGACATGTGTCTCGAGACGGGGAGAGTGGGCAATGTGTAGGGGTGTGCTCATACCCCAGCTGCGCTCACAGTAAGTATTTGTCATGAGTGCTGTAGAGGGGTGCCAGGTAGGTGAATCATGGGTATGCAATAATGGGCTTAAGTGTGCAGGTGCTGGTTGGCAGAGATGTAGTAGGCCTGCCCAGTGGAAGACATTAATATTCCTATGTGGGCATAGCAGATGCCTATACCTCCCAAACCTGAAGAGCACATCTACTGGATAGTCTGTAAACCATTGGGGGAACACATAGGGACTATATCAGTGCTGTGTACCCAATTAGCATGGAAGTCCATATTTATGAATCAGAATGTAACAAAGTCCAACTAAACACTTCCAGAACTAGTGATATGAGGTGGACAGGTGGCAGAATACAGGTAATGACTGATGACAACATGTATGAGTCATAAACAGCATGTACCTCGACAAACGTGAATGAATACATATGCCCTGTAACTGTCAATGTGTCTGGTTAATAGAACCAATCATCTAAATGTGTCCCTCAGGGTGTTATGCAGTGTCCCTGATACAGTGTTCATTCACCCCCATTGGTATGTGAGGTCTGCTAGTGACGGAAAGCGCATATTTCGCTGACCAACTTAGGTAGATGATAGCATAATAGATTTGGATTACCACCTGTTCGCCTTTGTGAGGGACACACCACTCTGGGCAGTTGTGTCCTGCAAAATGAATGTTATGGCACATGGCCTGTGATTTCGGGAAAGGAGGTCATATATTGTGTGTAGTGATGTCATAAAATGATTTTGTTGTATCAGAAACAGCTACATGTTATAGGAAACAGTATTAGCAACTATAATGCTACAAGAATAACCTTAACGTATGCAAACCGGTGAAGTAGTCAGTTTACTACTGGCTGTGGGTATGTGTTGCCTTGCCAAATGTGATAGCTCTACATATAGGTCCTATAGGGCTGCCATCATTCCGAATAGCCAAAGTGGGACCTGCTCTGTAGAAATGTCGGACGTACCAGGACAGAACATATCTACAGCCATGCATAGTACAGAAATATACATATTAGCACAAATCAAAGCTTAGTCTAGCAGCAGTTAAGTTGCTTATGCTACTTCACATAACATATCAACGTGTCATGTATACAAGAACCGTTACATGCAACTATTACAGACACATAGAATATAAGAATGTCCTCTAATCAGGACAGTTGCAATGGCTAGAGTATTGTCACATGACACATATGCCTAATGAGGGACTGTCCCATGCAAAGTGGGAAAGGTGTTACTCCTACAGTCTCCCGTCATCCAATCTAAAAGGTGGAAAACCTACATTAGGGATGCGGTAGCATGACCTGGCAGAGAGCTGCGTTAACCAAATAACATTCACATGTCAGCATTGCAGAGTATCAGTTCCCATGTATCAGCCAGATGGCAGCAGATTATATGAGGAACATGCATATAATATGATTATGTCACTGGACAGGCCACCGAGTCCGTACAGTCGAATGCCTGCCATCGCCTAATGGTTAGACATACCCGATACTGTATAGTCCGATGTAACATGCATCACAAGGGATCGCGCACACCAAGCGTGAGTGACAAATGTAAGCACAAATGTCGGTGAGCGAGCAGGTGTAAGCGTGTTTGTCTACCAGTATGCCAGTAGTGCACTGTTAAAGAAATGTGGAGTCTAAATGAGTATAAGGGGCTGTAACCAGAGGTCAGCAGTGCTTAACAACATGCAAATCCATGCACAACCGCTCCCACCTGCTGGAATGTGTCTTACAAACTCCGTATCCACAGGCGTCGTTCTGTCCGCAAACAAAGAACCTTCCTTTGCACGAGTTGGTAGCAATACCCTGCGCACACAGCTCATGTGAATTACCAATACACCATGGCATATGTACAGACAATAGACAGTACCACACACATACCATACAGCACAGTCATCCAACAGTATAGCAATGTACTGGCAGATATGTCTGGACCACTGGTGTTTGCAGACCTGGCCGTCCTGTGTTTCAGTGTGTGAGCATGCCCAGTATGACTGTTATGCATGTTGTCGACTGACATTACCGTCATACCTTCAGGTGTTTGAGCATGCCAAGTATGGTCAACTGGATCGCATGTGTCACATGTCCAGATAGTCAGTACTGTGGTGCCGACCCCTGCGTTGTACACCGACAGGTGGCATGCTGTGTCTGCAGGGTAGCTAATGGTCATGTGGCATCGACAGTTGCCACATTTCTGCACAGCGTGGGGGGACATCCAACTGCATCCACAGTCCTACACAACACTGGGGGTGGTGCACATGACTCTCACATGTGTACTTTGGAAGGGGGCACATCTGACAGTTGTACACATTTGCCACTACTGTACTGGTATGCCAGGTACTCCATTTCAGTGTGTGGACCTACCTAAAT
Organism: Protopterus annectens; assembly: GCF_019279795.1. Classification (NCBI taxonomy): domain Eukaryota; kingdom Metazoa; phylum Chordata; order Ceratodontiformes; family Protopteridae; genus Protopterus; species Protopterus annectens. The sequence continues at coordinate 574,971,952 of NC_056727.1, read as the reverse complement.
TGCTGGTTGGAGGCATACCAGTGTATGTCAGATCCTAGCTTTAATTACCAGCATAGTGGTGTCGGACGTCCTAGCCTTCGCAACCTACATCCAACTGCCTGACCTGCTGTAGTCTGTGTGTGTCTGTGCGGGTTGGGGTCATTCATTGGGCATATCCAGAGGCCATTGTATAGCATTTGTCTGTATTGGTCTACACCTGTCCAGCTGTATGACACTTGTGTGGGCTGTATGGACACACATGATGTTCAGCCCATAACCTGCAGTGGGTTAGGACACCCTGTGTACTACTGGCTACTATTGTGACCCCGGTATGTGCTACAGATGTCATGGTGCCACTATGGATGTGTACTGTCTGCTGCCCTAACAGTCAGCCACCAAATTCCCTTGTATGCTTGCATCCATACCATAGCAACAGGTAAATACACATTATAATACAATTGCCAATTGTTAGGTCGATTGACTTACCTTGGAGGTGTTCCAGACCTGAGGATGGTGCTGGAGGTCTGCCTATGTCGGATGCACACAGTGCACTTCCTACACATGGCTGAGCACAGGTAGTGTCATGTTTGGCATCCATTGTACTGTCTGTGTGAGTCAGAGAGGGTGAAATCCCTGGGAACCTACTGTGTCAGTGCATATGCCTTGTGTTGCCTCTTTGCCAAGGGCAGGTCATACTGTGCACGGCCCTTTCGCCTACTGGGCCAAGCTCAGGTAGTTCCTCCTCCAAGTCACACTGTGCCTGTACAGGCCTTGGCATTGGTGGTGGGCCGTGTGGCCTTGCCCCATGCTGTTCCTGCTGCAACTGTTACTGCAGGATCAGATTGTGTAGCATAGCAAATACCATAACAATTTGTATGCATGTAGCTAGTGAATACTGCAGGGCTCCGCCGGATGTGTCCAGACACCAGAACCGTGACCTGAGCATCCCAAACACATGCTCAGTTATATGTCTTGCCTGTGCATCTGCCTCACTATGGTGTGATTGTTCAGGTGTGTGTGCATTGCTGATGGGTGTCATCAGCCACGACTCCAGTGGTTACCCAGCATCCCCCACTAGGAGACTGTAGGGGATGTCCATATTGGCAAAGGTGTGGTACAGCTGCGTCAGATGCCATATATTGGAATCATCATAGCTTCCAGGGCAGACAGCACACACATTCAGGTTAATGCCCTGGCCATTGCATATGGCCTAGCTGTTGGATGGTATGCCCCTGCAGTTAATGTAGGCCCTACCCTGCTCGCCGGGTGGTGCTTTGATGCATACGTGCATGCAGGCTATAGCACCCAGTACCCCAGGGTAGTCAGCCATGTGGTGGAAGAGATGCATATTGCTGGTCTACAAATCACATGTGTTGAGGACGTGTACGTGCCCACTAGTATGTGTTGACATGGCATCTGTAAACTGGTGCAATACTCTGGATGCAGATGCCTGTGAGATCCCCATGATATCCCCAGTTGTGCTTTGGGAGGTACCTGTGGCTAGTATACCTAGGTCAACACATACCGTGGTATCCACTGTGATGGGTTGCCCTCGGCCTGTTCATTGTATCAGGTGTGGCTGGCACAGGTCAACAAGCCACTGTAGGTGGTCTCTGTCCACCACATAGCACTCCACTATCTCAAGCTCATGTAGCCCCTGGTAAGTTACCCTGGGTCTGTAAAGTCTTATGTCACCTCACTAAGGGTTGTTTGGCAGCATACACATCCTCACCACCCTCAGCGTCATGCACATGTTGGTCTATGTTGCCTGATGCAGCCCTTCTCATTTGGTTTGACTGTATTGTGAAGTGTCCCCGCATGTATACACCGGTGGTGTAGAGTGTGGAAGAAACCTGTGTGTATGGTGCTTGCTTACATTACCGTAGTGTTCTGGTGTGGGCCGGCCATGTAATCTGATGATTGTGCTGATCATCACCTGTTTGTGCAGCCTGTTCACCTTGACTACTCCACTACTGCTTTTGTCCCTCCCAATGTCACCAGTCAGGTATAGACACATCCCTAGCTTAGGCGTGCTAAGGAAGGAGCAATCCTGAGGCACAGGTCTCCAATGCACGTACAGTATGCCTGACCCACCTCCCGTGCTTTCACCTATATTCGAGCCCTGCACCCGGTTATCTACACACATACACTCCTGGGATCTGAATCACACCCTGGGGATAAACGGGATTCACTATTGTCAACCTCATCTGCATAGTATAGTCTTCTAATGCATAGTTATATGACCCATACCGACCTTCCAAATTAATAACCACTGCTTACTGTCGCTCAGATCCGTACACAACTGGTTAAAGGTGCCTTACTATCACCGTATTCGATGTCCCTTGGTCTTCCCAGCAACAAAATAACCGGTGTCTACACCACTAGAACCCGGGACCATTCACACTACAGACGACGTGCTTTACCACTACGCCATGGCAGATATACATACATACAAGGTGATCATGTACAGATCATCCAGCACAAACATTCAATAGTGCTAATGTCCACATACATATATGTATATAGCTATGTCTATCCATCTATATCTACATATATTATATATATATATATATATATATATATATATATATATATATATATATATATATATATATATATATATATATATATATATATATATATAGAAAGTAAAGTAAACAGCAAGAGACTACGGTAAAATCAAGTTTACTGATACCAACTTCAAACAAATAAAACATATAAACACATTAAGCTTTTTCAGTAGTTAGACTTCTTCAGAATAACATTATGCTGCCTGTTCTCACATTATATACAATCCCACTAATTGAACAACTACATCATTTCCTTCCCCAACAACATGATACAGGAAATACAAAGCCCATAGTAAACAATCCAGGTATACATAAAATAATAATAAACAAGTAAAAAGTCTTGTTTACATACAAAAATTCCTTTAAATAAAGAATAACTGCTTTAATTTTAAAAACGGTTGTAAAGACATTTTTTCATTCAAACCTGGGGGGGGGGGGGAGTGTGCATTTAATCTTATCTGCCACTTTAATTCTAGAAATTCTAGATATTCCTCCACAGGTCCCCCCCTGTCCCCCAAGTCTACTTGTTCCAGAATATAAAACCAAAAATTATGGTTATTATTAATGTTAATGTGCTTAAATAAAGCATTATTAGCATTCCTTTGTTTTATATCATATAGGTGCTGGTATACCCTGTGTCTAAAGGCATTTTTTGTTTTCCCTACGTAGAAACCTTTACAATTTTTACATACCGCAATGTAGACCACCCCTTTAGTATAGCAGTACATTCTCTTTTTGTTGATGATCCGTCCATAATTGTCCAGCTTAAAACTGTCAGTATTCATCATATAGGGACACTGAGCACATCTACCACACTTAAAAGTACCCACTCCATGAATGTTGATCTTCTCCTTTTCTAGCAGTCCTTTGATTGAGATATTTTTCTTATAAATTATAGTGGGTTTTACACCTAATTTCTCCAGGACTCCAGCATCGTTCTCAAAAATTTTCCAATATTTGTTTACAATATGCCTAATGTCCTCAAAATTATGTGAATAGGTAAGTATTAATCCACGTGTAAAACCAATATCTCCACATGTATTGTTATTACTCCCATCCTGTTGATTTTCTCTCATATTGCCTAATAGGGCCCTAAAATGCCCATTTACCCTTTTAGTTTTCACCTCCTGAATAATATCAGTTACAAAGGGTTCAGGGTACCCTCTCCTCTGAAACATACCATTCAATTTGTCACATTCATCCAAGAAATCATTAAGGTCCGAAACCATCCTAGCTAGTCTGACACATTGGCCCTTCACTACAGCTTTCTTTTGATGTATAGGGTGTGCACTAGTAAAGTGCAATAATGTGTTAGAATGTGTAGGTTTCCTATAAAGCTTGGATGTAAAGCATTTGTTTTCATAGTCTTTCCTTAGAGTAATGTCCAAATAATGGACACAATCATAATCCTTGACCATAGTGAATCTTAAAAAACTGGTGGAGTTGTTAATATAGGAAAAAAACCTATTCAGGTCATCCTCAGTTTCCCTCCAAAACAGGACAATATCATCCAGGTACCGCCCATACAGTACCCATGAAGTCCTGAATTCGGAATTTAGTATATACATATCTTCCCATTGTGCTAAGACAATGTTATAAATATGGGTGCACAACATGCACCCATAGCTACACCCGTCTTTTGTTTAAATAGGTGTCCATCAAATGTAATATAGTTATTATCTAGAATAATCTCCATACATGTCCGAATGGTCAAGACAGTATTATGGTTCAAGGAAGAATTACTACAAAGAAATTCATAAAACCAATCCAAGCCAGTTTCATGTGGTATAACAGAAAAATGATCACATATATCAATAGTAACTAATATAAGCCTACTATCAAACTTGCTTTGATCTACTTTGCCAAGAAAATCCCATGAATCCTTAATGATAGTTGTCCGTTTATCTAAAAGTCCTTTTGTCATGTTGTCCACATATTTAGCAAGTGTAAAAGTTTTAGAAGATTTAGCATCAACAATGGGTCTAAGTGGTGGATTTTGTATAGATTTATGGATTTTTGGTATCCCAAAAATGGTAGGTATTTTAGGCTCCTTAACAAAAAGGTATTTGTAAGTGTCTATATTAATCTGCCCATTAAGTAGTAGTTGTTCCAACTCTAGGTCTACATTACGGTATGCAATATTAAACTCATTAAGTGATATTTCCGTATATACCTCACTGTAAAATATGTCATACATTCTACTATTATAATCTTCTGTACTCATGATAACCAGACCACCCCCTTTATCTGGTTTCATAATTCTAATGTTGGTTTGACTAAGGATTTCTTTCAGGGTGGTCCTTTCTGCGGTGTCTAAATTTTCATCAATTCTATCATCATGCTTATTCCTCATTTGTGACCTGATGTCAAGTTCACATAGGGTCTCAAAGGCCTGAACTAAAGGATGGTTCGGGGGCTGGAAAATACTGGGTCTCAACGAGTTAGGTCTAGAGGTAGTGTTATTGTCTTTAAAAAATAAACCTAAATTTAGTTTTCTAGTGAAAGATTTTAGTTGTATAATAGTCTCCACTATGTTCCCTTTACTTGTTGGTACAAAATTAAGTCCCTTAGATAGTAAATCTGCCCATTTCTTTGTCACAGCCATTCCACTATAATTATAAATATTAAAATCTCTCATCTCATTAGTCACAATAACACAGTTTTGATTTTCCTCATGTGATGCAATATTTATCTCCGAAAATTGTTCCATCCACCCCTCCCCCTCCGAGAGGATGGTCGAGGACTGTAATAATTCGTCCCCACCTGTCTCTGTTTCATTATCCTCTCTGACCTCCTGATGAATTATTACAGTCCTCGACCATCCTCTCGGAACAATTTTTGGAGATAAATATTGCATCACATGAGGAAAATCAAAACCAGAGACCCAGTATCTTCCAGTCCCCGAGCCATCCTTGCATACCGCTTTATATCCAAGCTTTATAGGAAACCTACACATTCTAACACATTAAAATTAAGTCCCTTAGATATCATCGTTCTTTGTCACAGATCAACAAATTATAAGATATAGATCTCCATCATTAGTCCAACTACTTGATATCATGTAAATACATCAAAATGTTATACCACATGAAAGCTGATGAAATCGTCCCCACCTGTAATCGTTTATATCCCTTCTGAACCATAAATACATCTACCATCCTACAACTTTTAGAGATAAATATTGCCTCACATAAAAATCTAATTAACAGAGACAATCTTCCAACAACATGATCGGATAAAACCTATATCCAGTTCATAAATATAAAAACAATGTCTAACATTATTGATTTACTATACCCTAAATCAAAGAAAGCTTTAAGGTTGTAAACTAGGTGTTTGACCATGTTTCTTAAAATGAGTGCATAACTTCTGATAGATTTAGAATTCTGATATTTACACAGGCCACCCAAGTCTCTTGTACCAGAATATAAACCAATAAAGGTCTAGTTATTTGTACATAGTTGAATGTGACTATAATGAAAGCATATGATCCGTTTAATCAATGTGCTGTATATGTGATCCTAAGGCTTTCACGTGAAACCTTACAAATCTTATACTACCATGTATGACCAAACCCTTCTAGTCATAACAGCAGACATTCTCTGTTGATAGATCAAAATGATCCATATATTTACACAGCTAAAACTGTCAGATCTCATTAGGACACTGGACACTACGAACTTAAAATGTCCCTCCTGAAGTTGATCTGCCCTTTTGAGTCTATCTGAATATTTTTCTTATAAATTATAAGGGTTTACATATTCTAGTCAGCACCCAAAATTTTCCAATATGTATGTTTACAAATGCAATGTCTAAACATAGTGAATGAAGGTAGTATATAACACGTAAGAAATCTCTCACATGTAGTTATTACCATCCTGTTGATTTTCCTATATTGCTAAACAAATGCATTACCTAGTTTATGAAAAACAGTTCTTAGGATTCACTTGTCATAATTCATTGTCACATCTAGAACATTAAGGTCCAAACCATCTAGCTAAGTTATGAACACATGGCCTCACATATCTTTCTATGTATAGGTGGCACAGTAAAGCTGCATAATGTGAGAATGTAGTCAAAGCTGGATGCATTGTATTCAACTTCTTGAGTAATGTCAAATGAATGGACACTCATCTTACCTATGAATTGTAAAAACTGTAGTTGAATTGAAAACTACAGGTATCCCTTTCCCAGACAATATCATCAGGACGCCCTAAAAGACCATGAAGTCTGAATTAATTTAGTTATACATTCTGCCATTGTAATGACAATGTTAACTAGGGGCAACAACATGAATAGCTACAGTTTGACAATCAGGATGTATAAATGTACATATATGTTATTATCTAAAGTGAATGCTACCATAATGCAATTGACAGTACTCATGGTCAATAATAACAAAGAGAATTCTGAACAACAGAGGTCAAGCGTATGTGGAAATATAAATTTCAGAAAAAGTGGCACATAATCAATAGTATACACATTATGTATATAAATTGCTTGTCTTTAAACGAAAATAGATAAATGCAAGTATGTCCATCTAAATGTCTTTATGTATGTACACACATATTTACAATGTTAATGTATTTATGTATACTGATTTAGCTATGGTTGTCATAATGTGATTGAAGAAATGATTTTGTTCAATTAGGTATTTTATCAACAAAAATTCTGAAGGTCTAATTACATTGTTTATAGTAGTAGTTGTTTACTTAGTCTACATATGTATCTGCATATTATCATTAAGTATATTTCGTATTTTTGAAGTTGATATGATATATATATATATATATATATATATATATATATATATATATATATATATATATACATACACACACATATACATATACACACACATACATAGCTATTGCATTTATATAACAACAGAGGACCACATGACACCAAAGCATTAGACAAGAATGAAAAGGAAATCACATGTGCCACCTGCATTATGTAGTGGTGTTACTATCAAGGCAAGTGTGTTTCATTGCGTCACACGGGTCAGACTGTATTAAGGGTAAGAGTAGGGCTGCTGACATTTACTCAGCAGACCTATTGGCGAATGTATGTGTTGACAACCCAGAGTCTTGGCCGATTATGCGATCTGTGGACACTATATAGGAAAGCAACAAAACACACTCAACACATCCTGAAGCTAGCCACCCACAGATACCAACACATAGGATATGACTGCCAAACACACACACCTGTCATGCCTTCGAATTGAGCACCTACCTGTCTATTCTATCTCACTACAGCATTACGCAGTACCAGAACGTGTTTTCGAGATTACTGGATCATAGCACTCCCAGAGGCATACTTCTAGGTGGGCAACATCATCAGCAAAGGCAAAGACACCGATAGGGAGTGTATGGAGAGTGAGCTGTCTAAAAATATTACTCTGTCCCCAGGCAGCTGGAAACAAACACACACATGGCAGGGCTGGTATTAGAACATAGAACTGACTACCTTATCACACTACAGCATTATGCAGTTACAGAACACACTACTGAGATTACTGGATTGCAGCACTCCCAGAGGCATACTTCTAGGTAGTTGACATCATCAGCAAAGGCAAAGATGCCGATAGGGAGTGTATGGAGAGTGAGCTGTCTAGAAACGTTACTCTGTCCCCAGGCAGCTGGATACAAACACAAACACACACATGGCAGGGCTGGGATTAGAACATAGACCTGACTACCTTATCACGTACAGCATTACACAGTTACAGAATGCACTACCGAGATTACTGGATCACAGCACTCCCAGAGTCATACTTCTAGGTGGGTGACATCATCAGCAAAGGCAAAGACACTGATAGGGAGTGTACAGAGAGTGAGCTGTCTAAAAACATTACTCTGTCCCCAGGCAGCTGGATACACACACACACGGCAGGGCTGAGATTAGAACATAGACCTGACTACCTGACTTCCTTATCACACTACAGCATTATGCAGTTACAGAACATGCTACCGAGATTACTGGATCACAGCACTCCCAGAGGCATACTTCTAGGTGGGTGACATCATCAGCAAAGGCAAAGACGCCGATAGGGATTGTATGGAGAGTGAGCTGTCTAAAAACATTACTCTGTCCCCAAGCAGCTGGATACAAACACACACACGGCAGGGCTGGGATTAGAACATAGACCTGCCCAACTTATCACACTACAGCAATAAGCAGTTACAGAACGTGCTACCGAGATTACTGGATCACAACACTCCCAGAGGCATACTTCTAGGTGGGTGACATTATCAGCAAAGGCAAAGATGCCGATAGGGATTGTATGGAGTGTGATCAGTCTAAAAGCATATTAGTGTCCCAAGGCAGACAGACAAACACACAGCAGTGATATGAGCAGGACAACTGGCTATCTACGGAGCACTATTACAACACTACATAGATATGAGACGCGCCACAGACAGTACACCTTTCAAGACAGTCAATATGACCTTCTAGGAAATTGACATGGATGCTGGCAGTTACGGTGTACATACCTGTGAACCAGTGTGTTAAATTTAGGAACCCATCCTGAAGTGGGGTATGGCCATCTGATGCTTGAATGACCACTATCGCTATACAGGATTACAATGGTCATGCCCATACACAGAGACACACAACCGACACAAGGTGTCACTGGGCATGCTCACACAGTAGCACACGTCAGTCTGGAATGCACTATGTGTCAATCTACACAACAGCGTACTGGGCATGCTCACACACTTAGTAGCAAAGGGCTGTCTTGTATGCACACAGATTCTAAACAGGGAAGGGCACAGTGTGTCGATAGTCATCATTGTTAGCATGAACGCTGTACGACATATGTCTAAGGGCTGTCTTGTATGCACACAGATTCTAAACAGGGAAGGGCACAGTGCGTCGATAGTCATCATTGTTAGCATGAACACTGTATGACATATGTCTGACACCGGTCTTCTACACAACATCTGCTGCTGTCCATCACCTTAGCTGTACCAATCACCTTAGCTGTACCAATCTAAACCTGGCACACTAATACCACCCATGGTGTTGTCCTGGCAGGAGTGGGTACTATGGCAGAATGGTTAAGGTGTTTGCCTTGCAAACACAAGGTATGGGGTTTGATTCTCACATGGGGTAATTGGCTAGGCTTAAAATGGCCCGCAAGGGCAATTAGCCTCGTACCAATCTATGAATCTATAATCTATGAATCTATGAATATGTAGTACCATACATAGACGAAGAACCTGAGACCAGGTAAACACCCTGACACCTACAGGACAACTGCATTGTATGTGTATGCTAAATAGTGCTAGATGTGTAGCGTTCGTAATCATAGTTGCCAAACTAGATCCAACAATGGGGAATACTGACATCTGTGCAGTGAGGAACACCTGGCCTAAGGCTCAGTTGTGCACAATAGCACTACCACTGTATACCTCAGATACAGACATGTGGGCCATAAGACCATTACGGACCGCTCCAGGTGTTAGTGTCCCCACGTATATGAAGGCCACTCACACGTACTGACCAGTACACTCTCAAAAGCCATCACAGATGTGTCAGGTGCATATCACAGTGGTAAATGCCGCACTGTAGTATGTAGCCCTCACACATCACCGTGTCCTTGGACCAGCAACACACATCCATACATTAGTACAACACCATGTTACTCATGACCAGTGGACTGTACGTAGCTCTACAGCAACTGTGCAGACTACCCATGTACTGACAGAGTTCCATCATGTGTTATGCAATGCACTGATACCACTATTCATAACCAGGTCAGCTGTACACATAACAGGGGCCCTGGGTCTTATACAGCTGTAACAGATAACTGTTGCTGTACACCAGGCAACACACCCATGTTTGGATGTGACATACATGTAACCGCCGTGGATATGTACATGCCCCACACACACACACACACACACACACACACACACACACACACACACACACACACACACACACACACAACACATATGTACATAGCATAGCTAATGCTGTCCTTTGTGCAGACACGTGGCTACAGCGATTACATGCATGCACATGGAAGGTAGGCCCATGGCTGTTCAATGCTAACAGTACATAAGATAGCAATGTTGACTGAGTTAACATTCCCTCTGTACTGGTTACCCATGACAACTATCATATCATACAACAGTCCATGTGTCATGTATGTCACACATGTTCGCCAATTGCAATGCATACAAACATGGCTACATGACAGGAATGTAGGACCTATACACATGTACATGTAGTGGTGTGCATTCAGCTACCATGCATGAGCAGTAGCTGATGTTTGCAGTTCATCTGTGTCCTACTACAACATGCAGTTGCAATGCAGTCCCATCATTGACACCTGTACATGGTGAAATACTGACAATACGGTAAGATGTACATCAGGTATGGATGGATGTGTGTACATAAAGTGGTGGGCCACCTTTGCAGATGGATGCTTGCTGAAGACAGCTCACAGGTGTGTCACAAGCTGTCCTACCATAACATGTGCAAACAGTAAGCTATGTTTCCGGTAATTGAAGGTGAAGATATACAACCTACACAGTGGTCAGGGTGTCACTGACTGTAAAGCAGTTGGCACCTGTAACACTTAAGTCCTCCCGTGTGCATATAGCAGCACACTTGCTGAAGGTAGCGTCGGTACACATTGTAATGCGAGCAATACTGCTGCATGTCTGTCAGATGTATCATAAGATAGCAGGTGTTTGATCCACATTACTGCCATGTGTGTTTGCTTGTGCGACCATATATGCCACGTATGGTGGGGAATACATCCCAGTTATTACACACCCCTGTACACTGTTGTAGAGATTTGTACATACTGCAGTGTAGACAGCAAGACATAGACAGGGGTGGTGTGTGTATCACACACGTTAGCTATCTGTATGTGCATGACATGTGTGGACTCCGGTGTGTGTATGTGTATGTATGTATGGCTGTCTAGTGCATGGAGTGAGGATGTATGTTACCATTGAGAACAGATAGGGCCCCTAACCCCTCAAGGTGATGCAATCTACTACCCTGTTGATGCCGTCAGTCTTACGCATTACTGACTACCTGTACATGTTCATTCTCTGTGTCACTTCATGTGGGTGCACAGTACTGTAATGGTGATTACCACATAGGCAGGGGTCCTCACCTCAACACTGTGTGTTACAGTGTCGTTGACCCTGTGAGTGTGGGTGTGTTACTGTATGTGTCTGTGTATGTCTGTGTGTGTTCACATCCTGTAATGTGACAGTGTTTTACTGCTACACAGTGAGTCCTCATACTATCAACTAGCCCCTACCCTTGACATCAGCTAGACCGCTGTGTAAACCCCCCGCACCATGTAGCTGTACCTGTGATGTCACCTGGTATGGATGTCCCATCTCTAGCCACTGTAGCCTAGTACACAGCTCACATGCTCCTGGATCAGTAGGTGTGTAGAGATCTATGGAATGTCAGCTTTTCTAACAGTGAGGTTGAGGATACATATAGCATGCTGGTATTGCCATCCATGCCTGTGAATACTCCACATTTACACATGTGAAACTGCAAACACTTGTACTTAATGGCACATGCAATTATACCTTAAGGAGGGATGCAGGGCATCATTACCAACATGCTGTGACTGTTGTTACCAAGACACATACTGTGAACATAAAACAATGCAGTCTAATCCTGTACTACATGGTATGTCTGCTGCGTGCCAACAGTACACAACAATTGTAATATACACCTATCTCACTATTCTGTTCACCCTGTACATCAGACCATATGAGTATGTCCCTGCACCGATGGTGTGGATGACACGGATGCGGCACAGGCATCATCATATGCACAGGGTGATAATGTTTGCCAGGGGCCTAGGCTGCACCAGTGGATGACATCATGTGTGTGGGTTAGGGCCTGTGATCTACTTAGACATGTGTGGTTATTATGCATGTGGGTGTTGGTGCCCTACAGATGTTACTGGTGTGTGCGTGTATGTGTGCACACAGTTCTGCCATGTATCCGGCCTACACAGGGGTATCATTGACAGCTCCAGATTGTACAGACCAGGATGTACAGCTCACTGTGTCCAGCCATGGCCATGTGACCTGTTCCTGCCAGGGGTTGCACGGGCACTACCAGACAGAGGTAAAGAATGGGTACTGTCCGATGACACATGTCCACTGGAACTGTGTCCCTGCTGGGACCATCCAGGGCCACGTCCATGTGGTCTGCTGTGTCCTGGTGTGGACAGCGCAGCACCAGCTGCACTGCTGCTACCGGCACTATGGGAGTGGGCATGTGAGGTAGCTCGTTCGTGTAGACCTGCACCAGGTGGTGTAGCTGGCCTACGTCCACGTGGCCTATGCCTCACACCTACCAGATGTTCCAGCACAGACAGCTCACGTTCATGAATTGTCATGCCACGGTCAAGGATTACAACCATGTCACCCAATCGTCCGTCCAAAATGTCAGCAATCTGCTGTTGAGCATTTGCCAATGCCTGGATGTTTCATTTAAAGAACAGATAGCAGCCCTCTGAAGCCTCTGCCCTTCTCTGTTCTGCCATTCAGCACATGCCTGTGTAGCCATTACAGTCTGAAATATGTGTCTGGTGACACCAGCTGCTGCGCTCTGTCGTGCAGGTGCATGTCGGCCAGGGGTCCTCCTACAAGCAGCATTGGCCATATGCCTGTGTGGCACATCTGAGGTCATTTCACTGACACCATGGTGTGACAACACACATTCCGTAGCCACCACATGTTCCTGTTCCAAGCTCACACACGGTAACTGTTCTTCCTCTATGGCCGCTGGTGATGGGGTATGTGTTGGCATGAGAACTGTGTGCGGGGAAGAGGGGGATATAGGTGGGACGGCAACCAAAGGCACAGACTCAGCTCTTGATAACCCTGCCTGTACCTCAAGCATATGTCCATCACTGCTAGAGTCTGTGGGGACACTAACATCAGATGGACCACAGGAGGGCAACGCACCTACATCACCTGTGAAGGCAAACAAAGACTCTACATTACAATAGAGACAGACACACACAGACACACACAGACAACATGCACACACACAGACAACCATGCACACACACAGACATAAACAGACAACCATGCATGTCATATGACAGAAGGCATGCAACATGCATGTGATACAGCAGACAGCATGCAGCACAGACATTAACAGTGTTAGTTAGATTATATCCCTGGGTTGCACACAACAGCAAGCATGTGTCATAGCAGAAGCCATGCATTTCACACAATCATGGTAGTAAGCATGCATCCCTGTGATACACCATGTGGACCAGCAGAAGTTAACAGTACACATGGCTGATGTGAGGCATATGTCCTTGACATTAACATGTAGTATGACATGTAATCTGCTGATGTGTGCAGTGACATGCATACATGTTTGACACAATGGTGTCCTGACACATGTACAGTGGTGTAATGGTGTCACATTGCAGTGTTGTCTGTATGCCCTACAGATAAAATGACATTTTAGCAGATGTGTATGATCATGACCCTGGAAATTACCGGCCCATTAGCTTGACAAGCCTTATCTGCAAAGCCATGGAGAGGATCATAATGGACCTCATAAATAAAGACATAGGGAATTTGCAGACTTTGGATCCATCCCAGTTTGGCTTTGTCAAAGGCAGATCATGCCTTCTAAACTTGGTTGACTTTTTCGAAACAGTCACCAAAGCCATTGATGAGGGAAAGGCAGTCCATACAGCCTACCTCGATCTGGTGAAGGCTTTCGATACAATACCCCACTCGGGTATCATTGAAAAACTCATCAGCTTAAATGTTAACCCATACATCACAAGATGGGTTGCAAACTGGCTGAGTGACAGAACCACAGGGTCAGAGTTGCTGGCGCCATGTCAGACTCAAAGCCTGTCACAAGTGGTGTCCCACAGGGCTCAGTCCTGGGCCCACTCTTGTTTGGCATCTACTTTTCAGTACAAGCAAACACAGGAGGGTTATGGCTGACAAAGTTTGCAGATGACTGCAAACTGGGCATAGTAGAAAACACATCTGACACAGATATCCTTCAGAAGGGTCTCACAGAAATGGATAACTGGTGCCAGAGCCATGGCCTAAAGTTAAATGCCAAAATGCATAGTCATACCTTGGAAAAACAAGGTTACCCCTAGCTACCAAATAGGTGGCAATCCACTGAGCACAGAAGAAGTTATCAGGGACCTGGGGACCCAGGTTGATAGTAGTCTGTCATTCGACACCCATGTAGCTAAAGTAGTTAGGAAGACCTTCTACATTGCCCACCTTATCATGAAGGGATTCTCATCTAGATCAAGGAGGTCATAGTCTCCTATACTCATCACTCATCAGACCAATGATTGAGTAATGCCCCCATCGGAATGTATCTGACCCGACACTTGCAGCAGCTGGAGAGAAAAGTTCCTCACCAAAAGGTCTCAGGGTCTCAAACATCTGTCCTATGCTGCCCGACTGAAAGAACTCCAGCTCTATTCAGTTAAACTTACCGCTCAGAGGTGACCTTTGCCTAACATACAAGGCCATGTCAAACCCAGATTTGATGAATATGCTTCACCTCAAAAATCTAGATCCATCAGAGCCACAAGGGGCGGAGACTTAAACCTCGACGGCTATTAATAGGACGTGCTGTGGAGGATAGATTCATCACCCAAAGACTCTATGCTGTGGAATAAAATCCCGATATGTGAGGCAGAGCACTGGCCTTGTTCAAGAGAAATCTTGACCAATGGATGGATGCAGATATACCCAGGGATTACCTCAGTGTCACTGCTCAACAGAGGCACAGCAAAATAATGGTATATAGTTCCCCATACTAAAGGGGTGGCGTAAGCCACAAAACTATGGGCTAGGCTTGTAAATGCCCTCGGGCAGATAGCCTAGTATGAACCTATGAACCTATGAACCTATTGAGGGTGGTATGAGGCATCTATATTGCTATACAGTGTGAAGTACAGACACAGTGCCATTGCATAGAATCATGAGGCGTCTCTATTGCTATACAGTGTGGAATACACATACAGTGCATAGCCATGACTGCGTGCATACACAATACATACATACTGTGGATTGTGACCAACGTCGCTGAGGTGTATACACACTAAACCATGCTGTGTCATGTGTGACAGGTCACAGGAGGACATACCGAAGACACCCTGCACAACTGCTAACATTTCTTAGCTGCTTGTCAACCGTGTCCACACATGGCAGACTGGTCAATACACCATGTTCCACATGACATTTATGTACCACACACACGAGCTGCACGGCTGACAGTGATGTCCAACAGCTGCAAGGGAAATATACGGTATCTCTGGCCTGATGTGGTGTCTGTGTATGTATGTGGAAGCTGTACAGGTGACTACTTTCATGCTGTGACACAGTCATGATGTGCAACACATCATATGTGGTCGAATTAAGTGACACCTCCACAAGCTGTGCACAGGCTGTTAGGATGTCCAGTGTTCCACATCTACTATATAACCATTCAACAAAGGCTATAGTTGGACCATGTGTAGACAATGTGCAACAGGGTGTACACACATACACATCACATCTACTGTGTGTTAGTACATGTCTCTGGCCATCCTCCATGGCCATGTGTGAACATGTGTTGGCCAGATGTGCGTGATGGCCATCTATGTCACATGTCTGTGTTGTCCCATATGACATACACCCATAGATGTCAGGTACTCCAGTGTCCACAGGGTTATACAGACAAAGGGTTGTATGTTTGGTATGTGGGGTATGTTTTATGGGATAGTGTGACAATGTTGCAGCTGGACCACTACATGTCTGTGACAGATGGCACATCACAATGTCTGCACTCATTGCAGGGGCACATTCCACAATGGTGAATCATGTGGGCTGCCCATATCCCAGCTCACTGTGTAGTACTGTTTGCGTACCCCACATGTGTTGTTCTGATGTATAGTACATATTCCTACATTGAACAACGCCTCCACCGTTGTATGGACAGCTGTCCACACATCTAGCAATGATAGTTACTGTGGTTTCATGTTGGTGTTTTATTTGGTTTGTATATATTGCACATGGGAAGCCAGTGTGATTGATGAAAGCTGCGACCTGTATATCGTGACTGGACCATACATTATGTGTACATGTGTTAACTGGCCACATGGCGAATAGATCTGTGCATTCACATGTCTGATATTGATAACTGTCTTACCTGCAATGGACTGCTGTCTCTGCGGCATGCCAGAGGTACCTGTATAGGGGTGACACAGCAGTTTGATCATTATCCATGACTGTATGACAGCTAGAGGGTGCACTTTGCATGTTAACACATTCGCCAGTACAATAGCATATACTATGGAGTATGCACATGTGTGCATACACAGGGTAGCATACTATAGTATGCGGCATGTGTGTAAACATACCTTGCATATGATGTTACATTACATAGTGTACAGTGACACATGCGACTAAATGGGATATAATATTTATATGTGCAGTAGTGACTTACCAGGCAACTCCAATCTCTGTGGTTGGGAGACACCCACCTCCATGATGGCAGCTTGAGTTTGTGGATGCTGTTCTGATGGGGTCCCCAGGCTGGCCAGTAGCTCCTCGGTAGGTGTGAGTGGGGGCTGGGTTGGTGGCCCATCACCTGTTCTACCTTGTTCCCTGGCGATTGCATTGGCACGCGGTTTCGCATGTCAGATCAGGTCCGTGCAGTGTCTGCGCACATGCTGGTAGGTGCGGTTATGGCCACCCACATCATTAACCCTCCTGCGAAGTTCCTGCCACAGGTCATCACGCTGCTGGGCATGCTGTGGCACATGGCTGAACAGTACCTCATAGTTATCATGGAGGTATGGTATGAGGGCATCATCCTCCAAGTGGCTATATGCTGGCAGTCGTGATCGAGGCATTATCTGTAAGACATAATGATGGAGACAGGTCACAGCATCTCAGAGATGCACAGAGATACAGATGCACATTCATGTGTATTACATTTAGCACTTATGAACAGTTGTCCTTGCAAATCGTCATGACACTCACACAACTGACATGTTTGTTTCACACACATGTAACACCCGATGGGGATTGGATATTATCATCATATACGTGTGTCACCTCATTACATTGCTCATACTCCATGTGAATGCTGTCTTGATGTGGGCATGTCTGTTTGTCTGTACTGGTGTTCTTACGTATCAGCACATGCCTGGATGTGTGCACATTAATGCTGTTGACCTTGATGCTGTGTATATGTCACATATCATCACATGCACTGCCTTCACGGACATGGGCAGTGACAATGCAGACATGCCCACGGAAACCTTTACATGCATGTGTTTTGCCATATACATCTACATAGCACTGTACAGCAGCTCAACACCCTGCCACGTATCGCCTGTGTTGCACATGTGATACACATGGGACAATGGCTAGCCAGATGGTATTCGCAGGGATGGTTATCGGCTATAGCATGTACGGCCAAGATCATGTAGTAGTGTGTATGCCCTGAGCCATATATATGGGCATAGGATGTCAGGTTTTCTAGCTGTATCCGACAGCCATGTTCCCGCCGACAGGTGAATCAGTGCCACATTACTGATCCAGACAGTCACTGATACATCTACCATGCGGTCATCGCACCATGTATGACAGAGATGACATGTGCAGCTTTGCTGGACAGGGTTGCATGGTATAGCAGGAGTATGTCACATGTATGGCACAGGGATCTGTCCAGGATGTGGTGACCCTTGTACTAGGAAGGTGGCTGTCCATGACGTATGTCTTTCAGATCAGGATATGTACGTGTAGCATGTCCAAAATCATAGTGTTGCACATGTCTTTATGCAGGGTAGGCAGCATGCTGCATAGTGGAGATGAGGATTGTGAAGGCTGGTGTCGCCCATCCAAACATGGCCAATACCCCTTAAAGGTGATATGTGATCTGATATTGGTCACGTGAGTGCTGAGTATGGCTGTCCAATGATCTCCATGCTCATGGATGGCACCCTGTCATGACTTGGGTTGCCTCTTATGACTACCTAATAGGCCTGGTGATGTCACTAGCTCCGGGAGGTAAACTGCATAGCACTATCCCTTACACACAGTGTCCATAATGTTGACCGCTGCCTAGGTGGTAGTTAATGGGTACAGGGTTATTAACATAGCAGTGACAATGCAATAAGCAGCTGTCAGACTGTGCACATATGTCATGCACCTCCCCACAAAGCCCATGCTGTATGTTCTCCACAACACTGAGTCAGCTATTGCTCCTAGGTCATGGCCATTCACATTCTCACATATGCAGATGCCTCCCATTTGTCTGTGTGGTATGGGCTACAATGACAGGGGAGTACAAAACATTAACCCTGTTTTACTGTAGCTACCACTGGTGTGATATGCACATGTCACTCAGACACCTTTTGTAGTGTTGCTTCTGTGAACAGGCCACTGGTAGAACACTCCTGTGACATACGAAGGTACATGTAGTATACTGAGTGTAGGTGGAACACAGTATGGGTGATGATGTCCTCAGACCTGTCACAGGTATGCTATGCAGTGTACATTCATCGGTACTGTCATCTACATCTGTACTGCTAACAACATCTACGTTGCTTAAGATTCATAGGCTTTCAGACCATACTCAGCAGGGTTATAGTGCTGTGCCTCCCATTATGAGTGTTGTCTCCACTTTGTGGGTTGTGATAACTGTTAGTGTGATCCATTCCGTATTTTCACAGACTGCCATGAACCTATGTTTTATATGGCAGTGTATGTGTAGAACAAACTGTTTTGCCATATGTGTATTATACGACCAGGGATTTGAACAGGTCACATGCAGCCGGAGTGTACCTTGTACCATCATAGTTATGGTTACAGGGGCTCTGTAGTGTTCATGGATATGTGATTGTGTACCTATTGGGGGGGCAGTGAGTTTATATTATCCAACACCCTATCTGTATTGCTTATTCATGCTCAGCACTTGTTCAGAACATATACACACTTCATGAGCTACTAATTACTATATCACTCAATCCTACTCATTTCCTACAGGTAAACACTGTTTGTCCTTACATTTCCAGCATGCTTACAGTACAACAGCTGTTGTGCACACTTACCTCACATATCTTGTGAGAAATGGTTGACTAGACAGGCATGTCCAAATGTCAATTACCAGTGTTATTGCCTGTCTATATGATGACTGTGGGCAACATGAGGCAATATAGCAATCGTCTCATGTACACAGTCAATGCTCACCTCCTAACATACGACACTACAGCCTGTGGGAGATGCACATATGTAATGCAATGCTGGTGTTAATGCTCTCTCCAACCCAGACTTACCCTGACAATCATGTGGGGATGTTAAACATTTGCAGCATACCCCACTCATCACATAGTCTCAGTAGATCTCCACCACCACAGGCCACACATAGTAAGAGTACAACATTTGCGGAGCCTCTCCATACTACTCTATGTAGGCAACAGAGGCAGCCCCCATCACCAAACACAACACCAATTACTTATAGCCCACAGACTCATGTGTGCTCATCAACTACAGCCAATAGGGTATTATAACATACCCAACACACTAGTCATAGGTGACTCTGTAGGCGGTCACACTGATGTCCCACTCAGCAGGCCACACAAGGCGATAGTCACTGTCATCTGGCTGTCTGGTAACAGGATCCACAACATAACCTATGCACTCAGGTCACTCCTCAACAGGTACAATATGACTGCCATTCTCCACGTTAGTGTGAATGCCCTGAGATGTAACTTCCTGGACTACATGTACAGGGTCATGCAATAGCTCTCTGATCTTGTAACCCAGGCAGGTATCGCCCAAGCCCTGAGAAGCAGTCTGCATTAGTTCAGACTGATGACACAGTACAACAACAGAATTATTCACTTCAACAGTTGCCTATGCTTCTGGTGTCATTCCAAGGGTATCCAGTATCTGTCTGCTTTGAATGACATGGTCGACAAACCACAATGCTTTGGCACAGATGGCCTGCACCTGTCAGCCCTGGGATTATGGGTAACATCTAAGGCTCTTGCTGCTCCTATACTGCCTGTTTTAGACACATTTTAAATAACATATTCACCACCAGAACAGGTACAGGCAAGCAAAACCTGAGGGTATTGTTACTCAATGCTTGACATCTTCATCTCAAACGCACTCATCCGAGGCACTCCTTATAATGGACCACTTTGATGTCTCTGCAATGACTGTGGCCTGCTTCTAGGCTCCAGAGAGCACCCCTGCACTGACAGGCCATTACGCAGACCACACCTTTCAGTCATGTAACCAGGACTGGAACACCCACGGTGGAGGTGTGTCCATATTTCACAGGGATGTACACACCTCCATGCTGGTTGCTAAGAACGATGCATCAGAGGCAATCCAACTGCAACTAACTGTGGCCAGAACTGCTATACAAATTGTAGCTTGCTACGGATTCCACACCATACCCCATGGTTAACAGCCCTCATTTCTTGGTGTACTGGAAAGTAGGGTTCAAACAGGAGCTACTGATCTGACACTGACACTACCCCACACCTAACTGTGATACCTACTCATGTACCAACACATTAGGCCAACACTTTCATGGATTAATAAACTCCATTTGGCTGGATCAACCTATACACACCACCACCAAGGCTAACAATATCCTAGACCTGGACATTACCAACATGTGTGACTGGTGTTACACACTTGGGGTTATCCCCTCGTTGGTCAGTTCCGAACATATGCTAATCACCCTTGTTATTCACATCCCAGCACCACACCCTTCATGGAAAACACAGTACAATATTTCTACAAAGCCAACTTCATGCTTTGTATGACAGAAGTAGTAAATGCCATGACACCCGTGCAGATGGACAATATAGTTACAAACACAGAAACATTCCCAACTGCACTTCAGTAGCACTTACACGACTGCATGGATCATGCTATCCCAAACAGATCCATGACAGTACCCACCACATAATGGATGCCACTCTGGGGGCACTGCCATGGACATAATGCTCGACAGAAGGAGACTATTGCAAAGTAGGGTACACTCCCATGGGTGTGGTAGCTCCCTGGTCAGCCTCAGTAGGATTCTGGGATCCCTTCCTATATCCTCCAACGCTACCTACATAAACATTACTGTGACACATTCAAAGGACTACCACTAAGCGTTATGGAGGTATGTCACTACTCTCGATGGCCATACCCACATCTGCTCTGACATACAACGGTTAGGCAGAAACATTACAGAACCGACTGATATTGGCAACAACCTGGCAGCTAACTTTACACCCCTCTCACACCCTAAAGGGCCCATATCTATACATGATCAATGCAGAGTCCCTACGGTCACAACAATGCAGTTCAGACCTGCTCTCTCTAAAGCCTGGAACACACACTCCATGTGACCATCCAACATCCCAGGCTGCGATTTACACAAACCTCAGAATGACATGGCTCCCCACTTGGGCACCAGATTCACTAATAGCCTTGTATCAGGTATTGTGGACCCTGAATGGCACACAGCAACAGTTATCACACTCCACAAAGGTGGCGCCACAATGGACCAGAGGAACTATTTCCCTATACGCCTGACTAGACTGTTCTGCAAGACTATGGAGAACATCATCATGGAAGTCATTCACAGAGACATTGTTGGCCTCCAAACCTTTAATACCACCCAGGTTGGATTTGTTAGGGCCACACCATGGCTCCTACACCTGGTGGAGTCCATTGAGACAGTTACCAAGGTAGCAGATGATGGTAAGGAGGACCACACAGCCTACCTTGTCCTCTCATTGGCTTTCAACACCGTTCACCATTCTGGTATTGTCAATATACACATCCACCTGTACAGTGACCCATACATATTGAGATGTTATGCAAAGTGGCTCATGGACAGGACACATGCGGTGAAGGTAGCATACCACAGCTCCTACTGTACATCATTTACAATTGGCATACCCCAGTACTCGGTCATAGGGACCCTCGTGTTCGTTATATGCTTCCCTGAGGTACAGTCTAGCACAGAAAGACTTTCCCTGAATAGGTTTCCAGACGACTGCAAACTAGAGGCCATGACTGATTCACCAGCTAATACACACACCCTCCATACGGGTATCATTGTGACGGATACCTGGTGTCGGTAACATGGCCACAAGCAGCATGCCACATGGTGCATAGACATCCCCTTTGGATTACAACAATCACCCAGTGACTATCACATAGGTGGTAGTCCCCTACATACATAAGACATTATAAGTGATCGTAGTACACACGTAGATAGCACCCACTCCTTTGATAACCTTATTGCCAAGGGGGCGTGGATATCCTTCTACATGGCCACCCTAATCTGTAATGGGTTTGCAGCCGGAACAAAGGCTGCCATTGTACCTCTATACTCCTGACTTATGAAACACGTTCAAGGGTACAACACCCCATTTGGGGTGTACCTTACGGGACAGCAATGGCTTTAAATACCACAACATTAACGCACCAACAGTATTACTCACCTCCAAAGGATGACATATACAGCACAACTACTGAAACCCCAACTGTAGTCATTTGCATACTGCATACTCAGATGTGACCTCTGAGCATACAAGGCCCATGTCCACAAAAATACTGATGGATATGCTCCACATAAGCAACATAAGCAAAAGCCACTGAGAGCAACATACTCTGGGATATGTACCCAAATGTAACGATGAGTAGCATGTGCTGGAGGAATACATTCCTGAAACGGACACTCTCCATGCTTTGGAACATGATTCCTATGTACATCAGGCAGGGACCCTCACTAGCACTCTTCATGAGATACCTCAATTGGTGGATGGGGAACAGACATGTACGTCAGGGATCACTGCAGTGGCTGTACTGTACACAGGTGCAGGAAACAAATGGCTGTGCTGTACACAGGCACAGGACACTAACCTAGGGAGGTGCCGCCAGTGAAAACACTGTATTAGGGCTTACAAATGGACTTGGCCAGACAGCATAGTACCTAACTCTGAACCTATGAAGCTATTACATGTCCTTTGTGCATGGATAATTGAGTAGCTCTTCCATTTCAATTAGTATCATGCTGTTGCACTGTCTGGTGACTACAAGACATATGTATCCTGTTATTGTGTATTGTACATTCCAATACACATACCTTATGTTTGCATAATATAACAGTCATGCTATGTAAAATATTTGACATATCTACCTACAATACTGTACTTTTCACATTTTTGAAACTATATCCCATAATGCAAAGCATAATTGCACAGCAGGACCACCTTAGGCATGTTATTCTCATTATACACCCATACATATGCCTACTGTTACAGTATATCAACATAAATTATCCCTTGTTATGGCACGTACTTGTTGGACAAACCCTACCACCGACAGTGGCTGAAGTGGAATTGCTATGTTTAAAGCCCTTATGTAGCATCCCTTGTGGTGTATGAGGTGTTTACCTTGTGGCCCACAGCAGTACACACAATTTCTACAAGCGTTACTATGCTCAACAAGACATCAGTACATAATACCTTTTCCCACTGTATGCATTGAGTACACTTTCATTAATACAGAACAGGCACTACATACACTAACATACTGAGTGTTCTACATACCTTCTTAGTGGTCCAAGTATACGATTATATCTGTTACTCCTTTCCTCTTTAAACGGTTCAATGGAATGAGCATACGGTTTGAATGTATGGCAAGCCATCGTTTTATATGTGGATACCTGTAACATGTGGTATCCTGCCACCAATTGGTGTTCCGGAGTAAATTATTACATGCACATCAGCTGTGCAGCTACTCCATTGGCCAATTACACGGCAACAGTGGGGTATAATTGAATACTCCACTTGGGCGTTGTCCTTTTGCCCTACCTTCGAGGGAGACGGTCTGGATGTATTTTATTGTGATGAATTGCAACAGCTATATGGAGAGACACAGATACTTTGAATTCATGTCCCCCATGGATTGTGTGTGATGGCTAGAGTAAATAGTTCTACATGTGAGTGTAGCTGTTATCTCAACCATCTAATATGAGACTATTGCAAACAAAACCTGTAACATTGGTGTCTGTTCCATTGTACAACAGCAATGATTTCACATGGTGCCATTACAAGTGTGTCTCTCACAAGGTATGTTAACACTTCTGCAGATGTCATTGAGTGAGTGGATGTTTGTGATGTTATTACAGTCTGTATTGCAATTGTTTCGGGTGTGGGGGAGATGTAGGTGGGTGTACATAACAGATAAAGGTTTATGGGGACTGCATTTATACATATTCCATATGTGTGTGTGGGGGCCCCTTCCCTAATTGAAGACCTGTCATTTAGTAGACTAATGCTATGGTTATTGCAGGCTTATTCATTAAACCATTGTTAATTGGTTCCTATATAGCATGCAGGTGATGTTGATCCTTCAATCCTTCCGAAATACATCGATATGTACTGAAATGTTGCTACATGAAAGCTGTCTCGTGTATTTCTGTCACAGATGTTTGCACTCATTGCAGTTGTGTTGGTGACTCAAACTCTTTGGCTTGGGTTGCCACCTTTTCAAATGGCCATAGTGGGACATTTGCAGGGCACACATCAGGGTTTAGAGGCCGACACATACCCACTGTCAGTACAAAGGATAGAACTTACTTTTGCCCTAAATAAAACCTTATTCTTGTAGCACTTTAGTTGCTTATTATGTTTCTTATACAATTTACGTACTTGAGAGACAGAAATAACTATTTAATGCAACTATTACTTAATATATGGGACATCATTATGTCCTACAATCTCGGTACATTTGCCCTTTTTAATATTTGTTGTCAGGACACAACTGGCCAAAGAGGGACTGTCCCACTCAAAGTAGGACAGGTGGTAACCATATGCCTAAGGCCGGCTATGACCACAACTACTGTAATAATCTACCTCCGAGTTAGCACGAACAGACACACGATGCAAACACACACACACATTACAGTCCCACGGAAACACACACTGCACTCTCAACATGCACTTACACACACTTCAGCAATCAGAAACACACTTAAACACAGTACCTACCTGGACCGCAGCACCGGCAGCAATAACTAAATATTCCTTAACATCGTGATAATATTACTCGCGGTTATAGTATTCCGGTACTGTGGTCTTTCGGTCTTTAAGCCTCGTGATTACACCTGTTGGTATGTAAAGCATTCGGTAGTTGGCAGTATCCTATTTATTTGTACCTCCATGGTTGTGTACAAGTCATTAACCTGTCTATATATTCACATATATATGTATTTCCATATATATCGACATACATCTCTCTATCACCCTTTCTATCCCTATTATATATATATATATATATATATATATATATATATATATATATATATGTATATAGACAGGGAGAGGGAGAGAGAGTGTGCACACCTTTCGTTGGGTACATGGCAGTGTATTCTGTTTGCTGAACTCTGCCCTTTTGTGTTTTAACCTTTCAAAATACACACCTGCCATTGGTACATCTCGGGTAGCTTAGTGGTAGGTGATTGTGTACATGGTTGCATGTTCTACTCCTGCCAGTGGTTGTTTTACCTCTCAGAGCAGGCACTGTTAGTACAAGGGTGAATAATGCCGGTTTCACCTGTTCTGGACATCTTTGACCATGATCTGCACAGAATTCGGCAAAGCTTAGACATGTTTTGCGCATATCCATGTAGTCATGTTTAAACGACGCTTACCGTCACCTGCTGCCACATAAACCCACTAACATGTGCTTAAACGTGCTCTAATGACCTGCATCCAACATCCATTATTCGTGCCATCGGGATTACGTAACAGACCTTGCAGTACGTGGAACCGGGTACATACACGACACAGTCAGGGGCTTTACCACTTGGTCATCTGGTGTTTGTACAGGTCTTAATGGTGTTTTGCATGTGGACTGTACTATGGCTGTTCCTCCATACTGCAGTCAAATGTGTAACTCAGTTAGTTTACATATGGATGATACCAATTCATGGTATGTCCAAGTGATGTTTAATGGATGTTCTCCAGCATTGGGAATCTATGTCAGAGTGAGCCACACACTGTAATGTGCTACACCTTGACACAACCATAACTGGAGAATGCTGGGGTGGCAGATACCTGTCATGGGTACTCCCCATGCTTTGGCACTACATCCCTAATTACATTATATGGAGGCCATCATTAACACACCGGGGAATCCATGCAGAGTAGGTGGGGAACAGTGGTTACACACGTGGATCCTGCAATTGGCTCTGCTCCACAGAGGGACAGTTGGTTAATCAATGGGGTGGCAATAGCAGACACATTTTGCCTAGGCTGCTGAATGGCCTCTGACAATCGGGCATGTACCTACTGATGTACCTAGGAACCTATACATATAGTATCAACATATGCTGTTAGCTTCGTTTACTGTTCAGGTGTTGACTTTCCTTGTTCCAATAGCTGTTGTGTGTGCAATAGTTGAGGGCTGCCTATGTAGGATTCACACAGTAGGCCACCTATACATTACAATTTGCAGGTGGTCGTGTGTGTGTGCCATCCGTTTTACTGTGTGGGGAGGTAGAGAAGTGTGTCAGTCTGTAGGGGCCTACACTGTCACTGTATGTGCTATATGTTCCCTCTTTGCCAAGGCGTGGGCATATTGGGTACGCCTCCGTCTGCCTACTGGGGCTGGCACATGTTGTTCGTGCTCTGAATTCCTCTGTGCCTGTGATAGCCTTGGCAATTGCAGTGGGCTGTGAGGGCCTTCACCATTATGTCCCTGCTGCAGCTGTTTCCACAGGATCATATTATGTAGCATGGCACATACTATGAAGATGTGGGCACACGTGCTTGGAGAGTACTGCAAGGCTCCACCAGATATGTCCAAGCAATGGAACCATGATTTCAGCATCCCAAACACACGCTCTATGATGATTCTGGATTTGTGCGTGTGCCTCATTATGGCGTTCTTGCATGGGTGTGTGTGCATTCTGATGGGAGTCATCATCCACGGCTCCAGTGCATAGTCAGCATCCCCTACAAGGTGGCTATATGGGATGTCCCCCCTGACAAATACCTGATACAGCTGTGAGGTATGCCAGATGTGGGAGTCATGGTAGCTTCCAGGGCCGCCAGCACACACATCCGTGATAATACCCTGGGCATTGCACACGACCTGGCAGTTGATGGAGTACTATCCCTTGCGGTTTATGTAGCGCCTACCGTGGTCTCCGGGTGGTGACTTGATATCTATGTGTATACAGTCTATTGCACCCAGTACCTCCGGATAGTGTGCCACATGGTGGAAGAGATGCATATTGCTGGCCAACTCCTTCTGAGTTCGGGGGAAGTATATATGCTCACTGGCATGTGGTAACATGGCATCCAGGAACTGGTGGAGTACCCTGGATGCTGATGCCTGTGAGATCCCCATGATATCTCCAGTTGGCCTTTGAAAGGTACCTGTGGCTAGTATTCTCAAGCTTACACATACCTTCGTGTCCACTGGGATGGGTTACCCTCTGTTGTTTCTGGATCTCAGGCGTGGCTGGCACAGCTCAACTATTTGCTGTATGATGTCCCTGTCCACCCTGTAATGCTCTACTATCTCCAGATCATGTAGCCCCTGGTAGGTTACCCTTGGTCTGAACACTCTTCTCCTCCTCCGGGGCCTGCAGTGGTTGTCAGCATCATCCTCCACAACACCTTCAGTCTCCAACACATGCTGATGAATCACAGCTATGGCAGCTCCCAACAAGTACATTGTAAAAGTTCCCCATCTGTTTACACCGATGGTGCAGTGTTTGGGAATACACAAGTGTGTGTGAGGTGCCTTCACACTTTATACTATTGTGCTTTGAACAATGATGATGTCATAGGGTGTATATGTACATTCGGAGCTGCAGAGTATCTTGTGTTTTACCACAAATACTGTTATTGTGCTGCCTTTGGTGTTGAATTACATTTAACTGCCATGGATTACCTCTTGCCCTTGCCTCAAGGTTTCTTAACGATTCCCCTCCCATTGTCTGGCATGCATCCAGCAGCCTGCTTTCTTGTTTTGTACTTTCCCGAACCAGGATTGTCTCACGAAATGTGTTCTATTGCCGATCTACTGCAGGATTGCTTTGCTCGGCGGTTACAGTTCTCTTTTCTTTGCAATCTGACACCTCCCCTATCCTGTTCTGCAGGTTGCTGCTAGCAGCCTTGTTAGCTGCCGTCAATTGCCCACTGTGAGTTAATAGGTGTTAATTGCTCAGTTGTACTCCAATTACCCTACTGTGGCATTTCCTTATTGTCTTCCCCTAAACGTCCTTTTTGGACTGTGGTGTGCGGCGCATGATTCTGCTTACCGGGTTTCGGGCACGTTTTTATCCACGTACACATGTGCTTTCGGGCACCATGTATGCTCTCAGCTGAACAAATCTATACCTACATCCACACCCCTGTCCAGCGGCTTTGCTTAGCAATGAGCAGCCCGGATTTGCATTGCTCCAATGTGCTTACAGCTGCAGTGGCACACCCCACTGCTGATGTCGTGTATTCCTCCAGACCACTCCTAGGTGTTATAGCGCTGCGCTGTATTGTACATCCTTAGGCCGGTGGGACGTTTGTGATTCACTATTACTTGCCTCATTTGCATGGCATTGACTACTAATTCATAGTTACCACGCCAAACACTGTCACAGGCCCTTAGCAACCCTTACAGCTTGGTTGTGGTGTGGCATGCATACCATTGACTATTATGGTGAAATCATGATTTGGGTTACATTGCTATTTTATGACATTTGAATATATTTTCCTTGTGTTCCCGTTTACGCACACATGCCCTACGGTTGTACTTTGAGTTACTGTGGCCATGACATTAAATGTTATTTTTTATGTGTTGTGCATCTTTTCTTATGCCATTGGCTGTATATTTAGCCATTGGCACATGTTAACTTTGTAATACATGAGTCTGGTCCACTTCCAAGGCTCCGATGTTCTGTTTGTCAACATGTAAACCGTTTTTTTTTTTTTTTGGTTTACATTTCTGTAGGCTTATGCTACACCTACACCACTTCATGAATCACTATGTACCTTCATTTGCATGCTGCAGTACTGCCCACGGGGTGATTTGCATACCTAAGCCGGGAGCTGCGCAGATCTGGCATATGCTGGTAGTGCACGTGGAATTGGATCGTACCTGAATCGCTCGGTGGCCATATTTGGCGTTATTCCGCCTATGCTACGCCTGCGCCTGGTGCAAGCTTCATGAATCCCGGGGATGGTTTATAAAACACTAGCACTGATTCAGTAAAACAACTAAAACAAGCCCCAAACAGCTGTTTCAAAAACCGCGTGCAGAGCGCTATATTAGTTGAGCGTTTTCATTACATTAGGATTTAGTCAAAATCAAGATACAGTTTATGAAACAACTA
Source organism: Protopterus annectens (assembly GCF_019279795.1). NCBI lineage: Eukaryota > Metazoa > Chordata > Ceratodontiformes > Protopteridae > Protopterus > Protopterus annectens. Next base: position 574,941,977 of record NC_056727.1, on the reverse strand, counting down.
GCACTGATTCAGTTAATGACTAAAACAAGGCCTTAAAAGCTGAATACAAGTTTTGCATTTCATTAGGATTCAGTCAAAAAATAAAGGTATAGTTTATAAAACAACTAGCACAGATTCAGTTAAATGACTAAAACAAGCCCCTAACAGCAGAATACAAGTTCTGCATGGAAAGTGCTATATTAGTTGAGCGTTTGCAGTGGGAAAGCAAAGTACACACATCCACTTTTCAAGACAGCCAGTAAAAAAGGCAAACATGTAACCATAAATTAAATTTTCAGTTAAGTGACTGACACCTTCAGAGAACTTACATTAGGTGCGAACGCAGGAGTCAGGGAATGCACAGAAGCCAGGGGCAGGTCTAGAGAATAAAGATGGCATCTCTTAGGATGTGGTAACTATATGGTGTGGGAGAGGAAGTTGGGGCAGAATGGGGAGGTGTGAGTGGGCAGAAGAGGAAGGAGAGTGTGCGGAGAGTGCAGATACTGACCAGATGCCATGAGATAAACTGCGACAGGTGAGGCAGTTCAGAGTAGAGAAAGGCAAAGGATTAGAGAGAGATGAGGAGATTAGAATTGGAGTAACAGGATCAGATCAGGAATAGTCAGTTTAAAAGGACATTGAAGTGAGACTAAGAGGTGTATGGAAAAGATAAGAATAGTGAGACGAAAGGCAGAGGAAGGAGAATTTGAGGAAAAGATAAGAATAGTGAGACGAAAGGCAGAGGAAGGAGAATGTGAGGAAAACAATCAGCAGAGTGTGAAAGCCTGAAGGTAAGTTTGCAGTGATTTATAGGAAGGTAAGAGACTTACATAGAAATAGAGTAGAAGGTAGATATATAGATGAAAAACAGTAGAAGAAGGTAAGAGGCTTACGAAGGATAGAGATGGGGTGTTAGTAGAGTGACTGTGGATAAGTAATCCTGGGACAATAGTGAGGGAGTGAACAGTAAAAAAGATGTCTAGGAGCTGTGTAGGGGAGATAAGGGAAAGAGTGGGTAAAGTAATAGAGACAGCAAGATGGTAGAGGTGTGCCACCTAGTGGGCAGTCAGTTTGTTGCAGCAAAGTACCTGAGGGGGATATCAGGTTTAAGGGAGGGAGGGAGTTATCGTAGTTCAGGATAGGGGGTATGATATAATAGGGAGAGTAGGGGTTATTTAAGTGAGAAAAGGGGAGTTTGGCTGCTGGCTAACCTGGCAGGGAAGTGTGCTGCGACCTAGTAGAAATTATGTACTACCTTAATTGTTACAAAATGGTTAAAGCAGTACACATACTTTCACTGAAATTCCATGCTGGGAGTGACTCTCAGGGAGCAGATGGGATTTTAGTTTTTGTTTCTATTTTCCTTGTTTGTGGGTTCTTATCATGGACTTCCAGTAGGGCACATTCAGGTGGTTAGAGCAGGACAGGCAGGAACACAAGTTTCACTGAAATTCAATGCTGGGAGTGACTCTCAGGGAGCAGATGGGATTTTAGTTTTTGTTTCTATTTTCCTTGTTTGTGGGTTCTTATCATAGACTTCCAGTAGGGCACATTCAGGTGGTTAGAGCAGGACACGCAGGAAGACAAGATTAGGTGCGAACGCAGGAGCCAGGGGCAGGTCTAGAGAATAAAGATTATGCCTTCTCCCTGCCACCTTATTTCCCCATTTATGTAATTGTAGTAGTGTGAAGTAATGTTTGGTTATGAACAGCTCCTTGTTCTTGTGTATGTGCATGAGAACACACACACACACACACACACACACACACACACACACACACACACACACACACACACACACACACACACACACACACACACACACACACACACACACACACACACACACACACACACACACACACACACACACACTATGTGCCAGGATTTGTATCTGAATGTGTAGAAGACCCCGACCTCTATTCCCTCTTAATGCCATTGGCTTCTGTTTATTAATATAATTTTGTATTTCTCTTAATACACTTACTACATAACTCTTTAGCAAGATTTGTATCTCGTATAGATGGGAGTGACTTATCATAATCAGAATATTATAAGCATCATGTTCACTGCAGAAATTCTTTCTGTCAAAAGTTTTTATTCTATGCCTCCTGTTTACAATTGCTGTGAAATATTAGCTTGCATTCTCTTAAAACTATTATATATTGTAAGTTCTACAGTATGGTATACAGTATTTCTACACGTGGGTGGCCTTAGGTGAACTGACTCCAACACCCACCCCCCAGCAGCCCACTGACCTGCCATTCTCTCATTTCTCATTCTGTACTACCCACATAATCCACATTTATTTCTTTATTATTTTATTTGTTAACTGGGAAAGCTCAACTGAGTCATAAAAGACCCCTTTACAGCAGAGGCAGTTACAAATATCAGTAGACAACATCGTATAAAAATGGACATACTTGTTTGCTATTAGAAACTGAAGTCTAAACACTGAATTAAAAGGCTGCTTTTTCTTCTTCCTTTTTCATGCATTTATTCATTCAGTCCATGCATTCAAAGTAAGCAAACTGCACCCTGATAACTATGGAGGAAGGCACCAATAATTTATCAGAAATCAAAGAAATGAATTGGCAGATTCTGCTAGCAGCAGATAAATTACCAGGTTTAAATAATATCAACATCAAGTATTTATTAAAATCAAAATACATTTAGAGTATTTTTCTAAATATGTATTTTTTATTACACTTATTTTCAATCTCATTTGATTATTTGGATGTCTTATTTAATGTCTTTAAAATTTTGAATTTATCTTGATCACATGACTTATTACTATAGCAAATGAATGCATTTAAGTGAGTGGTTTTGGATGAAAGTTATCTCTGATGAAGTTCTGTAAAATAAAAGAACGAAAGTGCTTAGCTATACAACATTTTGGATGCATTTTTTATAAGCAAATGTTTGTGCAGCAGTTTGTTGTTTAATGGCTTCATAAAACGTCTCACTTCTGTAACTATGGAGGAAGCACCTGGGTCAAGCTGGGGGTCTGAAAGCACCTGGGTCAAGCCGGGAGTCTGGATCTCCAGAGGCCATGGGGGTTCTTCATACTCTGATGTGTATTTTACAGTTTTTTTTAAATAACTTTTTCATCTAGTAATGACCTGAACATAAATCACAATGAAAGAAAGAAATTTAGTCTTGTTCATCAACTTTGTTTTTTCTTAAATCCTTTCAAAATACCCTGACTTACCAAAACTGTGCTGTATTAACTGGGGTGGAAATAACTGCATTAAGCTAGAATTTTAGAAGTGCATATTAATTTTTTAAAATAAACTTTTTATCCAACTTTTGCATGAATGAAAATCACATTTAATGAAAGAAATTCAGTCTTACCCTTAGACTTTGTTATTTTTTTCTTGCACCCTTTCAACAAATCCTAACTGACCAAGACTACACTATAATAACTAAATTAAGCCGGGCTTCATGGAGCCGATAGGCATCCAGATGCCACAGGATTATGGATGCTCTCAGATGCATTTTAGAGTTTTTTACCCATTCATTTTGATACAATGAGCTCCACAAAAGTTATCAATAAGGAAAGAAATTCAATCATACTTTTTAATTTCAAGGGAAAAAAAAAGAACTAAATCTAAGAGTTAATATTCAAAGCTGACCAAATAGCAGTTAGTAATAAACTGATAAGACAAATGCATGTGAGGATACACAAATCATATCTGGGAATATTACCTGCCTCCTTGCATGCCTAAAAGGGTATTCGCTTTCTGTGTATCTCCTTCTAGTGTTAAAGTGGGATAAAATCAAGGCACAAAAGGCCACAGTTATATATTTCAAGTTGCCGCTGTAATATGCGTGTATACAGCATGCCTCCAAAAGACAGCCACCATATGTGTACCCCTTTGATGCCAGACTGGGAACATTTTTGAAAAAACAAATAGAACATAATATATTTGCTGTCAGAGATATATAAACAACACACTTCTTTAACCTCATCCAAATGATTGCCACCTATATATGCAACAATGATTACAATAATGTTTCCAACTTGTTATTTTTATGCAGTGTATTGCTCCTATACAAGCTATAGTGAGTGACCTTCTGTGCAGCCCTCTGATGTTTGTGAGAAGTGTTAAAGAAATAATAACCACAGTGTCCTCAGCACAACACAAGATATAGTGACATATAAGGTTTGGGAAGAAAGTTAAAGAAATAATGACATCATCATATCAGTTGTCCATCTTAATAGTCCATCTTAGCTCTCAAAAATGCACATTAGTCCTGTAAAACCAGATAGTAACTGTAAATAACTACATTTGCATTTTAATAGTCAACATCCTTATTTTATAAAGAAAAATATGCCTCAAGGGTAAATGATAAGAGTGTTCAGACTGACCACCAGTAATACAGTTTTTTGAAAGAAATTGATGAAGTAACATGTTTATTTAATGACAGGATATGAACTGCAATATTTGCAGGGTATAGCACAATACGTTATTTGTAAAACAGATATTTTCCAAAGGCATGTCAAAGATTAATAAAATTAATAATAATTTTAATAATAGCAATATTTTTATTTTGACATTTCATTAGATAGTACAAATATATGAAATATTATAACAGATAATTGGAAGATTTCAACTAGCAACAATTTAATTTCTGTTATAGGAATTAAATTACTGTTTGTCTATAGAAGAACTATGAATTTAAAACATTTATTAACTGGAGATCATGCTAGTATACTAGGGCTTTATACTACTCAGAAAACAGGGACTTGTAGACATACCCCAGGGTTTAATAAAATCCATGTAGTCACCATGTAGAGCCTACATGGATTGTATCAGTGTTTGTGGTCACAGTTCCCCATCGGCAGCGGGCCATGCATATTAATGATGGAGCTTTGCAGAAGGAGAGCTGAGGAACATAGTTATTGAATCAGTGTAGGGAGAGGTATAGTGCTAACCATGGCTGCAGAGGAGTATGAGACTCCCTGCAATGTCATTTGTTTTATTTTTAATTTATTTTCTTTCCTTTGTTTTATTTTATTTTTATGTTTTTTTTTGTTTTTGTTTTTTTTTTTAAGTATGTTTGCGCTGCATGGCACAGAGCACAGCAATGCCAAGCTGCGCTCACGAATAAGATCAGAGACACCTGCCAGAAATCTAAAAATAGAAACAGTATGTAATTAATTATTTAATTAAAGGTGTGTTTAAGCGTGCTTGCATGGTGCAGCATGGTGCTTAGCACTGCTTATAGGTAGCTCAGTGGTATATGTGAAGGTATACAAGATTTCTTAATATCTTTGTAGCTAAATGGGTAGAATTGCAGCTTCATGTGCAGTAGATCCAGAGTTTGAATACATATTAGGGAAAATATGTATTTCATTTTGATATGCATATCATGCATTTTTTTTAATAAAAGATGACTCCACTGCACTCTGCTAAGCTCTCCCCAACTATCCTAAGACCAGCGAAGCATTGCATAAACATGCTAATGGCTGCCAATGTTTGTGCGCTACTTGGCTTTGCTTGGCTGGTTTGCGCACTGCTAAGCTCCACTATGACTATTGTTCTGCCAGTTTTCATGAATCTCAGCTCAGCTGTGCTGGTTTGCATGGTGTTAAGTGACATGGCTCTTTTTTGAATTTTGCTTAATGATGTGTAAGGGTGGGAAAACAGCCTATATTAAGTTCAATAGGTGGGAATACAGCAGAATCAATTGGAGTTCTATCGCTGACAGTGTATTATGGCTGGTTGTGGTGAAGGTGTGTGCTTTTGTGTACAGCGTTAGGGCATTCTGAAGTCCAGGTCATGGTTGGGCTCTTCACACAAAACCATGCTGACACGCTGCTGCAGGGTGGTTTCCAGGGCTCAGATTGTAAGGCGGAAGCTTGGGACTGATTGACCAGAGAACTCACCAGTATCACTGGTATCCCCTGCACAGATGAGCAGTGTCATCACCACCACAATGACTTGAAAAGACAGAAGAGGGGACTCTTGGACACCTGGGACCAAGAAGTGAGGGCAAAGAATGCCCTACAGGTATATAAGTATTTTTTGTCTGTTTTACCAATATGTACTCTGAATGCCTGCAAAACTGGTATGCATGATGGTGTGCTTTTCTCCCAACAGCTGCAGTTGAAAGGGCTCACAGTGTTGAGTCACATGCCAGGTGCTTTGCCAGGCCGAAGTAAGCAAGAAAGAGTAAAGCATCAACTGCAATAAAGTATATACAGTAAAGTGTGTCGTGCAATAAATATGGAATTAGAGCTATAGTGCAATAAATGAATAATGCCAACTGGAGTGCAATAAAATTAAAAAACAATACCGATAACTGCATTCAAGTATATTAGTAAAGTTTGTAGAGCAAGAAATGTGGAATTCGAGGTGTATTGCGATAAATGAATAATGCCAACTGTACTGCAATAAAAACATAAAACAATACCAATAAGTGCATTAACATATATACAATAAAGTTTGTAGTGCAATAAATGTGAAATTAGAACTATATTGCAATGAATGAATTATGTCAACTGTAGTGCAAGAAAAACATGAAACAATGCCAATAACACCGAGGAAAATGGTGTACATCAGGATTGTGTTGTAACCATTGCAGTAGAGCTGCATGCATTGAGGCTTTAAGAGAAGGAGCTGCAGTCAAGTATAACACTAATAGCTGTAGAATGCAAAAGTAATGGCTGCAAACTGTATTGCTTAACTTATATAAGTACTGTTTGAGGCTGTCTCTAGGCCAATATTGGTCATATAATGTTCTGTCATCCACATACATCAAGTAATAAAGGTATATGGGTGAGGTAGCTGACTCCACGAGCTGATATTGTTTGTTGACTTCACAGATATGATACTGAAATCTAGATTACCTATTTTCTGTGTTATGCTTGTATTTCATGCATGTGTGTTCTACTGTCACTGAAGTCTAGTATAACACTGTAGTAGTACTACCAGGTCATATTTTGGTTCCACTTGAGCTCTAGGCAAATATCAGTCAGTCAATAATCAGCAGTGATTCAGTGGTTCAGTTTGTTAAATGCTCTGTATACAGTTAATTTTGCCCCACACAGTCCAGAGTTTGAATCTAGTAGTATGTAGCAATAAATATTACAGTAGCAGTCACGTAATGCTCACAATTTCTCTCTCCACAGGAACTACATGTAAATGGTGAGGTAGCCCATATTATGAATAGATGTCACAGACTGTTAAAAGCGTTAGCAAGAATGTGTTCATCAGTGATGCTCAGTCAGAAATAAAATGTGTAATCCTGGTATGGCTGTATGCCTGGAGTGTCTGTTAAAAGTTGCTGCAGTCAATACAGTCTGTGCAGATGTCCCCTGCAGTCACTGCTATTGGGTTCTATTTCCATGCCTGCCAACCAAGGCATGACTGCTGTATAGTGCCTGTACTGTACACATACATATCTCTCAAGTGTCATGATTTCATGTTATGTAATTAATTGTGCATAATCTGTCTGTCACAGGAGTACCATGAAAATGATTACCTAGATGCAAAGTATTACCAAATCAGCCCACAGAACACCTTGGTAGTTACATAGGTCCACCTGATGTGCAAGTGTTTTGTGTAGGTGTATACTCATAGTTGTTACTGCTTGGCCCATAGTATCCCATGCAAACAGCTTAAGAGGTATGCACATGCTACATCAGCTATAGGAGACTTATAGTCACTGTAGACATAAACAAAATATAGAGCCGTAGAGTAGATAGTAGTACTGTTGTCAAGGAAATAACCAGAAATGTTACTATGGACTGTTTTTATCTCTCTCCCCACCCCTTATCTTCATTTATTTCTTATTGTTATTCATTGGTTATGGATTACTATTAACATATGTTGTTACACTAACTGTATTTTTGGATACATGTTTTATTTTTGCTATGTATTATAATGTTTGCATATTAAGATATTGTGTTGAATTACCTATTTTGTTGGCATTATACTGTAACTGTTACTGGCATGCTGTTAACATAATGACTGTTCTGTTATTTATTGTTGTGTTTCACATAATATGCATTGATATGTAATTGGGGTTTTCCAATGTTCTGCCATGCTGTATTACTAACAATACTTTGTTCACAACTAACCTATACTTACTGCTATACCTCCATTACCACAACTCATCGGGGTAGGCTGGTTCCGGCTGATCCACCTTCCTTGCCTCAGTCAGCCATAGCACTGGGTCCTGGCACATCTGGGACCCAGACTGGTGGTACCCCCACCACTGCCCCTGCACCACCTGCAGTGTCAGGTGGGACCACCTCAGGAGATGAGGCTCAGCCTCCCCCTGTGAGTGGTGGCGGTGGGGGCATTGTCACCCAGGATCAACTGCCAGTAATGGTGTGCCGGATTGTTATGAACGCCACCTGCATCGGATTGAGGGCATGCTGGCCAACCTGGTGTGGCAGCCTTGCCCTGGCACCCAGCCTCCAGCACAGCCACCCTCATGGCAGTGAAGGAGCAATGTCAACAGTCCCATGGGTGGGGACATGAGTCACGCTGCTGCTGTTTGGTGGCACATGTGACTTGGATTCCACAACACCTTCCCCATCCAAGGTGTTCACCCACCTCATGTGACACACACCACCCCTGCCTGCTGCATTGTCTGTCTTGTCTGTCTGTGAATGCATCCTCTCCTACCCAACGTACCTCCCCACACATACCTAAGTGCCTTCCTCAACATTCCACTCTCACCTTAATAAAAAAAAATGGGAACCTGTCCCCCCAAAAAATATTGCCCCATACATAACTCTCCATTTTGCACATGTTCACTGGGCATAAGTAATTGGGCCAATTGGCTTGACAATGCAGTTATGTTGTCCTTACCCCTCTCTCTGGGGTTTGAGAGTTCAAATTCATCTACAAAATCTGTCAAAGTGCACAGCTGTTGCTGTACAAGAAATGGATAGCTATGGTTCTTTCCTACACCCTTCCTGCACATCCCTACCTGCCTTTTGGTATATTTCCCCCTGCTTGCCCCCATTTCACCACTTTCCTATCTCCCCTTTTTTCTTTTCTTTATATTTTTTTAGCACAGAGCTGCACAGTGCACTGCATCACACAGCTTCACTTAGCTCAGCTAAATATAGCTCTAATGAGTATATGTGTTTATAACATTGTAAGTCACATGTACAAAATAAACACCCCTGCCATATTTTGAACCCAAGCCCATCACACCTGCAGCACACTGCATTAACCCACCATGCCATGCAGATCTTAACTAAAATAGGTGTTTACATCAAAACAAAGTGATTGCCATTACAGTTATTAGGCGTGTCTCAGCAGAACTATGAGCTGCACCACACCATGCAAATTGGAATTAAAAATTAATGGGAAAATGGGAGTGTTCCTTGTACTCTGGTGCAATAATACACTACTATACAGCCAAAGACATAAAATTGATGTAAGTGAGGCCTGTAATAGCAGGTAAATGTGCCCTTGTATCAGCAACATGTAGAAAGACACTGCTAAGGCAACAATGGCAAAGAACATGTTCAACTTGGACCCTGGTGCAGAAATACAGCCACAGAAAGCCATGCACATACTGATGGATGCAGACAATGTGTGTCACAGCCTGCATGTTTGCACATATACCTTGCAAATACACCAGCTGTAGCAGTGACTCAGTAGCTCAGTCTGTTAAATGCCTTGCGTTCAGTGCATATTGCCACACACAGGATTCAGCTCCAGGCTTGTGTTGCAGTTCAGTTGCATTATTGTGAAGACAGCAATTAATGACTGAGTCATGCAATTTTTATCTGCACAGATTACTGCTAATTAATGAACTACTATCCAGTTTTGCAAGTCAAAGGCCTGCAGGTGTGGACAAACTGCACATATCCATATAGCATAACTATATGTTGCCTACTACTCTGTTATTGGCACTGTTGCATAAATGATGTACCTTAATCACATGCCTCAATTGGACTGTAATGGGTACCCTTACACTGGCTCTGCCATAATGACAGGGCTGACACAACTGTCACAGTTACATGTACAGCTTGTTGTCCTTCAAGGTGTTAACACTTCTCCCTATGTGTTCTAGGCTGCAGCAGCAGCTGCAGTCTATAGCATAAACACTTGTATGTAAAGATAGCTACTACAGACCTACCATATATCCCAGCCCCCTAGCACAAGGAATCCAGATACAGCTATACTTAATGTGGGAGACAACGGTCCAGAGATTGGGAGATATTTTACAGTTTGCTCCTACATTGATAGTAAGTTGATACAATAACATATACTGCATTAGCATGCATATTCAGAGGGCTATGAAGTCTGACACTAAAATGTGTGTCTTCCATTACTGACCTCAATGCACAATGTTTGCCAGTGAATTGCCAGATGACCACAATGTCATGGGGCACTGATCACACATATGATGCAAAACTGTGGACATACTGGATCAATCTCTACAGTTGACAGTTATGATACCTACCTTCTGCAATGCTGTAATCTCCACACCTCAGTAATGTCTATCTTAATATCTAAAAGAGGAGCCCAGGTCTACATGAAGGTCTTATATATTGCAATGTGGTGGTATGTCATTGGCTAATGATAATGCAATTCAGCTGTTTTGGCTGCAATTACTAAATCAGAGACACAGACTGGTGCAGACACAATTACCTGTTAATGAGCAGTACCTTAAAAAGGCAAGCAGCTGGTTATGGGGAACAAGTCTGTATGAGACTTACCTCACACAGAGAGCATATTTTCAAAAGATTACCGGAAGCAAAGTTCAACGAAGGAATACTGCACTCAACCAGGTATGTAATTGATGTCTCCATATAACAGGATGCCGATGGGAGGATTGAGGTATGGGGAATAGGGATCAGAGCAGTAAGCCTGTCTTAGATATATGATAATGACATGTCATTGATACTCATCTGTCCTACACCTACAGGCATGTCTCTCAAATGTCTCTGATTTCCACTCACACCTTACCTCTGTCCCTCTTATTCCCTCCTACAGTGGTTGGCTGTTGTAGGGAAGCTAGTGAATTACACGTAAAATATAGTGACAATAAGTAAGGGTGTATACTCCTGTAATGTCAGACAATATATACTAATTCACCTACTCTCATTCTTTCAATGTCTCACATAAATAGTGCTAACTTTTTAAAAGTGTCCCTGATTTACTTTGGCTAACTCCATGATCCTGTTTACATTGTTCCCCATCTAGTTGAGAGCTATGCCTAACATAGCTGTCAACCTGTTACAGCAACATATCTGAACAAAGCCATAATTAATGTTCATAGGTTTGTTCATAGGTATGTTCATAGGTTAGTACTAGGCTAACTGCCCCTGTAGGCCATTTTAAGCCTAACCAGTTACCCCATGTGAGAATTGAACCCTGCACCTTGTGCCTGTAAGGTGAACACCTTAACCATTATGCCAACCCTCTCCAAAGGCCCAAAATTAGGGACGCTGTAACTATTGCTCGTACAAAGTAAGAAAGTGAATAGAATAACAGATAATGCAGTAGCATAACTGTGTTCTGAAGAGTATGATGTCTTAAGCTCAGATGTCTGTCTTTATTTTCTGACATCAACCATCAATGACTGGCCAACCATTTGTCCACAATGTTGTGTGAAAATGACCAACTTTATGAGGCAAACATTTTGACATTCTGCAAACATCTGTATAGATGAGAGGTATGATGCCTACAGGGAACATATACTACAGCAGGTTTGCATTGTTTTCTGTCATTGTGGCACACTGGTGTTGCTGGGCTGTCAACATATAGTGGCCGTATGACATTATGACATATTAGTGGGAGTTTGCCCGTAGGGGAGACACCACAGTAGTCTTCAGTGCTGGATGTAGGAACATACAGCATAATCTGTCATGGCACAGACCTTGTGCAGGAAGTCATTCAGATTAGCCAACAGGATAGGATCTATGAGCAGGTCTGACACCGGGCCACAGACATGCTGAATGCTGCACAACAAACGGCAGATAATGTTGCCAGAGATCATGCAGCCACTGCTGGAGGGCCTGATACAGAACAATCACTCTCGGCCACAGAGGAATTCCTAGCAAACCTAGGAACACACGACAGCTCCCAGGCATCCCTCACACCATACATCATGGAGGTGGGTGCTACAGTGTCCACAGCAGAGGAGCACCCATGTAAGCGTACTGTGTTCACCAGTGTAATACTTTATCAGGCATTGTGGCAGACTGTACATAACTGTACATAGGTGTCAGGTTTATCTGCATGGGGGGAGTTGGGGTTTACGCTCAGTTGTGCACATGTACTCAGAATGTCAGCAATTCAGCCAGTATCACAGTAGCTACTTTACATATGGATATATGCACATATTACCTTGTAATGCTGCAACATTTGGTGGTGCTGACAATAACTCTCCCTCACCTTTTCATAGGTCCGTCAGGTGTGGCCCAAGTCCATGGTCCTGTATCTGGTAAGTGTGATACTGTTTTTTTACGGATCATATATACCCTATGAAAGTTAAGGGCTGCCATATTGTCCTATGTGCAAATGTTGTGTTTAGCCAGAGTAGAATATTTGTATGTTCTATTCTGGAACAGTTAACTACAGTTCATAGACTGGGTAATCACAGATGTGTATTTGAATGACCATCTATACGTTTACACTTATAGTTATGAACGGCTACACAGCCTGGTATACATCAGGCAATTACTCCCAGATGCTTGTTCAAATGCAAAAGGGAGATGGTACATACCTGAGGCAGTGACACTAGTACTGGCATACCATTCTCAAGATAGGCGTACTGGATTTTATGTGTAGTTCTATCATGTATAGTGTCATATTGCATACCTTACAGGCAGATTGCACTGGCAACTTTAACTGGATGTATCTGAAGTGCATGTTATAAAGGACTTGACTTGCATGTTGGTGTGAGGTTGCCTCTTGTGCATGGGGGCAGAGATGAGAAGATGTGAAACTGGTAATGCAGTTGTGGATCCTCATTTGTATAAGTCTGTGTGGTTTACCATACATAAACATGCAGGTAGTAATGTTTATTTTATTTATTTATTTATTTTACATTTGTTGACCAGGCTGGTCTAACTGGATATATGTCCATTTTCAGTAGAGGCCCGGGGAGATAAGCTTCAAGAGAATTTAGTAACAAAAAAATGCTAGTACAATACATTAACAAAGGGTGGAAGCTCAATTACATAACTATCTAACAAACTTATCGCATATACAAAGAAAATCTCAACAAGACAAGGTAAGGTAAATGAAGAAACTAAATACAATTCTAAAATGAAGAAAATATCAACAGGACAGGTCAGTTAAATATAGCAAGTCTAAAGTTGTATATATAATAAAGGAGGATTGGAGTTGGTACTGAGAGATTAGCAGCTAAACAGAGCCCAGTAAATAAGAGAAAGTTAATCAGGTTTAGAACAGGGGCATAACCAGTGTGTTCTAAGGTAAGGTTTCAGTTTATTTTTGAAAAGTGATAAAGAGGACAGTGATGCAAGTTCACTGGGAAGTAGGTGCCAGGATTTTCCAGCAGTATTAGAGAATAGAGAGTCACTGGCCATGTGGTTGGATTTACATATACTGACAAGTAGTTTATTTGATGAACGTAAGGTATTAAGATTATTATAGGGGGTAATGAGGGTAGAAAGTATTGGAGTATTGGTTGGTAGGTAAAGGATCTTGTGGGCAATGGTAAGTTGGTGAAATTTAAGCTGATTTTTTAGCTCAAGCCATCCTAGCTGTTTTAGATTAGTGCAGTGGTAAGTTCTAAAAGGATTTCCAGTAGCAAATTTGACAATGTTGTTGTAGGAGGTTACCATTTTGTGGGGGTTATTTTTTGATAGATTAGTATATATAGGTGAGGCATAGAGGAATGTAGACATTAGATGAGTGTGGGCGATAGTTATTCTAGCTGCTGGAGTAAGGAAAGGTCTGATCCTATAGAGAGAGCCAAGTTTTCTATTTACACTTTTAATTGTATTGATGATATGGGTGTCGAAGTTGAGATTATTGTCCATTGTTACTCCAAGAAGTTTGGTAGTAGGGTCAGAAGATATTAGAGTACCATTATTAGATATGACTGTGAACTCTATTGGAGAAGACTTACGTGTGGGAGTAAAGAGCAAGAGTTTAGTTTTTTGGGGTTCAGAAGGAGGCAACGTTGTGCAAACCATTGTTCTACTGTATTGAACACATTTTGGGTTAGGGACTGCGGTTCAGATGAAGATGTGGCTGAGCATATTAGTGTGGAATCATCTGCATATTGTATACAAGTAGCCTGAGGAATTACTAAGTGAAGGTCATTAATGAAAAGTGAAAATAGGAGAGGTCCCAGTATGGAGCCTTGAGGGACACCAAGGGTAATGGGGAGGGGGGTAGATAGATTATTATCCCATAGCACTGCCTGTTGGCTATTTTCTAAGTATGATTGGAACCATTTTATGGCCAGTGCATCTAGTGAAAGGGATTTGAGGATATTTATAAGTATCTGGTGGTTAACCATATCAAATGCTTTTGAAAGATCAATAAATAGTGCAGAGGAAAGCCTGCTGTTATTGCATTTTTTGTTAATGCAGTCAGTAAAGGATAAGAGGGCAGTAGTAGTACTGTGGAATGGCCTAAAGCCATGTTGACACTTTGAAAGTAGGTTATTTTGGATTACGTGGTCAAGTAGTTGACTATGGATGCATATTTCCATAATGTTTGCCAAAGGTGAAAGTAAGGCTATTGGTCGGTAGTTAGAAAATTCATAAGAGTTGCCACCTTTATGTAGGGGCATAATGTGGGAGGTTTTCCAGATAGTTGGGATTTGTCCTTCGCTTATGGTTCTGTTGATCAGGATGGAAATGAGATAGGCTATGGCTTTGGCAGCTTTTTGCAGATATTCTGCAGGTAATCGGTCAGCTGAGGGAGTGGATGGTTTAAGTTTTTGGATTAGGGTGAGAATTTGTGATGTAGGTACTGGCTGCAAGAGAAAAGGAGGGAGAGGGCTAGTATTAGAGGTTATGAGAGTTGAGCTATCAGGTGATAGTTGATTTGCAAGTGTTTGAACGGCCTCTGTGAAAAAGGTATTGAAGGTATTGGCAATTTGCTTAGGATTCTCATGGTCAGAGCTTTGGGGGGTTGGTGTAATGGATTGACCAGGGTGGAGTAGTTTGTTAATGGCTGCCCAAAACTTTTGTGTTTTTTTTTTGGTGAGTTTTCTGGAGTTGTAAGTAAAAGTTCCTTTTATCTGAGAGTATAGCTTTCTTTGTGTTATTTCTCAGCTGTCTAAATTTTTGTTGATCTACAGGGTTTTTAGTGGTACGCCATTTGGCCCAGGCTTTATTTCTAAGTATGATTTTTTGCTTGGTTTCTCTAGAAAGCCAAGGGGCAGGTTTAGTCCTAATTCTGATAGTTTGGGTTGATGCATGGTGGTCAAGAATTGCTAGGAATTTAGAATTAAAGTATCTTACGACTTCCTCAAGAGGGAGGTATTTGATGGGAGACCAGTCACATGCCCTAAGTTCTCTTTGGAAGAGATCAGGGTTAAAGTTTTTATTGGTTCGAGTTGTCTTGAAAGTGGTTGTGGAGGATATATTGGTCTTTTGCCTGATAATATAGGTGAGTAAGTGATCACGTACGTAATCTGGGAGGGTCCCTACTTTATATGAATGGAGATGATTGTTTATGAGTATCCAATCTAAGGTACTTTTTTTCTTACTGGGTTTATTTATTCTAGTAGGGGATGTGATAGTTTGACAGAAACCAAATAGGTTGATATGGTTAGTAGGGTGTTCAGTGCTGCAAGACTTCCAATCAATATTAAAGTCACCTAGGACTATAGTTTCTTGGGGGGAAGTTTTGAGATAGGCAGCAAAGGATATCTTCAAGGGTGTTGTTATTATTGCTAGGAGGAAGATAAATACAGATGATATATATGGATTTGCTTGTATTGAGCTGAAGTTTAGAAATTAGGATTTCAGCGTTAGTGTCTTGAGGTAGTTTGTACTCAGATACAGTGACTTGAAATTCTGCTTTATACAAGATAGCTACCCCACCTCCCTTTCTAGCAAAACGGTCTTGTCTTATGATATTATATCCGGGTGGGATGACTTCATTGTCTTTAGTCTTGGGTGTTAACCATGTTTCTGTCAAACATAGAATGTCAAAGGAGTATACTTCTAAGTGAGCATGGAGGTGTGCAACTTTATTATTTATACTACGTATATTGAGGTGTGCTATAAAGAGTGAGTTAGGTGGTTTGGCAAGAGTAAGTTTTGTTGAGGAATTGAGGTTTTGGGGTTGAGTGGTAGGAATATTTGTTGGGCCTGGGTTTGGGTGAATATCTCCTTCTTTTAATGAGTGGACTTGTATTCCATATCTAGGATTTGGGAATTTACTGAATAGGTTTAGAGACTTCCTAGCTTTTAGATAGATATACCTAATATGGGCTATTCTATGATATTTTGCTAGTAGGTAGTTGAGTGTAGAAGTTATGTTAGCATGGATACTGGAGATAATTAGTGATGGTGTAGCAGTTTGCTTATAGGGGTAGTGAAATTGTAAATGTAATGGGTGTTCATAGGAGGTAAGGAAGTAGGCTGCTGTAAGAGAGGGTAGAAGTATGACTAGTAGTAGCAGTTTTAAATATGCTGGGGTAGGGAGTTTAGACATTGGGGTGATTTAGTTACAAGGTGGAATGTAGGAGGTAAGAAAGAGTAATAAGTGTGTATGGAGAAAGGTGAGGGTGTTATGGGAAAGCGGTAGGGAGTAGGTAGAGAAAGAGGAAATAGTTGTAGTAGCCTTATACAGTTGATTCTTGAGGGTGGTTCACTAGGAATAGGGAGTGGTTAGATAATGATTGGATACTAAGGGAAAGAGGGTGTGGTTATATAGTATAAGAGTAGGAGCAGTGGGGGTGGGTGGGAATTGGGGGTAGGGTAGGGGAGCAGAGTGAGCCCGCAGGGCAAACGGAGTGGGTAGAGACAAGTGAAGGAGCAGTTCAAGAAAAACAATCAGCAAAACGCTGACTACTAAAGGTAAGTTAGGTGAGGGGAAAGTACAGAGATAAGTACTACAATGGTAGTGAAGTGTAGGAGGATAGGTAGGTGTTGACAGTTAAAATCCAGGGTGAAGTATGATAGTGTTGAGATCAAATAAAAGTCTTCAGAAATGTAATTCAGAGATAGTATAAGACAGTGGGATAAGCATGAGATAGGAAGGATAGGAGAAGGGTGCTACCTAGTGGAGAGGAAGTCTATTTAAGGCAATTCTATATGGGAGCTAGCTGGTCTAGGACTAAGGAAGGAGATATTAAAGGTTAAAGAAGGGGGGTTACAATGATGGAAGTAAATGTTAGGTGGTTTATATGGTAGATAGTGGGTAAAGGCTGCTGGCTGTCTAGGTTGGGGGCATGCTCTATAACCTCAGAAGCAGTAATTACAATTATAAGCTTTACTAACAGGTTGTAGGACACCACATACTTTCTTACTTCCTTTAGTGTGAGGATACAGAGAATAGAAGGCAGTATGATGAGACCGCTGGTATTTGGAAGGGGTCCTTTATCACCACTCGGGTAGATTCTAGAGACTAGTGCAGGATTAGCAAGTTGGAGAGCAGGGTACTTTAGGGAGAGATAGACAAAGTGGGGAGAGACAGAAAAAACAGTTAGTTATGCATAATTTAGATCTAGCAATATTTCTTAAGAAGTTAAATAAAATAGTGCAAACATTTATTCACTCTCTCAGCAATGTAGAAGCTAGAAAATATATAACAGCTAGCTACTGCTATAGCATGTGCTGCTTTTGTCTTGGTTTTCACAGTTGACCTGGAGGGGTTGAAGTCTGTTCCCCTCACAACCTGATGTCAGAGTCTCATCAGACTCTGATGATGATGGTGGCCATAGTGAGGCACAGGTGGAGTTGTTGGGGGCTGAATCTGTCCCAGAAGTTGACATCCCTCTTCAGCCCCATTATCACTATGCACAGTCAGTATGCCCACATATACCCAGTCCCCAGAGGCCACAGATATTGGACAGTCAGAGGGTGGTGACACAACTGGGCAGTGTGGCAACTATGGCATCAGTGAGTGTAGACACTGTCCATAGCCAGAGACCTGGTGAGGTCCCATACAGACAGATTGACAGGGGTGCTCATAGGAGGACTGCTGTCCATCCACCTGTTGCAGGTGTCACATTGGGTCCCCTTCACATGGTTGACATTTCAGAAAGCTGAAGACCATATGGCTGAGACCATATGATCGACTTTTGAAATGTCAACCATGTGGAACAGGCATCTCAGTACAATGCGGAATGGAAAGATTTCCATCTTCTGCACTGTAATGCGATCTCAGAGTTGGTATATTTAAGTTTTGGGGCAGTGGGGGGTGAAGCAATGTTTAGGTCAGTGATTGTTGTGTTTTTTCTTTTTTTACATAATCGACATTTCAAAAGTTGATCATATTGTCTTAGCCATATGGTCTTCAGCTTTGTGAAATGTCGACCATGTAAACTAGATCCATCACATCATGGGTCACTCAGGACATGTTTTGGGCTGTCATGGAGGCACAAGCAAAATCTGAATGCAACACCAGATGGATGCTTAGAGTTATGGATGCAGCACAGTGACATCTGTGACTGTCTCCACCACATTGGGGACACCCTGGATTGGTTCACTGATGCAGTGGACAGATGGTGGGCTGAGACAGTGTCTATCTTGGACCGCACATTGTTTGTGTTGGAAAATCTGGTTTTAGTTAAGTGTCAGACATGTATACATAAGTCAGCAACACCATCTGCTGAGTGTCCACATGGCTATGCGCAGTCATGCTCCCATAGTGGCAGTACTTCCAGTGCTACAGAAGGAAGTGTGCTGTCCACACCACAACATGGCAGGTCAGAGCCCCAGCAGACACCAGTCACCATCAGGTACTAGCACCGTATCTGACCTTGGACATGGTGGTGCCAGTGCTATTCCTGACAGAGCCAGTTTCCGTGTTCATGGCTGGAGATGGTGAACTGTCCACTCTACCATATATAGTCCACAGCTGTCCAACATATACACATGTAGGGCTAGCACTGGGCTTGACTGTGTACACACACACACTCAAACACCCCTGTCACATGCAGGTCACCAACAGACACACACAGCACCTCTCCATGGCCCATCTAACCTGCACCCCTTCCTGAGTGACACACATGCTGTCAACTGTTTGGCACAGCCTTGTCCTCTGGCACCTCCACACCACACCCTGTGCATGTGATGATATCTGTGCCACATCCCTATTATCTGTGCCATCGATGCAGGGAAATGCTACTATGTGTCTGATGCACAGGGTATCTGTATTACTTGACATGTACTTGTGTAGTACAGCTTTGTTTTGCCATGCCACTTGTGGGCCACAACAGGTACTGTATGCTGGCATGTGTCATGACCACACATCACACTTTGTGTATCTTTGTTGCATGATGTTGGACTGATGGTAGTGTTACAGAATGACAGGTGTGTCATGGACCTGTGTATGTTTCTGTTCCAGGAGTCTAAGGGGATAAATTATGGACATATGGTGGCAATACAGAGGCACAGAATGGCATTGCAGCACAGCAGACATATGATGTCAGCAAGGTACGGCAGTATACATGCATAGCTCCCAAGGTGCATATGTGTAGAACAGTCTATAAGGGATGATAGGGGCAGTCAGCATAATCATGCATTCGTACTTTGTGATAAGGTCTGTTACCCTTGCTACGTGTCACCTGGTTTTTCTGAACTTACAAATCTAGAAGGTGTGGTGATGGAGTTGACACATCTACAAATATCCTGTGTCCGGGTCAGACAGGTGGCAGACATCAGTTATAAGTATGTAGAGCAGGACAAGTTAGGTCCTGCAGCTAGTCAGAGCACCATAGAATGCATAACCATTGCATGGAGATAGCCCATATGGGCATGTCCGTGGTGCTGGAAGAGGATATACTTACACATACACAGGGTTGGCTGATGTGTGATTAGAACCCCTACCTATCTGCTATTACACACTATAGCTTGCAGTACTTATCACATGCACCACATAGTTTATCTGATATTAGACTGTCTTCAGCACTCTTAAGGTGGATGACATCAGCAGGCCTTGTTGAGGAGGGCAATGTAGAGGCCAGCAGCTAGTGACAGGACCATAAAATGTGTTACCATTGCATGGAGTTGGCCTGTATGGGCATGTCCATATTGCTGCAAGGGGCTATATTTACACACACACAGAGTTGACTGTTTTGAGATTAGAACCCCTACCTATCTACTACTACACACTATAGCTCACAGTACTTATCACATGCACCACAGGTTATGTCTGTTGTATATGTGATTGCAGGCACAGTACTTATGAAGTAAGCAAAGTAGCCTTGAGTTAGACATCATGTGTGACCTGCAGAGTGATATTGCTTGGTACTGTTTTTGTATCTAGTGTCCTAGGAGTGTGATACCTATTAATATCCCAGCTATGTGTGTACACTTACCAGTATGGCCATATGTCGCTGGTTGCAGTTAGATAGGCAGCCATGTGGCCAGGGACAATATGGCCAGTCCAAGGCATGTGTTGAAGCCTTTGTACATTACAACACATACTCACCTGTGTCTGTCTATAAGATGACATTCTGTAGGCATAGGGGTCTGTGGGTGAGTAGATTATGTACTGTTGCAGCCTTGGTCTGGTTCCTTCAGACAACTGTAATGTGTAAGTGCAGATAACCTCAGCATTCCGTGGGTATGTGGGGACATTCTTGCATCCCTATATATATATATATATATATATATATATATATATATATATATATATATATATATTATATATATATGTGTATATAACTATAAATGTTTATAACAGGGATGTCTCTATAAATGTTGCTGTTTGTGTACATTATGTAAATGTGTTAGGTGGATATATGTGGAGAGTCTATGTATCAATCTAATTTATATAGCTATATATATATATATATATATATATATATATATATATATATATATATGTGTATGTATATATATATATATATATATATATATATATATATATATATATATATATATATATATATATATATATATCAGAATCATATGTATATGTGATACATACTGATAGATACACTAATCATGTGTGAGGGGGATAGGGACAGACATATATGTATATGTAGCTATCTGTATGTACAGATGTATTTCCACATAACAGGTCTTTGTGCGGAAGAGGCAACATACTTGTGCTCAAGTTAGCTAAGTGTAGGAGTTTGCCCACTGGGACTGTCAGTACTTACAAGGTGACTCCATGCCAGAGCCACCTGTACTCCAGTCTGGGATTTTGTGTGCTGTAGACAATGGCTATTGCACCTGTTTCCACAGTACAGCAGTTCCCTGCTGTGTGCTGTACTTAATATGTGACTGGGTTACATAATGTAACACCACATACAGTGACAGTCTGCCTACCTCTCACTGTACATGTTTTTGCAGAATGTCTAGCATTTCACCCCATATATCTGGTCTGTTCCTCATACATTTGTGGTATTCTGTAAAAATATTGTATAATGCAGTCACTGACACATTTAAGTGATGGCCTTTATATCCTGCAGCTATTGTGTTCTGTTGTAACCTGCTATTATACTAGTAACCTTCTAGGTTCATCAGAGAATGTGTGATGTCTGTTTGTAGTTTTGGCCCTTTGTCCCCCATTCTCTCTGACTTTGTCCAGCTTTCTTGCAGTTACAGATTGAGGAGTATGACAGTCTGTGGGAATACCACCATATGAGTACCTCATATGCAAAAGATGTGGATGCTGCCAGATTCAAACCATCACCACCATCATCCATGCTAACGTCCCTAGCCTTGTGAGTCACACCAACTGCCAGACAGAGAGGTGTCATTCCTCACACAATCACCAGCACACAAACATACATTGTCACCCCTGCATTACGTGAGACATACAATGTGTGGCCAAGTTCTATGTCACAGCCCTAGAATTAACTAGTCTGCTGATATATCATTGCAGGATTACTGTTGCAGCAGTTGTATGGCAACACTGATGTCTTGGGGATGGGGATGACCAGTCCATGCTCTGCTGGCATTGACAATTGTGCGACTATCCTGTGACCCCACTATTTGCCATCTCCCTTGAATAATGTTGTCCCAAGTGGCTGTTAGGTCTCTCCAAGTATCCCAGTAGCCCACTATATTCCCTTGCATGCACACGGCAGGTCCATATATATGCTACCATATTCTAGTACCCCTTATAAGTGGTGTATATGTGAGTGACATACCTTGCAAATGCAGCAGTTGACCGACCTGTGGTTTGGGGTGGACTCCATCTGATGCACACAGTACACAGCCAATACATGGTTAGGTACAGGTTGTGTGGGCTGACTGACATCATTTTTACTATATGTATGTGAATCAGAGTAAGGTGTCAGTCTCTAGAGCCCTTGATTGTCAGTGAATGTGCTATGCATTGTCTCTTGACCAAGGCGAGGGCATACTGGGCATGCCTACATCTGCCTACAGGGAGATCCTTGGGGTTTCCTCCTCAGAGTCCCTCTGTGGATGTGGGTGTGGGTATGGCAGTGGGGACCTAGGCACTTGTTGGGGCTGTGTATCCCTTCCTTTTGCTGATCCTGCTGCAGTGGTTTTCCACAGAATCATATTGTGTAGCATGGCACATACTTTGAACATCTGTGCACATGTGGCTGGAGAGTACTGCAGGGCTCCACCAGATATATCAATGCACCAGAACCATGACTTCAACATCCCAAACACATGTTCTGTGATGCTCCTAGTTTGCATATGCCTCATTATGACATTCTTCTGTGGGTGTGTGTGCATTTCTGATGGGTTTCATCATCCACTTTTCCAATGCATAGCTGGCATCTCCCATTAAATGTCCATGCAGGATGTCCCCCATAGCAAACATCTAGTACAGCTGTGATGCATGCCAGATATGGGAGTCATGATAACTGCCATGGTTGCCAGCACACAAATTTATGATAATACCCTGGGCATTGCACATGACCTGGAAGTTGATGGAGTGATACCCCTTGTGGTTGACATAGATTCCACCCTCCTCACTGGGTGGTGCCTTGATGTGTACATGAGTGCAGTCTATGGCACCCAGTACCTCAGGGTCCAGGCTCCACCAGATATCACCGGAACCATGACTTTAGTATCCCAAATACACATTCTTTGATGTTCCCAGTTTGCATGTGCCTCATTATGACATTCTTCTGTGGGTCTGTGTGCATTTCTGATGGGTGTCATCATCCATTTTTTCCAGTGCATAGCTGGCATCTCCCATTAAATGTCCATGCAGGATGTTCCCCTAGCAAACATCTGGTACAACTGTGATGCATGCCAGATATGGGAGTCATGATAACTGCCATGGCTGCCAGCATACACATTTATGATAATACACTGGGCATTGGACATGACCTGGAAGTTGATGGAGTGATACCCCTTGTGGTTGACATAGATTCTACCCTCCTCACTGGGTGGTGCCTTGATGTGTACATGTGTGCAATCTATGGCACCCAGTGCCTCAGGGTAGTGTGCTACATGGTAGAAGTGTTGCATACTGCTGGCCCTCTCCTCAAGGGTGTGGGAATGTAAATGTGCTCACTGGCATGTGGTAGCATAGCATCCAGAAAATGGTGGAGTACCCTGGATGCTGATGCCTGCAAGACCCCCATCATGTCCCTAGTTGGTGTTTGGAAAGTACCTGTAGCTAGTACCCTAAGAGCCACACGTACCTTTGTTTCCACTAGGATGGGTTCCCCTCTGTTGGCTCTGGGTCTGAGTTGAGGGCAGCAGAGCTCAGTGAGTTCTTGTAGCATGTCCCTGTCCACCCTGTAGTGTTCTACAATCTCTAGGTCATGTAGCCCCTAGAAGGTTACCCGGGGTGTGAACACTCTTCTCCATTTTAGTCTAGGCCTATAGTCAGCAGCTGCAGCAGCACTGACCTCACATCTAGCACATACAAATGTAACAGACCCTTAACAGCCCCTAGAATTCCTTCAGTTAAAAATCCCAAGTCTGTACTCCACTGGTGCAGAGGGGTCTATATAACCTTATGGAAAGCTGATAAGAGCGAATGCTCTTTGACTGACCCCTAAATCTCAAACGCACTAAATAACGAAGACTCGGAACAGTGATTTTTTTTCCCCAGGGAAAAAAATCTGTTTTGCAAAAAAAAAAAGTTTTTTTTTTTCATAACAGCATGTTTGCACACTGCAGCACACCCTGCAGACATACCCACATCATTAAAAAATAAAATTATTTTAAATTATTTCCCATATGGTTTTGGACACATGGTGGATAATTTTGCACATATCTGTGTCTGCTATGCTATTTCTGTCCACTGAACTACACTTTTGCAGCCCCTGTTTCCGGTTTAAAATCCTGTACATGGAATTTTTCCATGTACACTACAGACACCAACATGGGGTCTGCAGGGCTGCCTATCTGCTTGCTGGAACGCTCTATCTCCCTCATTTGCATGGAATTCACCTGCTTATGAGGTGATTTGCATGCCATGGATACTTCTGTATTGGCATGTGCATGTGTACTGCCCAGCTCTGTTTACTGGATTGCAAACCTGCTTACTTTCATGTAAGCAGTGTGCCATGATGCCTACATGGAAAACAAGTCTATGTAGGCTTTATTAAATTCCCCCCATAGACAGTACAGTGTTTGTAGTTTTATAAATGAAGGGCTGTATGTTGATTTCCTACATTTTGACAGAACAATCTATACTCTACAGAATTATACATGTCATTCCACAGGAGTTGTACATATTGCTACTTGCTTGACACGCGCATGCTTTTATGTAGGAATGACAAGTAGAAAATCTTCTAAGAGGCGGAAGGAAAGTGTATGCTGTCATAAGTTATGATGTCAACAATGCACTGTTTATACATAATAAAAAAGTCACATCATGTAAAAAGTATTTCATTGTTACAGGTTTTGTCTTTAAAGATTTAAGAGGAGGTAATTTTAAGAATGCCTTGGAGAGTAAGGAGACCATTTGGCAGTTAATGTTACAAGCTGATAAATATGCAGGAACTAATGAAACAATCAATATAAAATATTTTTTATATGGTAAGAGGTTGGTAAACTAAAATAATAGTTAAACAGGGCTTATTTATAATTATATAGTTAGATTTTCTATTTGTAAGATGTTTTTTAATTCAAATTTATTTATTCATATTTGTCTTCTAGGGTAGAGCACTGATATCCATGGACCTTTTTCAGATTCAGCCTAGGAGCAGTGCCTGGTTAAGTGACTTGCTCAGAGTCCCACAGTCAGACAAAGGAGGCTGAGGGAATCAAACCTTGCACCACATGAAACAGCTTGTTAATAGCTCCTTAATCTTCTAAGCCAATTCCCAGGGTGATGGTATAATATTACCAATGCAAAATGCTGGGAATGTTAGGAATGCCTACATTCATAGGTCATGTGATTAGGGGCATTTATATCACGTTATCGAAAGATGAAAATAGCAAACGCTATTTCATCGACCCCAAAACATCTAAACATGAAAATATCGAACATTCAGATCAGCGAATTTTTTCCCATGGAAAAAATTTGCTGATCCGAAACACATACACACAACACAAGCACATCAAGCAAACAGCAACCACACACATACACTTAAATTCCTACATCTAATGCTACACTAAACTAAACATACACTACTATCTACCCACTTACCTTAACCCAAACAATAACCCTAAGGTCCGTCACTATCGCACACTCACCTAACCCGCACCCTAACCCTAACTCACTTAAACTGCCCCTAACCCTAAAGTCTGTCACTATCGCACACATGCCTAACCCACATCCTAACCCTAACTCACTTAACCTGCCCCTAACCCTAACGTACAAACAATCGCACACTTACCTGAACCCAACCCGTAACTTTCCACCACCGCACTAAGAATAGCAAAGCCACAGAAACGGCCAACTGAATTCTTTCCCGAGGAAAGAATTCGCTGTTCTGCAGCTTCGCTATTCTTAGCGTTTGCTGAATAGTGTTCGATATCAGAACATTCGAAGTTTCAATACTTTGATGTTCTGATGTAGACCCGATTAGGGATGGGTATTTTAATGGATACTTTTTTTAATGCTGTTCTGAAGAAGTTCATCAATAATTTATGGCAAAAGCATTTAATAAACTGCATTTATTGTGATTTTTAAGTTTCCACTCATCTGACCTGCTAGATGCTTTCTTTGAATTAGCCACTTTGTTTTGGATTGTCCCCAGGATCATGTGCCTTGTATTATTTATTTAACTATTTTCTTTAACCTATTTTCTGTTTGATTTTCCATGTATAATAAACTAATCTCAATAAATCCATGCATCTGTATAAACATGGGGAGGTTATTGTTAGTGCAATTGGTGTGTGATCTGAAATATGTCGATTGTGGATCTCATAGTCTGTGATGCATTCTAAGTCTTTTCTATTGAATCAGGAATAATCTAGTTTGCTCCTCTGAAGTGTTTCGTTCCTAGAAAATATATACCACAATTTGCGATCGATGTACATATTTCTAAATATTCACTCGTTCATTACTGACTTTCTTTTTGGATATGTCCTAACTTTATTGTGATATTCCTTTCACCCATCAAGTCTGTTCAAGTCCTTGTCTATTATAACATTGAAGTACCAGTACATAACAGTCTGGCATTGTTTAATCCCATCTCCAAAAAACACTAAAATAAGGACAAGTCATCCGCATTATGGGCATAATGTTCTCTTCATCTACATTACTGGCATAATGTTCCATGTTACAAGTTTTACACTCTTCATCATGTCTCACTACATAATCACCTACTCTTCTTACAGATCTTCCCTGGGTTCAATAATGCCTACACTAAGTGTACACTAAGTCTGGGATTCACTAATGCCTACACTACATATACACTAAGTCTGGGATTCATTAATGCTTACACTAAGTGTACACTAAGTCTGGGATTCAGTAATGCCTACACTAAGTGTACACTAAGTCTGGGATTCACTAATGCCTACACTAAGTGTACACTAAGTCTGGGATTCACTAATGCCTACACTAAGTGAACACTATGTCTGGGATTCACTAATGTCTACACTAATTGTACATTAATCTGGGATTCACTAATGTCTACACTAAGTTTGGGATTCACTAATGCCTACACTAATTGTACATTAATCTGGGATTCACTAATGCCTACACTAACTGTACCACTAAGTCTGGGATTCACTAATACCTACACACACTAAGTGTACATTAATCTCGGATTCACTAATGCCTACACTAAGTCTGGGATTCACTAATGCCTACACTAAGGGTACACTAAGTCTGGGATTCACTAATGCCTACACTAAGTGTACACTAAGTCTGGAATTCACTAATGCCTACACTAAGTGTACACTAAGTCTGGGTTTCACTAATGCCTACACTAAGTGTACACCAAGTCTGGGATTCACTAATGCCTACACTAAGTGTACACTAAGTGTGGGATTCACTAATCCCTACACTAACCCCGGGATTCATGAAGCTTGTGCCAGGTGCAGGTGTAGCATTGGCATTCCAACACCAAATATGGCCGGCGAGCAATCCAGGTACGAGCTGTTTCCACGTGCACTACCTGCGTGTATGCTATGCCCGCACTGCTCCCGGCCCATGTATGCTAATTACCCCATTTGCAGCAGTGTAGCATGCAAATGAAAGTATTTAGTGAACCAGGAAGTGGTGCAGGCATAGTGTAAGCATGCAGAAATGTAACCTGTAAAAAACGGTTTACATTTTTGCAAACATGAAATCGGAGTCATGACAGCTGACCAAACACATGTATTATATTGTTAATATATGCCAATGGCTAAATATATAGCCATTGGCATAAAAAAACATGTACAAAATATAAAAATAACATTTAATTTTTTTTTCACACTATCGCTAAGTTTAAGTGCAGGGCAGCGGCGAGCAAACGGGATCGCAAGGAAAATAGAAAAATATAGAATAAAACTCCAATGTAACACATATCATGATTTCCCCATAATAGTCAATGGCAGACATGTTACACAACACCATGGTGCAAGGGTTCCTAAGGGGCTGTGACAGTGTTTTGTGCAGTAGCTAGGAATTAGTAGGCAATTCCATGCAAATGAGAGGAGTAATAGTGAATCACAGATTCCCCGCTGGTGTAAGGATGCACCTCACAGCGTAGCATTATAACACCGAGGTGTGCCCTTGAGATAAAGATGACATCAAGAGAGGGGTGTGTCGCCTTTGCTGTAAGCACATTGTAGCATTGTTAATCCGGTTTGCCCGTAGCTAAACAAATCTGCAGTAAAGGGGTGTGTTGAACTGGCTATAGCTTTGCTTAGCTGAGAGCACACAAGGTAACCGAGTATGCATGTGAATGGAGATTAAAACGGGCTTAAACTCGGTAAATGGGTTTGCGTGGCACACACTGGAGCTGAAACAGGAAGGATATAGGCAAAAAATAAGGAAATGCTGCAGCAGGGAAATTGGAGTACAAATGACTAATTAACATCTAGGAACCTGCAGTGGGCCATTGACAACAGCTAACAAGGCTGCAAGCAGCTACCTGCAGAACAGAAAAGGGGAGGGGCTGTACTACAAAGAAAACAGTAAAGTGTCACAGCAGAACAAAGCAGAATTGTATTATATCAGCTACAAGACACATGTTGCAACACATGACTGGGTAGGGAAAGTACAAAACAAGAAAGTTGGCAGGTGGATGCATGCCTGACAATGGGATGGGGATCCAGGTTTAAAAGTGAATTAAAGGGCAACAGATTAATCAAGGCAGGCAAGCATAACTCCACACTACAGGACCCACACTTGCAGTACTCAATGTAAAATCCATAATTAAGATACTCTGCAACTGGAATTGCTCATACACAGCCAATGACATCAGCAGCATCCAGCACCTCACACACACTTGTGTATTCCCATACACTCTGCACCATTGGTGTATACATACAGGGAACTTTTAATATGTACATGTTAGGGGCTGCCATAGCTTTGATCCACCAGCATGTGTTGGAGACTGAAGATGGTGTGGAAGATGATGCTGACAACCACCTCAGGCACCAGAGGAGGAGAATAGTGTTCAGACCCAGGGTAACCTACCAGGGGCTACATAATCTGGAGATAGTAGAGCATTACAGGGTGGACAGGGACACCCTACAGCAACTTGTGGAGCTGTGCCGGCCACGCCTCAGAGCCAGAATAAACAGAGGGGAACCCATCCCAATGGATATGAAGGCATGTGTAAGCCTGAGAATACTAGCCACAGGTACCTTTCAAAGGCCAACTGGGGATATCATGGGGATCTCACAGGCATCAGCATCTAGGGTAATTCAGCAGTTCCTGGATGCCATGTTACCACATGCCAATGAGCACATATACTTCCCCCAAATGCAGGAGGAGTTGGCCAGCAATATGCATTTCTTCCACCATGTGGCAAAATACCAGGAGGTATTGGGTGCAATAAACTGCACTCACATGCACATCAAGTCACCACCCAGTGAGCAGGGTAGGCATTACATAAATCTCAAGGGATACCCCTCCATCAACTGCCAGGACATGTGCAATGCCCAGGGCATTATCATGGATGTGTGTGCTGGCAGCCCTGGAAGCTATCACTACTCCCACATCTGGCATGCCTCACAGCTGTATCAGGTATTTGCCAGGGGGGGCATCCCATATGGCCACCTGGTGGGGGATGCTGGCTATGCACTGGAACCGTGGATGATGACTCCCATCAGAAATGCACACACACCCATGCAAGAACACCATAATGAGGCACACGCACAAACCAGAATCATCATAGAGCATGTGTTTGGGATGCCTAAATCACGGTTCCATTGCTTGGACATATCTGGTGGAGCCTTGCAGTACTTTCCAGGCACATGTGTCCACATCTTCATAGTATGTGCATGCTGCACAACATGATCCTGCGGAAACAACTGCAGCAGGGACAGAATGGTGAAGGCCCTCACAACCCACCACCATTGACAAGGGCCCCACAGGCACAGAGGTACTCAAACCATGAACACCCTGAGCCAGCCCCAGTAGGCAGATGGAGGCGTGCCCAGTATGCCCATGCCTTGGCAAGGAGGGACCGTATAGCACACACACTGACAGTGGAGGCACCTAGGGAATGACACCTTTCTCCACCTGCACACACAGTAAAAATGGACGGCACACACACAAGACTACCTGTAAATTGTCATGTATAGGCAGTCTACTGTGTGCATCCAACATAGGCAGCCCTCAACTATTCCACACACAACTGCTATTGGCACAAGGTAAGTCAACACCTGAACAGTAAATTAAGCTATCAGCATGTGCTGATACTGTATGTATAGGTTCCAAGGTTCCTAGGTAGGTACTTGGCTAACTGCCTGAGGGCATTCATAAGCCTAGCCAAAATGTGTCAGCTTTTGCCACCCCATTGATTAATTAATTGACCCTCTGTGAAGCAGAGCCAATGGCGGGATCCCTGGGGTGTATCTACTGTTCCCCATCCACTCTTCAAGGTTTCTCTTCAAGAGTGTTAGTGAGGGGCTCTGTATAATGTAATTAGGGATGTTGTTCCAAAGCATGGGGAGTTTCTGTGACAGGAATCTGTCCTTCCAGCATGTTTTAGTTATTGTTGTGGTAAGGTTTAGCTCACTACAGCGTGTGGCTCACTGTGACATGGATTCCCATAGGTGGAGCATATCCATTAAGCCTGAGTTGGACATGGCTTTGTTGGTCAGCAGAGATCATCTCTGAGTAAATGGGATGCCACTGAGTAAAGCAGAAGTTTATTCAGTCTGGCTGCATAGGACATATATTTGAGGCCAGTAATCGGAAATGTCTTCTGAGGTACATCCCAAATGGGTTATTATACTCTATGATGGGACTGATGAGTGATGCGTAAAGGGGCACTATAACCTCAGTTTGTCTAGATGTGAAACTTTTAGTAATCAGATGGCCTGCATAGAAGGATGTCCTAACTAATTTGGAGATATGATTGTCAAAGGAGAGATCACTATCTACCTTAGTCACCAGATCCCCTATTACCTTGTCTGTATTAAGGTGGCTGCCACTTATGTCTTAATATGTGGGTGTTTAACTTTTCCCAAATGGAATGACCATGCAGTTCGTAGCACTTAGCTTGAGGCCATGACTTTGACACCCTCTGTCAGTCTCTGTGAGGCCCTTTGAAGGATGTCTGTGTCAGCTGGACTGTCAATTATGGCTCCCAGTTTGCAGTCATTGCCAAACATGGTCTGCCGTAGTCCACCAGTGTTTGCCTGTGCCTCTGAGAAGTATATGTCAAACAGTAGGGGTCCTAGGACTGAGTCCTGTGCAACAGCAGTTGTGACTGGTTAAGAGTTAGACCTGGAGGCTGCTAGTCTTACCATTTGGGTACTGTGTGTAAGCCTGTTGGCAACCCATCCTGTGATGTATGGGTTCATGTACAGGCTGGTGAATGTAGCAATAATACCTGAGTGGGGAATGGTGTCAAAAGCCTTGGTGAGGTCCAGATAGTATGTGTGAACTACCTCTCCCCTCATCTAATGCCTTGGTGACCTTCTGCAAGACATCAAACAGGCTCAGTAGGCATGATCTGCACTCAACCAAGCTGACCTGGGTTGGGTCAAGTGTTTCAAGGTTACCAGTGTTTTTGTTAATGAGTGTCATGAGGATGCGCTCCATAGCTTTGCAGAACAGGCTAGTCAGGCTTATGGGGTGGTAGTTACCATGGTCAGTTGTGTTTCCACCTTGGTGGAGTGGAGAGAATAACACATAGAATGTTGACAGTCCCAGTGTCTTGAGACGAAACTTACCAAAAAAATGGCAATTCAGCAGCTGAAAAGTGTGTACGAAAGCCAGTGGAACAAATGAAACAAATGCCTTCAAAAACCAGTGATATCCACAGCCAAACTCTCAGCAGCTAGATAAACTTTTAGAAAGCCAGTGGAACAGATGAAACAAATGAAACAAATGTCTTCAAAAACCAATGGTATCCTCAGCCAAACTGTAATATTATTAAACGAAACACAGAATAATCCAACAGGTTAAGCGCTTTCACTTGCTAAATGGCAAGCTTCTTCAGAACAAGTTGAAACAAGCCTCTCAGCACTTAAATAAACTTTTTGGTGCCAAAATTCAAAATACACAATGCTTCATATTAAAGGTATATGACACCTAAAAATACACATAGTGCAAAACCTATTATTATAAAAATCCTATCTATGCTAATACATAATGTGAACAAATACAATGTATAATATATATTATAAAATATAAATCTAAACCTTAAAAATATTTTAGTATTAAATATTTGTATGTATAATGCCTGGGTAATACAGAACAAATTATTACATATCCATCCAAACTGTCCTATAAAAACTATAAGAATCTAAACAACAATACAATAAACAATGACCAAAATATATATCCTGTCCTAAATCTAGCTATCTATAAAAATATATTGTAACAAAATTGTACCATCAATATGATGTGAATATTTGAATATAAATGTAAATAAATATAAAATTTGGTATGCCTGTTTGTGTCTTATAATCACAAATTAACTGTTGCATATGCCACTAAACCCAAATTCAACCCATAGCTAGCAAAGGTTTAATAGAAATAACGTCATTGAGTCCTGGTGGGGTTGAAGCATCCAATAAAACCTGCCACCAATACTCTTTGTATGATAACAGACCCTTGGACCAGTTTTTAATATATCTCAATCAGAGTAGCAACTTTTTAAAATTCACTTCGTACAGCAATGATTTTGGTGTACCCTACTTAGACACATGTGTTTCTAAAATGGGATCTGGGTTTAAGTCAAGAATTTATAGAAAAAATACCTTTTCCAACAGTTATTTAGAATTTTCCAGTTATCATCCCAGGAACAGGTTTATCAACATTTATAAAGGACAGATCATACGTGCCATCCGAATGACTTCTGTATACAAAGACATGATAGAGGAAGTGGCACATATCACGACTATGTTACAGGAAAGAGGGTATGATGACAAGATGATGGATAGGGTAGTCAGCAAACTATTCAAGGATGGACATTTACATATAAACCATTGTTGGGCTTATATTATGCATCAGGGCTGACTGATGAGCCACCAGTACATTCCCTAGAAGATAATCTATCATATGGGAAATATTGTGTGTTGGAATATGGACCATATATAGGTAAAGTTAAGAACATCTTGACTACTAATTGGAATATCATTGCTATTGATGAGGAATTGGTTAGTATTTTAGGGACTGGACCCAGATTTGTGTATAAGATGGGGTACAACATAAAGAAATATTTAGAGAAAAGGAATTTAAAACCAATATCTTATGACTCTTATACTAAAAAATGTGGTAGTTGTAAACAGTGCAGTCACATTCTTCAGGAAAAAAGTATAACATTGGAAAATATAAATAGTACAAAAATAATATTCAAACAAGGTAATTGTTGCAATAAGATGGTTGTATATATGGCTAAATGCATGGCATGCTCAGGATTTTATATAGGAAAAACTGAGAGGAAATTTAATAAACGGATATATTCTCATTTATATAGTATCAGGACAAAAGATGAAAAGAATGCTCTTTTTAGACATATCAAAAAATGTGGAGACAGGCACTATTTCCAGTTTGCTATTATTGACAGTGTTCAACTTGATATGGGGGGTGGACTTCAAGGGCCTGTTATCATACAAAGAGTATCGGTGGCAGGTTTTATTGGATGCTTCAACCCCACCAGGACTCAATGACGTTATTTCTATTAAACCTTTGCTAGCTATGGGTTGAATTTGGGTTTAGTGGCATATGCAACAGTTAATTTGTGATTATAAGACACAAACAGGCATACCAAATTTTATATTTATTTATATTTATATTCAAATATTCACATCATATTGACGGTACAATTTTGTTACAATATATTTTTATAGATAGCTAGATTTAGGACAGGATATATATTTTGGTCATTGTTTATTGTATTGTTGTTTAGATTCTTATAGTTTTTATAGGACGGTTTGGATGGATATGTAATAATTTGTTCTGTATTACCCAGGCATTATACATACAAATATTTAATACTAAAATATTTTTAAGGTTTAGATTTATATTTTATAATATATATTATACATTGTATTTGTTCACGTTGTGTATTAGCATAGATAGGATTTTTATAATAATAGGTTTTGCACTATGTGTATTTTTAGGTGTCATATACCTTTAATATGAAGCATTGTGTATTTTGAATTTTGACGCCAAAAAGTTTATTTAAGTGCTGAGAGGTTTGTTTCAACTTGTTCTGAAGAAGCTTGCCATTTAGCAAGTGAAAGCGCTTAACCTGTTGGATTATTCTGTGTTTCGTTTAATAATATTACAGTTTGGCTGAGGATACCATTGGTTTTTGAAGACATTTGTTTCATTTGTTTCATCTGTTCCACTGGCTTTTTAAAAGTTTATCTAACTGCTGAGAGTTTGGCTGTGGATATCGTTGGTTTTTGAAGGCATTTGTTTCATTTGTTCCACTGGCTTTCGTACACACTTTTCAGCTGCTGAATTGCCGTTTTTTTGGTGAGTTTCGTCTCAAGACACTGGGACTGTCAATGTTCTATGTGTTATTCTGTTCAGCAGTTGTTTGGAATGTTGTTTGTGCTGGTTCCTTCACCTTGGTGGAGTGGAATAACCGTTGCTATGCGCCATTGTTTGGGCATGTAGCCTGTGAAGAGGCTGAGGTTAAAAAGCTTAATTAGGTTGGGGGTAAGTTCGTCTTGTAGTGTTTGCAAGACGCAGTCTGGGACACCATCTGCCTCCATTGATGCTGTGTTTTGCCATTTGAGAGGGCTATTTCCACCTGTGTGTCTCTGATGTCTGGGATACTGTACTTTTCGGGTATTGTTGTGGGCTCTTTAGGGGGTGAAGTTTGCACTGAATGTATCTGCAAGGATGTTGGCGATATCAGTAGGTTCAGTATATTTTGTGCTATATTGCACCGGCACAGTGCAAATCTGTCTGTTACCACTTAGATCCTTGACATAGCCAAAGAAGGCTTTGTGGTTATCTTTCAAATACTTGCCTATTTTCCTGTTGAAGTTAGCCTTGGATGATTTCATGAGGGACCTAAGTTTCTTACTAATACTGGTCATGGATGTGTGCCCTTCTTGGGATTTGCTGTTTTTCTGGACTACTGTCCTACTTCTGTTGTATACCCTGTTTATTGCAGGGGTCCACCAGACTGGTGTCCTTGTCTTGGAGGAGCGAGTCTTGGTTTATCAGTGATGGCACGATCCATACATCCTTGTAGGTGCTTATAGAGTGCATTTGTAAATCTGTATCTTGAGCAGTGTTTTCCCTTAGCATGTGGGCTGTGAAACCTCCCACCTCTGTCTTTAGTACTGTGAAGTTAGCTGTAGGAAAGGTTTTCACTGTGGTTTCCTTGGGTGGGGGAGATGGTTGGATGTGGAAATCATCAGTAAATAGTTCATGGTCAGATCTAACCAATGACCGATTTACCTCTGCTGTGGTGCACCTGTGGCCCATGTTGGTGATTACCACTTCTAGTATGTTTCCACCTCTGGTTAGGGAGTTTACCATCTGATGCAGGGCATTTGAGGTGATAAATTCCAGGAAGCGCTGGGCTGGAAGTGAGTACTTGAGTAAGTTTCCCAGTTAATGGTAGGGTAGTTGAAATCGACCAATACCAGTGTGTTCGGTAAGACTGTCATGTTTTTCACTGTCTCCAGGTAGGTGGAGTGGTGGTCCTGGGTCATGGAGGGTGATCTGTAGCAGGCCGCAGTTTGCATTGCAGTTGTGGCTAATGTTAGCTGCACATGGATGATCTCAGAGGTATCATGCTGTCTCACTAACCTGGAGGTGTAGGTATCCCTGATGAATATGGATACACCCCCTCCATGTCTGTGTCAGTCCATGTTCTGTGGCCGAAATGTGTGGTATGGGTTGTAGTCTGGTAGTGCTGGTGTGTTCTCAGAAGCCTTAAAACAGGTTTCAGTTACTGCACAGATGCTGATGTTGTACATACTGAGGAGTGCTGTGAGTGTGTGCATTTTGTTATTACAACTTCTGGCATTGAGTAGCATAACCCTCATTGATTTTGCTACTGTGCTGTTTACGGAGGTGGGATTCACCTTTGAGACTTGCCTAAAAAAGGCACCATGGGGGCGTCAATAGCCTTGGCCAGTATTCCAAAGCCTAAGGCTGACACATGCAAGCTGGTATCATATTGTTGCATGCATGTTTCCCATCTGTGCTTGTTTCTCATCTTTCCTGTAGGTAACCTACTGGTAAGCAATAGAAAGCCTTAAACTGATACAAGTCTTCTAGCTTCCAAGATAGGCTTTTGGAGTGATTAAGTATCAGTGTTCTGTATGTTCTTGCTGTACTTAACTGTTTTCTGACTACATGGTGATTTTTCACTGTATATTGTGATCTGAAAGCTCTGTTTATTCACATATTATTTCTGTGATGGCCTGCACTTTAGAGGTTCACAGGTAGGTAGTAGGCTATCTGCCCAAGGGCATTTAGAAGCATAGCTACAGTGTGTGGGCTTTCTCTGCACCATTGATGAAGTAACTGAGCTTCTGTCAAGCATAGCCATTTAAGTGATTCCAGGCAGAGTTGCCAGAAGCTGTTGAAGACTGGGGTGGCAGAGGGTGATAGGGGCACTTAGTGATCTACAAAGGGCATGCTAACGTGAAAAATCAACACCATTCAATTTCCCCAACAGGTCTTGCAGCTAAAAAACTTGGGGGGCTCTCCCTCCCCCTGGCTGTATGGTTCTGGGACACATGATCCAAGGGGTGTATATTCTGTTACCCATTCATACATCAAGGTTTTTCTTGAAGTGTGTCATTGAGGGCTATGCCTAATGCAGTTAGGAGTTTAATTTATAGTCTCTCATTTCATTTGTTATGTTTTTATTTCAAGCATAAGTGAAGCTCAGGGGGTTTGGGTGCCTCTGCCCTTTGCTTAACCTAGCTTACACATAGAAATCATCTAAATAGGAACTAGGCAGAAGCAACGTTAATGTCAATAGTGTAATGGTTACAGCATTTGCATAGTATCTGCGCATTCGAGGTTCAAATCCCAATAAAGTCAGGGATGTTTATCATGTTAGAAAGTATACCTTAACTACAGCTTGCATATATAGGTAGTATTTATCAGTATAATAAACATTTGAAACACCCATATAAACCCATGTGTGCTGGAGAGTAAAGTCAACAGAATGTAATGTTATGTAAGCACATAGTGAGATGTTACTTCACTGAAATGTATATATCCTGAGTAGTTAGCAGATGTGGCCGTGTTTGCACACACGTTATAAGTTTTAAAATTTGTTTAACTGTGCTTAACTGCTGCTTTAATGTCGCACAAACACTTTTAAACATGCTTACAACTGCTTAAATGAGCCTTATTCTGGAGTAAAAAAACTTTTTTAAAGCATCACAGGTCTTAAACCCTGAACCATGCACACCATAGTCATGGGACTTACCACTAAACCACCTGAGGTGTATACATGTTTTATGGTCTTTAGACTATACCTTTTACTATAGGCATTCCACAGTACTGACCACAAATGGGACAGTCACTTTGTGTACATATGTACAGTACATTGAAATATACTGTAGTTTGTGAATCAACATATAGAAGTCTACATATGTATAACTGTTAACAATTAATACTAAATATATATATATATGCATGTCAGTGATGTCTGCACACACACACACACACACACACACACATATCTATATATATATATATATATATATATATATATATATATATATATATATATATATATATATCTACAGTTACATCTATAGCTATATATATAAACATCTATGAACACACTTCTTGACACAGAAGCAATCCAAAGGAATTGAAGTGTACACAAAACACATGCAGCGCTGGTATTATAACTATTAATATTAACTTAATTCACCATAGAAGGGAGGGTTGTTGTGTATGTGGAGTTTGGGGTGGGAGAAGAATGATGGGTAATGAAATTATGCATCAAGGAGAGCCTGGGTTGGATGTTCAATAAGTGAACTGGAAGGGATACATGGAGTATGGGGACAATATAAAAAAGGACACAAAACAAGAGCCATTCTCATCCATAATATACCCTTTCAGGTCACATTGCAACACTTAATTCCACAAACATATGAACATTAACATGTAGTATACATATGTACACCAACTGATGATCACATTTCTTTTCAGTAGTGAGGAATGCCCGTAATAAAATGTATGTTCTAAACAGCATAGCATTTGTACATATCTCGGATGCCTTAGAGGTAAAGTCAGTGACTGTGGTGTTCATGGTCTAGGGTTCAAGGGCTGTTAATTTATTCTGAGGGCCAGAATAAGGGCTGTTGGATGCAGATTGATTAAGGCACTTTTAAGCAGTTGTAAGTGTTTTTGCATGACGGTAAGCAGCGCTTAAACACGGTTAAATGGATAAGCTCTTCACAGGTGTAACCTTTGCTTACCGTCATGCAGACCATGGGCAAACTTGCTTACAACTGCTTAAATGTGCGTTAATCACACTTTCCTTACCAGTGCCTGCTCTGAGAGGCAAAATAATAACCACTTCCAGAATTAGAACCCACAACCATTTACACCATCCTCAGAGTAACCTACCACTAAGCTACCTGAAATGTATCTATGCCAGTTGTGAATTCAGACAGGTTAAAACACAAAAGGGAGGATTGTGTGGAAATAGGACAAACCACCGTGTACCCAATGAAAGATGTATGCTATATATATATATATATATATATATATATATATATATATATATATATATATGTACATCTGTATATATTATATATATATATATAGCGAGAGAGAGAGAGAGATATACATAGATACATGTCAATATATAGAGATTTAAATATATGTAGATATATAGATAGATTAAAAATATCTATACATCTATGGAGGTACATATAAATGTATGCAATAATATATATATATATATATATATATATATATATATATATATATATATATACATACATGTGTGTATACAGCATCTGAAGTGTTCAAATTTGAGTATAACATGGACCATAGCAATCACACATTCTTCCACCCCCAAACAATATGAACATAACATGAAGGGTATATGCCAATACACTATTACAAATATGTTCTATGGACATGAGCCAAATAGGGTTAGTCACCAACACAACTACAATGACTGCAAATATCCATGACAGAAATACACAGGCTTCTTTCATTTAGAAAAATGTTATTACATTCCGATGTTTTGCCAAAAGGATTCAAGGACTAACATTACCTACATGCTATACAGGAAGCATTTAACAGTGCCTTAATGAATCAGCCTGCAATTACCATAGTATTAGTCCACTAAGGGATAGGTGTTCACACAGGGAAAGACCCCCACACACATCTAGAATATGTATAAAAGCAGTTCCTACAAACCTGCATCTGCTATGTACACCCACCAACATCTCCCCCACACCCAAACTAATTGCAACAATACATACTGTCATATCATAACCAATTATTCACCCACTGTACGACATCTGCTGAAACCTTGACATACCTGGACAGAGACACACTAATATGGCCCTATGTGAAATAGTTGCTGTTATACAATGGAACAGCTGCTGATTTTACAGGGTTTGTTTTGAACTAATCCTGTTTCAGAGGGTTGAAAAGTAACTACATCAGGAAGTGTTACCAATTACTGATTATCAGCACAGTATGATACACATTTACTCCAAACTAATGATATCTGGTGAGCACACTGTAAACCCCCTAACATTATATGCATAGCCATACAGCCTTGAGCTGGTCAAACATCCTGGCCAGACTGAAACATATGCAGAAGTATTAGGTACAGACAAACCCTGCTCAAGTAGCAATGTTCAGAAATATAACAGCAGTACTCACATTTAGACCAAATCTTCTAGGCATTACACACAATATATTTGTGTTTGTCTCCATACAGCTGTTGCAATAGATTTCAGACAACACTTCCAGGCTGTCTTCCTCACAAATAAGGCAATACTCAATTATACTCCACTGTTGCCATGGTATTGGCTAATGGAGTAGCTGTGCAGCTGATGTGCATGCAATTAACTACTTTGGAACACCAATTGGTGATCAGGATAGCACATATTAATGATCTCTAACTATATAAAGATGCCTTATCACACATTCAAACAATCTGTATATACCTGCAGAACAGTACAAAATACCCAACAGACGATTGAAACACAAACTGAAAAAGATTAAAATACCAGTCAATAACACCTCCAATTACCAAGAAGATATGTATAACATTTAGTATGTCTGTGTATGTAGTATCTGTTCTGTAATAATTACAGTGTAATCAATGCATATAGTGGAAATAGCTATCTTGTAGTGATGTATCGTTGAGCAGTAGTAATGCTTGTAGTATTCTATGTGTGTACTGCTGTAGGTCACAAGGCAAACTCCTCATACACCACAAGGGATGATATATATGGGCTTGGAATTCACCAGTTCTTTTCCAGCCACTGTCAGTGTCAGGGTTGGTCCAACATGTATGTGCTATAACAGGGGATAGTATATGTTGATATATTGCAACAGTAGGCATATGTATGGGCATATTAGTGAGATGAACATGTCAAAGCTGGACTTACTGTGCAACTATTATTTGCATTGTGGGATATTGTGCCAATAACTGTGTAATGTACAGTATTCTAGGCAGATATGTATTCCATTTTACATAGCATTTATGTTATGTTATGCAAACATTAGTTATGTCTATTGGCAATTACAATGCTCAATAACAGGATACATATGAATTGTATTCATCTTGACAGTTTAGCAGCATGATAGCAAAGAAAATTGGAAGAGCTAAGTAACTATCCATGCACATAAGACATGTAATATCCACCTCTCTAGTATCATTTGCAAGCAATAACAGCTGTGCATATGTAGATGTTTTGCAAATGTGTAGTGACCCTTGTTACAGGGCTGGGCCAAATGGCTATGTGCACACTTACATAGAGTGGATATTGGGAGTAGAGACACACTGGTTGAACCTTCAGGTTTGTGTAGCCTAACCTTTCATTGCCAACCTAACAGCCGCTTGCAAATACTGTATGTAAGGTTGTGCACAGTACTGGTAATGAAACAGGCTGCATATCATCTATAACTCCAGTGTAACATCTGCAGTAGGAGTGTAATATGTAGGAGACTGCTGCCCATGTGTAATAGCTGCTTCATAGGTGATGGCTTACACTATCTGATTATATCTGATCATGTTGATAGTGGCAGCAAAGTCTATTGATACTTGACTCTGTTTGGGGAGTGGGTGTCCGTGCCCAACAGAGCTCATGGTTCTGGTGGATATGTGAGTATATACCCAGAAAAGGATACAGACCTGTTGACACTTGCATCATCTGTAATCAACTATCAGGATGTGATGTGCTCCTCAGATGATGATTGCTGCTAAATGTAGCTACTATGTTTCTGTAATAACCAGTGTTGTCACGTCCATAACACAAATATTTACATGTGAGCATCACTGTCTAAAACATCTTCATAAGCAATAAGTAAACTAAATACAGTACTTGGTACTTGTAGTACTGAATGCTCATACAGGCATGTCCACTAGTCAGCTACTGGTGTTTACTAATGTCAGCTTTGTGTATGTAGCCATCCTAGGGGAATGTAATCTCTATGCCATGTACACTGCCAAACCCACCTAACACCACACCCCACACATTATCACTGCTTGAACTGGCCACTGAAAGTTACCTGTCTGTTGGCTACAGCTAGGTAACCTTTCATCCTAGGCTTATAAACGGCCCAGGGCATATAGCCTATTAGTTCATTATGACCATGCATGCTATAGTTGATATCCAACCCTGCAAATGCCATCAAGCTAGCAACTGTCCAATGTGTTTCACATTTGCAACACAGGTAATACATGGCAGGATGCTATACTGCTGTACAGTGCCATGTAGATGTATATGGCAAAACACATACATGCAAAACTTTCTGTGAGCAAGTCTGCAGGGTCACAGGTCATGTCCCTTAAGGCTGTGTATGACTATATATGTGACATATACACAGCATTAAGGTCTCCTTCATTAACATGTACAAATCCAGGCATGTGCTGATAGGTAAAGACACCAGTCCAGGCAAACAGATATGCTCACATCAAGACAACATCCACATGGAGTATGAGCAATGTCATCACTTGACACATACATATATGGTGATAACATCAAATCACCAGTAAGTGTGAAATGTGTGTGAGTTAAACATGTCAGTGGTGTTAGTGTCATGCAGATTTGCAAAGACATATTTGTAATCATAATAAATGTGATACACATGTATGTGCAGCTGTACTTCTGTACTTCTCTAGGAGTTACTGTGACCTGTCTCCGTCATTATGTCTTCCAGGTATGCTGCATGCCAGGCTGCCACCATACACCCGCTTGGAGGATGAGGTCCTCATTCCATACCTCCTTGACAACCATGAAACACTCTTCAGCCATGTGCCACAGGATGCACAGCAGCAGGATGCCCAGTGGGAGGAACTTCGCAGGAGGGTAAATGATGTTGGCGATCACAATTGCACCTATCAGCAGGTGTGCCGACACTTCACCGACCTCATTAGATGGGTGAAACAGCATGCAAATGCAATCGCCAGGGAACATGCTGCAACAGGTGGGGGGGCCACTCACCCAGCCCCCACTCACATGTACAGAGGAGCTACTGGCCAACCTGGGGACACCTGCAGAACTCCATCCACAAGCTTTAGCTGGTATTGTGGAGGAGGGTGTCTCACAACCACTGACCCAGGAGTTGCCTGGTAAGTCACTACTGCACATATAACAACAATATTTCATATAGTTACATGTGTTACTGTACAATATTTAACATAACATCATATGCAAGGCATGTATGCACACATGCCACATACTATAGTTTGCTTCTCTATGTATGCACAGATGTGCATACTCCATAGTATAGTCTATTGTACTGGCTTATATGCTAACATGCACATTGTACCCTGTAGCTATCACACAGGTGTGGATAATGATCTTACTGCTATGGCACTCCTATTTAGGTACCTCTGGCATTTTGCAGTGACAGCAGCCTGTTTCAGGTGAGATTATTATTTATCAGGCTTGATAATGCACAGATCATATTAATTTCATGCTATCTGCCATTGGCCATTTAACACATGTACACATAATGTATGGTGGTCCTGTTAATATATACAGGTCAGACCTGCAATGCATCACAGTGGTTAACCATGTGCAATAATTGAAGACTATATGAAACACCTACACTAAACCTTGCAAACTGTCATTGCCAGATGTGTGGACAGCTGTAAATACAATGGTGGAGGTGTGGTTCACTGTAGGGACATGTACTACAGATCAGCATTACACATGTGGGGAATACAAACAGTACCATACAGAGAGCATATGTGTGCATACACTCTAAATGTTTTGGAGCTGGAGTATGACCAGCCCACAGGATTCACACTTGTGGATTATGCCCTCACTATGAATTTCACACAATGTCATGTGCTATATGACATGTCGTG
Source organism: Protopterus annectens (assembly GCF_019279795.1). Lineage (NCBI taxonomy): Eukaryota > Metazoa > Chordata > Ceratodontiformes > Protopteridae > Protopterus > Protopterus annectens. The sequence continues at coordinate 574,898,381 of NC_056727.1, read as the reverse complement.
ACATTTTGTGGGCTGACTGCAACACTGGTTAACTATCCTACAAAACATGATATCTCACATCCCAAATATACCACCCTTTGTCTGCATAACCCTGTCCTCAGTGGAGCATATGACATCTATGGGTGTATGTCATGTGGGACAACACTGACATGTGAAATAGATGCCCATCACAACCATTGGACAAAACATGTTTACACATGGCCATGGAGGATGGCCAGAGACATGAAGCAACACACACAGTAGAAGAGATGTACATGTGTGTACACTCTGTTGGCTCGATACAATACAACTATGGCCTTTGTGTAATGGTGATATTGCAGATGTGACACACTAAACATCATACAGGCCTGTGCACAGCTTGTGTAGGCATGACATCTAACCACCACATAACATGTCTTGAACATCTTGAGTGTGTCACAACTTGAAAGCTTTTACCTATACAGTATCCAAATACATACATGTGTTGCACAACATACACATACAACCACATTAGGAAACAGATACAGTACATTCACCTTGCTGGCGTCAGACATCACTGTCATGCTTGCTCCTCATGTGTGTGAGGTACAGAGATGGCATGTGGGACATGGAGTACTGCTAAGTTAGCCATGTCTGGACATAGTTGCCAGGCATCAACAATATGACTGCAGATGTGCAGGGGTGTCATCTGTATACCCTTCAGTGACCTGTGTCACACATTCCACAATAGGGTTTAGTGTGTATACACCTCAGTGACGTGGGTCACATTCCACATTAGATATGTATTGTATCTGAACACAGTCATGGCTATGAACTGTGTCTGCAACTCACACTGTATAGCAATAGTGAAGCCACATGATGCCCTGCAATGGCTATGCACATCAGCTCAATGTGCAGTATGTCACTGTATATCTGTAGAGTGGACTGACAACTTTGCGTCAGCTGAAGGTCCATGTTAGTATAACACGTCTCTGCATTGGGACACCATTACCTCACTGCATATTTGAAAGGACACCATTGTGTTAAACATGTATGCATGTCATTCAACACGTCAGCAGAAGACATGTCATACTACATGTGATTGGCGAGGTCATAGGCCACACATCAGGCTGGTATACTGTTAACCTGTGCTGGTCTGTGGCACCATTGCAAAGTAGGGACAGCCATGCCAAACGTGTGTACAGCCACATGCACATTGTCTGTAGACTCAGCTAAGGGGTAAGCAGAATAATGTTGAACAGACATGCACTACTTTGGGGGAGATATGCAAGCTAAGGCTCAGGCAAACATAGTATTCATTCAACATACCCTTCTGCTCATGTCCTCCTCACACATAGGGGCAGTGGCCAATACAAAGCATCAGTGGCAGATGTACACAGATCAGCAATGGTCTGTTAAAATGTAGGGTATGTTGCACAAAACATGGCAGTGCGGTGCAACGGTGCATTGTGTTGCAGGTTTGGGGCATAACCTACTAACACAAATGGTGCAACACAGGGATGTATGCTAACTACTACTATAATTGTGTAAGGTGCATGCCTTCAGCTATAACACATGCATGCTGTTGTGTGCAGCTCAAGGATGTTTGATAACTACCACTATAATTGTCTAAGCTGAATTCCTTTTGCCATATCATATGCATGTTGCATGCAGTTGGGTGCCATATCGTGTGTCTCTGTCTGTTTCTGTCTGTGTGTCTGTACTGTGCTGTATAACTTGTAATGTACAGTTATTGTCTGCTCCTCACAGGTGTTGATGTAGGTGAGTTGCCCTCCTGTGGTCTACTTGATGTTAGTGTCCCCACAGACTCTAGCAGTGATGATGAAAGTATGATTGAGGCACAGGCAGGGTTGTCAGGGGTTGAATCTGTGCCATTGGTTGCCATTCCACCTGTATCCTTCTCATCCCTGCACACAGTTTTCATGCCTACACATACCCCATCACCAGTGGCCATAGTGGAAGGACAGTTGGTGGGTGGTAGCATGGAACAGGAATGTGTGGAGACTATGGAAGGTGTGCCTGCACACCATGATCCCAGTCAACTGATTGGTGATGTCCCACACATGCATATGCCCAGGACTGCTTGTAGGAGGACTTCTGGCCAACATGCCCCTGCAAGACATAGCACATCAGCTGGTGTCACCAGATGCATGTTTCTGGCTGTAATGGAGGTACAGGCGCATGCTGAATGGCACAATAGAGAAGGTCTGAGGCTTCAGAGGGCTGTTGTCCGTTCTTTATATGACATCATCCAGGCAATTGCAAATGCTCACCATCATCTAGCAGATGTTTTGGATAGACGATTGGGTGACATGGTGGGAGTCCTTGACCATGGCATTTCAATCCTCGAGCATGGAATGTCTGTGCTAGAACATCTGGTGGGAGTGAGGCATCGGGCACATGAACATAGGCCAGCTACATCACCTGTTGAAGGTCTATGTGAACATGCTACTTCACATGCCCACTCCCAGAGTGGTGGTAGCAGCAGCAGTGCAGCTGGTGCTGTGCTGTCCACACCAGGACACAGCAGGTCATGTGCACGTGGTCCTGGACAGTCCCAACAGGGACACAGTTCCAATGGACATGTGTCATCAGACAGTACCCAATTTGGACCTCTGCCTGGTAGTGCCCGTGCAATCCCTGGAAGGCACAGGTCACGTGGCCATGGCCGGACACCATGAACTGTAAAACCTGCCCTGTACAGTCTGCAGCTGTCAACAATACCCCAGTGTAGGCCAGCCACATGCCAGACCTGTGTGCATACATACACACACACACCAGAAACAAATGTAGGGCACCTCAACACACACACGCATAACATCCACACATGCCCAATGAGATAAAAGGCCCTAACCTACACACATGATGTCATCCAATGGTGCAGCCTAGGCCTCTGGCAAACATTATCACCCTGTGCATATGATGATGCCTGTGCCGCATCCCTGTCATCCACACCATCGGTGCAGGGACATGTCCATATGGTCTGATGCACAGGGTGAACATATTAGGAAGACAATTGTAGATTACCACTGTTGAATAGTGTTGACAGGCAACAGACATACCATGTACTACAGTTTTAGAATGCATTTTGTACTTTTGACAGTATGTATCATGTGTAACAACGGTAACTGCATGTTGATCTTGATGTTCTGCCTTCCTCTTTCAGGTGTACTTGCATGTGCCGGGGGATGTCAGTGTGTGCAGTTAGTGTCCCATATGTAAATGGAGACTACTCACAGGTCTGTATGACAATACCTGCATGCACTTTGTAGCTTCCTCATCACAGTTATAATCACCCAAGTTCCAAACATGTTTACTGATCTAATGATCCAAGATCATGATAGCTGTGTAGTAAGCTACTGTGGCCAAAGCCATCACATCCATAGTGAGTGACATCACAGGTATAGTTACCTGGAGAGGGGAAGAGGTAAAAGAGTGGTTTAGCAGATGACAAGGGTAAAAGCCAGTGGAAAAAGTGGTTTCTCATTGGGAAGCAGTAATACCCGCTGTTATGACAGGATGCAAACACACATACACACCCACACACTCGGGGATTCACAGACAGAGTAACACACACTCTGACACATGCACACAGTTGCTAGAGTTGGTATGAGAACCCCTGCCTATGTGCAAATCATCATTATAGTACTATGCAATTACAAGACGTGCCACAGAGATTACACATGTACAGCTAGTCAGAATGGCCTAAGATCGAGGACATCAACAAGGCTACTAGATTGTGGTGAGTGTATGTGGGGAGGGGGGTTCGTCAGTAGGCTATGTAACAACATGCCTCACCCCAGGGCGTACATGTTTACAGGTGGTTTAGAATGCCCTTCTAAGATTGATGACATCAACAGGGATACTAGATTGCATTGAGTGGATAGGGGGTGGGGGTCTTATCATTTCACTATGGTAAAACACAGCCTCACTCCAGGGGCCAGACAGCCATACATACAGACACACACACACACACACACACACACACACACACACACACACACACACACACACACACACACAAACACACACACACACTGTGGCATTCACAAAGATATACACCTATGTCACATACATACAGACACTTGACATTTGTGCGATTCAAACCCCTGCCTATGTCTTGCTTTATACACTTCACTCTGTACAGATGTCTACAACAATGTACAGGAGAGTGAAAAACATTTGGGATGTATTCCCCACCATACGTGACATATATGGACACACACACACACACACACACACACACACACACACACACACACACACTGTGGCATTCACAAAGATATACACCTATGTCACATGCATACAGACACTTGACATGTGTGCGATTCAGACCCCTGCCTATGTCTTGCTTTATACACTTCACTCTGTACAGATGTCTACAACAGTGTACAGGAGAGTGAAAAACATTTGGGATGTATTCCCCACCATACATGACATATATGGACACACACACACACACACACACACACACACACACACACACACACACACACACACACACACACACACGTGCCAGTATTGTGAATCAAACACCTGCCTATTTCATGATAGGTATTACAGAGTTACAGCACTATTGCACATGCTACAAAGCATACTGACTCTTTTCTTTGCCAACTGTGCTGATATATGCACAGGGGAGGTGTTACTGTTACAGGTGTCAAGAGGTTTGCCTTCAGTGTCACCCTTACTGGATTCTAAGTTGTGTGTCTTCCCCTTCAATTTACAAAACAATAGCTTAGCAGTTACACAGGTTATTGTAGGAATGGTTGTAACACACCTGTGAGCTGTCCTCAGTAATCATTCATCTGCAAAGTAGCCCCACCACTTAGTAGTTATGTCCAAACATCTGTCCATACCTAAAGTACAACTTACAGTACTCTGAACATATCACCATATACAGTTGACAATGTTGAGGCTGCATTGCAACTGCATGATGTACTAAGACAACAGTTACCTTCAAACATCAGACACTGCACACATGGAATCTAAACACACATCAGTACATGCACACATATGCAGTCTCCATCAGTAAGTGGACCAGCAGGTCAAGAGGATACATTCCACACCTTCCCAACACCATGTGTGAAACCTAACTGAGCATTACACCATAATGGATGTTGTATTCATGTACTGGTAGGACACACAACTGCCTTCACTGAGTAGCTAAGTGTACATTTATGCCAACAGCACATATCAGCAAGACACACACGTAGCAATATTCCATGTCATGATCCCACAAACTGTTAGTTGACAGTTCCACTGTGAAGCCAGGGCACTGTAATGGTCAACAGTGAGCACATCATATTTGCCACACACACATCATATTTGCCACACACACCTCATGATTACTGGAAGAGTGCCAGCAATATGCTATGTTTGAGCTAGACATTACACTTATTCAAGCATGTGTGAGGTCTGTGGCTTATAAACATCTCATGCCAGCACGTTCTAGCTATTGTGGTAATAAATGACATGATCTCACTTGCCCCTGTATTAAAAATGAGATCAGCAAAATTGTGACATTAATGTGTAATAATCCTCCTTGTCAGTAGAGGGCAGTAACTCAATGTATTTCTATGTACAATGATTGTTTTTACTGGCTGTTTTTTAAAAGTTGGATGAGTATATAAAAGCAGTTAACTGAATGTATTAGTGTAATCTGATGAAGTTGTGGACGAAAACGTATGGTGATTTGATTCCGCGTAATTTTCGAAAGTGAACTGTTCGGCTTAATAAATTTGTGTGCCTACCTAGCAGTGGTTCAGGGTGCTTTGTTTCTGCTTACTGGTTTGTTCTGCATCCTCCTACTTTTGGTTACTAGTAACTTTGGGATGGAATCACCTGCTGGGAGTGTGGCAAGCAATGGAGCAAAGACTAATGAAGTCGGTGAGCTCAGGAAGCTTATCGGACAGCTCACTCAACTTGTGGGGCTTTTGACCCCAGTCAGCCAATCTTTGGCCTCAGTATTGACGTCTGTATTGGAACCAGGAAACCAGGAAGTGCATCGGAGTGTTGAGGCGCGAGAGAGACGGGCTGTTGGTGAGGAAAATGATTCCAGAGATGTAGAAAGACGAAATGGAGCAGGATCCAGCAGTCTGGATGGTTTCCCTCGGATTTTGCTTGAAGAAACCGACCATGGACAATCTGAGCAGCCTAACAATGTTAGAAAAATGGGTGAAGGAGTTCGTTTTGGCCCTGGTGGTAGTTTAAACTCTACAGGTACAAAAAGACATTTCAGTGACTTATTCAATGTTGTTTATGATTTTGCTAGCAAAAACAACACTAATGATAAACTACAAGGAACTTTTTCTCAAAAGCTTGATGACCTGGACTATTTTTTATACAAATGCAAAATGTTAGAAATGGATAACACTTATTTAAAGTATTGTTTAGAACAGAAAATTGTGCCCAAAGGGCTTAGGGTATGCAAATACCCTAACAAGGTTGTGGAAGGTACAGAGTTTTATTTTGAACTAATAGAGGCTTTTGATAATTGTGGTTTTGATATAATGAGGGCTATCATTAAAAACAATGAGGTAGAAATAAAGAAGTTGCAAGAAACTGTAGAATGTATAAACAAGGACATTACTCACAATTTACTATTTACAGTGGAAGAAGAGAGAAGCAAATATCATAAACTATTAAATAATTTAGAAAGTAAATGTTTGGAGGTTAAAAACAGAAAATTAAACAAGATTGAGAGAGATTTAAATGAATACAAAACAAAGAAACAATACCCGAAGCCTACTGTGCTGTTTACGGAGGTGGGATTCACCTTTGAGACTTGCCTAAAAAAGGCACCATGGGGGCGTCAATAGCCTTGGCCAGTATTCCAAAGCCTAAGGCTGACACATGCAAGCTGGTATCATATTGTTGCATGCATGTTTCCCATCAGTGCTTGTTTCTCATCTTTCCTGTAGGTAACCTACTGGTAAGCAATAGAAAGCCTTAAACTGATACAAGTCTTCTAGCTTCCAAGATAGGCTTTTGGAGTGATTAAGTATCAGTGTTCTGTATGTTCTTGCTGTACTTAACTGTTTTCTGACTACATGGTGATTGTTCACTGTATATTGTGATCTGAAAGCTCTGTTTATTCACATATTATTTCTGTGATGGCCTGCACTTTAGAGGTTCACAGGTAGGTAGTAGGCTATCTGCCCAAGGGCATTTAGAAGCATAGCTACAGTGTGTGGGCTTTCTCTGCACCATTGATGAAGTAACTGAGCTTCTGTCAAGCATAGCCATTTAAGTGATTCCAGGCAGAGTTGCCAGAAGCTGTTGAAGACTGGGGTGGCAGAGGGTGATAGGGGCACTTAGTGATCTACAAAGGGCATGCTAACGTGAAAAATCAACACCATTCAATTTCCCCAACAGGTCTTGCAGCTAAAAAACTTGGGGGGCTCTCCCTCCCCCTGGCTGTATGGTTCTGGGACACATGATCCCAGGGGTGTATATTCTGTTACCCATTCATACATCAAGGTTTTTCTTGAAGTGTGTCATTGAGGGCTATGCCTAATGCAGTTAGGAATTTAATTTATAGTCTCTCATTTCATTTGTTATGTTTTTATTTCAAGCGTAAGTGAAGCGCAGGGGGTTTGGGTGCCTCTGCCCTTTGCTTAACCTAGCTTACACATAGAAATCATCTAAATAGGAACTAGGCAGAAGCAACGTTAATGTCAATAGTGTAATGGTTACAGCATTTGCATAGTATCTGCACATTCGAGGTTCAAATCCCAATAAAGTCAGGGATGTTTATCATGTTAGAAAGTATACCTTAACTACAGCTTGCATATATAGGTAGTATTTGTCAGTATAATAAACATTTGAAACACCCATATAAACCCATGTGTGCTGGAGAGTAAAGTCAACAGAATGTAATGTTATGTAAGCACATAGTGAGATGTTACTTCACTGAAATGTATATATCCTGAGTAGTTAGCAGATGTGGCCATGTTTGCGCACACAGGTTATAAGTTTTTAAATTTTGTTTAACTGTGCTTAACTGCTGCTTTAATGTCGCACAAACACTTTTAAACATGCTTACAACTGCTTAAATGAGCCTTATTCTGGAGTAAAAAAACTTTTTTAAAGCATCACAGGTCTTAAACCCTGAACCATGCACACCATAGTCATGGGACTTACCACTAAACCACCTGAGGTGTATACATGTTTTATGGTCTTTAGACTATACCTTTTACTATAGGCATTCCACAGTACTGACCACAAATGGGACAGTCACTTTGTGTACATATGTACAGTACATTGAAATATACTGTAGTTTGTGAATCAACATATAGAAGTCTACATATGTATAACTGTTAACAATTAATACTAAATATATATATATATATGCATGTCAGTGATGTCTGCACACACACACACACACACACACACACATATCTATATATATATATATATATATATATATATATATATATATATATATATATATATATATATATCTACAGTTACATCTATAGCTATATATATAAACATCTATGAACACACTTCTTGACACAGAAGCAATCCAAAGGAATTGAAGTGTACACAAAACACATGCAGCACTGGTATTATAACTATTAATATTAACTTAATTCACCATAGAAGGGATGGTTGTTGTGTATCTGGAGATTGGGGTGGGGAGGAATGATGGGTAATGAAATTATGCATCAAGGAGAGCCTGGGTTGGATGTTCAATAAGTGAACTGGAAGGGATACATGGAGTATGGGGACAATATAAAAAAGGACACAAAACAAGAGCCATTCTCATCCATAATACACCCTGTCAGGTCACATTGCAACACTTAATTCCACAAACATATGAACATTAACATGTAGTATACATATGTACACCAACTGACGGTCACATTTCTTTTCAGTAGTGAGGAATGCCCGTAATAAAATGTATGTTCTAAACAGCATAGCATTTGTACATATCTCGGATGCCTTAGAGGTAAAGTCAGTGACCGTGGTGTTCATGGTCTAGGGTTCAAGGGCTGTTAATTTATTCTGAGGGCCAGAATAAGGTCTGTTGGATGCAGATTGATTAAGGCACTTTTAAGCAGTTGTAAGTGTTTTTGCATGACGATAAGCAGCGCTTAAACACGGTTAAATGGATAAGCTCTTCACAGGTGTAACCTTTGCTTACCGTCATGCAGACCATGGGCAAACTTGCTTACAACTGCTTAAATGTGCGTTAATCACACTTTCCTTACCAGTGCCTGCTCTGAGAGGCAAAATAATAACCACTTCCAGAATTAGAACCCACAACCATTTACACCATCCTCAGAGTAACCTACCACTAAGCTACCTGAAATGTATCTATGCCAGTTGTGAATTCAGACAGGTTAAAACACAAAAGGGAGGATTGTGTGGAAATAGGACAAACCACCGTGTACCCAATGAAAGATGTATGCTATATATATATATATATATATATATATATATATATATATATATATGTACATCTGTATATATTATATATATATATATATATAGCGAGAGAGAGAGAGATATACATAGATACATGTCAATATATAGAGATTTAAATATATGTAGATATATAGATAGATTAAAAATATCTATACATCTATGGAGGTACATATAAACGTATGCAATAATATATATTATATATATATATATATATATATATATATATATATATATATATACATGTGTGTATACAGCATCTGAAGTGTTCAAATTTGAGTATAACATGGACCATAGCAATCACACATTCTTCCACCCCCAAACAATATGAACATAACATGAAGGGTATATGCCAATACACTATTACAAATATGTTCTATGGACATGAGCCAAATAGGGTTAGTCACCAACACAACTACAATGACTGCAAATATCCATGACAGAAATACACAGGCTTCTTTCATTTAGAAAATGTTATTACATTCGATGTTTTGCCAAAAGGATTCAAGGACTAACATTACCTACATGCTATACAGGAAGCATTTAACAGTGCCTTAATGAATCAGCCTGCAATTACCATAGTATTAGTCCACTAAGGGATAGGTGTTCACACAGGAAAGACCCCACACACATCTAGAATATGTATAAAAGCAGTTCCTACAAACCTGCATCTGCTATGTACACCCACCAACATCTCCCCACACCCAAACTAATTGCAACAATACATACTGTCATATCATAACCAATTATTCACCCACTGTACGACATCTGCTGAAACCTTGACATACCTGGACAGAGACACACTAATATGGCCCTATGTGAAATAGTTGCTGTTATACAATGGAACAGCTGCTGATTTTACAGGGTTTGTTTTGAACTAATCCTGTTTCAGAGGGTTGAAAAGTAACTACATCAGGAAGTGTTACCAATTACTGATTATCAGCACAGTATGATACACATTTACTCCAAACTAATGATATCTGGTGAGCACACTGTAAACCCCCTAACATTATATGCATAGCCATACAGCCTTGAGCTGGTCAAACATCCTGGCCAGACTGAAACATATGCAGAAGTATTAGGTACAGACAAACCCTGCTCAAGTAGCAATGTTCAGAAATATAACAGCAGTACTCACATTTAGACCAAATCTTCTAGGCATTACACACAATATATTTGTGTTTGTCTCCATACAGCTGTTGCAATAGATTTCAGACAACACTTCCAGGCTGTCTTCCTCACAAGTAAGGCAAAGGGGCAACACCCAAGTGGAGTACTCAATTATACTCCACTGTTGCCATGGTATTGGCTAATGGAGTAGCTGTGCAGCTGATGTGCATGCAATTAACTACTTTGGAACACCAATTGGTGATCAGGATAGCACATATTAATGATCTCTAACTATATAAAGATGCCTTATCACACATTCAAACAATCTGTATATACCTGCAGAACAGTACAAAATACCCAACAGACGATTGAAACACAAACTGAAAAAGATTAAAATACCAGTCAATAACACCTCCAATTACCAAGAAGATATGTATAACATTTAGTATGTCTGTGTATGTAGTATCTGTTCTGTAATAATTACAGTGTAATCAATGCATATAGTGGAAATAGCTATCTTGTAGTGATGTATCGTTGAGCAGTAGTAATGCTTGTAGTATTCTATGTGTGTACTGCTGTAGGTCACAAGGCAAACTCCTCATACACCACAAGGGATGATATATATGGGCTTGGAATTCACCAGTTCTTTTCCAGCCACTGTCAGTGTCAGGGTTGGTCCAACATGTATGTGCTATAACAGGGGATAGTATATGTTGATATATTGCAACAGTAGGCATATGTATGGGCATATTAGTGAGATGAACATGTCAAAGCTGGACTTACTGTGCAACTATTATTTGCATTGTGGGATATTGTGCCAATAACTGTGTAATGTACAGTATTCTAGGCAGATATGTATTCCATTTTACATAGCATTTATGTTATGTTATGCAAACATTAGTTATGTCTATTGGCAATTACAATGCTCAATAACAGGATACATATGAATTGTATTCATCTTGACAGTTTAGCAGCATGATAGCAAAGAAAATTGGAAGAGCTAAGTAACTATCCATGCACATAAGACATGTAATATCTACCTCTCTAGTATCATTTGCAAGCAATAACAGCTGTGCATATGTAGATGTTTTGCAAATGTGTAGTGACCCTTGTTACAGGGCTGGGCCAAATGGCTATGTGCACACTTACATAGAGTGGATATTGGGAGTAGAGACACACTGGTTGAACCTTCAGGTTTGTGTAGCCTAACCTTTCATTGCCAACCTAACAGCCGCTTGCAAATACTGTATGTAAGGTTGTGCACAGTACTGGTAATGAAACAGGCTGCATATCATCTATAACTCCAGTGTAACATCTGCAGTAGGAGTGTAATATGTAGGAGACTGCTGCCCATGTGTAATAGCTGCTTCATAGGTGATGGCTTACACTATCTGATTATATCTGATCATGTTGATAGTGGCAGCAAAGTCTATTGATACTTGACTCTGTTTGGGGAGTGGGTGTCCGTGCCCAACAGAGCTCATGGTTCTGGTGGATATGTGAGTATATACCCAGAAAAGGATACAGACCTGTTGACACTTGCATCATCTGTAATCAACTATCAGGATGTGATGTGCTCCTCAGATGATGATTGCTGCTAAATGTAGCTACTATGTTTCTGTAATAACCAGTGTTGTCACGTCCATAACACAAATATTTACATGTGAGCATCACTGTCTAAAACATCTTCATAAGCAATAAGTAAACTAAATACAGTACTTGGTACTTGTAGTACTGAATGCTCATACAGGCATGTCCACTAGTCAGCTACTGGTGTTTACTAATGTCAGCTTTGTGTATGTAGCCATCCTAGGGAATGTAATCTCTATGCCATGTACACTGCCAAACCCACCTAACACCACACCCCACACATTATCACTGCTTGAACTGGCCACTGAAAGTTACCTGTCTGTTGGCTACAGCTAGGTAACCTTTCATCCTAGGCTTATAAACGGCCCAGGGCATATAGCCTATTAGTTCATTATGACCATGCATGCTATAGTTGATATCCAACCCTGCAAATGCCATCAAGCTAGCAACTGTCCAATGTGTTTCACATTTGCAACACAGGTAATACATGGCAGGATGCTATACTGCTGTACAGTGCCATGTAGATGTATATGGCAAAACACATACATGCAAAACTTTCTGTGAGCAAGTCTGCAGGGTCACAGGTCATATCCCTTAAGGCTGTGTATGACTATATATGTGACATATACACAGCATTAAGGTCTCCTTCATTAACGTGTACAAATCCAGGCATGTGCTGATAGGTAAAGACACCAGTACAGGCAAACAGATATGCTCACATCAAGACAACATCCACATGGAGTATGAGCAATGTCATCACTTGACACATACATATATGGTGATAACATCAAATCACCAGTAAGTGTGAAATGTGTGTGAGTTAAACATGTCAGTGGTGTTAGTGTCATGCAGATTTGCAAAGACATATTTGTAATCATAATAAATGTGATACACATGTATGTGCAGCTGTACTTCTGTACTTCTCTAGGAGTTACTGTGACCTGTCTCCGTCATTATGTCTTCCAGGTATGCTGCATGCCAGGCTGCCACCATACACCCGCTTGGAGGATGAGGTCCTCATTCCATACCTCCTTGACAACCATGAAACACTCTTCAGCCATGTGCCACAGGATGCACAGCAGCAGGATGCCCAGTGGGAGGAACTTGCAGGAGGGTAAATGATGTTGGCGATCACAATTGCACCTATCAGCAGGTGTGCCGACACTTCACCGACCTCATTAGATGGGTGAAACAGCATGCAAATGCAATCGCCAGGAACATGCTGCAACAGGTGGAGGGGCCACTCACCCAGCCCCCACTCACATGTACAGAGGAGCTACTGGCCAACCTGGGGACACCTGCAGAACTCCATCCACAAGCTTTAGCTGGTATTGTGGAGGAGGGTGTCTCACAACCACTGACCCAGGAGTTGCCTGGTAAGTCACTACTGCACATATAACAACAATATTTCATATAGTTACATGTGTTACTGTACAATATTTAACATAACATCATATGCAAGGCATGTATGCACACATGCCACATACTATAGTTGCTTCTCTATGTATGCACAGATGTGCATACTCCATAGTATAGTCTATTGTACTGGCTTATATGCTAACATGCACATTGTACCCTGTAGCTATCACACAGGTGTGGATAATGATCTTACTGCTATGGCACTCCTATTTAGGTACCTCTGGCATTTTGCAGTGACAGCAGCCTGTTTCAGGTGAGATTATTATTTATCAGGCTTGATAATGCACAGATCATATTAATTTCATGCTATCTGCCATTGGCCATTTAACACATGTACACATAATGTATGGTGGTCCTGTTAATATATACAGGTCAGACCTGCAATGCATCACAGTGGTTAACCATGTGCAATAATTGAAGACTATATGAAACACCTACACTAAACCTTGCAAACTGTCATTGCCAGATGTGTGGACAGCTGTAAATACAATGGTGGAGGTGTGGTTCACTGTAGGGACATGTACTACAGATCAGCATTACACATGTGGGGAATACAAACAGTACCATACAGAGAGCATATGTGTGCATACACTCTAAATGTTTTGGAGCTGGAGTATGACCAGCCCACAGGATTCACACTTGTGGATTATGCCCTCACTATGAATTTCACACAATGTCATGTGCTATATGACATGTCGTGACATTTTGTGGGCTGACTGCAACACTGGTTAACTATCCTACAAAACATGATATCTCACATCCCAAATATACCACCCTTTGTCTGCATAACCCTGTCCTCAGTGGAGCATATGACATCTATGGGTGTATGTCATGTGGGACAACACTGACATGTGAAATAGATGCCCATCACAACCATTGGACAAAACATGTTTACACATGGCCATGGAGGATGGCCAGAGACATGAAGCAACACACACAGTAGAAGAGATGTACATGTGTGTACACTCTGTTGGCTCGATACAATACAACTATGGCCTTTGTGTAATGGTGATATTGCAGATGTGACACACTAAACATCATACAGGCCTGTGCACAGCTTGTGTAGGCATGACATCTAACCACCACATAACATGTCTTGAACATCTTGAGTGTGTCACAACTTGAAAGCTTTTACCTATACAGTATCCAAATACATACATGTGTTGCACAACATACACATACAACCACATTAGGAAACAGATACAGTACATTCACCTTGCTGGCGTCAGACATCACTGTCATGCTTGCTCCTCATGTGTGTGAGGTACAGAGATGGCATGTGGGACATGGAGTACTGCTAAGTTAGCCATGTCTGGGCATAGTTGCCAGGCATCAACAATATGACTGCACATGTGCAGGGGTGTCATCTGTATACCCTTCAGTGACCTGTGTCACACATTCCACATTAGGGTTTAGTGTGTATACACCTCAGTGACGTGGGTCACATTCCACATTAGATATGTATTGTATCTGAACACAGTCATGGCTATGAACTGTGTCTGCAACTCACACTGTATAGCAATAGTGAAGCCACATGATGCCCTGCAATGGCTATGCACATCAGCTCAATGTGCAGTATGTCACTGTATATCTGTAGAGTGGACTGACAACTTTGCGTCAGCTGAAGGTCCATGTTAGTATAACACGTCTCTGCATTGGGACACCATTACCTCACTGCATATTTGAAAGGACACCATTGTGTTAAACATGTATGCATGTCATTTAACACGTCAGCAGAAGACATGTCATACTACATGTGATTGGCGAGGTCATAGGCCACACATCAGGCTGGTATACTGTTAACCTGTGCTGGTCTGTGGCACCATTGCAAAGTAGGGACAGCCATGCCAAACATGTGTGTACAGCCACATGCACATTGTCTGTAGACTCAGCTAAGGGGTAAGCAGAATAATGTTGAACAGACATGCACTACTTTGGGGGAGATATGCAAGCTAGGGCTCAGGCAAACATGGTATTCATTCAACATACCCTTCTGCTCATGTCCTCCTCACACATAGGGGCAGTGGCCAATACAAAGCATCAGTGACAGATGTACACAGATCAGCAATGGTCTGTTAAAATGTAGGGTATGTTGCACAAAACATGGCAGTGCGGTGCAACGGTGCATAGTAAATGCATTATGTTGCAGGTTTGGGGCATAACCTACTAACACAAATGGTGCAACACAGGGATGTATGCTAACTACTACTATAATTGTGTAAGGTGCATGCCTTCAGCTATAACATATGCATGCTGTTGTGTGCAGCTCAAGGATGTTTGATAACTACCACTATAATTGTCTAAGCTGAATTCCTTTTGCCATATCATATGCATGTTGCATGCAGTTGGGTGCCATATCGTGTGTCTCTGTCTGTTTCTGTCTGTGTGTCTGTACTGTGCTGTATAACTTGTAATGTACAGTTATTGTCTGCTCCTCACAGGTGTTGATGTAGGTGAGTTGCCCTCCTGTGGTCTACTTGATGTTAGTGTCCCCACAGACTCTAGCAGTGATGATGAAAGTATGTTTAAGGCACAGGCAGGGTTGTCAGGGTTGAATCTGTGCCATTGGTTGCCATTTCATCTGTATCCTTCTCATCCCTGCACACAGTTTTCATGCCTACACATACCCCATCACCAGTGGCCATAGTGGAAGGACAGTTGTCGGGTGGTAGCATGGAACAGGAATATGTGGAGACTATGGAAGGTGTGCCTGCACACCATGATCCCAGTCAACTGATTGGTGATGTCCCACACATGCATATGCCCAGGACTGCTTGTAGGAGGACTTCTGGCCAACATGCCCCTGCAAGACATAGCACATCAGCTGGTGTCACCAGATGCATGTTTCTGGCTGTAATGGAGGTACAGGCGCATGCTGAATGGCACAATAGAGAAGGTCTGAGGCTTCAGAGGGCTGTTGTCCGTTCTTTATATGACATCATCCAGGCAATTGCAAATGCTCACCATCATCTAGCAGATGTTTTGGATAGACGATTGGGTGACATGGTGGGAGTCCTTGACCATGGCATTTCAATCCTCGAGCATGGAATGTCTGTGCTAGAACATCTGGTGGGAGTGAGGCATCGGGCACATGAACATAGGCCAGCTACATCACCTGTTGAAGGTCTATGTGAACATGCTACTTCACATGCCCACTCCCAGAGTGGTGGTAGCAGCAGCAGTGCAGCTGGTGCTGTGCTGTCCACACCAGGACACAGCAGGTCATGTGCACGTGGTCCTGGACAGTCCCAACAGGGACACAGTTCCAATGGACATGTGTCATCAGACAGTACCCAATTTGGACCTCTGCCTGGTAGTGCCCGTGCAATCCCTGGAAGGCACAGGTCACGTGGCCATGGCTGGACACCATGAACTGTAAAACCTGCCCTGTACAGTCTGCAGCTGTCAACAATACCCCAGTGTAGGCCAGCCACATGCCAGACCTGTGTGCATACATACACACACACACCAGAAACAAATGTAGGGCACCTCAACACACACACGCATAACATCCACACATGCCCAATGAGATAAAAGGCCCTAACCTACACACATGATGTCATCCAATGGTGCAGCCTAGGCCTCTGGCAAACATTATCACCCTGTGCATATGATGATGCCTGTGCCGCATCCCTGTCATCCACACCATCGGTGCAGGGACATGTCCATATGGTCTGATGCACAGGGTGAACATATTAGGAAGACAATTGTAGATTACCACTGTTGAATAGTGTTGACAGGCAACAGACATACCATGTACTACAGTTTTAGAATGCATTTTGTACTTTTGACAGTATGTATCATGTGTAACAACGGTAACTGCATGTTGATCTTGATGTTCTGCCTTCCTCTTTCAGGTGTACTTGCATGTGCCGGGGGATGTCAGTGTGTGCAGTTAGTGTCCCATATGTAAATGGAGACTACTCACAGGTCTGTATGACAATACCTGCATGCACTTTGTAGCTTCCTCATCACAGTTATAATCACCCAAGTTCCAAACATGTTTACTGATCTAATGATCCAAGATCATGATAGCTGTGTAGTAAGCTACTGTGGCCAAAGCCATCACATCCATAGTGAGTGACATCACAGGTATAGTTACCTGGAGAGGGGAAGAGGTAAAAGAGTGGTTTAGCAGATGACAAGGGTAAAGCCAGTGGAAAAAGTGGTTTCTCATTGGGAAGCAGTAATACCGCTGTTATGACAGGATGCAAACACACATACACACCCACACACTGAGGATTCACAGACAGAGTAACACACACTCTGACACATGCACACAGTTGCTAGAGTTGGTATGAGAACCCCTGCCTATGTGCAAATCATCATTATAGTACTATGCAATTACAAGACGTGCCACAGAGATTACACATGTACAGCTAGTCAGAATGGCCTAAGATCGAGGACATCAACAAGGCTACTAGATTGTGGTGAGTGTATGTGGGGAGGGGGGTTCGTCAGTAGGCTATGTAACAACATGCCTCACCCCAGGGCGTACATGTTTACAGGTGGTTTAGAATGCCCTTCTAAGATTGATGACATCAACAGGGATACTAGATTGCATTGAGTGGATAGGGGGTGGGGGTCTTATCATTTCACTATGGTAAAACACAGCCTCACTCCAGGGGCCAGACAGCCATACATACAGACACACACACACACACACACACACACACACACACACACACACACACACACACACACACACACACACACACACACACACGCATGCACACACATGCACACACACACACAAACACACACACACACTGTGGCATTCACAAAGATATACACCTATGTCACATACATACAGACACTTGACATTTGTGCGATTCAAACCCCTGCCTATGTCTTGCTTTATACACTTCACTCTGTACAGATGTCTACAACAGTGTACAGGAGAGTGAAAAACATTTGGGATGTATTCCCCACCATACGTGACATATATGGACACACACACACACACACACACACACACACACTGTGGCATTCACAAAGATATACACCTATGTCACATGCATACAGACACTTGACATGTGTGCGATTCAGACCCCTGCCTATGTCTTGCTTTATACACTTCACTCTGTACAGATGTCTACAACAGTGTACAGGAGAGTGAAAAACATTTGGGATGTATTCCCCACCATACATGACATATATGGACACACACACACACACACACACACACACACACACACACACACACACACACACACACGTGCCAGTATTGTGAATCAAACACCTGCCTATTTCATGATAGGTATTACAGAGTTACAGCACTATTGCACATTCTACAAAGCATATTGACTCTTTTCTTTGCCAACTGTGCTGATATATGCACAGGGGAGGTGTTACTGTTACAGGTGTCAAGAGGTTTGCCTTCAGTGTCACCCTTACTGGATTCTAAGTTGTGTGTCTTCCCCTTCAATTTACAAAACAATAGCTTAGCAGTTACACAGGTTATTGTAGGAATGGTTGTAACACACCTGTGAGCTGTCCTCAGTAATCATTCATCTGCAAAGTAGCCCCACCACTTAGTAGTTATGTCCAAACATCTGTCCATACCTAAAGTACAACTTACAGTACTCTGAACATATCACCATATACAGTTGACAATGTTGAGGCTGCATTGCAACTGCATGATGTACTAAGACAACAGTTACCTTCAAACATCAGACACTGCACACACATGGAATCTAAACACACATCAGTACATGCACACATATGCAGTCTCCATCAGTAAGTGGACTAGCAGGTCAAGAGGATACATTCCACACCTTCCCAACACCATGTGTGAAACCTAACTGAGCATTACACCATAATGGATGTTGTATTCATGTACTGGTAGGACACACAACTGCCTTCACTGAGTAGCTAAGTGTACATTTATGCCAACAGCACATATCAGCAAGACACACACGTAGCAATATTCCATGTCATGATCCCACAAACTGTTAGTTGACAGTTCCACTGTGAAGCCAGGGCACTGTAATGGTCAACAGTGAGCACATCATATTTGCCACACACACATCATATTTTCCACACACACCTCATGATTACTGGAAGAGTGCCAGCAATATGCTATGTTTGAGCTAGACATTACACTTATTCAAGCATGTGTGAGGTCTGTGGCTTATAAACATCTCATGCCAGCACGTTCTAGCTATTGTGGTAATAAATGACATGATCTCACTTGCCCCTGTATTAAAAATGAGATCAGCAAAATTGTGACATTAATGTGTAATAATCCTCCTTGTCAGTAGAGGGCAGTAACTCAATGTATTTCTATGTACAATGATTGTTTTTACTGGCTGTTTTTTAAAAGTTGGATGAGTATATAAAAGCAGTTAACTGAATGTATTAGTGTAATCTGATGAAGTTGTGGACGAAAACGTATGGTGATTTGATTCAGCGTTATTTTTCGAGTGAACTGTTCGGCTTAATAAATTTGTGTGCCTACCTAGCAGTGGTTCAGGGTGCTTTGTTTCTGCTTACTGGTTTGTTCTGCATCCTCCTTTTTTGGTTACTAGTAACTTTGGGATGGAATCACCTGCTGGGAGTGTGGCAAGCAATGGAGCAAAGACTAATGAAGTCGGTGAGCTCAGGAAGCTTATCGGACAGCTCACTCAACTTGTGGGGCTTTTGACCCCAGTCAATGAATCTTGGCCTCAGTATTGACGCCAATCTTTGGCCTCAGTATTGACGTCTGTATTGGAACCAGGAAACCAGGAAGTGCATCGGAGGATGTTGAGGCGAGAGGCGGGCTGTTGGTGAGGAAAATGATTCCAGAGATGTAGAAAGACGAAATGGAGCAGGATCCAGCAGTCTGGATGGTTTCCTCGGATTTTGCTTGAAGAAACCGACCATGGACAATCTGAGCAGCCTAACAATGTTAGAAAATGGGTGAAGGAGTCGGAGTTAGTTTTTTGGCCCTGGTACAGGATTTCAGTACAGGTACAAAAGACATTATTCAATGTTGTTTATGATTTTGAGCAAAAACAATGATAAACTACTAAGGAACTTTTTCTCAAAAGCTTGATGACCTGGACTATTTTTATACAAATGCAAAATGTTAGAAATGCATAACACTTATTTAAAGTATTGTTTAGAACAGAAAATTGTGCCCAAAGGGCTTACGGTATGCAAATACCTAACAAGGTTAATGGAAGGTACAGAGTTTTATTTTGAACTAATAGAGGCTTTTGATAATTGTGGTTTTGATATAATGAGGGCTATCATTAAAAACAATGAGGTAGAAATAAAGAAGTTGCAAGAAACTGTAGAATGTATAAACAAGGACATTACTCACGATTTACTATTTACAGTGGAAGAAGAGAGAAGCAAATATCATAAACTATTAAATAATTTAGAAAGTAAATGTTTGGAGGTTAAAAACAGAAAATTAAACAAGATTGAGAGAGATTTAAATGAATACAAAACAAAGAAACAATACCCGAAGCCTAAGAATTGGGTGAGAAATGTTAGAAATTATGATATTAATCACTACAGAGAACCTAACAACGACATTTCTGATAATGAATTGCCTTTAGAGAATGATTATGATGCTGCATTTCCACCTTTAAGGCGGTCTGAGAGACTTATGCACAGGGAACCTGTTACTTACAATTCAAAAAACTACAAAACCAGAAACTGGGGAGCTCAGAAAGGAGGCGACCAGTCTGGGAATAATTACAAACTGTGGTTTTAAATACAGTTATAATGATTTTAATATTTTCAATTACACAGATGTAGCAATTAACAGTAGTCATTTTGAACTATTGACAAAAGGTTTTGGTTTTATACCTAGAGAGAAAACAAATATTTTTAAACTTTTAATTGATATTAAATTATTTATTAGGAAGAAAAACTTAGAATTATATTTTAAAGGAAATGGTGTCAACATGAACAATGTAGAATTGCGCGTAAGAGCACCTTTAATCCCCCAACACACCCTCAGCTAAGAAACTTTGAATTGAGCTTGGAACACGAGCTTAGGAAAATTCTGAGTTGTCACAAAGTGCAGTCTAATTTAACAGACCCAGAGTTGAAAACTTTGAAATCATTAAGTGAGAACAAGAATATAAGAATTATGAAGCCCGATAAGCGGGGGTTAAATATGGATGCCATTAATTATGAGAGCAAAATGTTTGACATATTAAATGACAATACCAAATACACCAGAATATCCTTGAATGAAATTAATATTGCCTACAAGCGAATTTATGTTATTTTAAATGACTTATTAATGGATGGAGTTATTGACATGAGTACTTTTAAATATTTGCATGTAGACAAACCGAGAATACCCTCCATATTTGGGATACCAAAGGTGCATAAAGATGAAAGTGACCCACCTTTGAGAGTGATAGTGTCAGCAAGGTTCGGTCACTGCACCTTTGGCCAAGTACATTGACCAGAAGATAAAAAGCTTGTTTGTGACAACAATGTTATTTTAAAAGATTCGTGGCATTTCTTAGGAAAACTAAATGAATCACTTGCAAATGAAACAAAAGGTTTTGGTACCTTGGATGTGATTGACTTATTTACAAGTATACCCCATGATGTAGGCCTTGAATGGTTCAAGAAATGCTACTTGAATCCAAACTACTAGGGCACAATGAGTTCAGAACTGTTTTGTTATTAATGGAGATTGTCCTAAAAATAATTTTATATTCTTTCAGGGCTAGTATTTTCGACAAACTAAAGGTGTGGCGATGGGGGCACACTGTGCTCCCACTTATGCTAACACTATAATGTCCTTCTGGGAGAATAAGTTTGTACTGAATTCAGAACATAGTAGTTTATGGAAGTTGTATGGTAGATTTCTGGACGACTTGTGTTTCTTATGGGCAGGCACTCAAGATGAATTTGGTAGCTTTGTGGAATACCTAAATGGTACCACAGAATTTTTAAAATTCACTCACAAATTCACTACTGATGAATTGAAATACCTTGATGTTAACATATCTAAAACTGAGTATGGCTTTGAGTCTAGAATTTATAGAAAAGAGACCTTTTCTAATTCTTATCTGCACTACTCAAGTTCGCACCCCCACACCAGAAAAAGAGTGTTATAAAAGGACAATTTGTACGCTTGTGTAGAACGACTTCAGATGATGCATGTCATGTTAAGGAATGTAAAAACCTGAGAAACATGTTCCTGAATAGAGGCTACCGGAAGAGCTCATTGATAGAGTTTCCAAAGAAGTCAGTGATGGGAGGAAGGGAAGGTTTGCCCTGTATTGGGTAAAATTGAAGATGTTGCAACTCAACAAGTCACAAACAAGAAAGTAGATGGGTTAAATAATGAATTTGTATCAGGTATCATTACCACATATGATGGACAAGCTGGTGTGATCAAAAGAATTTTTGACAGAGTGGATTAACTTTTCTAAAGTTTCTGACTTAAATCACATTTTCCAGGGTGAAATAAAACATATTTATAGGAAAGGGAACACCCTGAAGGATATTTTTGAAAGAGGTAGTAAAGGGAATTCAAGGTTAGCAGGTACAAACAAAAAGCTGGTGTATTTAAATGTGGTGCTTGTAATTATTGTTCTTATTTGATTACT
Organism: Protopterus annectens; assembly: GCF_019279795.1. Lineage (NCBI taxonomy): Eukaryota > Metazoa > Chordata > Ceratodontiformes > Protopteridae > Protopterus > Protopterus annectens. The sequence continues at coordinate 574,875,279 of NC_056727.1, read as the reverse complement.
GGGGATACCATTACTTTACCTGCCAGAAATAACAAAATTTTAACTTTAAAAACTTTTGTGAATTGCAACACAAAAGGGATTATTTATGTTGGGTTATGTAAAAATGTAATGCTTTTACATTGGCAAGAGTGAAAGAAAGGTTAAGCAGAGAATTTATGAGCACACCTATGATATTCAGATAAAATGTGAAACAAATTCTCTGTACAAACACACAAAACTTGTCCTGAAGCTGAATTTCAGTTTTTATATTAGAGGTTGTGCCAAAGGACCCCAGGGGCGGTATGTGGAGACTTTAGTTGAATACAGGGAATTATACTGGCAAGTGGTGTTGGAGGCCAGTAAATTCCCTGGTTTAAATGACATGATCTCACTTGCCCTGTATTAAAATGAGATCAGCAAAATTGTGACATTAATGTGTAATAATCCTCCTTGTCAGTAGAGGGCAGTAACTCAATGTATTTCTATGTACAATGATTGTTTTTACTGGCTGTTTTTTAAAAGTTGGATGAGTATATAAAAGCAGTTAACTGAATGTATTAGTGTAATCTGATGAAGTTGTGGACGAAAACGTATGGTGATTTGATTCAGCGTTATTTTTTCGAGTGAACTGTTCGGCTTAATAAATTTGTGTGCCTACCTAGCAGTGGTTCAGGGTGCTTTGTTTCTGCTTACTGGTTTGTTCTGCATCCTCCTTTTTTTGGTTATTGTGGTAATAAGGTTAATGTCCAGACAGCACACAGCATGCATTGCTTGCAATTGTTGACATGGGGTATATGTAGGAGCTGTGGGTCACACATGGCTGTATAAGTCATGGATATATCACCTGTAACTTCTCAGGAACATACAGAGCATAGTTGTATTTCCCTGAGTCTGTCAATACAGGCCATGTGTGTAGGTCCTACGATCCTGTTATTTGGGTATGTTTGTAGGCATTGCATTTGGTGGACATGTCTAATGACATACATGCAACATGGATTGTTGTATGATATGATAGGTGTCATGGGTGACCATTAGAGAGGGAATATTACCTCTGTCAACATAGACATCAAACCTTATGTACTGTTAACATTCAGCAGCCATGGACCTATCTTCCATGTGCATGTGTGTAATAAATGTAGCCACCTGTATGTACAAAGGACAACAATAGCTATATTTTCATTTATGTTGTATGAGTGTGGGATGTACATATCCAGGGCAGGTACATCTAGGTCATATCCAACCATGAGGGTGTTGTTTACTGGTGTACAACAACAGTCAACTGTGTTAATGCTGGCAACATCCGAGGGACCCTGTTATGTGTACAACTGACCTGGTTACAAACAGTGGTATTATTGCATTGCATAACACATTATGCAACTATGTCAGTACATGGGTACTTTGCACAGTTGATGTAGGGCTAGGTACAGTCCACCAATCGAAGGTAATTTGGTGTTGTACCATAATATTTCATACCACATTTATGGATGTGTGTTGGTAGTCTGAGGACATGGTGGTGGATGTACATGAGGATACAACCTAGAATGCAGCTTTTGCCACTGTCCCCTTTACCTGGCTCATCTGTGATGAATTATGTTGGAGTAGTGGTCTTTACTTGTGAGTAGCCTTTATGAATATGTGGACACCACTACCTGGAGTGGTCCATACCAGTGTTATGGCCCACATATCTGGATCTGAGTTATATGGTGGTAGTGCTATTGTGTACAACAGAGCCTTCAGCCAGGTGTTCCTCACTGCACAGATGTCAGTATTCCCCATTGTAGGTTCTACATTAGCAAATGGATTACAAAAGCCACATATCTAGCACTGGTTAGCATAAGCATCCAATGCAATTTTCTTGTAGGTGTCAGGGTGTTACTTCTGTGTTTAGGACATTTGCCTTGGAATGGCACTATATGGGTAAATGCGACCTAGGTATTATCCACACTCCCTTGAATCATGGATGCATGAGATCTGTGACAAAGGCTTGTCTTCTTTCAATCATGTCATCCCAGAATGACAGACACTGGACAATCTCATAATTACAGCAGGACATTGGCTCATTGTTTTGGTCAAGCAGTTGCCACTCATACCATGACATCACTGTGAGTGGCAGTATTGTGCTTGGTATCAAATGCTACATCTAAGGTGACAGACAGCAGCAGATGTTGTGTAGATGTCCAATGTCAGATATACTTAGTGGAGTGGTCCTGCTAATAATGACAATTACTAACACAGCCGGGAGAGGTCATCTTGACACCTGCACCTCAGTACCATTAGACAATGGGGCTCACATATTATGCTTGCACATGCCACTGTTCCAAGTATAATGCCACTGTCCACAACCTGATACCAGTGTATGTCTTTCAGGGCAGCAATGTGTGTGACACATGCTTTACTTTGCATCCACCTGTGTGTCCCAGTTAACCAATTGTCTTGTCACTTCAACACATGCATGATTGTGTATACTTCACATATATATGGCAGTACTTCATGTACATGTATGCATGTGTATCACACAGCACAGACACAGATATATAATTTACAGGCCACATACAGGTATCTGGTAGTAAACCTGTATGATGTGCATATATATGCATGTATACTGACAGTTAAGATGTACATAGCTATAAACCTGTGTGTTTACAATAGGAGTCCATTACAACGTGTTCTGTACATCTAAGTGTATGAGCATGCCTACTGCGGCCTTCTGTGGTTAGAATCAAAGTGCATCCCAAACAGCCCTGTGCTACTAAGTGTATGAGCATGCCCACTGTCACACTGTGTAATTGGAGTCAATGCATCCAAACAAGTCCTGTGATTCTATATTTATGAGAATGACCACTGTAACCCTGTATAGTGATAGTAGTTGTCCATTCCACAGATGGGCACAGTCCAGTTCAGGGTTTGTTGTGCCACAACTATACCTCTCAGGCCTACCTATGTCTTACCTGCAGATGATGTGCCTTGTTTGTGCATACAGGTTGTAATGGACTCCTACTTTAAACACACAGGTTTACAGCTATGTATATCTTAACTGTCAGTATCCCTGTTGATGTCCTCAATCTTAGAAAGGCATTCTGACTGCCTTGAAATGTGTAATCTCTGTGATGCATCTCATAACTGTGTTATACTGTGATAGTGATCTGTATATAGGCAGGAGTTCTGTTCCCACCACTGGCAATTGTGTGCGTGTGTCAGCAAATGTCTGAGTGTGTGTTTGTATTTGTGTCTGCATTCTGTCATGAAGTGGGTTTTACTGCTTTCCAAAGAGAAACCACCTTTTTCACTGGCCTTTATCCTTGTCATCTGCTAAACCACCCTTTCCCCCCCTTCCCACTGCAAGTAATCAGTCCTGTGATGTCACCCAGCTCAGAAGCAGAATCAGATTAAGTGTAATTGTATGGGTTTTGTGGCACATACCCCAAATGCATACCACTCTACTAGCTGTCTTTACATAGGCAAGACTTGTAAGCACAATACTGGCAAGTGTGTGTGTGTTTGTTTGTGTGTGACTACCCTGTAGCCAGGCATACACATGTGTTATGTCTTTTAACATGCTGCACACCATGGTAGTCATCTGTGGTGAGTGGAGTCTATAAATTATTACATAGTTAGGAATAGAAAAGAATAGACAGTCAAGAATGACTACTGTTGGGTATGTTATTTTCCTGTGCCACTTTCGAGCAGTGACACAGAAGTGGTCACCAGGATGTATTTCCATACCCATCATTCCCCCACCCAAACTCCACAATCCCCGGGGTATATTTCCTTAGCCATCATTCTCCACCCCATCTCCACATACACAACCATCCCCACTCTGGTGAACTGATTAAGATTTAAATGTTATAATACAAGAGTTGCCTCTGTTTTGTGTACACGTCAATTCCTTTGGAACCCTTCTGCGTCACAAAGGGTGTTCAGACATGTTTATATATATGGCTATAAATGTGTCTGTGTATATATGCATATATATATATATATATATATATATATATATATATATATATATATATATGTGTGTGTGTGTGTGTGTGTGTATGTGTACACATCCCGTAAGTGCATATATGTATTTAGTATTTAGTTATAACAGTTGTACATATGTAGACTTGTCTATGTTGTTTCACAGAGTACAGTACATTCAAGGGTACTGTACATATGTACACAAAGTGACTGTTCCATTTGTTTTCAGCACTATGGTAAGATGTGTATTATAAAAAACATGAAACCTGTATACAAACCAGATGGCTTAGTGGTAAGTTCAGTAACCATGGTTTGCATGGTCTAGGGTTCAAGACCTGCAAGGGTTGTTGATAATATCATTTAGGACTGAATAAGGCAGTTGTACATGTGTTTTCATGACAGTAAGCAGCGGGTACACACAGTAAAAAGACATGTACAACTCGCAGTACACTTGAAATGCCCTTCTTTGGTAATCCCGCTGATGTCATTCATTGTGTCATGCCTTTGGGGAAGAAGTATTTCAGTAATGTCTGTGGTGTGTACTATAACTGCATACTGCTGTAGTGTTTGAAACTAATTAGGTAGGGGTTCAAATACCAGATATGACAGGTGCGTGTGTGTGTGACTTGTATCCTCTGTAGTGGTGGTTGTAAGTGTGTGACACCTGTGGGCAATGTGGAGGGGGAACTGCATATATTTTATGTTGGTCGTACTCTATATCACAATGTCAACCATACAGGGATAACAGATGTACATTCGCTGTAAGGCCAGGGTGCAAAGCCATACCCATACATGTGACATCAAGGCCAGCCAATCACAGTTAGCAACCCCACTATAACCAAGAGCACATGCTCCCCATGTGTCATACGCACACACATGCCTAGGCAACAGCCAATATGGGGGTAGTACACTGCTAACTGGCAACTGATAGTAACTATGTAGTGATAGCAGTGGGCTACAGAGGGCATGTCACCCTGGACATCTGTCCAATATGCATGTACATGCACACAATACACCTCCACCATGTTTCCCAATGGACACCTGCACCACCTATGGTGCCTTCACATGTGATGCACAATGGACATACCATGCCTGACAACATGCATACAACCGGTTTACAGTGCCTTAATCACTCTGTACCCATTAGCCCTTCTTCTGCCTAGCAAGAAAATAAACAACTTCTGCTATGCTTGAACCCAGGACCATACACACCACAGCCAAAGTGGTTTGCCTCTAAGCCACCTCTAATATGCATAACTCTGCTGTATTCACAAACATATCATCTGGCCCAGTCATTCAACCGTACAGAGTATGTACTCTAACATGCAGATGTATGTGTGTGCGAAAATATATTAATGTCTACACAGGCACAAATGTATGTATGTATATATATATATATATATATATATATATATATATATATATATATATATATATGAGAGAGAGAGAGAGAGAGGGATATATATATATCCACATATGTGTAAGCAGATATTTATATCTATATAGGTATATACAGACATACATCTGTAGATAAGGTGGGAACATAGCAGAAACATATATGTCCACATGTACCATGAATGGGGTTGACAGGCACAAACAACATACGTCATGCACAAATAGGTATCCCCCCCACAGCTAAACATGTCTGACTTTCGATAAACTACCAACTGTTGCAGATCCCATAACCAGGAGCTTACACAAAAAGGCCACAAGATGTTAACAGTACCCCATCCCACCTGTATGATGTCAGGCTGGTATCAGTAACATATCATGCAGCACAGTCAGGCTCATGATGACTCCCATTTTGCAGTCCTCTGTTACCTTTGTTAGCCAGAGTCCCGTACTGTTGGCCTGTACTACAGAGATGTAGAATTCAAACAACAATGGTCCCAGGACTGAACCCTGAGGTACTCCACCTGTCACTTGTCTCGGGATGGAATTGGAGACAGTTACACCTACAGTTTGGGTTCTGTCAGTAAGCCATGCAGCAAACCATCGAGTGGCATAAGGATGTATGGCTGGATTACTGTGTTAATCTATGTTTCCAGATTGGTGTATGGTATTGAAGGGCTTTGTGAGGTCCACATAGGCATCGTGGACTGCCTTACCCTCTTCAACAGCTATGCAGACTGATTCAAAGCAGACAATCCATTTCAAGAGGAATGACTGGCCCTCCATGATCCCAATCTGTGTGGGGTCCAGTGTTTGAGGGTTGCTAATGTCAGTGTTCCAAACTTCCCTGATAATGCATTCCATGGCCATGCAGATTAGGCTCATCACACCGATTTGCAGTAGTTCCAGGGATCCAAGGTGGATCTCCCCTTGTGGAGTGGGATAACAGCAGATGTGCACCACTCAGTGGATACCAGGCCTGATGCAAGGTTATAATTACACATGACAATCTGGTCCCATGGATGATATATTCTTAGCTGTGGATAGTATGGTTTCTGCCTGTGTGGCCATGATTACTGGCCAATAGAACTCTGTTCATATTGCTGTTGGCCCTTTTGGGGGTGAGAGGGGGTGACTGTGGTACTAAACCAATCTGCCAGGATATTGTCACAATCTGTAGGAGCAATCTATGTAATGCTATACTGTCATAGCTCAGCGCATGTCTCAGCATTGTCTGTTAGATTCAGGACATAGCTATAGAATGGCGTGTGGTTGTCTGTGGAATCTGTGGTGAATTTAGTTACATAACCAGCTTTGGAGGATTCCATGGGGGATCTCAACATCTTACTGTGGCTGGTAAGGGAGTTGTTTGCATCCTTGGAGTATCCTTTTTGTTTCAACAGTGCCTACCTTCTGTTGTATACTCTGTTAATGGCAGGATGCCACCAGAGTGTCTTGCTTATTTGGGAGGTGAGCACTGCGGTTCCATGTAGGATGTCAGGAACCATGCACAAGTGGATGTGCTCATATAGTACCTTAATACAGGATTCATCTGTAGAACAGTCAGCTCCTGTCTCCATGGGTGTCACAAACATTGTCACTTCTACCTTGTGTAGCATGAAGATGGCTTTTATGGACAACTGTATATACATTCCTTTCACATGTTTACTTTGATTAGCCTATACTGGGATTACTGTGGTGAAACCTCAGACTCATGTACTGTTGTGATTGCTTAGTGGTTAGTTACTGTGACTATAATGTCCAGTGTCCTGGGTTCATGACCTGCAAAGGTGGAGTATTGTTGGCCGGCCAGGACAGCAATTAATGCATACAGACTAATTGTGGAAATTAAGTTGGTCACACTTAATACAATTCAAATGCCCTACATTGGCAATCCTGCTGATGTCAATCACTGGGGAGTACACCTTTGAGAAAGAGAGCACTCCAGCAATCTCTGTGGTGCATGCCATAATAGTGTAATGCTGTAGTTTGATATAGAACTCTGGTATGTGTTCTAGTCTCACACATGAGAGTTGTGGATCCTTTGGTGTCTGTTCCTATGCCTGTGTAGAGAGTGTTGCATGTTTGGCTAGTCACACTCACTATGATTCATTGGCTCTACTTTGGCAATCCTGCTGATGTCACCCACTTAGAAATGCACCTCTGGGATTGCTGTAACCCAGTAATCTCTGTAGCATGTCCTGTAAATGCATAATGCTGTAGTGTGATAAACTAGTTTGGTAGGTGTTCTAATCCAAAACTTGCCAACTTTGTGTGTCTGTCTGCCTGAGAAGGGAACAATGCTTTTTAGAGTACTCACACTCCTTAAAATTCATATACTCAACTTTGGCAAGGCTGCTGATGTCACCCACCTAGAAATACGCCTCTGGGAATACTGTAACCCAGTAATCTCTGTAGTGCGTCGGGTAACTGTGTACTGCTGGAGTGTGATTTAGAACTGTGGTAGGGTTCCATCCACAACCATGGCAGTTATGTATGTTTTGTTTGTATGTTTCAATGTCTGTGTAAGGAACAATGCATTGTAGCCTACTCACTCACAGGACATTGACAATGCCCTACTTTGGTAATCCTGCTGATGTCATTCCTTGTCAAATACACCTCTGGGGAGCAAGTTCTCTAGTAATCCTCGTGGTGTGTCCTGTAACATATCCATGTAGTAGTATGATGTAGATCTTTGTCATGGGTTCTATACCCACACATGTCAATTGTGGATGTTTTGTGCGTGTCTCACTGTCTGTTTTGTGAGCAATGCATTTTGGGCTACTCACTTGCAGGAAATTTGAAATGCCCTACTTTGGTAAACCTGCTGATGTCATTCCTTGTGAAATACACCCTTGGGGAGGGGGTAGCCCAGTAATCTCTTTAGTGCGTGCTATAACTATGTAATGCTATAGTGTGACAAACTCATTAGGTAGGAGTTCTATTCTAAGACATGGCAGGTGTGTGTGTTTGTCAGTCAGATCCTGTGTGAAGGTGGCTGTGAGTGTCTAACCACTGGACATGTTGAGGAGTGGGTTTTGTAGTTTTCCTATATGGTGGCCATATTATATGTCACAATGTCCACCTCATGAGGATTACAGATTTCAATCAGTCAAGATACTGGGTTGGCAAGCCATACCCCTACATCTGGCAAAAGGCCTGGTGAACAAAGTAAGCAACCCTACTATTACCCAGAACATGGTCTGAACCCATGTGTCATACACAAACACACTTGCCTAGAAGAATCCCGCTATGCTGCTAGTACCCTGCACATTGTTGACAGATAGTAGGCATGGCATGATTGCAGTGAGCTGCAGAGGGCATGGCACCCTGTCCACCAGTACAATAGGCACATAATTGCAGACAATGCGTCTTCACTATGTTCCCCACTGGACACCTGCAACATATGTGGTGCCATCAAATGTGATCCACAAAGGACATACAATGCCTTACACACATGCCCTGTATGGACAGATGCCACTGACACCAGGGAATACCTGTATCATTCTATCAATGCAGGTGCAGGGTCAGACTACTGTCTTTTAGCAGGTCCTGCCACGCCAGGCCAGGATTGGCACATCTGATGATAACAGTCTGTGTACATAACATGTGCCAGGCAGACCAGGTACACTTAAACATGTCACTGTACATTAATGTGGGACATGCACATCCCAGGCAATGCGCATGTCAAGAGCTATCAAACACAGACATGGCATGCATTGCAAAGCAATGGCCACACACAGTAGTAACCAGGATGGTAGGACGGTTAATACAATACCCATCTGTGTAGGACATTGCAGGCACTACACCCCAGAACCACACTGCAGACTATTGTCAGGTGGCCTGATGCCAAGGATTACAACTCACCCAGCCTTGTACAGCCATCTTGCACAGCCAGCTACTACACACCCATGAAGCAATGCACACGTGCATGTCAGTACTGGCACCTTGTGTCTGCGTGTGGGGTATGATGTTCCCAACCACAGTCACACCCAGTATAACTCCCATTGGCATACTGACTGATGTCAGACATCTGTTCACATGCCCTAGCCCATAGAATCTCAGGATAACCCCTGTGGTGCATGTAATACCTGTGCATTACTGTAGTGTGGCAAACTAAGTAGTTAGGAAGTGTATTTGTGAGCCTGCCAAAGTGTGCCAATGTGTCTGAGTCTTTAGACAGTGTGGCTGTGTTGACAATGACATCTGTTCATGTGGACAGCCATGTGTGCTACACCTAATGTATGTCTACTATATCTCTGTTGCAGATGTCGCTCACCAGCACACATATATGTTCTTACAGCATGCCAACATGTCAACTATGTGGCACATGGAGTAACTGCATGCACTTGTAATAGTAATGGCTAGTCAGTAAGGGGTTTGAACCCCTCTACTGGTAGGTGTGTGACAGAAAGTGTTTAGGTTTTAGTCTGCCAGCCCTTCTCTGATGTACTTTGCCTCTGTCTGTCCCTCCCACACACTCTCTGGTGATTGTGGAGATGTACACCTGCTCAGCAGCAGCTTGTGTTTTGTAAGTGATGGTCATGATCAGGTGATGGCCACTGCACCTATTGTAGTCCTCCTCTAGCTGATTGCATGTGGAACAGCTGTGGTGACATTCCCATAGCCAATTGCATGGAAACACAGTACAATATCTAGGAACATCATGTTGGTGTTTGCCCATGACAGTCACTGTGAGTGGAACCTGGATCTGGTGTTTGGTAAACAGCATCACAGATGAAATCTGGATATTCCTCAAACAACATACACAGTGGAAAATAGCCTAAAGACAGGAGGGTGATGTGCCAGACATAACTACAGCAGGTAAGTGAAGCTATGATTCATTCAAATTACTGCCAATTTAACAGGTTGTGTGTGGTAATGGCTAGTCTGCATGTTTTAATAACTGACAAGACAGTGCTCTGTTTGTGAGGAAACCCCCATCTGTAGGGTCATCTGTAGACTGGTCAGTGTGTGGAACCATTTGTTTTTTGTGTTACTCACAGAACACACATCTGTGAACTGCAGAAGCATAGTGTGAGGATTGCAGTCAGTGCACAGTAACATTGATGAGAGTTACTGCCATCGCATCCCTGATTGGACATACATCACATGAAACAGTGGTATGACAGTCACTGTCTGAGGTTATCACAGTGACATGCCAATAATGGGCCACTGTTCATAGCTGCAGTCACAAGTCATCTACGCTTTGGACAGATGTCATGCAGAATATATGCATGTGTTGTGCTCCCTCTGCAAATGTATGACATCTGTTGTCTTGGGTTGATGGTAATATCTATGCATGCTTTTATAAGTAATCTTGAATGCTGTTGACTATTACTAAGCCTTATCTGTGTTAAAACTGCAACACTATAGGCTGTATGGGATTAGAGGTCCCGGCGGAACCACCTGTCCCACTTCAGCTGGCCACGGCACCGGGCACCAGCATGTCTGGGGCCCAGCCTTGGACCTCCACCTCTGTTGGCTCTGCAACACCTTTGGGTGGAACCACCACTGAGGATGGGGCTTGCCCCCCCTGGGAGCAGGTCCAGACAGGAACTTGTCAGCCATCGTACGGACCAGGCCGTGGTGTGTAGGGAGCTCAATAAGGGGTTTTGAGGCCAGCTATGCCAACTCGAGGGCAGAGTGGCACATTTAGAGGGTGAGCCTACCCCTCCTAGACAGCCCTCAGCACAGCCACCTTTGGGGCTGTGAAGGTGCAGTGGTGGCTGCCCATGGGTGGGGACCTCCGTCCCACTGTTTCCATTTGGGGGCTCATGGGCTTGTGACTGCCAAACACCTCTCCCCGTCCAAGGTGTTTCCCCCCTACATGTGTCATATACCGCCCCTGTATGCTGTCTTGTCTGTCATCCTACCCAACCTATCCTCCACGAGCATACCTACTCTCTTTCCCCAACATCCCACTCTCACCTTACAAAAATGGAAACAAAAGGCCAATCTGTTCCCAGAACAACTTTTGCCCCATACATAGCTGTCCATTTCACACACGTGTCCACTGGACACATGTAACCTTTTTAATTTGCATCACAACATACTACTGTTGTCCTCACCCCTCTCTCAGGCATATGATCCTGGTATGCACATGACTCCTAAAGGTTCCAGGTACACGTGATGCAGACGACCTCAGTGTACACACGACACTACCGGTCCATCTATGGTTACCCCATTTAACTTTTTAATGATGATGATGTTGCACGCAGCACCTTGCAAGAGTACTGTTCTCACATAATGATTGGACAGGAACTGTTTTGTTAATGTAAATAAAATGTTCAAAGTAATGTATTTGGGCAATGTACAAATGTTTGCGTATATTAATGACACATGTCTGTCTGAGTAAGTCTTGATATTACATGGGACAACACCACTACATAATACAGGAGTTGCTGGTGTTTTCCTTTTCATTCTTTTTTAATGCTTCGTTGTCACATGGTATGTTTTTGATATATCTATATATATCTATATCTATGTATGTAAATATATCTGGACATAAACACACACACATACATCTACATAATGAAATACATTTCCTATACTGTTGAATGACTGTGCTGGATGATATGTTTGTGATAACATCAGATTTATGTATATCTGCCATGGCTTAGTGGTAAATCACATTGCGTGTGGTGTGCAGGGTCCTGGGTTTGACCTTTGCAGAGACCATTTATTTTGTTGCTGGCCAGAACAAGGGCCATTGGATACAGAGTGATTAAAGCACTTTTAAGCAGTTGTGAGTGTGGGTGTGTGCATTTGCGTGACAGTAGGCTGTGCTATCTTCCAATTACAGTTTCTTAAATTCAGTTAGCTTCTACTATGCTTAATGTGTGTGGACACTGCTCACACCCATGCAAATGCACTTAGACTTGCTTACTGGTACTTATATATATATATGTTTACTACTGCTTACTTGTGCTTACACCTGCTTACTAGTGCCTTATTCATTATGACACTACCACTTTGATTGAATGACATTAGTTAAACATTTCATGCAGTACTCCAGTTCACATTTACATGTTATTATGTAGGTTATACAGCAAAAAGATGTATAAATATGTTCATATACATATTCCACATGGAAAACAATATGTGCTCTAGTGGGACTCAAACCATGAATGCCTGTTCATTAGGTGGATGCTCTAACCACTACACTATTGACATTAACGTTGATTTTGCATGTTTTTTTCTATTTGGATGATTTTGATGTGTAAGCTATGCTAAGCAGAGGGCAGCGACACGCAAACACACTGCACTTCGCTTACACTTTCAATAATGAAGCGATACAAATGTAATATAGGGACATGGGAATCTAATTATGATAGTTCAAAGGATGGGGCTCAACATTCCACTACATGCTTGTGTGTTTACTACTTTGATTTTATTTCAGTGTTTGTGGACACTCTTGTATACTTAGCATACATTTCAGTATCCACGTTCACTGAATTAATTGCTTACTATTAGAGGTTGGCTCTAATAGTAAGCATAGTAGGTTGTGCAACTGTGGGGGCATGTTTAAGCCTCCGTAGAGCACTTAAACATGCCCCTTGCACTCGCACACGTTTGCTGTGCACGTCGAGGGTGCAGCAGCACGCCCTCATAAATATTCATATGGTGCTGCTGCACCATCTGTAAGGAGGACACTCAGTGCATGACTAAAACTGTCTTTGCGCCGAGCTTCATGAATCCCGGGGTAAGTGCACACTAAGTTTGGTATTCACTAATGCTTACACTAAGTGTGCACCATTCTGAGTGAACAGACAACACAGGCATAACTCATACCTTCTCCCTCATAATTTTAGCTTTCCTACTGATTTTCCTGCAGTTTTAAATAATGACAGGGATTCATAAAGGTTATTACTAAGTATAGACTACATGTACACTTAGTGTAATCTTTCTGGGTGACTAGAAAGCACAAAAAATGTGGTAGGGATATTCTTGAATACAATACCATATACACTTAGTGTAGGCTTTATTGAATCTGAACCTCTGACTTTTTCAGAGTGAACTCTGAATGTGTTGCTGAAGAGAATTCTTTCTCTCCCTTTACCTCCCCTGAGCTGTAACTCATAACCACTACAACAGAGTTCCTACTTCCTAACATGAGTGTATCCTGTAGTAATACAATTTACTGCTTGTCTCTCATCATCTTTTATAAGATGTTTCCTATTAACTGGTTGGGACCCCCTCCACGTTCCATGAAATAATCCTATGTGTGTGTCTTTCCCATGCCCTGATATTTTTCTTGTCACTGATCTCATGTCTTTCATTTGCTACCCACCTTTATTTTATCCTGATGCTCTTCCCCTTTACAGAAATTCCTTCATCATCCTTGGCTAGGACTGAGGTCCCTTTAGCACATAGTAATATCTGCCTACACTTAGCTAAATAGAACACTGCAGCCAGAAAGCAGAAGACGCAGCTCGTAATACTCCCCCCACCAGCTTTAACTGCTTAATGTTGGGAAAATAATTTAGTCTTCCTTTTAGCAGCACTGCTAAAATCTATCCACATGGTCTGCAGCTGTCTCATAGACCTGCATGAGGTCCTTCAACCAAGCTACACCCTAAATGAGTAACTAACCTGATATACAATTTTAACTCAGAAATATTGTTAACAACATGCATTATAAATTGGTCATTGACCATATCACAATGGTGAGAATATCCTGTATTTGTAGAAGTACTTTCAGTGCTTTAGGAGCTTCTTGGTTGGTTGTAGCACTCAATAAAGAATTACATGTAACAACAGAGAGTAAAAGAATCCACAAAGCAGCATTTACTCTCTGTGTTAGATTTTGACTGTTACACATTGTTACATAGTTTACTTACAATAAATGAGGTTGTAATTATCATTTAGTGATAACGGGACTGGAGTATGCTCTGACATTGGGTTTAGTGGTCGAATCCCCCAGATGATGTCTGATATTGCTTGTTACTGTCCTGTTTAACTTTCTTTTTAACCCTCTGCAGACTATTCAGACTCTCCTAGTGTTTACTTTTCAAGGCTTCCCTCTCCATTGTTTGGTTGTTATGATATTTCCTTACCTTCTTAAGGGTGTTCCTACTTTTTTGACTTAGCAAAAACTGCCAGGCTTGTTGTATGTCTCTAAATCTCCATACCCTGTGTTGTCTGGGAATTGTCTAAATGGCTGGGATTATTTATCTAGTGGCTGTAGGGGTTTACCTGGTCTTTTTGAGCTTGGAATTGCACAAAAGGGCTCGTATTTTTTCTTTGCACTTCTCATATAGTTACCGTACTTCAGATGTTAAAAAACTGCACTGTTTGCTGCTGCTTTGCACTATATTTTACTTCTGCATTTGTTGCACTTTGACTGTATTTCATACCAACTGCTGCTTTTACTTAATTTTGGAAAAGATTTGTTTCTGCTGTTTTATTCTGCTGCTATTATTAATTAAAAAAAATGCTGCTATTTACACTGTTGGTTATTTAATTAAAAATATATATCCTGCTTTTTCTGTTGTTCTGTTATACTTCTGTTGGCTGTAGTATAGATTGGATTCAGACCATCTGAATTCAGTTCTGTTTGCAGATCATGCACTAAAAATCAGGGCATCTGTTTTTGGAGATGCCTCCGAACACACACACACGCACACACACACACTCTCATGGCAGAAGTGTACAGTAGGACTATCTAATTGAAGGTTACTGGTTCAGGGCTCAGTTTGAGCTATTTCATTGGTGCAGGGCTCAGTCTGAGCTCTTTCATTGGTGCTTGGCTCAGTTTGAGCTTTTTCATTGGTTTCTTTGTATTAGCTTCATTGCTCTTGCTTGCACTTATCACACAACTGCACAGAGGGGGGTAACTTTTGGCAGTTATAGAGGCAAAAGTCCAAATAGAAATATTTACCCTTAGAAATGGCTGCTATCTAGCACAGCAGTTCTTTAATAGATCTCAGCTGTTCAGTGAACCACCCAGCAGAGATTTTACCTCTTACCTATCAACATTAGACCCTATGGATTCCTTCTTTTATAAACTTCCTACTGTATACCAGATAGGTTAGTCACCCTAAAATAGCTCCCTGCCTGATGCCCACATCTTTTTCTCCTTATCTGCTGAGATACCAGGTTCAAACCTTGCATTATAGACTGCAAGTTTCAATGTTTCTCCTGCCAGTCTGGTGGACATGTTTTTTTTTTTTTTTTGAGGCAGTGTAGCAATGACAACCCCTTACTCCTAAATCACTCAAGTACAATTTGCGAGAGATACTCCTACACTAAGAATCTGGAATCACTGCACTCTCATGCCCAGAACAACACTAAACAGGTTGTCAGCTCACACACCATGGCTTCTATTCATAATATACACCCAACACATAAGCTTTAATATACATAAACACCAGAGACCTCCAAAACATAAACATGCTACACCTGACACAACACCCAAAGCATCCAATACACATAAAAAACACAAGTGCTGGTGTCTCACCAAATAAGCCCTTCAGGCAATGCACAACTATCTCAAATGTTTTAGTTATAGGTCTCTCTATAGTAAGATATACAGATGCCCCACTTACCAGGTTAAACAAGGAGAAGGTTACAGTCAGCTGCCTGTCTGGTGTAAGAATTCACTAGATCACACATGCACTCAAGTCTCTCAACAACAGGTGCCATTATGACTCTGTCACAGTTCATGGTGGGGTGAATAACTTGAGACATACCTCTCTGGACTATATGAAGCAAGACATGATTGAGCTTTCTGAATGTGTCCCAGTTGGATATGCCCCTAGCTTTGAGCAGCATTTTACCCTCACCTAGGATGATGCCACAATATAAACAGAAAATGATTGACTTCAATAATTGGCTTAATTTCTGGTGTTATTCTAAGGGGATCCAACTCCTGTTAGCCTGGGATGATATGGTGGATAGACCATGCTGCTTTGCCAGAGAAGGTCTTTATCTGGCACCTCTAGGCTTTTGGTTGCTGGCTAAGGTACTTGCCTCCCCCATAATGCCTCTTTTAGGCAAGGTCACAGCAACAAAATTCCTGACATGAAAATATCACACACAAAGAAACTAAGGGCCCTGCTGCTAAACGCCAGGAGTTTAAATCAGAAACTGCACTCTCTGGAAGCACTCCTCTCCCTGGAAGATGTTGACGTATGTGCAGTCACAGAACCCTGGCTCTAGGCCTCAGAAAGTACCAGGGTCTTGCAAGGCTGCAATGTCTTCTACATTTTCAGATGCAAATTGAAGGTGTGAGAACCAAAGGAGGTGGAGTATCTAGCTTCATTAAAGATAATTACACCTCTAGACTGATTAGACAAGAAAACTCTATGGAGCTTTCCCAAGTCCAAATTACCATGGGTAAGACCCCCCGTTTGGATCATCATCAGTTACAGGTCCCCTTCCATGAACCAAGATGCCCACACAGCTTATTTAGACTTACTTGGGACAACTAAGGTACAACCTCACACCTTAGCCATGGGTGACTTCAACTATCCTTCCATTGACTGGGAAAGTTATATGAGCCCAAAATCACTCACACAAAAGTTCCTGGACTTTGTTAACTCAAATGCCCTGGAACAAATAGTGCCACAAGGGATTCCAGTATTCTACACCTGGTCCTCACCAGTATGAGTGATGGATGCAATGCCTCAAGTGTAGGGAACACACTGGTTAAATCCAACCATAAATCAATAATTTTTGAAGTTGCAATAGCACCAGAACTCCCCAAAGGAGAAGTCAGGCTAGAAAACTTCACCAAAGCTAACTATATCCTCATAAGAGAAAGTATAATCAATTTCCAAGCTCCAGTCTCCACAGATGGCATTGATTGCTATACTAAAGTATACAATGATGCCCAGTATAAACATCTACACCAATGTATAGACACAGCTGTGCTGGATAGGATTAAATCAAAATCCTCAAGAAAAAGCAAACCATCCTGGTGGTCATCTGGCATTAATAAATTATACAATAAGCAAAAGAAGATGCTGTCTAAAAATACAAAAGTGAGATCCAGGAACTGGAACAGCACTCTCCTCAGCCTAAACAAGCAAATAAGACAACTCATAAAATCTTCAAAGAGAAATTATGAGAAAAATGTAGCAAGCATAGCCAAGGATAACCATAATGCTTTCTTCAGCTATGTCTGCAACCTAAAAGATAGGACTCAGATGTGTGCTGAACTAATTGTGGATGGCATCACATACACTGACCCTGTGGAAATTGAAAACCTGCTAGCAGACAGGTTTGGCAAAAATGTCACCCCCCTATCCCCCCAAGCATACCACAAACCATGTTTTTATCATCTCCTCCTTCCTGCACCTCCAAAGAGCAAGTCATCGATGCTCTCTCCAAGGTTAAGAACACAGCCTCCATGGGATCAGATGACATTCCAGGCTGAATTCTTAATGTTCTAAAACAAGAACTAGCTACTCCATTAGGCACTCTGTTCAACCACAGACTGAGTACTGGCTTTGTCCCCACTTAATGGAAAAGAGCAACTGTTATCTCCCTCCAAAACGGGGGGGCTTGGAATCAGAACCGGGAAACTAAAGACCCATAAGTCTAACCAGCCTCATCTGTAAGGCAATAGAATAAACCACCATGGACCTCATAAATAAGGATATAGGTGACCTCCAAACCCCGGATCCATCCCAGTTCGGTTTTGTCAAGTGCAGGTCATGCCTGCGAAACCTGGTGGGCTTCTTCGAGAATGTGATTAGAGCCATAGACGAGGGCAAAGCCATACACACAGCCTATCTTAATCTAGCCAAGGCCTTCAACATTATCCCACATTCAGGCATCATTGACAAACTAACCCAGTTGAATTTCAACCCCTAGTTTGTCAGGTGGCTTGCAGACTGGCTCACAGAATGACAACACTTAATCAAAGAGGGATACTTTACCTCTCTCAGCAGACCAGTCACCAGTGGGGTCTCACAAGGGCTAGTCCTGGGTCCCCTCTGGTTTGGCATTTACTTCTCAGAAGTCCAGGCCAAAACATAGAGGCTGTGGCTAACCATGTTTGTAAATAACTGCAAATTTGGTGCTATCATTGAATCTCCTAGCGATGTCAGCATACTTTAAAAGGGGCTTACACAGACCAATGACTGGCGCTAAAGCCATGGTCTTAAACTAAATGCTAAAAAATGCATCATCATTCCCCTTGGTAAAAAAATGTCCCTGCTGATTATAAATTAAACAATAATACTCTAAGTATCAATTCAGTAGTGAGAGACCTAGGAACACAAGTCGACTGTGACCTCAACTTTGACCACCATGTGTCTTCTGTGGTGAGGAAGACATTCTACGTTGCTCACCTGATTAGCAAAGGCATCACCTCAAGAGCAAAAGAGGTAATAACTCCCCTGTACTCGTCCCTCATCAGGCCAATTATTGAATATAAGACTCCCTTTGGAATGTACCATACTAGGTACCTGCACAACTTGAGAGACCTCAGAGGTTTCTAACTAAGAAAATTCAGAGTCTACAGCACATCTTATACAGACAAATTGAAGTCTCTGCCACTGTTCTCAGTACCGTAGAGACTACTTAGAGGTGAGTTATGGCTAGGGTTTACAGGGCTATCTCTGACTAAAATCTAATGAAAATGTGCACATCTGTAAGTCAAATGGGACTAGAGTCACCCATTCCAGGGATCTTAGTCTAGACTGTGACAAACAAAACCTGCTGGAGGGACAGATACCAATCTCAAAGGTTGCCTCCTCTGGAATAGGCTTCCAATCCATATGAAGTAGAGCACCGCCATGACCGTGTTTAAGCACAACCTGGATGACTGGATGGGAAACAGTAAATTTCTGCCGGGGACTGCCACGGCTTCTCTCCTGGACATGGGTAGTCTTGGGTATAAACGATATCTCTCATCTAGTATTATATTGGGATTTAATGACTAGGCTTGTAAAGAGCCTAGTAACATCCTATGAACCTATGAATACGATACATACTTTGTAACCATGCACTGGAAACTGACATTTTACAGGCTCCAGTTCTTTCCTTTCCCTATAAACTTTAGGAGAGAAGCCCTCAACAAATGTTAACAGGTGATTCTGCCAAAGGACACTTCTGTGTATCTTATTGGCTTTTACTTACCCAATCTTTAATTACAATGGGCTCAAGTTCCATTAAAAAAGGGTGTGTGTGGCAGCTGCATTAGCTGACATACTGTCTACTCCTGTGGTACTCCCGTTGTTCCAGTTAGTACGTTTTTAACACACTCTCTTAGTCTAGACAATAAAAAACATAAAAACAGTAATAACTGGCATTATTGATTAACTATAATTATGAGTGATTTACCAGAAAATCAAACATTTTATGAGGGACAGAGCAAAAATTTGAAGTAAAATCAGGGACATTCTCCAAAAATCTGCTAAAATCAGGGATATTCTGCAACAATAGGGATAGTTGAGAGGCATGCATAGCTCTGCAAAGGGAATGCCTGGTCACAAAAACCCATTCCAGAATTTACTTTTTGAGGGGTGCATGATTTTAAATTACACAGTTATGATTCTTTGAAAGTTATTATAACTGTCTGTGAATGAGTCTCAGCAGATTTCAAAAATGTGTAGTTTTAATGACTGAGATAATTAAAACTACATATCCTTAAATTCTCATGCTGAGACTTCATTTCAGGACAGTGTAGTATGATCTGACATTACCATCATACTAATAGCACCAATAAGTAAAAGAACTAAAGAAACTGCAGCCATAGTGAACTTTCCATCTTCAAAATATGGAGCACTATACTACCTCTCATAAGGTACAAATGGGAAAAATTTGGAACATTTACTAATAACTAGAAAGGGACCTCACATCATGGTTAAAAGGTTACTTTATACATATAAAAAGTTCTTCTGATGCCATGTCTCCTCTCGCTTATTAGAACAGACACTTAGTTACAAAATAATATTTTCCTTTTATATTATTTCTTGGATGAGGGAATTATGCAGCAGTTATAATATAAAAGGTGGGGTGAGGTGTTTTGCCAAACACCCAACTTTTCAAACACTAGAGACTGCCCAGACGCTCACAAGAAAACTCAAGTTACAGAGGTCCAGGGCCCAAGGTGGGCAAGTCAACTACCAGACCCCCCCTTGAAAAAAAGCAATTTCAGTAAGCATCATGTAATACAGGTAGATGTAGGCTAGCTTGGTTACTGGTTAGCTGTTTGAATTTTTGTACAAGAAATAAACTTAAGAGCTGCTGAGTGTCTTCATTCCACACACGCGCAAACACACACACACACACACACACACACACACACACACACACACACACACACACACACACACACACATGCATGTAAATATGCATATACATGCTTACACCTTAAACTTCCCATTATTACTGCTAGGATACTTTGGAAAACTTTATTGCACTCTTTAGCATTCCTCTACATATAAGGTCATTTTAACAATCTTATTTATAGGTTAGGTAATTTAGGTGTTTAGATTGCATCACGGGAAGTGTAATTCTTTCCACCAGTTTAGCCACACTAAGACTGAAAAACAAAAGTGTGCCCATAATCTAGCAGAGTAAACATACTATATACATATTCTGTTGGATTCACTTCAGAATCTTGAAATTCTGAAACATCAAATTTCATATGACCGAGACCATATGACCGATGTTTTGAAATATCAAAATTCTGAAAAGAATAAAAAAAAAATTATTTAAATGTTTCTGCTGGGGGGCAAGCCCCCCTGCACCCCCCACACCCCCGCTACTTAAATATTCCAACGCCGAGATCACATTACAGTGAGGAAAACGGAAATCTCCCATTCCACGCTGTATGCAGATCTCCGTTCATAATGTCGGGATTCCGAAAGTTCGATCATATGGTCTCAGCCGTATGAAATTCATCTTTCAGGATTTCGGTACTGTGAAGTGTACCCATTTTGTTTCATTATGACCCTAATGTTATACGTGAGATAAATTTTGAGTAAAAAAGACACTGCAAAAAAAATAGTAAAGCAGGGCAAGTAACAATTTCTTTACATATGATTTTGAGGGAGTAAAGAAGCAGCCTACTGTTTATTTATACAAACTGCCTTGAGGCACAGGAATATAAGTGATACCATTATGAAACAGAATAAACGTACAATATCCTTATTCTGTTTATTATGGTCACATTATTATACTAAAGCTAAGTCTGAGCTGCAGAGGTCAGGACATGACAATAAATGAATGAATGAATTAATTAATAAATAAATAAAGTAAGGCATATGGGCAGGTTTAAGAATTTTTTACCTATACTGTCCCTGGAACAAAGTAGCTAAGCATCTGATTAAGTACATGAAGAAATCTGAGGCTGATCTGTGCCACTGCCAACAGACAGTGAACCCTGCTCCCGTCCAGCCACTCTAGTCATCCTTTGTTCTTTCTACAGCAGATGCTGCTTAGATTCCTCACAGCCCTTGTAAAATAGCATTTGGCTGTAAACATTTATAGGTTAGCTAACTTAGCAAACCACAACGCATCAAGGAAAGTGTAGTCGACTCCACCGCTGTAGCCGCTGTCATCATTAAAGCTTTGGAACATAGCAGGACCACAGCTTTCCAGATGTGTTGTGTTTACAAAGCCAGATCATGGTCAAATGGGGCCCTAAACAAGATAATGGACTCTTGCCCTCCACTCCCTGGTACCAATATCCAATTATTTGACTATGTCTCCCCAGTTGTCAGAAAACACTGTTCAAACCTGTCAGTGTGTATTCCATTTTACCCTTTATTTTTACAATGACCACAGGCATTTGGATTTAATTTAGAACGTTTAATAATTAAAGTTTTACAAGAAAAGCACTGACAGTCATTTGCTAAACAAAACACATGCAGTGAAAACAGATTCAGCATAAACAACTCCAGGCTTATTTTCCCTTGAAACTCACATTAATTGAAAATGTATCTAGTAACTCATTAAAGTATAAAAGATGTGCTGGGTTTCATAGTCAAATAGTGTTATGTGAAGGAAGCAGAAATTCAAAAAAAAAAAAAGAAATTACACAAGTGCCATTTTTCAGAGTCAGTACAGGAGCACTCTCTGATGAAGTTATTTGATCAGAGGACTACAGTGGACAAATGAAAGCTGAGGGAGTTAAACCCTGCACTTCAGTAAGTGACTCATTAACAGCCCATTGCTATAGTTATCTGCACTAAGTACAAACAATACAGTGCATTTATACCCATATGCTTGTAAAAAAAAAGCTAAATTAAAAATGCATTCATAGTTAAGATATCAACATTAAACTCATAGACTTTAAGCTGTCCATTGTATTCACAGACAAATAATAAACACACTGCCATCAATCAACAAACCAAGGATAGCACCCAAAGAACACGTCTCATATATTGGTGCTACTGTTTACTACAATCAATTCCTTCCTTTACACACACACACACACACACACACACACACACACACACACACACACACACACACACACACACACACACACACACGTGACCATTAATTGTAGCACCTTGTATGACTGTGTACACTCAGATGTTTGCCTGTGATCAAATGAATGAACAAATACATAAACAATGACTTATAAGTGTGTTTCAGCTCACTGCTGGGAGAACTATATAATGCAACCCATTGTACATCCATGTCCACCCAACTTCTTAGCTCAAGAGTCCATGACAAAGACCCAAAATCAGGAAGAGATTTTTAAATATTAGTCTTACATACTAAGAATGCTGCTAGCATAACAGGCTTTGTGTTAGCAAGAATTTTCTGAAGGGTGTGAAGTTTGAAACTCAAATTTGTCATTATTTATAGACTGCAATCCATAACATTTTACCAGAAAACCACAGATTTTACAAGGAACAGACCACAAATATGAGAATGGAGCAATGGAAAAATATAACTTCTGTACATGCACACACACACACACACACACACACACACACACACACACACACACACACACACACACACACACACACACACATATTTGACCATCACTTAATGCCACTTTTATGACTGTGCACTTCATATATCTGCTGGAGATAACCTGAATGAATGCATTTATAAATAACAGCTCAGAAATATATCTCAAATTGCTATTGCTAGAATCATGCAGTGCAACCCATTGGAACTCCCCTCTGTCATCTCAACTACTTAGCTCAGAGATAAAAAAACCCAAAATCAGGAACAGATTTAAAATCTTTCTCTAATATACCTAGAAGTTTGCTAGAATAACAAGTTTTTTTATTAGCATGCTTTTTCTGAAGTTTGAAAGTCAAATGCTTGTCATTATTTAGTGACTGCAGTCTGCAGCAATTTGCCAGAAAGTTAAAAATTGTGCATGGAACAGACCACAATACCTCTCAATTTCTTTGCTCAAAAATCCTGGACAAAGACAAAAAATAATGGTGCAGGCAATGGGAATGTTATTTCCTTTTATGTATTTATTAATCAGGTAGCCTGACTTGACAAAGTCCTCTTTTTCAGAGGTAACCCAGGAGCACTGAGTGACTTGTTCAAAATTATACAGTAGACAAATGGAAGTGGAAGAATTCAAACCCTACTTTTTTGACTTTGGTTATTAGGCCATTAACAGCTCAGAGCCATAAGTGGCAGACAATTTTAATTCACTCAAAAAAAAAGTTACCAGAACAACAGATGTTGCATAGACATGCATTTTCTGAACAATACGAACTATGAAACTCTAATGACTGGTATTAATGACTGACTGTACTCTTCAATTATAACCAGACAAAATATGCCTTTTTTACTTATTTATTAAATCAGTAAGCATTCTCTGGACAAATTGCTCCTTTTCAGAGGCAGCTTAGATGCAATACCTGGTTATGTGATTTACTCAGTGTAACAAAGTAGACAAATGAAGGTAGAAGGAATCAAACTCTGCACCCTGGATAAAGTAAGCAGTTCATTAACAGCTCAGAGCTTTGGTCCCTGTGTTAACTGCCAGACCAGTTAAGAAGAGACATGGCATAAATATGAGATAAAATCAGAGAAACTGGAGACACTTAGGCTAAGCACCCTAATGTAATTAAAGTTAACAAACAGCAGGATTTGCATCCATATGTATTTTCTGAACAATAAGAGCTATGAAACTCTAATGACTGGCATTACTGACTGACTTTAATCCTTGGTGAGTTACTAGAAAAAGGAAGCTTTATGTTATTTATTTTTTGACTGGGTAGGTCAAATTGTCCCATTTTGGGGTGCCCCAGGAGCACTGTCTAGTTAAATGACTAGCTTACAGTTGCTCAGTAAGTAAATTAAAACAAGAGGAATCAAACCCTATACACAGTTCACTAACAATTCAGAGTTTAAGTCCTCTGTACTGCCAGACCACTCAAAGAGGGGCAAGGCATAGATATTAGACAAAATCGGAAATGCTCTGTATGATGGGGGACAGATAACAGGCAGAGTGCTCTAATTCACATTAAAAGTTAACAAATCAACAGGATTTCCATCTATATGCATTTTCTGAACAAGAACTATGAAAATCTAAAGACTGCTATTATTGGCTGACTGTGATAAGTATGAAAATCTAAAGACTGCTATTATTGGCTGACTGTGATCCTCAGTGATTTAGCAGAAAATGAATGTCTGGTAATTATTATAGAAAATTAAGTTCCTAAGCTCACTGTGACTTGTTCCCTGCAGATAAGGTTGGAGGGTTTGTTTAATTCTTTCTACCTCTGTTTGCATATTATGTGCCTTTTTTTAAAACAAGAAACATCTTTATTAAATTATCACATGACATAGCCAAGCATAGATTTATATAAATGAAAGCAAACCATATTGACATATTTTTCGTTGCAAGCATTGTACATCACTTATACTCTATCCAGATATTGTCAGTTAAACATTGCACAGCTCATTTAAATCCTGCTTTCTTTTAAACCTAATTCCTCCACCAAAACATTTTTCTGCTGTATTGTTCCCACAATTCCCATTTTTCCTATGTAATTTGCTCTGACCCTTTTCTAAAGATCCCAATTCCAGTTGTTTTATCTCTGTTCCTATATTCACTACTTCTAGTATAGTTGGTTTAGACTTTGAGTTCCCTTTTCTAGTAATTGCTTTTTTGGCAGCCACCACAATTAGACTCAATTGAGCAAGGTCTCAGTGTGTCTAAGCAATTTTGATTCTGTATCATAGCTCAAACATAATTTCCTTAGTTATATCAAATTGCTCTCCCAGTATTTCTAATAGAGTAGTCTGCAGAGAATTGTTAAGGTCTGCTAACTTATTACACTTCCAAAAGTATGTTCCCAATTATTTCTTTCTTCCCCATCATGCCTCCAACATTTGCTACCTACCTGAGGAAAATTTATTTGCAGCCTACTTGGAGTATAAAAATACCTATGTAAGTAATTCCAAGTAAAGATCCTAAATCTTCTAGAATTTGTTGCATATTTGGGAGACATACATATGTCCCCTCATTGTTTCTTTGTGAATTGCTTTTCCAGTCTCTCTTCTCAATCATTTCTAACCTCTTCTGACTGATTCATATAGTTATACAATATTTTATATGCTGTACTAATTATGCCTTTTTTAATGCAGCTTCTCTTCTAGATTCTACTAAAAACTCTACCAGTGCTGAGCTTTTGCTTAGGATCCCCCTATAGCTTTCTCTTTGCCTATATTCTGATATCATTCCTTCATAAGGACAGCAATCTCTAGCCTGCAGTCCAAATGAATTCCTGGCCTCTTTCCATTCTGTTACAGTTCCTTCTCTAATGATTTGCTCCCAATACCTTGGTTCCTTTGCCTGCTTTCTCCAATAAATTCCAGCCTCCTCTTGTCTATTATCTGTATCCCTAATTGGAGTTATCTGTATTGGCACAATTTCCTTTCTCCATTCCCATGTTGTCGTAGTTCTTAGAATACTTTCTGCTGTTTTATGAATATAATACTCTGTATGGTTATTGTTATTCTTCTTAATGATCTGCATCCAAAATCCCAGTCTCTCCCTGTTTCTTGAGTTTCCCTCCTGTTTCATCATCATCCCTTTCCACATTAAATTATAGCTTTATGCTTGTGTTATGTACAGGAGCCTTAATTGCATAGTTCTGAAGTACCCCATTCAAATCAGGTAATCCCAAACCACCTTGTTTTATTGGAAGAATCAGCTTATCCCACTTCAATCTTGCCCTTTCCCCTCCCAGATAAAATCCTTCAACTATTTATAAATTGCTATCCAAAACGTCTGCTCTGGTTGATAAAAATATGCATGACCTCTGTATAAAACTAAAGTGACTAAAACATTTTAACTGCTTTTATCTTGCTATCTATAGCCATAAAACAGAGATTCCAATTTCTCAATTATTGTATTATCTTTTGTTTAGTGTCTTCCCACATATCCTTAGCTGCCTCAACAGAATCCTTTTTAATCCATACTCCTAAGTATTTCATTGTATTATGTCCCCAAAAATATGGATATTGTTGAACCAATTCATGTTTGGGTACATAGTTTATAGCTATTGCCTTTGTCTTAGCTTTATTAATTTTGTATCCTGAAAAGACATGAAACTATATCAAAATGTTCCACAACACTGATATGTCCTTTTCTGGTTTTATCAGATATAAAAATAATATCATCTGCAAATAAAGCCAGCTTTTCTTGATTACCATACCAATTATATCCTTGAATTTCTGAGTCCCTTATTTTCTTTGCCAGTCATCCTAAATGCAGCATAAATAACAAAGGAGAAAGAGGAAAAGAGGACACCCCTGCCTGGTTCCTCTGCTCAAACAGACATTGTCAGAAAGGAACCCACCCACTTTAATTTTTGCCTCTGATCCCTCAAATATCCTCCTAATCAACCTTACTTTGTTATCATGAATGCTTCCATTGCCTTGCTCGTAAAATTCCATCTTACTCTGTCAAATGCTTTCTCTGCATTAAGACCCACCAACAACAGTGGTATTTTCTTACATTCTGCTTCCCTCTGGATCGTAATTATTCTGTTAATGTTGTCGAATGTTTGCCTTCCCTCCAAAAATCACACTGATCTATGTCTATCAATGTTGACATCACCTTTGCCATTCATTTAGCCATTATATACATGAGCACTTTATATTCATGGTTTAGTATTGAAATGGACCTGTATAAAAATGGATCTGATGGATGTTTACTTTATTTAGGGATTACAGCTACCAGCACTTTCTTCCAAGATGTGAGCACTTCTCCTGCTCTTAAAATATTGTTAAACAAAACCTTCAAGATCTTTATCATTTTTTTCCCTCCTACTTTCCAGACTTCCAGAATAATACCATCTATTCCTGGGATTTTCCTGTGGACTGGATATACGTCACCATTTTTATCTCATCTCCTCTTATCCTGACTGTAACTGAGCCTCATCTACCTCTTATCTTGGCATATTTAATTCTTCCATAAACATTTCCATTTTTACTTTTTTTGATTTCATCATTTCTCTGCTTTATGCATATTTTCTAACATTTCCGAAATATTTCTGGTATCTGTTCACAATTACTGTGTGACTTTTTATCAAATCACTTAACCAGATAGTACTTCTGGGTTTTCCCTTTACCTTTGTGCATTTTAAGCAATATGAAATTCTAATGACTGGCATTATCGATTGATGGTAATCCTTAGTGGTTTACTTGAAAATGAAACAATTCTCTGAAATTGGAATGACTAATGGTAATTAGTCTGGGTATGAAGTATACACACACACACACGCACACACACACACACACACACACACACACACACACACACACACACACACACACACACACACACACACACTCACACACTCTCACACACAGACACACACGCGTGCAGACACACACACACACACGCGTACAGACACACACACGCACACACGCACACATGCACACATGTATGCACACGCACACACACACATGTACAAAGTATCTGTTTAAACTTGCTCTAGTTACTCTTTTTGGCTTGGCATTTGAGCCAAGGGGTAGACTAGACAGCTGAGAGCAGAGCAGCAGCAACAACTGAGTGGACCCACATAATGGACGTGGAAGAAAGACTGCACTTTTCTTAAAGCAGCACTTGCAGTTGGCAGTGGTTACCACTGCAAAAGAGACTTTTTTAAAAATGTTTACTGTTCTAGGGAACACATTTTTACATCTGGGATATGTACCAGTCTGTGGCCTGGTGTAGCAGCTCCCATGCTTGGGATTTATTACCAGATT
Organism: Protopterus annectens; assembly: GCF_019279795.1. Classification (NCBI taxonomy): domain Eukaryota; kingdom Metazoa; phylum Chordata; order Ceratodontiformes; family Protopteridae; genus Protopterus; species Protopterus annectens. The sequence goes on along the minus strand of NC_056727.1, from coordinate 574,846,776 downwards.
CAGTGGAAGAATTCTGACCAAATTTATCTACCTCCATGTTCAGCAAAATAACGTATTTTATCTGTGAAGGACAGAGATATAGCACTAAGTGTCCATTCACTTACTGAGTTAGCCACTCCCCCTAATTTATTCATTTAGTAATCAGGCAAGTGAACTGCTGTAACTCATTTTTTATCTTTGTTTTTGTTTTGCCACGACCCAGGCCATAAGAACAAGGGAAATGCAATAAATATGGGCAGTTTAAAGTAGCCTGTCAGCTGGTATATTTTGGGAAGGTAAGGGGAAACCAGAGTACAAGGAGAAAACCTAAACAGACATAGGGAATATTCAGAGATAATGAATGAAGCTGGCAGTGCATTCTTATGCCAAAAAACAGAAACCGCAACTAGATACCAGTTCAGAGAATCAGATAGTCTCATGAGACAACATCCTAAAAGTTGCATAAAGGGAGTATTCAAATGGCAATAATAATGACATGCAAATGATGATGCACAATCTAATAAGGATGTAATGAAGGTAGTGGAAAGGCAGCTGTTATTCATAGTTGTCGGGCACAAAGCAAAACAAATAGTTGAGTCTGTGTATAAAGTCAATGAGCATAACAGAAGTTGCAGAATCACAGAGGTAGAAATGTTTGCAAAAACTGTGACTTTTGAAAAATAATGTATCATTAGTCTAACTGGTCATCTCTTTTGTGTCTCATGTATCCATAATCACCAGTAAAAATAGTGCTGCCAGAAGACTGCCACTCAACAGCTAACAGATCAAGATATACGGGACCACATTTGTATAAATAGAGACATCATATGGGCATTGCTTGACTTGTGAAGACCGCAGACTGGAACTGTTGAGATATGTGGGCTTCTTATATCTGTGGCTACCAAAGCATGAGTAGCTCTTACAATGGTAGCTACAGGAATCTTACAGAGACAAATTGAAGCAGACTGGGCACATCAAAGTTGTCAACCTATGAGCTATTTAAGACATTCCCCAGTACGCTGATGCCACATGTGAAAGGACATCTGCTTTCTCAACATAACAAGGAGAGACAGCCTCCACCATGAGTGGCTTCCAAAACATTCCCATCTTCTAAAGTGCTGGGAGCCATATAATGCAAACATGTTGCAATTATGGCTACACATAGTATCCATGGACACCATTACATCTGTAGGAAGGGCTACCTTATAATTAATTGTCAAGTGTGCAACATACAGGAGCTAAAAAATGTGTCTATACAGCACCATGGCAATGTCCATGATTCCCACATATGGCATGCATGTTACCTGTATTGCTGTTTCTGCACAGAGATATCCCACAGGGCTAATTAGTAGATAACTGGGAAGCATACAGGTGAACCTAATTACCCTCAGTCACATACATAATATGTTCATAAGACTTATCTCCCAATTCCCCCTCCCCCATGCCCCGATGCCATCAGTGTGTTTCAGGTAATGCTGGATGCCTCCCGGATCCCTGGTTGATGGTACCAATTTAACCCACAAAGCATGGACAAGCAGCAACAAATTACCCACACAGAAGCCAGAAATGTAGTAGAGTATGTGTTTGACCTGCTGGAATCCCAATTCTGCTGCCTAGACACATCTTGGGGACAATGCGGTGTGTCTCTTCCACAGCCTACAAGGTCTTTGTACAATGCTACATGCTGTTTAATATGATCATATAAAAGCAGGCAGGACAGTTAGCACTGTGGGACTCTGCATCATCATCATCATCATCATCATCATCAGAGCAGCAGGACATGATATGACCATCACCACTTCCAGCAGTAGTAATAATAAAGGAAACTGACAGCAAGTAGCAGCAGCCACACCACTCACCCCCAGATGGCACTCAGCACAACAAATGGCAGTATAACCAAAGCAATACTATCTAGACCACCTGTGTGACTCCTGGCATGTACAAAATGGGACTGTAGTGTCACACCACATACAATTATGCATGCAGTGATATCTAAAGGATATGCTGGACAGTGCACGATCAAGTCACACTGTGCATCAGACATCTCCACATACACCTCATGGAATGAGGGGTGGTGAAGACTGCAGCCAACATCATTTGCAGAAGTACATAGGGACAAATGGATATGTGTCTGTCTACAATAGAAGTGGGTGAGGAACCATAGCTCAATGAAGGTAAAGTCAGAAGTTACACGGAAGTGAAGTATTGTTTCAGGTGTGCCCTCCTTTGGGTGGGTATGCCATTACTGGACCATGCAGTGGCATGTCTATGATGGAGAATTGTGGAAGAGGCACAATGGGATTGAGTAACATGACCTTGGTTTTAGGAATGCAGTACAGGCCCAGATTCTTCTTGGGACATAGATGCAGTTGCACTGATGGAATAGGACCTTTATGAGGGTTACATATACCTTGCCTCACCCCAAGTGGCCCTGTGATGAGACCAGCTCCAGCATTGATTTGGCTATGTTGATACACCAACCATGAAAAGTATAGATTGTGATCCTTGAGATGGTCATCAAATGCAGCCACACACACACACACACACACACACACACACACACACACACACACACACACACACACACATGCACGCACATGCACGCACACACACACACACACACACACACACACACACACACACACACACACACACACACACACACACACACACACACTCTTGTGGATGCAAATAACACTGGGGTACAGAGCACCAATGGCAGCTGTGGCTAATATCTACATGCAGTTTGACATGGAATCTAATGGAATCTAAATGCCTCAACACTGAGCACACAAGGCCCAACACAGCATTATCCCCTGCAATCCATGGTCTCTCAGAGGTCACTCAGGATGTCAACCATCTGCACTTCAGCATGGGTAGCTACAGACTGTGCCTGGATTACAGCACTGCACATCTATTAATTTTGGACACAGCGGTGGTGGTGCTGCGGTAGTGTTGTCACCTCACAGTAAGACGCTGTCCAGTTTGATTCTCAGCTAGAGCATCTTCTGCATGGAGACATGCGTGAATGGGTGTACCTTCATTGAAGGTTGTGCATCAGGGCTGGTAATGTGGCACGTAAAAATCAACTACCAATCATTAGTGAACCGGAGTTCCGCTGTGGCGACCCCTAACCGGGAAAAGCCAAAAGACACAACAACAACAACATCTATTAGTTTTGGACAAGAGCCACCCACAAGTCTAGGGCCAGGTATGACAGTGGAAGACACCATGATGTACTGCTAGACTCCTGTACAGTCGTTATCTGTACATTAGATGTGGTGCAGTGGTCCATCACTGCTTGCCTTCATGTCATAGGTTACCTTAGAGGTGACCCTTGACTGGCTTAACAGTACATCATCCTGTGCAGTTCATAGGGTAGGTGTGGGAGATGCTACATGATCAACCCAGGAAGTGGAAGAAGCCCCACGCAGGAAGGAGACAGATATTGTTAATGGGTCTTCAGACTATGAGTTAATTTGCATGTTGGTTTCATTCTAAGATCCTGGCAGGTAACTGTTGTTCTGGCTGTGCCTCTGTAAGTGTCACCACAGCAGTGACTTACACTGTGGATACAAAATCTATTATATAACTAATTGCTATAGCTCACCCTACATTGCCTACTGTCCTTTGTGTCCCATCGTATCCATGTTAATGGCAGGTGGATTTGGGTAGATATATATGTGAAGCACCTACCTGTGTTGGCTGTCCTCTAAGATTGCATTACAAATGTACCAATGAATCACATAGGAAGTGGTTAATATAGCCTTCCTAAAGTTGTTCCAGTCACAGTCAATGTATGCAGTGAGAGTACTAAATCGGTCTGTCTCCATGACAGATATATAGCATCTAACCACTCCCAGAATCCACTTCCACAACTCCCAGTGTGATGTCCAATCTTTATTGCACTATACTGGTATAGCAGGAATAATACTTACTCAGTGAGTTGACGTTACTGGAGGGCCACTCCCCCCATCACTGTCCTTTCTGTTGCTATGTTGTATACTTTCTTTAAGGTCCATCATATCTTGCCATTTACACACTTCTGATAATGAGGACTGTCATGAAAGGAGATACTGCCAGCCCAGCTATCTGGAATTTTGTAAATAATTATGTCATTTCTGAATATTAACATTATTCTTATAAGATACTTGTGTTACAAATGTATTAGAACTGTATGTCAGGTGTATATCAAACTGCTGGGACAGAAGTTCATAGGTTCATAGGTTAGTACTAAGCTAACTGCCCTTGCGAGCCATTTTAAGCCTAGCCACTTATCCCTCGTGAGACTCAAACCCTGCACCTTGTGTTTGTAAGGTAAACACCTTAACCATTAGACCACCCTCCCAACCAAACATAGATTCATAGGTTCATAGATTAGTACTACGCTAACTGCCCTTGCGAGCCATTTTAAGCTTAGCTAATTATCCCCTGTGAGATTCAAACCGTGTACCTTGTGTTTGTAAGGCAAACACCTTAACCATTAGGCCACTGTGTGTTGAAAATGTTTTTGCAAAGTACTTACAATGTAACCACAGCATGCCCTACTGGAGTAGAACAGAAATGTACCTGCACTATTGTAACTGTTTAGATGAATATGTTTTAACAGTGGAAACTGGGAATACAGAAGGTTAACTTCAGAAAAATAGCTGAAATTAAATTACTTTATGGCCAGGCCATAAAAAGATGTTATCTTTCAAGTTCAGTGCAGCAAGAGACACAATATCTAAAACTTGGGAGCTTTCTGTATTGTCTTGGAAGTGTTTTATTGCTTTATAACTTCCCCATTTACCAAAGATCTGAGGTCTATGTATTTTCACAGGTAGATGCTAAATGGTGCTAGCTTTCAGCAGTGAGGGGGGGGGGGTTCACCTGGGATAGAGTCAGATGACAAGAAATGAGGTCATTCTGCAAGCTATCCCAGCAGTGATATTTGAGATATTAATTTACGAACTCATTGAGAGAGACAGAGCATTATGTATTCTGTCTTGGACCTGACAACATCAAGATCCATACACCACACACTTGCCAATATAATTCTCTTAGATATAGTCAGGAATATAGCAAAGCTTAATTTAAATGTTTTTCTTTATTTATTTGAGACTGTCCTGCAATGTTGCTTTAAATATTTCCTGTGATTTTGAACTCTGCTGTCACTCTAAATATATACTGAGTATGTTCTTGTTATTTTAATATTTATTATTAAATATATTTAAAACTTTCATTGTGGCTGATATGTCTAGAGATATTAAAGTTCTGAGGTCTGAAAGCACTTGCATATTTATTTGGTGACACTGTGGGCCACTCCTAATAATCTTGCTCTTGGTCAAACTACCATTTTTTATTAATAGTAACATTACACAGTAAGAATGCACATCATTTGTTAAGGGCCTTAAAGTAGCTGATAAGGGATTCTGGTGGCAGTGATAACTACCTTATAGTCTGGGCAGACAGGGACATAGCTAGTAAACCTGTGCCAGCCTTTCCCAGGTATGTGTTTTGTGTGTGTGTGTGTGTGTGTGTGTGTGTGTGTGTGTGTGTGTGTGTGTGTGTGTGTGTGTGTGTGTGTGTGTGTGTGCGCGCGTGTGTGTAAAAAAATCTCCAAGAGTGTGTGTGTCAGGTACTTGGGCAGGGACACGAAGCACTGGTTGGACAGAGAGAGTGTTGGAGGACTTGACTTGGAACCTTGGCTAAGGACTCAACTCTAGAGCTGTGCCAGTGAGGAGTCTTACTGGGGATCTGGAGAAAGAGGGAGAAACCAGCTCCAGACTGACTGTGGTCTCTGTGTGCTCTTAAGGGAAATTGCACTTGATGCAGAGAGCTACATCTGGAAATACTGTGTGTGTAACTTGTCATCCTCCCAGTGTATGTCCCCCACTGGTGCCAGTAATGAGGACTGAGGCTCCTTGGTTACTGTTGCCAGTGGTGGGGCATCACAAGGAGTAATTCAGTTCCACCCACCCACATACAGCATTATCATTGTGCATTACTGTTTCTCAGTCATTGTGCACCACTGCATCATCTTTCCTAAAAAGGCATCACCCATGTATCTTGATTGTCTATTCTAAGACATCATTCTCGTCAGGGTTGAACTTGTCCAATCTCTGGTGTCTGCTACCTTTGGGAGATATCTGCATAACAAGTGGGAATGAGCAGCATAGTACTGGAATAACAAGTGTGGGTACACACAGATAGCTATGACACAGTGACAGTAGGCTAGTGCAATATGATATTACTGGATTACTCTTAGATTGGTAAACTGTGGAGGCTGCACATGTTTTTGACACAGGAGTCTACTGGTGTGCATCATCATATGTAGCATTACATGTGGGCAAGGGCAGATATATAAATGTCATATATACTGCACAAGGATCCAGGGCATGCTGTACTGCATGTTTATGCCTGACAGTGTGTGCATTAATGTACGTGTCATGAGTAGTGTGGGGACCAGTATATAATGGCAGAGGAAATGTGAGGATGTCCTTGTAGTCTTACCTGTGGCAGGGTGTTCCATATGTGGGATGTAGGGAGAAGTTCATAGAGGTGTGTAGCAATTTTTTTCAGGACAGCACATATAAAACATTGTATAGATAGCAGTTTTGTCTAATGTTTAGCATTGCTTACTCCCAAGCACAAGTACATAGGATAGCACAATGGTGTAATACAGCCTAGTGCAGCCTGAACGAGGAGGGCTGGCTGTCCTTTGTCACTGGTATGCCATCCCTTGCTAAGGTTGCCTGTGACCAGGTGCATGATTGCAACAGGGTTTAGCTGTCAATGAATATTTTAGGCACAATTGATATTTAACTCTGGTCTTAACCTAACTACCTTGCTATTACAAGAGTCATTCAACAGGATAATATTCGCATGCGAGTAACACTGCTATTTGATTCCTTACCATAGCAATGTAAACTACTGTGTACCTTCTGTGGGTTATTTTCTATGAAATTACTGATTTATTGCTACCAGGCCACTGGTTTCAGCTGCTCAGATAAGTATGCTGCTCTATTTCCTTGCTGCACACTTTGGCATCCAAAATGGCAGATCAGTCATAATAGTTACTAATAACTACTAGTTTGCACTGTATGTATTTTAATGTGACTACATTCTCCCTTTGTCTAGGTTACAATTTCATGCACATTACTGGCAGGTCCTGAATGCCTGCTTATTCAATCAAGATATGAATGTAAACTTGTACAGCTATGGGATACGATGGTAAAGTGTACAAGATTCAGAATCCCATGTAGGGTGTGAATCTCAGGCTGGGATCTCATCAAAATGGCTGCCAGTTCCAGTGCCTCACTGTGAGCACCTGCCTAGTGTACAAAGGAGAACAAAATTAGGCCGTACTTGCAGCACAGTTGGTTTAGGGAGCAGCTGTGAGTATCATACACAGGTCTTTTCAGGTCGGTGAATTCCTTGTAAAACATAACAGGCCTGCTGTTCAGGGTGTCTGGCATTCCATGTACTTGTGAGCAGTGTAGGCATTAGTACAATGAACTGTGCCTCTTACCCTGAAGATCTTTGAGCATGGGGAGCCAAAGTTAGCCAAGAGGGTCCCTAATGTTACAGTAGTTACCTTTTCTGTTATATACAGTGCTGCCTTTAATTAAAAAAAACCCTCTTTCTAATAGTTTTCTCCACAATTTCTTATTTTATTTACTCTCCCAGATCCCATTGTCCATAAAGGGTGTACTGCATGTGGCAGCTATTGCATTGCAGAGCCATGCTGTTTTGTGTGACAGGGCACAGGGAAGTGACCCTTGGGTTTTGAGAGCACCACTTCATGGTTATGCATCATTGTAAACAAAAGTGTACCTGTGTCTGCTTCAGTGCACCTAACAGCATTAACATAGCTACCTCTTCTACTTTGTACATAACTATGGTGGCGTAGGCTACACATCTAATAATAATAATAATATTAGTAATACCCATTTGTTAACCAGGTAGATCCACTGGACACAAAGTCCATTTTCATGGGTGACCCAGGAGCAATGTCTCTTTTAAGTGACTTATTCAAGGTCACACAATAGGTGGGAATCTAACTTCCTGCTGCTTGCTTGCACATGCACATGCGTTGGGCTGTGGGGCTTGTTTCAGACTTCTGCTTGCTTGCACATGTATGGAGATCTGTAGTTTTGCACTGTCATCTAAGTCTCAGCCACACCTGTATGTACGTATCTCTTTTGTCCATCAGCACAGGCAGACCATGCACAGAATACTTCCAGGTGCTACAGGGGCCAACAGAGACAGTTGTCACAGTTGGTTACTGGTATCCTATGTCCTCTTCTGGCTTATATCTGCTGTATTACATGTGATTTCTCATCTCTAGTGTCAAGTTTACCTGTTTTGTCTCCCTTCCGCAGGTCACCATGTTCCATCAGAGGTACAGGTATTTCAGCAGCAGTTCAGATCCATGCCAGCTGAGGCTGATGAGTGAAGTGGAAGTGCCTCATCTGGGGAAGGTTCAGACCTATCCCAGGCAGGTAGCCCATCCTAATCACTGGTGATGGCAGCACTGGAGCTGCAGGTTGTAATGAAGGAAATGGATGATTAGACAATGCCCCACTGGGCTTCCCCATAGCAGCCCTTCCTGCAAGAAGGAGGAGACTTACTAGAACAGCTGGCTGATATTGTTAGACCAGAAGGATTGGATGCAGCCCATGTCATTGCTTATCTGAACCTAACACCACCACCTTCTTAATCCAGGTCAAGTCCCATGGGTCAAGCAGCAGGTGACAGACTGTTTGCACCTCATCCTCATCCTCCCTTCAGCTGTTTGTCTTACCTTTTTTGTCTGTGCACATCTCCATATATATCCATCCCCATGTGTGTACACATCCACCCATTTGTCATTGCCTCCTACATGCCTATGTGCCCCTACTGCCTATACTCAACATCCCAGTCTTCCCAAATTATTCTGTCCTCCTGCCCTCTTCCCTTCTCTCTCTCTTTATACATAAAATGAGGTATTTTCCCCAAATAAAAAGCCCTGACATCCCCCACTCTACTTTACCTTGTTCTCACTGCATGTTCCTATGTTTGCTATGCACCATCTTTTCTCTCCTGTACTCTGATTTCCATCCCTTCTAATGACCTAATAAATTGCCCAGCTTGCCAGGCACCCATTCACAGCTCTTTAAAATCTCCTATTATGTTTTTCTTTAGGAGCACTCCGCAGCGTCAGCCTGCTAATAAGAGTGACAGCATGCTCTACTTGCAGTTTCTGCTTCATGTTCTCATGAGTTTCACACAATGTGGTGTAAGATTGCTGCATAAGCCTTTTACATAGACTCTTGGGTTTTGTGATCTTCTTCAGTTATAAATCTTCCCCTCCAGCTCATCTAACTCCATAAAGTGTAGCTATCTGCCTACTCATGCTATATAGCCCTACTTCATTCTAGGCAGGTACCCTACCCCACTCACTGGTGTTGTCAGCACTGGAGCATCTATTTACCACTGATGCATAGTCTGCCTATATGGCACTACCTGTGTGCTACATTGATGCTCCATGAATCCCAACCATGGAGGGAATAGTCATACTCTTCACACATAGTGACTGGCGGTCAGGACTGAGTTCCCTCCCCTTCAACTGTGAGGCAGATAATGTAATCCCTGAACCATAGTCTGGTCCATGTAGAATAAAGAGATATTTTACCATTTTGCAAAACGGTAGCAATATTTGTATTATTAATTGAGTACCATTTCTTTCATAATGTAATTCTTTGCCTCCACAGCCATCCAGCCACGCCCTCCACCACAACAGGGTACTCATGTGGTAAGAGGCTGATTTTTTGAGGTACTTGATAGCTTTCCCTGAATCAGTCTACATTTGAAATTTAATGTCTATACTGAGTTGATGTGACTGCATACTTCCACACCCTGAAGATACTTGGCTGAAGTGAACACACTTCTTGCTCAGTGTCATCCCCTAAGTCTCTTGTCTGCAACACCACATTAGTGGACCTTCTGCCAGACATCACTCCTCTGCTGAGACCTCATGATGGGCAACCTAAACTTGACTGTGTACTACCATCATTCCCTGGCTGGCTTCTCTAGTGCCCAAACTGCTAGCCGAACCTTGGACATCCGGAATGTACTCACAGCCAAAGTCTCCATTCCACAGAGCCAGCAGTACTTAAGCATTATTACTGGACATTGGCACTGTATTACAGTTAACTGCAATTGTAACTAAAGATGGACAATCTGAAAACACATATTTTTAGATAATTTTATTTGAATCTCATAACAAATATAACAACAGATGCAGATATTGTTTTCTAAAACGCAAATCAGGAAGAATAAAAATATTCCTCAAATTACAGAGGTTCAAATGTGGTGCATGGCTCACCTGTCTTAAGTTCAGAAGGTAAAGCAATGAAAAAAGCAAGCAGGCTGTAGGTACACTACACCACACCATTTATTGTGAGCACTTTCGCCAGAGACAATGCTCCAAGTTCATCAGACAAAGCCAAGACAACAAATAACCACTTTATATAATTACAAGTGGATTCATTTAAGACAAATAGAATAGGTGCTCATTAAATTGAAACCTATTCAATCACGTATATTAATTAAAAACCTCTATATAAGTTATGAAGCAAGTTATTTAACATTATGCAATACATATAAACTCAACACATAAAATATATATTGTTAAAACCTTACAAAATATAAATACACAATATATGGCTATAAAAATTAGATATGTAAATAAGAAGATAAAAGTTAAACTAGGATACTAGCATAGATGAACAATTATTGATGCAAATATTAGAAAATATTAGAAAATTTTCTAAAAATGTTAAAAAAAAATGTATATATATATATATGTGTATCAAAAACCAACATCTACAGCCAAGTGGACTCATTCTTAAGTGTATACCTAACATATAAAACATTATGTAACAAGACGAACAATGCCACAGGTCCCCATCAAACGTTACTTAAAAAATATAATAATACATAAAATGAAATAAAATACTAGAACCACCAGCCCTAAACACTACCTACCAAGTGCTTTAACCTTTAAAGGGCATTTAACTGATGCATATTCATTAAGGCCCGGTGGTATATGTCAAATGTGCGAACTTGCCACATAAGCTCACATTCATCTAGCTTGCGTTCCCATGGACCTCCTTGTGTACCTACAGCCTGCTTGCTTTTTTCGTTGCTTTACCAGTTTGTTTCTGTTTTGGTTAAGTTCAGGAGGTCAAAAACAAGTTTTGTCCTGACAGCAATAGCTGTCAGTAATCATTCTATGGCTGTGGACAGAAACATTTGACTATCACAGTGATGTGAGTCTTGGTCTGGATGACACCTCAGTAGCCTATAATACGATGCGTGCTGGCTAGTAGGTTGCCTCTGGCAAACAAGGATATATTCTGATTATCAAAGTCTAATGAGACGGCAGAGACTAATGTGTACAGATAAGCAATGTTTTAAGAGGTACAAAATGGTAAATTATGAAAAAAGGACATTATGTACACACTGACAGTGGATTAAGGGTATGGTATTAAGCTGTTAACTGCTCAACCTGATTTGATAAAAAAGTAAACCTACAAATTTAGTAGTACCCAGGCTGGCCTTTTCGAAATAATGCATTTTAGAATGGCTAAATTATTGCATTTTAACAGTACAGCCCTTATAGTTTCAATCAGAATAAATTTAAATAATTTCTCTAAATCTAGAACAGACTGTAGTGTAGATTTCAAATACAGTTATAAATAATAAACCCAGAACAGTACATAAAAGCAATTCATTACAAGTGCATATTAATTCATAATATTGACTTATTTTATTCTTTTTTCTACAGAAATATCTGTATATGCTGCTATATTTCACACTCTGTCCAACAAATTAAAACTCATTTTGCATTGTCTAGAAAATTGTATTTCTACCTGCCATGTTGTCTCTTTTATAAAATTTAAATTTAGAAGTTAAAAGTACAGGCATTCACATGACACAAGCAATATTGAATACAGATGTTTAGGCACTTATATTTTTAAAGCTCAATAGTGATTGTCACTGTTCCTTGAACATTTTTGCTTAACTGTTGTTTAAGTACAATAAAGTAATCTCAGCAAGTGCTTATGTTTCAAGACAACATATTTTCTCGAGCATTAAAATAGATTAAATGAAAGGAAAATTATTATAGTACTTGGTGATTTAAAACTGGGCCTGCCATCGCCAAAATGAAAATGTGATAAGTTAATGATATTATGTGTGAAAAAATAAGAAAGAAAGAAAAGAAAAAAGGAGGGTAACACAATTATTTAAAAAGTACAAGCAGCTATATGGCAAAATACTTGTTTTATTTTAGCTATGATGAAAGGAATTATAGTAAGTCCATATCAGGTCACAAATCTACAAATTATATCATGTCTGCTTACAAATGGCAAGCTAAAACATCAAAGAAGAGGGAGAGAAAATATATCATACAAATCACATAGAAAATGGAGGTGGACAGAAGGTCAGAGCAGATAAAAGAAGTGATGACATACCAGAAATAAAAGGTCTTTAGTATTCAGATCAAAGGAAAAGACTGGAGGTGTAGAGACATTGTACCCAGATGAACCGCTGTTACGCATTCACTGTTCATTTAAAGTTTCTTCATACCATACATACTCAGTATAAGCATAAATTTAAGCTGTGGGAGGGATATTCTTTGTGAATTAGTGCAGAAAAAACAATACCAAGTATATACAAATCACTACATGCAGTTAAGTAATTTCAACTGTACACTGGAAATAATGAATAAGAATTTTTTTCACTTTGAAATCTGTTGCATTGGAAAGAACAATATTTTTAAAACAGGGAACTCCAGTGAAAATATAACACTTTGATATTAATTATATTGACTGTTGTCCTTAAAGTCATGATAATATTTTGTTGCCACAGTATTGTTATGATGACATATCACATCTTGTGTTATTACTGGCCCCACTTCACCAATGTGTGGACAGTCAATATACAGTTGAGACAACTCACAATAGTCCAGCTACAATTTTTTTTTCTCATTGGTTCAAATGTGAGTACTAGGCTATTAACCCTACTGGGACATTTTAAGCCTAGCCATGTTGCCCATTTGTCATCCAGCTGTGTTACCCCATAGGTGTTTAACTAACCTTGCACAGCAATATTTAAATACTTCTCATTTTAACAGATTATTTTGTTTGGGCCTCACCTTCATTGTATTAGGGATCCCTACTCTATGGTAGGGTGTTTAAGCATTGCCTCAGTCCATTAGGGGAATAGGGGTCAATCCTAGGATACATTTTCTTTTTATCATTCGCTGGCCCAAATTATGCTTGAATACGTTCATGAAAGGGCTTTGTTATATGTGTATGGGGAGTCTGTTCCATAGTAGTGGTATCCTATAGCATATATACTGGTCTCTCTAGACTGTTCCATTTATGTTGCAGAAGAGACTTAGGTCTTAGGACTGCATATTTCAAATACTATTTGACTTGTCTGTTGATGCCATATAAGTCAGGTGTAGGTCACATCTTAGTCTGTATGAGGTAGAGTATAAAGACAGGACTTTGAGATGGTCCATGTATGTTATATGCCTTAGATCCACTATGTTTTTTGTAAGAAACCTCTGTGGACACTCCAGTTGTTGCAAGTGTCTGGACAGATACATATCAAAGAGGGAATTGTATGCTATAATGGACATAATGAGAGCTGTGTAAAGTGGGTAATGACCTCTCCGGACATAGATGCAACCTCTTTATTTATATGCTGTGCAATATAGAGGGACATCCTCACAACAGTTGACATGTCTTGGTTGAAAGCTAGGTCATTGTCAATGTAAATGCCCATATCTCTATGTACTGGGTGTACTTTTAGGGGTGTATTGTTAATGTGATCATTTCCAGGAGTAGGCTTTTTTCCAAAGGATACAATAATGCACTTTTTGACATTTAGCTATAGTCTATGGCTCCAACACCAGTTATTTGTTTAGGACAAGCCATCCTGTAGGATCACTCAATCTTTGGGGGAATTCAGTGACTGCTCCCAGCTTATAATCATCTGAAGACTTGGTCAACCAAAGGCCCTTGATGTTTGCTTTGACTTCTGAGAAGTTGATATTAAATAAGAGCATCCTAAGGACCCCACTCATGGCAGGTCTTTTTTTTTTTTTTCAGGTGGCAAGTCCTATCCTGACTTCCTGTGTCCTATCTGTGACCCAGTTTCCAATCAGTATGGTGAAGTAGGGGTTTATTCCTAGTTTGGCAATGTTATCCACAATGCCCAAGATGAGTATAGTGTCAAAGCCATTGGCCAGGTCAGAGTAGGCAGTGTGTACTGTCTTCCCTTCATCCATAGCTTCGCCGACTTTTTCAAAGAAGTCCAGTAGTTTGAGCAGACATGACCTGCCCTTGACAAAAACTAACTTGGATGGGTCCAGTGTTTGGAGATTCTAAGGTTGGGCGCTGGGCTGGCAACTTGACACTGTAAAACTCCACTGCCAATCATGAGCAGATAGGTGATCCACTGTAGCGACACCTAACTGGGAAAAGCTGAAAGAAGAAGAAGAAGATTATTGATTAGTTCCATGATAAGTCTTTCCATGGCTTTACTGGTCAGGCTTATGGGATGGTAATTGCCTCACTCAATGGATGGTTCTCTTTTGTGCAGGGGTATGACTGTTGCTGTCCTCCACTGACTTGGTATGAAGCCAGTTGGTATGAAGCCAGTTTGGAGGCTGAGTTTGAAAAGTGTTGTTAGGGAAATAGAAATATCTTATTTTGTGCTATTTAGGATGCATCCTGGGATATTGCTGGGGCCCATAAAAGCCACATTATTGGCGTTCATGACTTGGTCCTTTGTAATAGCTGGGATTGTATGTTGTTAGACAATGAGGAGTGTGGGGGCAGGGGGAGGGGGTCTAAGCTGAATGTGTTAGATAGTAGGTTTGCTATACCCAGAGCTTTCATATAGGTGGCACCATTTTCAATTAGTTCAGCATAATGCTGTTTGTTGCCCTTAAGACTGTGGATATAGCTGAAGAAGACTTTGCAGATATCCTTCGCCTGGATGGATATTTGTTTATCAAATTTGGTCTTTGAAATTTTTACTATGGTCCTAAGTTGCTTGTTTAGTTTAATGATTATATTCTTGGTGTTGCACTTTTTGTTTTTGGTTGATCTTTTCTTCCTTTGTTATAACACTTATTTATGCTGTGATTCCACCAGGACAATTTGTTTTGGGGTTTGCTCTGCACTTGCTTCTTTTGAGTACGGCTGCATCTATGCAGTTGCTTGCATGCTGGTAATAGTTTGTGGTGTATGTTTCCACATAAACAAAAGAGCTTTCCAGGTGTGTGTGTTGGGGAGGGTGATTTCAAGTCTAGCCAAGGAATTATTCTGAAGTAGGAACTTTGTGTTGGAGACGTTTTTAAAAGTGCCTGAGACCTAGTGGGACAGTTGTTTTATCTTTATTACGAGGGAGATGGCTTTATGGTTGGACCTGATGAGTGAGAATCTTACACTGGGGATGAAGCATGGTTCACCAATATTAGTGAGGACAAGGTCAAGGAGGGTATTCTGACTAGTTGTTCCAGGGAATTTGAATTAACAAAGTCCAGGAATCTCTGTCCTTGAAGCTAGAGGTGCTATGTTTGCCAGTCTATTGTTGGATAGTTGAATTCATCCATGAATATGGTATTTGGATTAAAGCTAAGTAAATCTAGTTTGTTTAGGCAGGCACTATGACATTTCTGTATCATAGATGGCATTCTGAAGCTCACCAGGATATGGTCAGAGACATTGTTGATGGTAAGTAACACACGAAGGCTCTCAAGTGCTACACGCTGTTTAATGAGCCTTGATGTAAGTCTTTCTTTGACGAGAATTTAGACACCTCCACCTTTCTTCCCTTCCTGTGTGATGGCTGGTCTAAATGTATGAAAGCATTATCAGAGTGTTCTCCATGAACTATAGTGCACTACATATAAATAAGTAGCTTATGCTGATGACAGCTTATGTATTTATTTACATAATCACATGTCCATAGATTATTAAAAGACGATTGGTCCAGTAGACCTAGCCAATGGAAATGCTTTTTGTTTCCTCAAACCATAAGGGTCTGAGTACACAGCCAAAAGGTGAATTTATAGGTTTTTATACATGCATCAAGGCTCATTTCAGGAAGGCTAGGGAGCAACTTTGTTTGAAGTGGAGAAAGAGCTTGTTCCATAGGTAGGGTAGCCTTTGGAAAATATATCTATTGCACCAACTGGTTTTAAATGTATTGTGATATAGGCTTAAGTCCTTATTATGTGCATATTAGTGTTTTTCCATTTTTTTGTAGGTGTAAGAGGTTAAGCAGAATTGGATCTTTTATAGCCCTATAGGCCAAGCAGAGGTCACTATACAAGAACCGATAGTAAACAAAGTAAAGTGACAGGGCTCCAGTCAGTTTGTGTTAGTTAAGAATCTCATACCTTAGATTTTCTTGGCTAAGAAGCAACACTGTCTTTCAAGCTAGCCAATGTGGTTGGATATGTATATGCTAAAGGATGCTTTGCTTTCTTTAAGGACATGATAAGGGATGAAGGGGGGGGGCAATTATATCTTTAGACCTGAAGGATATGTCATTAGCATTTAATTGGCTGGGTAAAATGATTTCCTAACTATAATCAATACACAGTGATTAAATGAGAGTTAACTGTCCACAAATGTGGCCACGGCACTATGGTGTGAACCTCGATGGATGTATTTTCATGTGGTAGGTGCAGAGTTAGTCTGGTTCCACACAGAGTACTGTACTACATATTTTGCACTGAGCTTTAGCCCAGCAGGTACTAGTGAGGCAACATACTGTCCCATGGCTTACACAGGGATAATATTCAGGCAGGTGAGTTTTTCAATAATACCAGAGTGTGGAATGCTATTAATGACCTTACTTCTTTCCAGGTAGACAGTTTGCAATGATTATCCATTATCCAGTGCTTCAGTCACCCCCCCATAAGTCCACCAGATAGAGTAGACATGACCAACCCTTTATAAAGCCACATTGATTTGGATTGAGACACTGCAACTGCCAACCTCACTATTTATGAGCTCCACTTTCTAAATAGAACTGGTAAACTGAATTGGTCCATAGTTTCCAGAGTCAGTGGTACTGCTACCCTTGTGTGAGAGTACCACAGAATTGGTCCATAGTTTCCAGAGTCAGTGGTCCTGCCACCCTTGTGTATGAGTAACACAATGGCTGTTCTTCATGTTTTGGGCACATACCTACTAGAAAAGCTAAGACTAAATAGATTTAGAAGGGAATCTATGAGGCTATATTTAATGCTGATTAAATGGAAACCAGGTATGCTGCCAGGACCCACAGAGCTAGTGATTTTGGTTTTGGAAAGAGCATGTAGGACCTCTACAGAAGTAATTATGTGTGAAGGCAGGGACTGTATTTTAGAAGGAGGAATGCAATAGGGGAGACTGGGAAAAATGGAAATTTATCTGCATGTGTATTAGCGATATTCTCTGGTCAGTGTAAGCTGTGTCATTTCAGGTCAGTTATGTGCAATATTGGGCAATATTTCTGAGAATACTATCATATTACAAAAAAAATATGATTATCCTAGGAAGAGATGATGATATTAAATTCATACTTGTCTTTGCAACTTTTGATCTTATGCCTGAACTCACTGCAGACCATTTATAATGGAGAGGTATTTTTTTATTTGCAGTAAGAATAAAATCAATCGGCATTTGTTGTTTTATTTGTTATCATGCTGGTGTGTAAACTGATCCAAAGGGCTTCAGTCAGAAAGATTAAAGTAAGTAGCTGTAATTAAAACAGTGATGCAATAACAGCAACATTCAAAGCAGTATATTGTAAAAATTATCAGTAAAGGCATTGCATATACATTAAATTTCTTGACTCATAATACAAGCTCAGTACAAAGTTCATTACATAGATCACAGGAAATTACCTGCACGATTATTAATAATGTGTGCCTCATATGTGCAGACATTTAATATCACATGCCTATAAACAATAGTTCTTTAATTGCTTAGGATTAACTCACTTGCGTCTGGCACTATCAGCAAGATGAAGAGACATTTACAGGGTTCTGAAGTAAGAATAATATGCTTTCTGAAACCAACTTTGTGAAAATCAGATGTGTGAATAGAATTATTCTGAAGGAGGTATTGCATACAATTCTGAAATTAGCTGGACTGCATTTCACTTGTTGTAGGGCTTCCTCTGTGAAAGTGTGTGTGTGTGTGTGTGTGTGTGTGTGTGTGTGTGTGTGTGTGTGTGTGTGTGTGTGTGTGTGTGTGTGTGTGTGCGCGTGTGTGTGTGTGTGTGTGTGTATGTATGTCTGTGTGTGGGGGGGGGGGTCTTTTTGAAGTGTTTTCTTAGTGCTTAGCTGTAAATGTAATGCATGATGGCACCTGGTACCATTTGGTGTAGAGTTTGATTACTACAAGTAAGAGGTTAAGCAAGACTGTGATCATTAAATATACAATAGTAATACTAGTTGGAGCCAGAATATAATGGTATAGGAAGTCATATAGCTGTTTATATACTGTTCTTTAAGTATTTTAGTTACTTTTGTTATTGCTTTTGGAGTTTTGTGTTTCTGCACTTAAGGTTTTGGAGTTATTGTGTTTAGACTGGTGCACTCAATTTGCTGGGTTTCATTATATCACTGTATTGCCCATTAGTATGTCACATCAGAACCACACAAAATAAATGTGTGTGTGTGTGTGTGTGTGTGTGTGTGTGTGTGTGTGTGTGTGTGTGTGTGTGTGTGTGTGTGTGTGCGTGCGTGCGTGCGTGCGTGTGTGTGTGTGTGTGTGTGTGTGTGTGTTTCTATAGATATATAGACAGACAGAAAGGCAGATACTAAAAAACTGTACTCTGTATAAAAGATGAAGAAACAAAGTTTCATATATTTATTTTATGCATTGCCACTGCAAACTGTCCAAATATCATGCTCAGTAAGTGGACTTTCAAGATAAAACATACCATCATGTTTTGGAGTAGATAGAGGTATTCATTGTTTGTGAGAGAGGCTGAGGTCGCCCAAAGTAGTCAATAATTACTCTTCAATATCATGATGTCCCTACTAATTATCTTACAGAAAGCAGGATGGAAGAATGTTTATTTTACAGGAAGCTGTAAAATACTGATTAATTTCTTTGGAGATCCACTCTATTTAAATAACTGAATCAAATAAATGATGTGTGAGTCCCCCAAAAGCAAGTGTTTGTACTTACTAGCTCCTAGTAGAGGTTTGTCATAACTGGTAACATTGTATCTCATGTCACAATCAGACAGAACCTATCTGTGGGCCCCATAAGCAAAGGTTTCATATTGTTCTAGCTCACCATCAGACAGTGCTGCCTGAGACATCCATGCTCAACTGCACTCATCACTAAAGCTGACTTTATGGTAAAGTTTAAGAGCAAATAAACACAAACTTATCAGCATATAGGAGAACAAGTGATGCTTTCTCAGTTCTAAGAACTGTTAGTATCAATATGTAAAGAAAGCAGTGGAGGACCTAGGTTAGTGCTTTGGGAATACCTTTCTACAACTTATCCATGACAGGCTCAGAGTTATGTGTTCTCATACATACAGCTTGATTCCCAAGGTGGTTTCTAAATCACAAAGATAAACTTGAAAAAAGGCCATTCACACTTAATTAGCTCTGTATTCATTAAGTTGACTGTCTATCAAATATGATATCATTAATCTCAGGTTAATTTAAATGTACCACCAGACTGGCTTAGATAGTGTGTTTATAAGACATCTGAAAAGGACAGAAATACTTTTCCAAAAATCTCTTATATTTTATAACTTCCCTGGTTACAATGAATTGATGAGTAAGAACTCCTAGTGTTTTCTGTGTGTTTTTTTCATACTCTGTGTCCCAGGCATGAAGCTTCCAACTATCAGCCATGCCCATTTGTTCCCTCTTACTGGCTTTTCCCAGATGATGGTTGTAGCTGTCTGGTAGAGGCCATCATGGATCATGCCTTCTAAACTTGGTTGACTTTTTCGAAACAGTCACCAAAGCCATTGATGAGGGAAAGGCAGTCCATACAGCCTACCTCGATCTGGCAAAGGCCTTCGATACAATACCCCACTCGGGTATCATTGAAAAACTCATCAGCTTAAATGTTAACCCATACATCACAAGATGGGTTGCAAACTGGCTGAGTGACAGAACCCACAGGGTCAGAGTTGCTGGCGCCATGTCAGACTCAAAGCCTGTCACAAGTGGTGTACCACAGGGCTCAGTCCTGGGCCCACTCTTGTTTGGCATCTACTTTTCTAAGTACAAGCAAACACAGGAGGGTTATGGCTGACAAAGTTTGCAGATGACTGCAAACTGGGCCATAGTAGAAAACACATCTGACACAGATATCCTTCAGAAGGGTCTCACAGAAACGGATAACTGGTGCCAGAGCCATGGCCTAAAGTTAAATGCCAAAAAATGCATAGTCATACCCTTCGGGAAAAACAAGGTTACCCCTAGCTACCAAATAGGTGGCAATCCACTGAGCACAGAAGAAGTTATCAGGGACCTGGGGACCCAGGTTGATAGTAGTCTGTCATTCGACACCCATGTAGCTAAAGTAGTTAGGAAGACCTTCTACATTGCCCATCTTATCATGAAGGGATTCTCATCTAGATCAAGGGAGGTCATAGTCTCCTATACTCATCACTCATCAGACCAATGATTGAGTACAATGCCCCATTCGAATGTATCTGACCCGACACTTGCAGCAGCTGGAGAGGCCACAAAAGTTCCTCACCAAAAGGATAAAGGGTCTCAAACATCTGTCCTATGCTGCCCGACTGAAAGAACTCCAGCTCTATTCAGTCGCCACCGCTTGCTCAGAGGTGACCTTTGCCTAACATACAAGGCCATGTCAAACCCAGATTTGATGAATATGCTTCACCTCAAAAATCTAGATCCGTCAGAGCCACAAGGGCGGAGACTTAAACCTCGACACGGCTATTAATAGGATGTGCTGGAGGGATAGATTCATCACCCAAAGACTCCCTATGCTGTGGAATAAAATCCCAGTATATGTGAGGCAGAGCACCTCGCTGGCCTTGTTCAAGAGAAATCTTGACCAATGGATGGGAGATCGCAGATATACCCCAGGGATTACCTCAGTGTCACTGCTCAACAGAGGCACAGCAAAATAATGGGTATAGTTCCCCATACTAAAGGGGTGGCGTAAGCCACAAAACTATGGGCTAGGCTTGTAAATGCCCTCGGGCAGATAGCCTAGTATGAACCTATGAACCTATGAACCTATGGAGGCAGCCTACTTGGGCATTAGTGTCGTCACTGGTATCCCAGTAACGAAGAACAATATTTATTATAACTAACTCCTGAGGGGGAATGAATGACCCACATCATGGAGGTCATCATGACTACATAGTCCCATGCAATTGCAATGTGAGCTACCATTGATGCAACTTGGTGACTGAATGCCCACCCCCAAAATGGCTAGCTGCAGTGCTTTCCTCAGAGGGATTGTGGCATTTTACAGCTCTAGACTGCCTCATCTCTCCTAGACTGCACACTCCTATTCTCATCTGCCAGGTGCAATAAGCAACTAATCTGCCAATTCATCTCAGGTCACTTGGATTATTGTCAGGGTTTTATCACTCTATGTCATCAAAATTGTCTAATATGAACACAAAAAGGCTTCAGTAAATTATTCCTTGTGTTTTCTAAGACACTGGCAGGAATACTGCTATGCAGTATTTATCTTGTGTTCTTAAGTTTTTTTCTTTTTAATTGCCATGGATATCAGTTAATCAGTAATGCTGAGAGATGTTCTTTGTGAAGAGGAGTATAATATTTATAGCTTTACATTTTTGAAGATGGCACAGAATTTGATCCCAGGCCACCTTTGATTAATTGTCAGATATTACCATATTACCACATCATTTATCAAATGCCTGCTAAAATCATTGATTTTTCCTTTAGGTTGCCCTTTGTTTTAGATGTCAGTCTAACTTCGTTGTCCTTTCTGGCCAGTTTAATTAAGTTCATAAGAGCTTTCAGTATTTGTAAACATGGTTTTATTTTTTTTTAGTTAGGATCAGTTCTAAAGGTGGTACATTATCTTTGTTTCCTGTAATATAGTTTATTGATTTCACAGTTTCACCATAGAGGTTTATTTCTTAGAATTCCATCATATTTATGTCTCACTGGTATATATTTTGGTTATTTTTTAATAATATCATCAATTTATGTAAAAGCTTCTTGGGCGTAATATGTGGGCTGTATGCAGTATATCCCAGCATGCTTTAGCAAGGAGTGCATTTATTTCTGTGTAGTTAACTTTTATCATTGTCTGTTGTTTTTCCATTGTACAAATGCACCCTCCCCAGTGCAAGATGGGTCTATATTACAACGTCAAACTCACAGAATTCTGAATGTTGTAATATCAAACCCAAATGTTCGAAATATGAAAATAGCAAAGCCACGGCACACCGATTTTTTTCCCAGAGAAAAAATCGGTGGGCTGTTTTCGGGGCTTTGCTATTTCCTCCACAGTGGTGCGATCTTTGAGTTGGTATATTTAAGTAGGGGGGGTGTGGGGGGCTATTAGTTTAAGTTTAAAGTGTAAGTGGTTTTTTTTCTTTTTTTTGTACCGGAACAGCGATTTTTTTTCCATGGGAAAAAAATCGCTGTTCTGTGTTTTGTAATTCTTGGGTTTTGAGCTTCATGGTTCGATATTACATTGTTCGAACTCCTGTGAGTTCAACGATGTAATATAGACCCACGCAAGACACCTAAACAACACCACTGCTCAGCATTCCCAATTGTGGATACATAAGGGCTCACCATTGGCATATCAGATTATGCATGTTTTAAGCATTTGACATTTGAATGGCAATGCTCTGTGACCCATAGTTATTTATAGCACAACACTGGGACAAACTCTAGATCTAATCAGTGACTTTTTTGTCTCCTGTCCCTCCAGTTGTATGGTTCCATCTTTTCTTTGCTGAGCCTCGGTCTAGCTGTCCCTTTTATTATAGCTGCCGGTCACTTCCCCAGATCTACCTTCTACTTTCGGTAGTTCTCTTCACCCCTAATTCAACTACAATTTTTGGGCCTTAAGCCTTCATTATAGTTGTATATTGATTGTTAACATATAAACAGTGTTGCATCAACAATCATGGCCAAATGTCCTGCACTGCTTTCTTGACCCTCATCCAGTGCCTTCCTAGTTTTCTTATCAGCATTACCTAGATTATTGTACCCCTCACTATTTTACATTTTATTTGAATTAACTTTATCTTCCTATAGCCACTCTCACATACCACGGACCTTTTATATATTATCAAAAGGAAAAGGAAATGTTTACAGATCGTCTTTGGTAGCTGCATGAACTGCTGCAACCAGGGTCTGGCCCCACTCCATTCACCCTTGCTTCGCTCAGGCTCACTCCGCTCCCCTACCCTACTCACAAATGTATTTTAACTTAACCACACCCATCACTGAAGATCCTCCAATTACTACCCCTAACACAGAGCAATCCACACCCCACCCATTCTATATTTCTATTTCTCTCCTTTTCTACCCACTCTCTACTTGTCTTCCCCCTCATTATCTCCTCCCCCTAACTCATACCAACCAATCTGCCTCTATTCAATCCCCAACTTGTCTCAGTTGGACTCTTTCCCATCACTTGAAGCAACAGTATAACCAACTAGGATCTCACCTTATCACTTAGCCTAACCCCCACAAACAGCCCAAAACAGAAATCACTCCATTATTTAAAATGCTTCTCTTCTACACTTCTCTGTTAAGTCTCTTTAGCCTGGCCTCTATTATAACATCTTACCAACACCACCTATTCCTACCTTACCCCTCCCCTACAAACTCTAATCCTTCACCACTCCATGCCAGACTCATATACTTTCATATAGCTCCAACCCTTCTTAACTCCACCAAAGTAGCATTTTTCACATATAGATATGCACATCAACACACCATACCTCAACTGCTTCATAAATATACTTAACTTACTTTTAAGTACCCAAATCAAGTAATGCAGGTAAGGTTAAACCTCAAACTTAGCAGTGACATCCACCCAAATCCATGCCCCCAAAATGAATTTGCCTCACCCAAACACACCACCCCTTCCACATGCTCACATTACTACTAACCTTACCCACAGAAAATCAGACCTCTTACTTCTAAACATGAATTTCACACGCATAGTGAACAAAATAGACAGATCTCATGCATCTCTCTTCGTCTACTCCCCTAATATAGTAATTGTAACCGAAACCTGGCTAAAGCCTGAGATAAGTGACAATGAAATCCTATCTCAAGGCTACGACATTCATAGACTGGACAGAGTAAACATATGTGGTGGAGATATAGCTATTATCTACAAAAACACACTCAAAGTTCAATGCCTAGAACCAAACCCACCTAAATTCAATAATGCAGAAATACCATTTACTAGACTTGAAATAAATTCTCCAAAAAACATAACTATTATAGCAATTTACATCCCTCCTGGAAACAACTCTGCCTTAATTGAGGACTTCCTCCACTGGTTATCCTTAACATTCTCTCAAGAAGCTATAGTAATGGGTGACTTAATACAGACTGGCTAACCTGCACCTCAGAAAATCCTACAAACTTCATAAACTTATATGGATTCTCCCATCAAACTCAATCATCAACTAGAATTGACAAAGAAAAAAAAACTAATAGACAGTCACTACTAGACTGGCTTTTTTAACAATAAACCACCACTTGCCTCCCAGTCAGATTGCCTCCCAGATAGTATTAGGGACCACCTACCCACCTTCCTGGTCAGACAAATTATGTACACTCCCCCAAAAGTACTACATATAGACAAACACACATCAGGAAAAACTGCTCACCTCAAATGTTCTTATCAACCTTACAACAATATGACTGGACCCTGCTAATATCACTCCCACTGGATACTGTTGTATTGTACTTTAATAATACATTTTTAGGCAAATTCATCAGTCAAGCACTTCCTAGAACTATTAGAGTTAAGACAAATCATGTTCCCTGTCTAAATAAGGAAACCAAGCTATTACTTAAAACCAGAAAAAAAACAAGCCACCCTAGAGTCTTACTTGCAACTAAGAAATAAAGCCAAGAAATAGGTAAAAACCAACTAAGAATCCTATTACATTGCAACCCAACACAAATATAAAGATAACTCCCAAGAAATCTTTGGCTACCATAAGTCAACTACTAAAGCCAGGTCAATCTGTAATCCCAAGACCTGCCTCTATAAACTATGTAGACAATATAGCCACTCAATTTAATACATATTTCACTAACTCCATATTAACTCTGACCAAAACTAACAACACACCTCTAACCATTCCCAAAAATCTGAATGACCCATCCAATGCCTTCTTCTTCAACCCCATACAAACCAGTACCATAAAGAAACTACTTAACAAATTTAAACCCACTTTTCTCACTGCTGATAACATTCTGAATATCTCAAGATAGCTGTTGATGTTTTTATCCAGTCTCTATTTTGATATATCACTCGATAATTGAACAGTATGTTCCCAAAATCTGGAAAATAACTTACATCAAACTGCTACACAAAGAAGAGACCTGTACAGAACTTTCTAATTTTAGGCCAATAACAATCTTATCTCTGCTGTCAAAAATCTTAGAAAATGCATCCATTCCCAGTTTCTGAACTATTCACTAACAAACAACCATCTAACTAATTCCCAACATGGCTTCCAACTCCACCACAGTACGACTAAAGCTCTCCTAAGCCAACCTATATAGAAATAAAGGTTATCTGGTCTCCTCCGCATTCCTAGACATATCCAAATCATCTGATACTGTCTTCTGCCAATAACTACTCAATGAACTCTCATCCCTTAATTTAAGCCATACAGCCCTCACATGGTTCCATAGCTACCTATCTGGCAGACAACAGACTGTAAAATGGCAACATGATTTAGCCTGTCTGCTACCTGCTCCACTAGGCATTCCACAAGGCTCTGTCTTGGGTCCACTCCTATTTAGCATCTTCACCAACAAGCTCCACACTGCCACCCACCTAACTACAATCATACAGTGTGCTGATGATTCCACGCTCATCTGTTCAGCCCCAACTTTCTTTAAACTCCAGGAAATAATCCAGCTTTCCATCACAGCAGTAGAATCTTGGCTCTTTGACTCTCGGTTAATTCTTAATCCCAATAAAGTTAAACTTATGATTTTTTTCAACTAACAAAGCCACAGACCTGTAGTCCTCTTTTCAGATATATTCTTTTAATAACACCAAGATAGAACCTGTACCACACACTAAGCTACTCTGAGTTGCAATCAATACTAAGATGAGATTTGACAAACACTTCTCTCTAATTATAAAAAAAGTCCATATTAAACTAGGTTCACTTTACAGAATTGAACCTTACCTCACTGACTCCACAAGACAGTCTATTGCCTGGACTTATCTACTGTATACTTTTCTTTATGCCTCTCCTATCTTCACCTACCTGAAAAAAACAGAACTAATGAAACTAGACGCTTGTTATAATACGACTGCCAGATTTGTTACCAACTCACCATATAGATCCCACCACTGCCCTACCTTAAGCCATCTGAACTGGCTTGAATTAAATAATTACCTCTCACCCAACTTACAATGGGGCATAATATACCAATCTAACAAATGCTCAACACTCTGTAACCTACTTCAGCTGTAGTCTAACAGAAGGCACCTGAAATCCTCTGACAAATTCCTATTACAAGCCACAAACGCTAACAATCACTATGGAGATGCTTTCTACCCTAATTGAATCTCCAGGACTTATAGGTTCATGGGTTAGTACTAAGCTAACTGCCCTTGTGAGCCATTTTAAGCTTAGCCAATTATCCCTTGTGAGACTCGAACCTTGCACCTTGCGTTTGTAAGGCAAACACCTTAACCATTAGGCCACCCTCCCAAACCCTTGGAACTTGACCCCCAGCACATCCTAACCACTGCCAATCCCTCACAGTTCACCTTGCACCTTGCGTTTGTAAGGCAAACACCTTAACCATTAGGCCACCCTCCCAACCCCTTGGAACTTGACCCCCAGCACATCCAAACCACTGCCAATCCCTCACAGTTCAAAATATTTCTAAAGTCCCACCTATATAATTCTTGGCTTTGCTCTTGTCTAACCCCTGGCTATCATTTCCTGACTAACTTCTGGCTGAAATCCATCTGTATTGTTTTTCTCATACACACCTTGTCTATTTTCCGCTGCAGATTTTTTCTGTCTACTTGATATATGCATAATTCATCTCACTTATAAATTTGCCACAAGTCTCATCTTACTTCCTGTCTCTAGATACTCTGTCCAACCTGTTTCACTCTCACCCTAGTTACCTCTTTGCTCCTGAACTCCTCATCTATACATTGGGCAGTGCTTTGTATACTAGAAATAGTGACATAGTCACATCTACCTAAATTCATGAATAACACATGACGTATATCTTGTATCAATAATTGCTATATTTCCTACTAATTTTTGGTGCTAGTTGTGTTCCTTTGTATATGCTTTTTATGTTTAATTTTGTATATACTTTGTTTATGTTTACTTTGTGTTCCTCTGTTTATACTGTATAAGTTCATAATCTATGCCACTCTTGTTGTTATTTGTATCTAATGGGGGGTTTTCTCCCTGGGCTTCTGGTGAAAATGGGCCTGAGTCCAGTCAGACTATCCCGGTAAACAAACGTCAGATAAATAAATACATAAATCATAGTCTAGAAAGTCGACATTTCACAATTTGAGGATAAACTTTTCCAAATGAATTTTGATGGTATCATTGGAGGCATTTAGTAGCAAAGGATACTGCAGGAGAACAATTGGAAGTAATGCTTTTTATAATACTATAGTATCAGCTGTGGTATTACCCCTTGCCAGACTAGGAACAATGTTCTCTGTTATTCTAATTAGTAAAATAAAGTATCCAGTATTTTGCGGAGTTTGTTATTACTGTACTCTTCTCAGTCTGTGGTTTGGTGACTAAAGCCCACTGTTACATTGCTTTGCAATTGTAGCAGACAATTACTGTAGTTTTTGTGCTCAAGAAAGAGGTTCTGTTGCACCCAGTGATGCTGAATTCCCCCACCCCACTCACTCCCTCTGACCATCAGCTGCCACCAGGTCCTCTCCTTGTTCATTGGGTTGGACTACCTTTCTTAGCCTCCCCTGTACTTAAGCCAACCCATATCTTGGGCCAGTAAAGAGAACAGGGATACTGGTTTAGCTTCATATTGCTACCAGTGTGTATATCCTAATACTCACTACCTCCCTGCAGCAACCTTTGCAAGCTCCATATATTTGCTGCACAACCTGTGACTTGCAGCACAGAAACTGCCTCTCTTAATGGTACAGTACTGCAGCAAGCCTAGGCTGCCTCCAACCCCCCCCCCCCCCCGAATGGGCATGTGAATGCTGATTCCAGTGATACATTATCAATGTCATACTTAGATGTTTGCATTTCTGGGGAGTTAGCTGAAGGTTTAGGTTCTTCCATACAGCCAACAGCTCCTTGTTCTCACAGTTAAAATGTTACCTCATGATGTTTGTAGTCTTCTCAAAGGAGACATATTCTGGTGTAGAGACTGAAGAAAATGTATTACTATTGTATTTATCACAAACTAAACCTAAAGGAGAATATATCTAGTTAGAGAAACTCAAATCTGTCTGGCAGTTAACACAGAGGATTAAGTCTCTAAGCTGCCAACAAATTGGTCCTTGTTCTCTAGAATGCAAGGTTTGATTCCTTCCCCTTCATTTGCCTACAGTGTGACCCTCCTGAAGTCAGTTAACCAGACAGTAGTCCTAGGATGGCCCAGAAAAGACACAATTGCATCCAGTGAGCTTACCTGGTTAACAGAAGTATTAAATAAAATAAAATCCTACTCTCCCAAGTTTGAATATGGTAATGCATAGGTTATTACTAGGCTAACTGTCCTTGCAAGACATTTTAAGCCTAGCCAATTATCCCTTGTGAGATTCAAACCCTGTACCTTGTGTTTGTAAGGCAAACACCTTAACCATTAGGCTACCCTCCCAATCCCTTTTAGTTGGGGAATGATCCCTGAAATTGAAAGGACCAGAAGCTACACTGACAACAGCATTTCTCTTGAAAGACAGCTATGCATTTATAAGCAGATGTTCTATAATCAGATGAGAAACAAACACCAGGGATACAGATACCCAGTAATCAGACATCTGTATTACTGACATCCCTGTGACTGTAGTCAGACTACTCAGTAATCAGATATATGTATGGTTAGCATTCCTTGTGACTACTGTCAGAGGCATCAGTAATCAGACATTTGTATTATTGACATCCCTGTGACTACAGTCAGAGGCTTCAATAATCAGAAATCTGTATTGCTGACCTCCCTGCGACTACAGTCAGATGCCTCAAAAATAAGACATATGCATGGCTGACATCTCTGTGACTACAATCAGAGGTTTCAGTAATCAGACATATGTATGGCTGACATCTTTGTGACTACAATCAGAGGTTTCGGTAATCAAACATATGTATGGCTGACATCTCTGTGACTACAGTCAGATGCCTCAAAAATCAGACATATGCATGGCTGACATCTCTGTGACTACAATCATGTATGTATGGTTAGCATTCCTTGTGACTACTGTCAGAGGCATCAGTAATCAGACATTTGTATTATTGACATCCCTGTGATTACAGTCAGAGGCTTCAGTAATCAGACATCTGTACTGCTGACCTCCCTGCGACTACAGTCAGATGCCTCAAAAATAAGACATATGCATGGCTGACATCTCTGTGACTACAATCAGAGGTTTCAGTAATCAGACATATGTATGGCTGACATCTCTGTGATTACAATCAGAGGTTTCAGTAATCAGACATATGTATGGCTGACATCTGTGTGACTACAGTCAGATGCCTCAAAAATCAGACATATGCATGGCTGACATCTCTGTGACTACAATCAGAGGTTTCAGTAATCAGACATATGTATGGCTGACATCTCTGTGACTACAATCAGAGGTTTCAGTAATCAGACATATGTATGGCTGACATCTCAGTGACTACAATTAGAGGTTTCAGTAATCAGACATATGTGTGGCTGACATCTCTGTGACTACAATCAGTGGTTTCAGTAATCAGACATATGTATGGCTGGCATCCCTGTGACAGCAGTCAGAGCTTCAGTAATCAGACAGCAACATGGGTAACATCCCTCTAACTACAGTCAGAAGCCTCAAAAATCAGGACTACAGTCCCAGTCAGACATTAGTAGTTGGAATCTCTTGTACAAGGGCTTGAAATAATGGAGTTTGTAGACACTAGTAGCTTCTGTGGATGCCTGAAATTCACTGTCTGGCTGTGATGCAGTATCTAAAACTATTGAGGCCTGGCTTTATCTTTAGCTGTCTGCATACAGTGGACAGTTGTACAGACACCTGGACTAGGGTGAATGACCTGGGCCTCTCTGAAGCCATATTTTCAGGTATATGTGCGACTAATAGGGCACCTACAGTCACGCCTTGGCTCCGTATTGTGGTGTCATGACTTGCAATGCAGAGTCCTGAAATTGCAGGAAAAAAAATAGACTGAAAATATAGGAGAAGCATGAATATCAAACATAATTTTTCTCCTTTAAAGTTGTTTTTACAGGTGGAAGGCAAGCACCATACATCCCTCACTCCTTGAACTTATATATACCAACTCTGAAATCACCATACCTTGGAGAAAAGGGAATACTCAAATAAATGACACTTTTAAACTTAGTATATGAAAGTCCAGAGTTTTGGTCATTCTGTCTTCATTGTCCGGGACTCTACACTGAGAGTCTCAGCAATTCAAATGGTTACCCACTCATTCGCACCTTTCAGTAGGACCTTTATGGGTCTTTTCTTCTTGTCATATTTAAGCTTTCTGCTATGTGATTCCTTTAGATGTATTTCCTATGTGTAAGGAAAAATGAAAGTTCATCTGATGGGAGTAAGGCAACAATTCCTTTTCCCTCCTCTAAAAGTTTGTTGTGGTTGATAAAGACCCTGAAATTTCTTTCTCTTCTAAATTTTCTTGTTAAGCATCGTACAATACTCATAACCTTATACATGGTGGTGTATCCAGAGCAAAAATAAACACTACACAAGGCAGTCCTTCTGAAGGAATCTGTCTCCTGTAGGTACACATGCTGCTGACTTTATTACAGGGACGTTATGAGCCATTAAAATGTTCAATGAAAAAAATGCATTTAAGCACAGAACTTAAAAAATAAACATGTTAAATTCAGGTAGAATGAAATTGTTAGTGCCAAAACCAGGTACTTATTTATCACTCTCAGATCTTTCCCTGGTAGAAGCCATCAAACAAGACACATGACCATTCACTCATACAACAAAGGAGAATGGCTGCATTTACAGCAAAGGCTCTAGATGACATCTTCAGCATAGGGGTATCACTGCATCACACCCGGACGCTAACTATTTGAAATGTTAAGACCCGTTAGAGTGAGTCTTGGAACATGGAGAGTGAATGGCCAAAAAATGGACTTATATATACTAAGTCTGAGATGGCCATTTTTCAGGATATTCCCTTTTTACCAAGGTGTGTCAATCTCAGAGTTGGTATATATAAGTTTGGGGGATGGGTTTTTTATCCCCCACAAAAAAAGAAATTTATAGGAAAAGAGTGATCTTTGAGATTCGCTCTTTTCCTGTGTTTTCAGTCTTTTTTTCTGACTTGTCACCACTCAGTATTTTGATTGCTGACATTTCAATAGGGAGCCCTCTGGGGATACCTAACTGCTCCTGAAGTCTGGTTAGAAGGCTATCATCTACCACAGGCTAAGATAACATCCCAAGTATAATGAATATACTGCAGCAATGATCCTTAGAATGGGCATCTTCTCTTATCCTGAATCATTGCTAGGAAATAGCAGCTAACCGTATGTCAAAGAACTTTATTGTGTGGTTACAAAGGAATAACTCTACCCAGGTCATGTAATATAATAATATGTCCTATACATAACAGGTAGATGCAGAGAGAAAAGGGCTTCCACTACATTACATTGATAGGAAGCATGAAGCTTTAGCTAGAAAGAGAAAACCAGTGGAAGCTTCAGCTGCATAAAACCAAGAATAAATGTCTTTTTTTTTTTGACCAGGACAAGCCCCACCACACCTCTTAGTTATATATACAAATCACACTGTCGTTCACTTGCAGAGAAAAAAGAAAAGAAAAAAAATCAGTCACTACTGGTAACACACATAGAAACCATCACACTGGCAGTGATTTCCTGTGAAGAAAGTGTTCAAGCAGTGGCAAAATTAGAAATGGAAACTGACAAGTTTAGATTTATTCACTTTATACTCATCCAAGTATAGAGCAGTTAAGTAAAAGTTAAAGCCCTTAGACAGCATTGCTGGCATTGATGCAAAAAGCACTGACTATGATCCAGATGACCTGGTTTCAATTAACAGCCAAGATGCTGTATGAGATGGTGAGGGGTATGAGAAGAATGACAAGGCAATGCCTGCCTGCTTCTCTTAAGGAGGAGGTTGTGGGGGGTACAAGACCAAGGTGTACAGTCTCACAGCAAAATTCAAAATGGAGACCAGGGACTTCACAGGAGCAACAGTTTCAAGTGGAAGGGCATCTGAATGGGTTTGGCTCTTGTATAAGTGAATGATCCACCCTCACAGATGTGCACAGCACACCTAATCCTTTGGCATGTTACTAGGCATGTGCTGTAGGGGTTACTGCTTAAATACCTAAAAATAAATTATGGGATTCTTCTCTGCTGCTCACATCTTGCCCATAGGAGTAGTGAATGGGTTACCTGAGTGAGCAGAGTAGAAATGGGCTCTGAGGCAAGAGCAAAACCAACATAAAAACAGGAGTTATCTTCTGGCATGCTTTTCTTTGGTTACCTGTAGGATATGCTGGTCAAATTTCAGGTGTTCATCTATGATTGCATCTAGCAACTTTTTATCAAGGTCACGCTCAAGCTTGGTGTTATCCTTTGACATTATAGTGAAGAGGACTGAATATAAGTAATTTGCTCTTTTTGGATCTTCAGTAAATTATTAACAGTCCACTGTTCATGTCAGAAGAATGCAAACCATTTATAAATGAAACTATTACTAAGGTTTATATGAACTTCACCACCCAGTCAAGCATTCACTAGCTGAAAGAGTCATATAAATATTCAAAGAAGGTTTGAAGCATAGCTAGCTCTGTTGGTATAGAAGGATAAAGCCCCAATTCCAACCCAGGTGCTTCAAGTTAAGCTATCAACTTGGGTGCCTCCTAGAGCTAGCACAGAGAAGAGATGAATAAGAAAGTTTGATAATTCCCAAAATTATCTGAAATCAAACATAGACTATGACATAAGGTAAATTCAGTAAAAGTCTAGAACCTTCTTCACAGGTTAATAAAATGAAGAAAAATAAAAACACTTCTTTAGCAATTTATATCACAATAGCCACAATGACACAAGAAATCTGATTCTTCTAAAAATACACTCTCCACATGCCAGCAGTATCTTAAATGATGCCAAGACACTAGCACTGTGGATGATTCCAATTCCAAAGACATATTGTAGTAGGACTGAAATAAGTACTTTACAGTCTTAAGGAATACAATGAAAATTGCAACAGCAAGCTGGCTTCAGTATTGGTGAAGCCGCAGAAAGTAGATTTTGTAACAGTGGGGCCATTGTCTTAAACATCAATCCTTAAATGTTGCAATGTTTTTATACATTTTGCAACAAAAATGGTCCATTAAATAATCAACAGAACCTATAATGCACCCCCAGCAATGGCAGCAAGAGCACAGCCTTCTAAAAATAGGCAGAGAGGTAAAGTAGCTCACAGTTCCTTAAGTATATCCATTCTATATCAAGACAGGCAGTTAAGCAAATCTCCAGGTGTCCATTTAGAAGCTTGAATCCAAAGTCTCAAAAATTATCATTTAGAGAGTAAGACAATTAAAAGAAGTTGCCTAGTAAAACTTTCAAACATCCAACGTTTTAGTCACCAGATCAATAATAAGTAAAACGAAATCCACTGCCAGTTACTTGTACCATTTGGATAACAGACCCCAGCCAGTCTGCAGATGGCTGAGTTTTCAAAAACACGCTGAGAAGCACAGTGATACTACAAAAGTAATATATGCCCTCTAGCCAACCCTTTGAGGGATAATGAATAGCCAAACTGTACCCCAAGACTACTGTCTGACTGAACAATTGATTGAGGAATGATGGTTGTCTAAGGGCATTTATAGAAACACCAACCAGCACACCTCAGGAAGGTTACCAGATCAGAACTTTAACAGACAGACAGAATGACTGATATTGGTTGTAACACATCACTGAGAAATTGGGATTCTAGTGTCACCATTTGTCCATATGAAGATACCGTTGATGTATCAAGGCAAGGTACTATTCCAAGTCATGTGAGGCCACAGAGATTTCATCCTGAATACCTGTGGACAACCCCATAGAGACCAGTTTTATGAAGTGTTGAGATGGACTATGTGTAATTAAGACAAAATTACAAGTAGTAGTGACTGAGTATGAAGAATTATTGTAGATATCAATATGAAGCAGTAACATGCAAGATAGGTGTATATTACAATGCACTATTATCAACAAGCAGAAACAACAAGGTAGGACCACCAGGGCTCTAAAATCCAGTTTTATTCACAAATAAATATTTAATTAATTAATTTTAATTTAAATGACCATCTGGAGTCTGTGGAGTCAAAATGGATACTCAGACTATGTGCCCATGTTCATCCTGGGATAAATAATTATGCTAGTATAAAACCTGCAGTAGAAGCACGGCTCCTTGAATGAATAAATAAATAAGGAAATCAACTATTAAGCTGGTGGCCTTTATGCCCTGTGCTTCAAAGTTTTCATAGTTTTAATTGATTTTGTTTTAATTAATTAATTGATGCTTGTTATTCTATGAAGGGGCAGGATATGCTGTTATTTATACTGAGCTGTTTGTTCTCTTTTTGAGATCTGATGAAGCGTGATTTATTCATGTGAAAGTGCTTATCCTGTTGTCTTACTTATTTATTTGTGAATAAAACTGGATTTTAGAGCCCTGGTGGTCCTACTTTGTTGTTTCTGCTTGATTACATTTTGTTTTCTGGGTGTGGACCTTTGGGCAGCAGTTTGCACTTTTATATTTATATACTATTATAAACAAGCAATATTTGATGTCCTATGAAAAGGTATTTTATTTTGCTTTTGATTACTGGGATAGTCCATCTGGGCAAAAAAATATTTTTCAGTGAGGCAAGGGGAAAATCTCCAGTAAGTATAATTTACTTGTTATTACATAAAGAAGATTACACAGTACAGTACATTATGACAAATAAAGGATGACTATTTATAGATTATAATAGTTTATGCATATTATATATATGTATGTGTGTGTATGTGTGTATGTTAATATATACAAGCAAATAGTGAATTAAAATAAAATAATATACACAGGATAAAAGGAAATGATAATAGTGAGGTCAGATAGAACAATTTGTAGGTAAGGCAATGACAGGATGTGATAATATAGTGAAAGTACTAGACAGAGAATGCAAAGATTAGTTGTAAGTAGGAAAGGGAGGCTATTTTAAGCAGGGAAGCATGTAACAGGACGTTGAAACAGGAGATTAAAGACATCAAGAATAGCAGGAGTATTAATGATCTGAGTGAGCTAAGTGACAAGAAGGTGAGTCATCGAATGGAGACGACATTACAGTAAGTAGAAATAATTGATAAAACTGTGTAGATGTTGAATAAGTGAATGCTGAGAAAATCAGAAAAGAAGACCTACCAGGATAGAACCTCATTAAGAACAGAGTAGAAAGAGTGGTAGGAGATTATTATGCATAACCAGTGGGTATACAGGTGCAGCGCCATGTGACCATTAGGGGTTCCTTAGTTATTGTTTAATGTTTGGTAATTTGTTGATTTGTCTAAGTGACAAAGCGATATTATTTAATTTCTTAGAGATGCAATTTGAGTGCAAAGAGTCACTGTCTAGGCTATTTGAACTGGATAAAGTGAGTAGTGTTTTGTCTATTATAGTATATTATTTTATGGGCTATTACAAGCTGTGAATGCTCAAGATCATGGGAAAGTTCCAGCTAGTGTACCAGTCTAAGTGATATGTAGTGATGAGTTCTATATTAATGGTTAGCAGTGAATTTTGCCACCTTGTTGTACCATTAATAAAGCCTTGTAAACTGTGTAGATAAAGATGGAGAACAGGGGAGAGGCACAGAGCAAAATAGGAAGGATACAGGCTGCCAGGTAATGTTTTAGAATATATAGTATGTGTATCTTCTGCTGTGTTTTTTGGTTAGCTGTAGAATATGCTGATCAAATTTCAAGTGTTCATCTATGATTACATGTAGTAGCTTTGTCTGAGGGTGAAGCTCAGGTTTGGTGTTATCCTTTGAAATTATAGTGAAGAGTTGTTTATGGTTTGCTAAATGTGTACAATTGAATATCATTCATCTGGTCTTTTTGGGTTAAGTTAAAGTTGAGAATTGCCTAGCCAGGATTCAATAGCAGAGAAAGTCTGTTGGTTTATTTTCTGAACTAACAAGTGGGTCTGGATTGAGCTGGTAATAGCAGTGGCAGTGTATTGTGCAATAGAGGAGTGCCTGGAAGTGGTGTGTAAATTATCAATGAATAGGCTAAACAGTAATGGCCCAAGTATTGAACATGGAGATAGGTGCAATGGGAGAGTATTTAAGTTGCCACTTTACTGATTATTGACTATTGGAAAGGTAACTGTGAAACCATTTAAGAGAGGATTGAGTTACACCAAGAGGGGACAGTTTATGTAGTAGTTTCTTGTGACAGGCAGTGTCAAAGGCTTTGGACAGATCTAGGAAGGCAGTAGAAACCAGGCTACCATTATTTCTGTTTTGTCTTAATGGATTACTGAAATTCACTAAGGCAGTGGTAGTACTATGATTAGTATTATCTGTGGCTTTTAGAGAAAAGCCAAATAAATTAAATTAAATATTATATATTTTATCATTAACAAATGCTTTCCCTTTCCTGAAACCATGGTATTTATGATTTAAGTTTAGCGCTTTCATTCCAAGTGAACAAAAAGGAACTTCATTTTGTGGTTTCAGGAATTTAACAGCTTTTTTTGTCTGTTTGTTTGGTTGTTTGGGTGTGTGCATGTGTGTTACAAAATTACACTGGTTGGAATTAATTTAGGTTCTTGGTTAATATGTTTTATCATAGGAATCTGAGTGTAAGGTAGATGGTTATGATATTATAATGCCTACTCTAGTTAGATGTTATGCATGTATATATTAAGTGACCGTGCTACTGCCAATGCTATTTGCATTTTCTTTTGATGATTAAAGGCAAAGGGATAATAAAAGTAGAGTATGTGTGGTGATGTCCAGAAGCATAAGTTGTATTCACATCCTAGCTAAGTGTGCCACTATATCACACAAAACATTAAGTAAAGTTCACATGTACTGCAGGTTGGCCTTTGTTTATTTATTTTTACTACTGTAATGTTATGTTCCCCAAATATACCACAGTGGCCACTTATTTTTTTGTTGTGGAGAATAAGTCAGAATAGGAGGCCAGTGAGAACATAGAAAAGAAATAGAGGGTAGTAGAGAGCATGATGACTGGAGTCTTATGGAAGAATATGGGACAGGAGGGAAGATGAGCTGAAATGAAGGGAAACAATAGGTTCATAGGTGTGTACTAGGCTAATGGCCCTGTAGCCTTTGCAAGCCTAGCCCATAGGATTACCCTGGCATCATGCCACCCGACCTTAGTTCCCAGTGCCTCTGTCGATAGGTAGCCAGGTGAAAAACACAGTATGAAGAGAGTGGGAAAAGTAAACAATTTTTGAGAAAATATTGGGGATATGCTCTCCTTAAATCAGAAAAATCCATCTAACTCTCTTGTCCCATCTGTCCTGAGTCCAGAATGCAAGATACCAGAATTCTCCTTTATGCTGCCTCATTCACTCCATCCTGTAAGAAAATGCTCCATTTGTCATGTGTAGTTCAAAAAAACTCTCCAAACTAGAAAACCTATTAGCAAGGTTTAAATACTCTCTTTTTTTCAGATAAACTAATAATCCTGTCCTTATTTTCCATGGTGTTTAAACTCTTATACACTTCTAAGAGATGATCTATTATCCTGTCCTTATTTTCCTTTCTTTTTTTTTTTTTTATTTGGTTTAAAAAAATAA
The DNA here is from genome assembly GCF_019279795.1 of Protopterus annectens. Classification (NCBI taxonomy): domain Eukaryota; kingdom Metazoa; phylum Chordata; order Ceratodontiformes; family Protopteridae; genus Protopterus; species Protopterus annectens. The sequence goes on along the minus strand of NC_056727.1, from coordinate 574,808,497 downwards.
ATAAAATCATTTACAAAGCAAACAACTATTTACATAGGTCCACAGCTGATCGATGCATCAAAGTTTTACATATCAAAAACACAGTTGGGAGGGTGGCCTAATGGTTAAAGTGTTTGCCTTATAAACACAAGGTGCAGGGTTTGAGTCTCACAAGGGATAATTGGCTAGGCTTAAAAATGGCTCGCAAGGGCAGTTAGCCTAGTACTAATCTATTTCTATTAATATTTTTCAAGCAAGTCTTTAAGTTTACACCAAGATTTACATGAATGTGTAATATGTGAAGATGTCATCTTTATAGTATGCAATTCACTACTGCAAACAATTTTTGGCATACTAATAAATTCATCACTAGAGGGGATAAACTTTACTTTACCAATGTTTAGTAATTACTTTTCTGGATATAGCAAGAATAGACCAAACAAAATACACTTGGGCTGTTGGAATTATCTCAAGAACTGGAACATTAAATAAAACGAAATATTTAGAAATATTACATCTATATGACCATAGCGCTTGAATGAAGTTATTAATTTCTTTCCAAAAAGGGGAGATTACTTCACATTCATATATTCAATGCATCCAACTAGTTATTATTTCAGAATCACATCTCCAGCATTTAATTCTATTTGATTTATACATAATTGTAATTTTGTTAGGAGCGACAAAAGCTCAGTGTAAGAATTTCCAAGTGAACATTTTCCAATATAATGAAGTTAACAGTAAAACTACTGTAACATCTAAGTATTTTTCTCATCTGAAAAGTCACGTCCAATTTTCTGTTTTTTGTCATTTTATGTACAACATAACATATTTGATTTAATTGCTATTTACTATTTTACTGTTATTTACTACCTAGTTAAGTACTATTTGTAAGCTAATTTATGGTAATCTTTAACCTTGTTATAACTGTGGTTAGTTTGGAGCTTTTCTCCCCGGGTCTCTACTGAAAATGGACATATATCCAGTTAGACTAGCCCGGTCAACAAATGTAAAATAAAAATAAATAAATAAATAAAAATAAATGTTGTTTTATCTGTAGATTTTAATATTATTTTCTTCTATTCTTTAGAGAAGTCTTCATTATTAATTTTTGAGGAGTAATTCCAATAAGAATTATCTAAATATGTGAAATCTAACTTAAGAATTTTATACATTTGTGACAAATATGATTTATTTTTCATTGTATTATTATTTATATTTATTAAGAATTCCAGTAATTTGGGGAACGATTTCTTATCTAGATCAAATATCTTATTAATCTCTGTGTTCTCAAAGTCTCTAAATATTTGTAAAATTACCCAGTTCTCAGAATCTTGAATGTATTTGGACCTTAAATTTTCAACAGTGTATATATACATCAGTACCATTTAAGAAATGATGTCAATAAATTAAGTTGCTTTGTTGTTTCAATACTAGTATTTTGTTGAAGTTATAAGATTCTAAGCAGTAATTTGTATATTCAATTGGAAACATATATTATATTAAGTTTTTAATACAATGGTTAGAATATGTGAACTTTTGGAAAAAGAAAATTATGTTATTTAAATAAGGATTTTTTTGAAGAGTGTGTAGGTCCACTTACAGAAAAATCTTTTAATAACCAGATACAACTATTAGGGACTATTTGTTTATGACTGATTGTGATATATTTATTATTTACTAATACTATTTCTTTATGTATTTGCTTCCATTTTGAATCATAAAATGAATTTATCAACAACACTATAACTTTACAATTGTTGAAGAAGCATATAATTGAATATCAGGGAATGTTATTCCACCAGTATCCCAATCTTTTCTGTGCCAATCAAAGGAAACTCTTGGTTTATTAGGATGCCAAAAAAGTTAAGTAGAATATTATTTATCTTCATCAGTTATTTATGGTGAAGATAGTACTAAAGATTGTAAGACAAACAATATTTTAGGGAGATTGCCATCTTAATAAACATCAATCGTTCTTCCATGGTAAAGAATAATTTGTTCCAATTTGTGACTAAACTTAAAATTGTATCAACAACCTGTTCAAAGTTTGTTTGTATCATTTCTTTACTATTAGACAATGGTTATGTCAAAGCATTTTATTTGACTGCTATTCCAATTAAAGTCAACATATTCTGTATATTTTTAATTTTTGTATTAATTAATAATGTACTTGTTTTATTATGATTAAATCTTAAGTTTGAGATTTCTTCAAATTGACTCATAGAACTAATTATATATTGTAATGAATTTTCAATATTTCCTATGGTTAGTAAAATATCATCAGCAAAGATATTAATTTTTAGTTCAAAATATTATTTTATTTTGACACCATTAATGTTCTTATTGGTTCTAATGCTACTAGCAAAGGGTAATTTAGCTAATGCAAAAAGTAAAGGTGATAATAGACAGCCTTGTTTTGTGCCTTTTTTGTAATTTAAAGGAATTAGAAAGAAAATAACCTATTTTAACATAAGCACAAGAGTTATTGTATAACTTAGAAATTAATGCAATTAGCAAGGTGAGAAATTATATGCTTTAAGTATTTTAAACAGATACAGCCAATTAACCGAGTCAAAAGCCTTATCTAAATCAAGACTAATTATAGAAAGTTGTTTTTTATTTTTATTTGCATAATCTATCAATGTATGTATTCTTATGTTATCCTGTACTTGTCTATTTAAAATAAACCCAGCTTGATCATTGTTAATTAGTTTAGGTATAAGTAGATTCATTCTGTTAGCTAAAATGGACATGAACATCTTATAATCCACATTTAAAAGTTAAATGGGTCTGTATGATGAGCACTTTGTAGGATCATTATCTTGTTTTAAAATTGGTGATATTAAGGAAATATTTCCATGATGGGAGAGTTCAACAGTTGTTTGTAGTTCTCTATAGACCTTATCTAATATTTTAACTGTATCATCCGGTAGTACTTTATATAGTTCTGGTATAAGACCATCTAAGCCCAACACCATATTATTTTTTTACTTTTTTATTTGATCTTTTATTTCTGTTAAAGTGGGTGGGCTATCATTTTTTTATTTGTTCACTTATTTTGTTATTTATATTTTCCCTTAGAAAGGTTACAACTAAAAGTTTCAACGATATCATCATTATCTAGGTTATTTGTATTATTTATATTTTCATAAAATATTTTAAAGCCCTCAAGAATACCTTTAATATCTGTTCTCCTTTCTTTTTTATTTATATGTGTTATAATTTCTTTGACATGATTTAGCTTATTTATTTTCTTTGATCTAAGAACAAGTTTATGCAAGCTTAAGGGGTTTACTGAATATGTCTGAAGTTTAAGCTTTTCTAGGTTTATTGAAACTTTATCATTTAGAATTTCAACATATCTTGTACAGTAGAGAGTCAATTATCTGATCTAATTGGGATCTAGGATAGTTCAGATAATCAGACTGTTTAGATAACCAAACATACATTGAATCAGATAAAAAACTTCTAAAATCTTGTTTTTTCTGCACACAGGGAATACACTTTTCAACCATTCAGTGATTGCAGTGGACAATTAAGAATATTTTTCACAGATGAGCAGGCTACAGGTTCATAAACATGCACAAGGAAATATATATAATGTTTACATATTCAGATTTTATGATTTTTCCTACCCAAAAACTTTGGAAGGCTTTGTTCGGATAATTGACATTTTTGATAATCGATGTTTGGCTAATCAACTCTCTACTGTACTTACATTTTTAAATTCAGACTGACTGACAATGTTATTTGGTTTTAGATTTTAGATTTAACTTTAGTGTGTCTAGTTTGGCCTATAGTGTATTCAATTCTTTGTTCCATTCTCTTGTTAATATAATAGCTTGTAACTCTTCCATTTTAGTAAGCCTTAAGTGAATCCATAGGACAAATTGAATAATTCACCATTCATGTTTATTTCTAGAAAATTGTTGATCTCTTCAACATACCAATCATTGAATCCTTTTATTTTAATAATGTACACTGGTAATCACCTGTGATGTAATAAATTATCAGTTTTTAAAATAATATTAAGGATTATAGCATTATGGTCCTATAATGGACATAAAACTATTAAAACTTCTCTGATATGTGATAACAGATTGTTTGAGACAAAAATGTTATCAATATTTGTTTGTGTTTCATATTTATATGAATAAAGAGTTTTTCCTTAGCTCATATACATCCTTTAAATTCATTAGATTTACAAAATGTGTTAAGTGTTTGGCTGAAGATGTGATTCTCAACTTTCTATCTGCAGTAAAAGCTTTGTCTGATAAAGTACAATAAAATCACCAGCCATCATGACTTAACCTTTCATATAACAAGCTACAGTGTCTCAGTAATGTTTTGCATCTTTAGCTCCAACCCCTGGAATCCAATAAGAGTTCACCAATGTATATAGTTTTCTGTTCCACTCAGTTATAACAATGCTTAACATGCCATTTTTATCAACATAGGTATCTTTTACTTTAGGCATTACTGGTGAGCTCTTCCAGACAATGAGAGTGCCTCGGTGTATAAACGTCTCTACACTCCTAATAGATGATCTGTATCTTGCCTTCTGAGATATTTCAGACTGATTTCTATGACATCCCTTTCCAAAAAAAAAAAAAAACTCAATTAATACTCATTTCAAAAACTTAGTTCTATGAAAAAAAACATCAGCAATTCCCAAATCAGGCATAAATTTATTACACAGCACTTCCCTTGCATATGAAACAAGCTTTCCATACACAGTATGCAGTATAAAACAGCACCAATATTTAAACTTCAGATAGATGAATGAATGGGATCCTGTGAATTTTTCCCAAGAGTCACTGACTACAAATGCCTAACTATACCAAAATATGCATTATTACATCTCAGTCCTGTTCCTTCTCTGCTTCTCATTTTTCCCTTTCTCTAATTTATTTCTGTATATACTTCCCCAGCCTAATTCAGGTTATAAATATTCTATATACAGCTCCCAGATTAACTGCCTTTAATACCATTATCTTCTTAGCTAATGCTACTCCTTTAATGGTTCTTCTATGGCACAGCTGGCAAAGGCTACGGTAGTTGACATACCTGTGGTTAAGTATAATCCTATGTACCTATTAGGAAAACTTAACAGCAAAGGGTTCAGGAAAGTGCTGAAGTATAGAGGGAATATAAGAGAGGTAATGGCTAAACACATGAAATTGGAGAAGAGCATTAAAGATTTAAAAGAATGAGTGCAGAAACTGCAGAATCAATATTTGGGAAAGAATACAGGAACAGGAGAGCATGAGCCAAACTGAGGGAGAAAGAAGGATGTCAAGATGACAACCGGGATAGTCAAGGATAAACAGTAGGATAAATATGTGATAAAGATGAAGAGAACACAGGCATTTTAAAGACTTCTTCTATGAGATATTTAGAGAAAATATGAGGCTGAATAAAAGGAAAGGAATGGCTTCTGAGAAAAGAAGCTTAATAGGACAGATAAGTGAGAAGCATAAAGTGAGGGCAGACAAGAGTAGAAAAGAGAGAGAGGTGAAAGATGAAAGATAAGCTGAAGAGAGGAAAGGTAGAATGGGAAATATATTAAGTAAAAGCATTTGAAAATAAGAAAAGGAAAAGAAGCTTCTGGATTTCCGAGTGAAAATAAGTAATGAGGAAGGACAATGTATTTACTAAATGTAAAATATGAGGCCACGGTGGTGATATTACAGAAGATGAAAGAGGGGAGAGAGGATTTAGTTATTGTTTATTAAATGTTTGTTAAGCTGGACTGGTACAAGACTCTCTTCAACCACTATCTGGGCCATAAGGCAAGACAACAAATAAGCATCATTTTTACAACAGTAATGGTGAATACACTAAGCATAAAATGCAGTTAAGAAATCTGATAAAAAAAAAAAACAAGCCCACTTCTGAGGCAGGAGTGAAATTCAATAGTTTGGAGAAACCAATAATGACAAAAAAACTGCAGTTAAGAAATCTAAAAACAACATAATAAGAAAGATGTTTTATTTTGTTTTTGGAACCTTTTTTGTGACTACTGCTGGACTATACTTGAAGATTTGAAAGCTGTGTACAAAGAAAATCCTGTGTGTGAGCAGCTGTTCAACAGACAGCTGTGCTTTATTTTTCTCCATTTCTGTAAGTCTGCATTATTTTCTGTTGTCTCTTGTAGATAACCCTATTTTGAAATACAATATGGTGTTTGGAGACTATTTTCTGTACGGAGTAGCAAGAAAATACTGCACTAATTTATAGACCAATATCTCTGTTAAATTCAGCTTACATTTCTATGAAAAGAAAAGAAAAGTTATTCATGAAAGCAATGGAAATGCAATATGGAGTTTATGAAAGGGAGACTTACAACTGACCGTTGGAGGGCACTGCTGAATTATGTTTTTTTTCTTTTTCTTTTTTGTGGCAAGAGGAAGGATGAAGGAACAGTAGTGCCATCTGAAAGCAAGAAAAGCTTCTTCAAGTGTGAGACGTAATAAGTTCTTGCACAGGATGGGAAAAAATGTGGAAGTGTCACAGTCCTCATTTATGAGAGACTCACATCAAGGCTGGTAAAGTAGTATGATACCTTAGAGTGTCGTCGTGCCCAGATAACCATCAGAAAGGTCCCATACTATATGTTAGCCAGCTATAGAGCTCCATTTATGACTCAAGAAAGTCACAATTCCTACCTACAGTAATTAGAATCATTCAGTATCAAACCCAATATAATTTTCCTAGGGGTTTCCTAGGGGTTCTAAACTATCCAACTATAGACTGTGAAACCTACACTACCTCTACCACACACACACACAGATTCCTGGACTTTTTTCAATACAAACACCCTGGAACAATTAGACTGAGTACTAAAGGGAACAACATCTTGGATCTTATTCTTAGTAATATGGGGGCATTTTGCACCGTCCTTTGTGTCTATTTGTCACTTGTGAGGTCTGATTATAAAACCTTCTTCAAAATAAAATTGAAACCAGAGACCCCTTCCACCCAAAGTAGCATTAGAAATGTCTCTAAAGAAAAACGTACTCCTAAGTGATGCATTGGCAAGCTTCAGATCCTCATCAAGCCTAGTAAACTCCACAGAATATGTGGACATCTATAACACTACACTATACCACCATGTAAACAGCTACATAGGTGCAGCTGTACCCAGTAGGAACAAGTACAAGGCAACACCCCCACCCCACCCCTCAAAAAAAAACATAGTGGAACCATGCTATCAACAAGCTTTACAATAAAAGGAAAATAATTTTGATAAAAAGTAAGAAGAGTGATTCCCAGAGTGACAGACCCCTTATCACTGAAATAAACAAACAACTCAGGAGCTTAAATAAAAATCCCCTAAAGCCAAATTTGAGGATAACATAGCTACCCAAGTCAAAGACAATCACAAAGCATTTTTTAGTTATATTCATAATCTCAAAAGCACAACATAGCCATGCACTGAGTTGATTGTGAACAATGTTACCTACACTGAGGCTGAAGATATAGTGAACATACAACTGATAAATACAGCTCAAACTTCATCCCTCTGTATCCTCCATCTGTCCAACAATATAAACCTGCAACTGGCTCACCTTCAGCTGTCACACAAGCCCAAATCCTAAAACCAAAAAGCTAAAAGTATTGGGTTTGAAAATATCCCTGGATGCATTTTAAACAGCATGAAGGATGGTTTAGCTACCTGCTTAACAACTCTGTTCATTCTCAGCCTTCAGACAGATTTTGCATCATGCGACTCGAGACCAACTACATTAATTTCCCTGAATATGGGAGGACCTTCCATAGGCCCAGGCAATTACAGACCCATAAGTCTGACCAGCCTTATATGTAAGGCCATGGAAAGACTTATCATGGATCTATATAAGTGAGGACATACGAAACCTGCAAATACTGTACTCGTCCCAGTTTGGATTCAACAAGGGCAGGTCATGTTTATTCAACCTGGTGGAATTTTTTGAAATGTTCTCCAAAGCAATAGATGAAGGTTCCTTGACCTGGCTAAACCTTTTGGCACAATTCCCCATTCAGGCATAGTAGAAAAATTAAATAAACTACAAATAAACTCCAGCATCACCCACTAGATTGCCAACTGTCTCACAGATAGGATGCATGAGATCAAAATAGGGAAAGCTACCTCCACGAAGAGACCAGTCACCAGTGAAGTCCCCCAGGTCTCAGTGCTGGGACCTCTCCTGAAGTGAAAGCCAATATCAAAGGGCTCTGACTGACTACATTTGCAGATGACTGGAAGCTAGGAGCAGACATTCACTCCCCAAATGACTTAGCCATCCTGCAAGAAGGTCTGACCCAAACAAACAACTGTTGCCAAAATCATGGACTGAAACAAAATGTCAAAAAATGCATTATTATATCCTTTGGAAAGTCATCTACCCCAAAGAACTACCACATTGATAATATGACCCTAAGAGCTGACCCAGTTGTATGGGATTTGGGAATGTATGTGAGCAATGACCTAACTTTCACCCAGCATGTGTCTGTTGTAAGAAAGTCACATATTCCTCATATATTCATCAGCTTACAAAGGTATGGAGTCTAGATCTAGAAAAGTCATTGCTCCTTTAGTCAGCCTTCATTTGGCCAGCCATTGTGTACAATGCTGCCTTTGGCATGTATCTGTCCAGTCACATGCAACAACTGGAATGCCCACAGAAATACCTTACTAAAAAGATACATGGCCTAAACAATATGTCTTACATGGGTCAACTCAAAGCCCTGTCATTATACTCTGTATCCTAACAGATTGCTAAGAGGTGACCTGTGCCTAAACAAGGCATCCTCCCACCCAATACTGCTGGACCTACTGCACATCAGCAAATCATATGGCATTATAAATATGTGGTCTAGGGATCTAAAGCTCTTCTGCAACATCAACAGAAAGGTTTGGAAGGACAGGTATAGTTCACAGAGAATACCGCTGCTATGAAATAGACTCCACATCCACATAAACAGAGTTTAACCCTGTCCATTTTCAAATGCAATTTAGATCTATTGATGGGAAACAACAAATGTACCCAAAGACTGCCCCCTGTACTACCAATGGACAGAGGTAGCTCCTTAATACTTTATCCCATGTATGGTCCACTCAAATTATCCATGGCATGATTCCAGATATTCTCATTAGGACAAATATATAATTATAGACAATGGGAGGGGTAAGGCCAGTCTAAAACCAAACTGGATATTTGTTAGGGCACAAAAAGGGAAATTGGCTAGGCTTAAAATGGCCTGCAAGGGCAGCTAGCTTAGTACTTATTTATTAACCTATAAATGAACAAGATGTTGCAAAGGATATATTATATGAAGATATTTATACACTTTCCTAGTTTAACCCAGCTGGCATGGCTAGGAGCTAATAATTAGTTTTAGCATATAATCCTGGGTTTGATTCCTTCAGTCTCCACTTGCAAAACTGTAACATTCTGAGCAAGTCACTTAACAATAGCTCCTGAAAACAGATGTGTATATGTATGTTTAGCGATCAGAAAAATTAAAATAAAAAATATCTGTAAAGGTAATGAATAACAATCTTGAGCCATAGTTTTGGTTAAATGAGTGAATATAGATAAGATTAGATTAAAGAAATAAGTATGGCAAGGATGCCCACTTTTTCTTTAATTGCTTGTTATGCTAATGGAAGTATTGACCAACATAGCTGAAGGGAACAGTGGCAATGGATAAGGATGCAAGTGCCTGTACACAGTGTGTGGATCTTCATTCTGATTCCCAGAATAGCAGAACTACAAGTGTGAATGAATGGGATATACTCTAAACAGGAAAGAGGTGGATGTACACTAAGTGTGACTGAAGGAGCTATACTGTAACTGTGAGTAAAGTGGGATATACAGCTTGTGTGAATGAATGGCATATACACTTAACATGAGTGAAGGAGATATACACTAAGTGTGAATGAAAGTGTAACTGTAGGAGATACACTCCGAGTGTAAATGAAGGGGATATACACTAAGTGTGAATGCAGAAGGTATACAGTAAATGTGAACACAGGGGGTATACACTGTCAATGAAGGGAATATAACCTAAGTGTAAATACAGGAGGTATACACTAATTGTGAATGAAGGGGATATACACTAACTGTGATTGCAGAAGGTATATACTATATGTCAATGAAGGGGGTATACCCTAAGTGTGAATACAGGGGGTATACACTAAATGTGAATGAAAAGGATATACCCTAAGTGTGAATGCAGAGGGTATACGCTAAGTATGATGTTGAAGTGTCTTACAGTATTCCTTTTCCCAGAGGTGCAGTGATCTGAGAAAGTTGCAGGAGTGTGGGAGACGCAGAGGAGTGTGGAGCCTCCCTGCCCTTACAAAAGCACTTGAATATCCCATGAGGATAACCACAGATAACTGAACAAATTTAATTTCATAGAAGGGAGGAATTGTCTGTACAGAAGACCTTCAGATCTGCCCATTGTCAGTATTACTGAGACTTGTGATAAGGAACAAACTGTGTTGTCTCTGTTTATTCATAGAATGGGCAGCCATTTGCTGGAATAAGTGCTGAGGCAATCAGACTCTCAAATGGAAAGTATGATTTAAAATAACTGAACTTTTTGAAGTCTATATTATCTGATATTGATATTGCAAATGGAAGCTATACATTCATGCTACACATGGCAGACTGCTTAACTATTGATCTCCCCAGTCACTGAAATTGACTAAAAGTAATCATGAGAAACTATTCATTAAAATCAAGACAGTCCCCCAGATTTACTAAACTCCTGTGCAGGACTAGTTTAGTCCTGCATGGAAGCGCCTGTTTAGGAGCAGAATGGCAGCGCGCTATGCATAGTAAAGAAGGTGCACTGGCCGAGGTCCTAGGCTTACACGGAGCGTGTATGAGTGCAGGGAGTGTGTCTGAGAGCAGAGCTTTCAGAATAAACACACCCCTGCAATGTTGAACAGCAGACGCTGTTAAGAAATGAGTGAGATTGCTCACATGTGTCCTTATATCCCCATCAACAGACCCCCACATGTACAACAGCAACAGGACAAATAAATTAAAAGAAGAAACCCATCTATATCTTGTAAAACACTGACTAAAGCTAACCATATGTTCGCGGGTGTGCCCATCACATAGCTATGGTTAATGTAGCTGCAATAGCAAAAGGAGAATACAAAGCAGGATATGTGCAAAGGAAGCAGTACAGCAATATTGTAATGGGCAGAGTGTTCGCCTCACGAGCAGTCAATCCTGGTTCGAGTCCCACTGCAGTACATTCCATTTCCATGTCAAAGCAATGTTATGATCAAAATATTTAGTTGTATAACCTAATAAATAACATATATGTGTGCACTGGAGTAGTAAGCAGTGTAATAAATGATAACCCCATACACTTGCCAAATCCACCACCTCTCCAAGAATCAGTAGACTATTACTGTCAAAAATAGAGCAGTAGTAAGGATAAATAAGCATGAGTAAGCAGGTGCAAGTCTGTTTGGATGATGGGAAGCAGTGCTAACACAGAATAAGCAATAGTGAGGCTAACCATGTGTAAGCGGATGTCACCGGAAGTTAGCAGTGCTTACCGTCGCGCAAACCTGCTGACAACTGTGTAAAAGTGTTCAACCACTCCGTATCTAACAGGCCTTGTTCTGGCCAGCAACAAACTAAACAGTCCCTGCAAGGCTCAAATCCAGGAGCCTAAACACCATAGGCAATGTGATTTACCACTAAGCCACCACAGATATACCTAACCCTCATGTTTCCACAAACATAACATCCAGCAATACCATTCATCATTACAGGACATGTAGCTAAATATGTAGATGTATGTGTGTATATATATATATATATATATATATATATATATATATATATATATATATATATGTGTGTGTGTATATATATATATATATATATATATATATATATATATATATATATATATATATAACTAAATAGATATATACCTCTTCCTCTCGGTATTACATATGTATACATATATAGACATACATATATATAAATATCCACATATAGATTTATACATGTGCAGACATCCATACATTTATATGTTATGCAGACATCCATACATTTATATGTTGTTGGATATATATACAGCAATATGTATATATATATATATATATATATATATATATATATATATATATATATATATATATATATATATATATGTGTGTGTGTGTGTGTGTGTGTGTGTGTGTGTGTGTGTGTATATATACACAGATATATATCTGTGATATGAGACAGCATATAAGAATGACATATATGACCACAGACACTGCCAATGGGGGTGAGGGGTCTCGATCAACATACATGTTACACGTACCAATATCTCCCCCCACAGCCAAACAGGTGGAACATACAAAGAAACACACAAAGTAAACAAACCACTGATTCCCAAACCACAGGCAGGATACTACCAGTGGGAGAAACATTGTGGACCCACTAAGTCTAATCTAGAAACAAAGACAGGAACATGCCTTGCAGGACAACCCAAAAATTCTAGGATTTGGGGATTTCCGCCATTACACATATGCATCAAGGCAGAGTGCATATGTACCTGGCCTACAAGGTTGGGAAAGCCTGATGATCCATGGGTCAAGACAACATAAGTGATGGGTCCCGAGAAGTGGAGAGTGGGCAGTGTGCAGTAGTGTGGTTAGACCCGACCTGCACCCAGAGAAAGGATGAGTGCTGCGGAGGAGGAGTGGGGGTGAACTACGGGTATAAAATTATGGGTTGAGGCGTGCAGGTGTTGGATGGAGTGGTTCTAATTAGACCGCCTTGTGGATGTAAGCAATAGTGTGAATTGGGCAGAGCAGTTGCCTAACGAGCAGCCATTCCCGGTATGAGTCCCACTGCAGCACAGTCTATTTTAGATGGCAAAGCACGTCATAACCAATTTTGTTGTTGCAAAACCCACTAAATAACACCAAATAACACATGGTTGCAGCTCTCTACTATGGGCATGTAATCCATTCTAATTGGCATCACAACTTATTATTGTTGTCCTCACCCTCACCCAGGGGTGTGAATGTCCAAATCTACCTCCAGATTCAGTGTATATGCACAGCTGTTGCTGTAGAATAAATGGACAGCTGTGGACCTTCCATTTCAGCCTTCCTGCACATCCCTGGCTATTTCCACTGCTGTCTTTCCCTCTTTGTGCCCCTTTAACACCACTTACCTATCGACCCCTTTTTCTTTTCTTTTAAAGTTTAAAGTTACAATTAGATGACACCCTCTTCCCAAACTATATTGGCAGAATCTGGAACTCCCTACCCACATCTATTACCTCAGCTGACTCAGAGGACACATTTAAAAAACACTTGAAGGAACACCTCAAGCACACTTGGATCTGCACATGCTCACCACCTGGCTAAATCCTCCCCCTTACACTCTATACCCCTACATCAACTACTGAAAGTAACACCTCTTTTTCCTTCCTCACATACATATCCCAACATCCTTTAAGTCTCCCCTATTGCTCCCCTACCAACTATTCCCACAACTTAATATACAGTTACAATATCTCCCCCTCTACCTACCTACCTACACCTTCACTATTCTCTTCTACTCTACCACCAAAGTATGGAATAACTAAACCTAACCGAAATACCTGCGTGTAACCTATCCAGAACTGTTAAACTGGAATCTAACTTCACCTTAAACTGACCTTTGTCAACCATCATACCTGACATGTAAACTTGAACTAAGCATGAATAATACCCACATGTTAACTTAAACTAAGCATGAATAATATGTTACTTAGCTATGTTAAGTCTGTTGCTCTCTATGAATGTGAACACCTCTGTATTACTTGGAAAGATTAGCTGAGTTTTACTGTGGAGCTTTTCTCCCCAGGCCTCCGCTGAAAATTGACAAGCATCCAGTCGGAGTTTCCCAGTCAACAAATGTAAAATAAATAAATAAAGTAGCACAGGGGTAAGTGGGAGTAAGGATGTTTAAGCAGCAGTAAGCGGGTTTAAGCCTGTTTCTGCTGCAGTAAGTAATGCCTACACTGGTTAAGAAATGTAGAAGCTAACTCAGTGTAAGAAGCCGTAACTGGAGGTTAGCATTGCTTACCCTTGCGCAAACCAGCACAAACCCACTTACTATTGCTCAGAAGTGGCTTAGTCGCTCTGTAGCCAGCAGCTCTCATTGTGCCCAGCAACAAAATAATCTGCACTCCCAAGTTGCAACCCCCGGACCCTGCACACTATAGTCAAAGGGAGTTACCACTAAGCCATGGCAGATACACATACAGTTGCTGTTATCACAAACATATCATCCAGTGCAGTCATTCAATAGTATAGGAAATGTATGTAATTATGTAGATTAATACGAGCAACCATTTGCACATTGCTCAAATACAGTATTTTGAGCAGTCTATGTGTATCATAAAAACAGTGCCTTTCCAATCATACTGTGAGAAGAGTAGTCTTGCATAATACATAAGAGAATAATAAAAGACAGTGCACATTGAGGGGGCATGTGGGTGTGCCTCATGCACAGAATGTCAAACCTGGGACATTGGTTCTGCAGAACCGGGAGATGAGGCTGGCCAGGTGTGTGAGCAAACTGCTGCTTTTCAAACCCCTGGCAGGATGCTACCAGTGGAAGAAACAGTGTAGACCAGTTAAGTCTAATCTTGACACAAAAACAGGTCCATCTCTGGCAGGATGAACCAAAAATTGTGAGTCGCATTGATGTTTACACCTGTATCAGAAGACGAACAAGGCAAGGCTCATATGTACATGGAATAAACAGATGAAGAGCCTGAAGAAGCTTGGGTCAAGACAGTATACTGGATGAGTACCGAGAAATGCAGAGAGGGCAATGTGTGGAGGGGTGGTATGGCTGGGCTAGCAACTGGAGAATGGATAGTTACTGTGTATGTGGAGCTCGGGGGTGGGGGAAGGAACCATGGGTATGACATTATGGAAGATATATGCAAATGAAGCAGCGCAGCAAAAGTGTAGTGGGCAGACCATCCGCCTAATGAGCAGGCATTCCCGGTTCGAGTCCCATTGTAGTACAGTCTATTTTACATGGTAAAGCACGTTATAACCAATAGTTGTGTTCCAAAACCTACTAAATAACATATATATATATATATATATATATATATATATATATATATATATATATATATATATATATGAATGAACTGGAGTACTACAAGAAATGCACATGTGAAGTTTAATGTGTCAGACAGAATAAGGCACTAGTAAGCAGGTTTAAGCACAAATAAGCAATAATAAGCATATGTAAGCACTAGCAAGTGGGCTTAAGCCCGTTTGCATGGCAGTAAGCAATACCTACACTGGTTAAGCATATCTGAAGCTAACACCTTGTAAGCAGATGTAATGACAGGTTAGCAGTGTTTACCTCTGCACAAACCCGCTAACAACTGACTAAATGTGCCTTAACCACTCTGTATCCAGTGGCCCAAGTTCTACCCAGCAACAAAATAAATGGCCTGTGCTAGCCTTGATCACAGAACCCCACACACCATAAGCAAAGTGATTTATCACTAAGCCATCTCAGATATATATAACTCTGATGTATTCAAAACATATCAACCAGCCCAGTCATTCAACAGTACAGAGAATGTATTCCAACATGTAAATGTATTTGTGTGAGTAAATAAAGTAATATATATATCCTTAGAAATATATACATATTTATATATGGCCACACATCTATAGAAAACAATGGTAGGTTGACAAATACAAATATGTCCACATGCACCATTAATGGGGTTGGGATGCCCCAAAAAATATATGTCATGTACGAATAGGCATAACCCCCACTACAGTCAAACATGTCCGTCCTGCAATACACTAAAGTGTTACAGATCACATAAGCAGGACCTGATGTGACATGTGCACAACATGTAAACAGTACTACAACTCACCTGTATGATGTCAGGCTGGTATTAGTAACATATCATGCAGTACAGTGTGGCTCCCATAGGAAATGTAAAATATGGAAGCTATTAACAGCCCCAGGGTACATATACACAGACACATATATACAGATACAGATATACAGATATATATAGATACATCTATAGCTATATCTATCTATCTATATATATATATATATATATATATATATATATATATATACATGTGACTACATAGACACATGCACTATATATATATATATAATATATATATATATATAAATATATATATATATATATATATATATATATATATGTATATATTTATATATATATATATATATATATATATATATATATATATATATATATATTGATATATATATATTGATATATATATACACATATATACATGTGGCTACATAGACACATGCAGAGATATTACAGTAAGATATATATGTAGAAGGTGCACACAATACAGAGCAGCCACTATGCCTACAGTTAACACCTTAACAACTGGGCACTGTATGGGCCACCCATACAAATGACAGTCGTTGCCTGCAACGTATGCCCACAGAGAGGTCATAGGATAAAACACCACACTCAGGTTTGCAGAAAAGGATAACCTTTATGTGTGTACCACTACAGTTTTATATGCCTTGTATTATAGCTGTTCAGACACTGACATCCATATAAACAGAGTAATGCAACTGTGAAACAGTTATACTAATACAGTAGTCTGGAAAGGTTCACAACTGTTGCTGTCCAGGTCAAGCCCTTCAAATTGTACAATAGTAAAGACAGACTGGGCCACAGGATACCAAGCTATCAACAGTAAGTTATGCAGGTGTATACTTCAGCAGCCTCTATCTACACTCTGTACAAAATCACTAGATGGTAAAGATGTCAGTTGACCAAATGGGATTAACTGTTACATAACAAGGCATAACTGACATCATCACAAGCACACTGACAAAAAGAACAGTCTGTATGACAGGAAGCAGTAGGCCTGCATTAACCAAATTTATGTAAGTAATGTAAATATAGGTGAAGTGTATGGCACTTTACATCCAGATACCTTATGGCAGTACACCCCTGATACCCCCACATTTTGTAACAGCCTAGGTTATGTATGGTGCATTCCCCCCCAGACTCAATAATACTAGGCCATATACCCCTGTTACATACACTGGCTTATGGATTGCATAAGGGCACACATGTATTGTGTAGGTGAAGCCCACACATATATGGCCTCAGCCCCACCATATGTGTGGGGGATACAACAGCAGTGGACTGATGGCAGCAATGGCAGTGTGATATACTCATAGCCCACTACAGAACAACCCCCAACAGCATGACATATGTGCAAAGCTTGGTATGTAGGTGGAAGACAGAGGCTGGAACACAGGCCCATATGTGGAAAACAGTTGCCATGCACTAAGCAAGTTGCTAGTGTTACAGGATAGTCTGCAACATACCCTTAGTCAGGAAATTGAGGTTAGAAACATAAATGGATGTAGCCATGTACTGATAACACTCAACACACACACATTGCCAGTGAAATATCTGACACAGCACCTGTGTGGTGGACAGACAAACATGATAGGCACACCTCTGGCCAACAAGAGGATAGGCCCACTGTTGAGAGCTATGCAGGCAAACTGCATTCCAAAGTAAACTAGTATGTACACACACACACACCCACACCAGTACTATACAAAGCATAACACAACTCTACTCACACTCTGTCTGTAGTTCTGGAACCTCCTACAAAAATGTAGCTGGCCTGAGTGTGCCAGTTCTCCTGTAAGAGGTATTGCTACCTGCTGTCTGTAACACTGATGCCCACATACAGGAAAGGTAAAGGGACCACGCCCACATGATGTGGGGATTTATAGTAGGTGGTTGCCATGACAGTGGTAATTGGAAGTACTACACAGCAAGCTGCATGCATTTAGCAAGTGGAGGACACTGACTGGTGCAGAGGACATCACCTGATCACGTGCATCACCTACTAAAGCCAGGCTGCAATCTAATCCATTTACTGGAGAGAGAGAGAGCGATCTTCAAACAAAAAGCTGACATCACAGGCATTTAGCCAGCATTCCACAAGACATCATTCCCACAACAGGTATGCAAGGTATATATACATGTAATAGAATGCAGTACCTGGTCCAACATAATGGGATAGATGATGTGGAATGATTTATATGTGCCATCAGGTGTTGTTGTGATGATGTTCAAATGAACAACTGCTATGGATAATAGTGTCTGTCCCTGTGGGTAGTAGGCCATAGGCATTAACTGTGCAGGTCAGAACTGACAGACAAGATGTAAGCCATTATAGTGTGTGTTGTGTGATGGGAAGCATGTATATTATGTGGCCAATAGCTGGTGGTGAAAGTAATGCCATTATGATGGACATATGGGAGCCACAGCTCACCACTGGCAGGATACCAAGGTGAATCTGTAATGTAGCATGCCAGAATGCCATAAGTGTGTAATAGGGTTACCTGCAATAGGCTCCTACATATACCCCCCTAATGTCAGACTATGTCCATATGTGGCACCTGTCTGTGTTATAGCAAGGCAGAATAGTGCAGCTGTGCAGGAAGGTGTTGTGAGATTGTGGAGCTGATGTTTGAATGTACCCCACATATAGGTATGCATATGTATACATATGTCACATATATAATATTTAAAGATATATATATATATATATATATATATATATATATATATATATATATATATGTATATCAGCATGTATGTCCATAAATATACATATACCCATCTGTAGACATATATATGTGCACATATATATGAAGTCACATATATCTACACACATATAGATAAATACTGATATGCAAATGTCAACATCTGTACAAACACACACACACAAACAGATATGTATGGTAAGCCAAGTCCCCTATATCACTATCACAGTGACATGTGTTATGTGCGAGGCAGCAGCACACATAGCAATACAGACAGATATCTACAGCTGGCAGTGTGTGCACCATGGATGGGTATGTCACACATTAGTCCCATCCTAGCACCACAATGCCCCCACCTGTGAAGTATACAATGGGAAAATGGGGACGTATGGCAGATACACATGTGGAGGTGGTCAGGATTGGTAGATATAGAGGACAGTCTACAGGGCTGGTATGTGACACATGTGGTGGGTGAACACCATGGATGGTGTGTGTGTGTGGTCTGTGATGTGGATGCCCCATTGTCCCCAATATGGCCACAATGGGAACAAGGCTCACACCAACTCCCACTCACAACAGCAGTCCATGTCCTGAAGGTGCCAGGTCTGGTGGCTGAGCAGGAGGAGCATGTTGGCTGTGTGAATGTGTACTGGGTACCTCAGATGGATGTAGCACATCCCTCATGTGTCTGTGGAGCCTGGTATGGAACGGACTCTAGACCTGAGCTCAGGGGACAGAGACATGGTGGTGTGTGCCCGAGGGGGATGGGCCAACATTCCCTTGGGTGGTCCCACCTGATGGTATGGTGTAACAGTACAGGAGGAGGCCCCAGGTTGGCACACACATGTGATGTGGCCAGGTATCCTGGTCAGATGGGTGTGGAGAGGTGGATCAGCTGGCCAATGGAACATTTACATGTTATTGTGTCACTGTCAGAGTACATATGTTGGTAGTAAGAGTCTACACAATCCCGGTACATGTCCAACAGCATGCATAGAACCCCCCCTATAACACAGACTGTCAGATGTGCAGCAATCTCAGAGCAGCCATACCACTGGCATGTGTGTAATCATAGTTGCCCTGACAATGGCATGCAAGTGAATAGTCTGTAGCAGCCCCACAATGTTAGTGTCCACACAGGAGGGACATGGCTACAATCACATAGCAGAAGGTGTGGTACACTACACAATCTGTCCAACCAGAAGTTAAGCTGTAGCCATACCTAATGAGTTGTGTGTATAGTCTGTTGAAGCTGATATGGGGGGGGTGACAGAGATGTGTATTATGAACTGTGGTAACCTTGCTATATGAGTCGCTCAGGCCTGTTCCCATCCTCATGTTTTTCAGGCATGATGGCACACAGCCGGCTCCCAGAATATTCCACAGAGGAGAGCGGCATGATAATAAACCACCTGGTACTGCACTACCAGTTCCTGTCTGGCAGGACAGCACTGGAACAGCAGGAGTGGACCGCCCTGTGGAACGATCTCGTCCACAGGGTCAATGATGTCGGCCTGCATAACCGTAGTTATGAGCAGGTCCGACATCATTGCAGCAACCTGCTGCACAATGCCCATCGGCATGCTGTCGCAGTCCGGGGTGATCACCTTGCCACAGGGGGGGGCATGCCATCCACCCCCCTGACACATGTGGAGGAGCTTCTGGCCAGCTTCGTGGCACCTGCCCGTCCTGAACAACATCAACCACTGGACTGCTTTGTGGAGGTGGGTGTCACCCACACAACAGCCAAAGAACATGCAGATAAGGACACAGGGTACATCAGTAGACCACTGTTGTGTAAATATCTGCAGTGGTACATGTAGATCATGCATATCCGATATGTTATAAAAACAATGTGTTGCTGCATTGTAGTGATAAACAGATGTCCAGATGTGGTAGTATTGTGTGTATTTAAAGTAGATGTATGGTAGTACTGTACCCAGCCTGTGGCAGTGTCACAGGTATGGGCACTGACATTGCATCTCTCACCCACTTATGTAGGTCCCTCTGGGGTAACAGTAAGGCAGCAGCCTTAAGCTGATGAGTATGTCTTATGTAGATGCATGCCAAAAAACCAGACTTGTAATGGTGATGTAATATTCCATGCACACATCTAACACACCTACCCTGAATGCATGCTGTAGATGTGCATGTATTGTTGCTGTGAAATGCATGGTCTGACAGGGGCGAACATGATGGGGTACTGAAAGGACATGTCACGCACCTGCATGACAACTAACATCCTGTCATTGTGGAATGTGTCCACAGGGGGTAGCATACTGTTGGTAGACATGGCCTACAGTAGCGACATGTTCTGGACAACACCCGTATACAGTGCAACACCAGCATACATACCTGTAGGGCAATTCCAATTGCTGCTGAGATACACTATGGCATACAGCATTACACTAGTCCACATTATCAGCTGGGTCTAAGCTGCAACAAGTGGTGTGCAGTATATGGGACACTGCAAGCTGACACATATGTGTAGGGCTTACCTGTCATGCATCTGCATAAATGCTGAGGGGGGACTCAGCATGAAACACCAGTGCACTGCAACAGTGATCCTAAGGATGTAGGAATGGCTCTATCTGCATATAGTCAGGTTCAGGACCTGTGGCAGCCGTAACCCTACCCACACTGCAATAGTGACGGCATTGTGTGAACACCATAGGATGTGCACGAGTGGACCTTGCAATAATGCAGAATAGGGAGACATGTGTAGGGTAGGCTGAACATACACTGGCAATTGCGGAAGGCCCACACTGGTATAACCCTGCCATGAGCAGTGACTGATGTAGTACACACAACAAGAGGTGTGATAATCCGTCATGATAAAGGTGTTCACACACATCCCCACATGGTGTGTGTCAAAGGAAAAAACTTCAAAGACCAATACACGTAAGGTTCAGGTTAAGGCACTTTTAATTCTTGTGGCAAGGAGACAAAACATGAAAAATACAGAGTTTGTCTGATTAGTAACAGGAAGTAAGCCATTCTTATACTGTTTTACAAGACATTGCCTTCTAAGCTGACGTAATCAAGTACAAGCCTACAATATTGTTTTTCACAGCAGATGTTGTTCATGATTTTCTGCTGACATGACATTACATTACTATATTTGTGAGAAATGTTTTGAAAAATAATATGGCCTTGGAGACCACTAGCTAGTTACAATTATTTCTACAGTGCTGTGTTACATTTCAAGGTACTCTGCTAATTCAAGCACAAAGCAAACACCGATTATAGTTCATATTCTTCAAGCAGTCTTTGTTCTACATATCTATCATTTCTGCAGCTGTGTATGTTCTCATAGCACAAACAGAGCTAATTGTCTAAGTTTAATAACATTATAGAAACGGTATTGTTCTATTCATTATTTTCCTAACTAAGCAGAAATTCACCTGCTTCTCAGTAATTTTCCAAAGGCATAAGCAAGATTTCAGCTGTGCTGACAAAATACAAGTTCAGAATGTATGGTCAGAAAGCATTCGCAGTTTATATGGATTTATGCAGTATGAAATAGAATAAATGTGTTAACCCTATTGGGTTTTTAAAAGCACTAATACATGCATTAATACATATTTTTCTAACATTTCCCCCCTATTAATACTTTTATTCTACTTTCAAAAAGCATAAACAGTTTGTTTCTTCTCCTAACCTCTTCCACTCAGGATTTGCAGTTAAGAGAGTCATTCAGTTTAAACTTATGAAAGTGTTTCAGTCTTCAACAGTTCTTCAAACTCAGTACTTTGATACAAAGTTTCAGAAACCGACATGTCAATAAAATCTTTGATCAGTCTTTTCATGCAGGGGATGCCACAACAAACACACACTCCTAATAGGAGCATTCCCACAGAAATGGCAATCAGGATGTTCATTAGGATAGTACCCCACCCACCAAACCATTTCTGGAAAAAGTCCATCAGTGGGTTTGGGCCGGGTTTAGTCATGGCCGACACTTGCTGAATCACCTCAAGGTGGTTATCTATCTCATGCTGATTGTCAGGAATGTACAAACAGCATTCTTCTTGGATTAAAGTGCAAGTACCGCCTTTCGCCACTAGGGTGAAGTCGAGAGCCATGCGGTTTTGAAGCACTACAGTTCTCATAGCATTCAGTTCATCCAGTTACTAATTTGAGAGTGGAAAAAGTTGCATTGCTCATTACTTCGAGGAGTTTAGACAGTTTTCTCAGCTCCCAAATCAGTTTCACTGCTCCATATGCTGGTAATATGCCTGCCCATGATGTAACAGTGTCACTCAAGTCCATATGTGTCAGTTTATTGCTCATGGAATGATGGTTTTTCCAGCCTGCTTCGATTTGTACCACTGGATTCTCAGGTTTCTTGACAGGTTTCTTGGTGACCTCTCTGGCCTTTCAAATTTTACCTCGAGGCAAAACTGCAGTGTGTCGTATGACCGGAACCAGGTAACCCAAAAAACAACTGCTGGACCAATTCTCAGGTAACCATTTGTATGCCTTTTTGCCACACACAAAATAACAGTCCCCTACCTTAGTAGTAACTTTGCTGCTGACATACACTTGCCCTGCATGAAACATTTTCCTATCAATTATAGACAGTTGCTTAAAAAGAACAGAATTATGTTGTACTTTATTAATTGTTTTATGCATCAAGTCAAGAAATGAATCATAGTCTGTATTACAATAAGAACCTGCATTATTTGCTTTAGTGTAACATTTATAAGGAACAGTCACATTGCAATTGCTCCAACCCACCTGAACAGTATAATTTTTGTAAAAACACACATTTCCTTTCTGTGGAACAGACAAGTGCAATGCTATTTTATCTTGTGATTTAATAGTTGTGGTATCATAAATCAAGTTTTCCCAGGTCTCATTGACCCCTAGGGGGACTGCAGTCATTAATATTCCCCTGTATGCTGTCGGTAAAGCTGTACAGATCCAGCAATTTGAAACATTAAAAGTCTCAGCATACACATATTTGATTGCTTGGTAAGTGTTAAAGTTCGGCTGCCAGTCTATGAGTAATGCATCACGTTTATTCAGTTCAGCTTGTGTGGCTGGAAAAAGGAAAGGCCACAGCAAAAAGATTATTGTCACCAGTATAGTTAACAGGATGATCATGCAATATTCCTGTGGTTGTTTTGCATTCCTGTTTGCTCTGGATTTTGGCATTTTTGTTCTTGTTGTTTAACAGTAACAAGATTTTTGTCCAGTTCAAAGTTTTTAACCAGGTTGCAATGTGTCAAGTGGATCCAAGATGCTCGCTCCGCAATCTTAACTGTGGTGGGTGTTGACAGTAGCACTTGGTATGGGCCCTCCCACTTCAGTGTCGTCCCGTTCTTCTTTTTGATGACTTTCACCCAGACCCAAGTGCCTGGGGCCACTGCTACTTCCAATGGTCTGGTTTGTTCTTTATCTGAAACAGAATTTAACTGCAGCAAATGTTTAGAATTCAATAACTTCTGCATATACTCTGCAAGTGTACAGTCGGCTTCCTGGTCTGCGGGCATGAGAGGTTTCCACTGAGGTATATAATATGCCCGCCCAAACATTTTCTCAAAAGGAGTCAATCCTTTTGCATTCAGAACAGTTTTCATGCTCAACAGTGCCAGGGGCAGACAGTACACCCAATTTCTCTGTGTATCTTCTATAAGCTTCCTTAACTTAGTCTTTAAAATTCCATTGTGTCTCTCTACTAATCCTGCAGATTGAGGATGATATGCACAATAATTCTTTAAAGAAATTCCAAAAAATCTGCCCAACTGTTGTATGGTTTGGTTTACAAAATGTGTGCCATTGTCACTGTAGATCCTTTCCGGTATGCCAAATCTGGGAATGATTTCTTTAACAAGGGTTTTTGCAACAGTAGCTGCATCTGGATTTTTAGTCGGAAAAGCTTCCACCCATTTGGAAAACATATCTACAATGACAAGACAGTACTTCTTATTTTTGCATTTGTTCAACTCTATGAAATCCATACAGATAGTATGAAATGGATATGGTGGTGTAGGGAAACTCCCTTGCTTAGGCTTTAACGCCCCTTGTGCATGATGTTTATTACAAACATGACATGACGAACAAAAATTTTTAGTATAGTTTATGAATCCATATGTTGTGAACACCCGGTTCACTAACTGTACCATCCCCCCTGTTGAGACATGGCACTGCCCATGGCTCAACAAAGCTGCATATCTAAACAAGTTAGATGGCAATATTGGTTTTCCCTCTTTGGAGATGTACAGCCCTTTCTCAAGAATTGCTCCTCGTTTTATCCATCTTTGTTTCTCAACTTGCATAGTAAGTGTCTGCATTGTTTTCAACATTTCTAGGTCTAAAATCTCGGAGGATTGTAATTCCTCATTCAAAAGAAATACTTCTGAAGCTGAAGCTGCCTGCTTTGCAGCTGTATCAGCTCTCGCATTACCTTTTGAAATTCTATCCTGTTGCTTGGTATGAGCTATGCATTTACAAATAGCTACATTCTGAGGTAACTGAATAGATTCTAAAAGATCTAAAATAAACTGTGCATGATTAATTTCCCTGAATTTAGGATGTCTAAAAGATTTTAAAAAATTTCACT